>NC_081181.1:178519428-179165257 GCF_029867415.1 Vicia villosa
ATTAGGGACACAAGTTAAAAAATCTACTTACAGAAAATTTGTAATAAAAAAAACAATTAAAAAATTAATGCTATACATTTTTTCAAATCAATACACAATTTATAAAATAATATTTTTTAATTTAGTTATTAACTTTCACTTCAAGAGCACAAAATAATAAATGAACGACTTCTATATCGAAAAAATGTTACTAATAAGTTATTAAGTCTAACTAGTCACTTTCTTGGAAGGAACAATATGTAGGGCCAAGAAGATGAAAATACAAACATGAAACTATACCAACGACCAAGCATTTGCGCGTTTGGCAACAAACAAACAATTGCTTGACTTAGGTTGACTAGGCACTATATAATTGTTGCATAATCTCTTCTTCATTTCACAACTTCATCTCATCTAACACTCTTTCTCTACCTCATATACATTTGCTTGCTCTTCTTTTCAACCAACAATTTCAAAAATGATGGTAAGTATGAAAATGTAACCATTATTTTCATTTATCACTGTTAATTTTTGCTTTGAAATGAATCTAATTTTTTTATTACTTTGTTTTATTACAGAAAGTAGTGTTGAAGGTGGATTTATATGATGACAGAACCAAGCAAAAAGCCATGAAGACAGTATCTGGCATTTCGGGGATAGAATCAGTTTCTGTGGACATGAAAGACAAAAAACTAACCTTAATCGGAGACATAGATTCAGTACATGTAGTGAGCAAATTAAGGAAGTGGTGTCATACTGAAATAATCTCTGTTGGTCCTGCAAAAGAGGAAAAGAAGAAGGAAGAACCTAAGCCTGATGTGAAGAAGGATCAAATTCAATTAATTGAAGCTTATCCTCATTATTATCATATGCCACAACCACAATTTATTCAATATTCCTCTGTTGCAAGATTTGAACAAGATCCTATTGGTTGTGTCATTTGCTGATTTTCAATATACTAAGAGAAAGATGTTGTCTTTTCTTTTTATTTTAAGGATTTTTATTTCAGTAAACTGGAATCATTAAATGTAAGTGTAGGGATAATGTTAATCTCTTCCTGAACAATTAATGAGTAAATATTTTTAACGAATGGCAGAGAATCCATTAACAAAAATTGTGTCTTAACCATACAAAACTTATCATTTAAACCTGTTGTTAAGAATCGGTTACAAATCAATTAATATTGATTTGTATTCAATTAGTCATAAGTATATATTATATTATTATCTATTGTGTATACCTATTTTGCATGTAAATATACCGCATGTGTGATCATATATTCGACACACAAAAATACAATCACAACAACATGGTAACGAGAGTTGGTTGACTCACTGTCTTCTAGACAAATTTTTTTCGTTTCCGCAAAATATCCGGCCATTCACTACACTGCATGAGCGCACCTCTGCTCCCAACGACTTATCCGACGCTGTAACCATACCGCCGGCATCGTCTCCTTCCGATCAGCCGGTACCCAACATCGCCGTCGTGATCCGCCTTACAACGCGCC
Source organism: Vicia villosa (assembly GCF_029867415.1). Lineage (NCBI taxonomy): Eukaryota > Viridiplantae > Streptophyta > Magnoliopsida > Fabales > Fabaceae > Vicia > Vicia villosa. Next base: position 178,520,918 of record NC_081181.1, read on the forward strand.
CTGCCGCCACCTGCGCATGGATCTCCTGCGATGCATTCCCTCCATGCGTGACAGCGCATCCCGCCGCCTCTGCCACAACCGTTTTCGTTGCCGGCACCGTCTTCCTGTGCTCTTTCGAGATGTGCTCTCGGTTTTTCCATCCAAGTAACCAAAAATCATGTGAGATACCGATTCTGTCACTTTTACGAAGGTTCCACTTATCCCGTGTAAGAAACTCATCGGAATAGCCAACTATAATATATGGGCCGGTATTGTCAAAATTTGGTTTCATTGTTAAGGACATGAAGTTCACTTAACTACAAAATTAGAAAATATTACCGCTGCCAAACGCGATAAGTGGAAACAAACGCGATAATCTTCAAGTACAATACCATGCCTTTACCACTTGCAATGAGGTTTGGAAAAAGGTTAAGAAAGTGTTCTCCAATGATGTCCACAATCTTTACAGAGTCATTATCAAACTCAACTTATGCTGAACAAAAAAGTAAGTATTTCATTATCGTGGCACTTGCCAGACTACCATCAGAGCTTGACTCCGTCTGAAATATGATTTTATCAGGATCCAATATTCCTAACTATGAAGTAGTTAGTGAACAACTATTGTGTTTGGCTACACATCATGTCTTTGGACCGGTATCCACTCCATCTCCCACTGAATCATCTGTTCTTGCTTCCCACTATATCATGGTCGTGGTGGACGAACCGAAGGAAGGGGTGGACAACGTCATCATATTCATTGTAACTATTGCAATCGTTACGGTCACATTGAAGTTGATTGCCATATAAAGGCAAGAGAACAACAACGACAACCACGAGTCATTGCCGTCCCTGAACCGGACAACACTAAAGACATTACAATTCTTGTCGCTGATTACAATGATTTCCTCCAATTCAAAGCAGCCCATCAACCATCATCATCTATCGTTGTTGCTCAGTAGAAATATCCTGTAGCCTTTGTATCTACATCCAAGAGTTTTATGCTGAAATTAAAAACCAATTTAACACTTTCATTAAAATTTTACGCACATATAATGCTCGTGAATATATGTCATCCCAGTTTCAATATTTTTTAAAATCACAGGAAATTATTCACCAATCATCATGTGCTCATACACCACAACATAACGGTGTTGTTGAACGGAAGAATCGTCATTTAGTTGAAATCGCACAGACTCTTTTACTTTACCGCAATGTACCTTCTCGTTTTTGGGGTGATGCTCTCCTCACAGCCTGTCACCTTATCAACCGAATGCCTTCACCGGTCCTTCAAGATCAGATTCCATACTCTATCATGAATCTACAACATGACTTCTACCCCATTGCGCTTTGCGCCTTTGGTTGCACATTCTTTGTTCATGATCTTAGTCCAGGTAAAGACAAAATGTCTGCCAAATTTCTACAACATTTTTTCTAGGCTACTCACATATATAAAAAGGATATCGTTGTTTTTGTCCTTAACTTCAACGGTACATTGTTTCCTCTGATATTATATTATTTGAAGGTTCCCCATTTTTCTCTGCCTCTATGTCACCCGATAAGACTTGTAACTTAGATGCTCAAGATGTCCCTTCTATAATCCCACACCCATTAAACCTCCATTGTAGGTCTACCAACGATAGATACACTATTTATCAGAAGTTAGAGATGATTAATCCACCAACACCATCTCCTGCTCCAACTGTTCCTCCAGCTACCTCACCCGAACTTGACCTCCTAATAGCATTACAAAAAGGTATTTGATCTCATTCTCCAAATCCTAAATATACATGTGATTTAAATTATGATCATTTTTCTACTTCATATGTGTCTGCTATGGATTCTGTGTCTATTCCTATGTTTACAGGTGAGGCTATGTTTGATCCCTATTAGCTCAGGCGATGGTGGAAGAAATGACTTCACTGTATTCAAATAACACTTGAGATATTGTTACTTTACCTTCCGACAAAACTATAGTAGAATGTCGATGAGTTTATATAGTGAAGGTTGGACTAGATGGTCAAATCGTTTTATCATGATTTAAATGTTCTACTAAAAAAATACTCCCTCCGTCTCACAATAGGTGTCCTCTTTCCTATTTTTATTTATCTTAAATTATTTGTCCATTTAGAATACCAATGTGATATTTATTATTTCTTTCCACTAACTTACCCTTATTTAATGTATTTTAATTCATTTAAGTACTCCACTACCTATTATTAATAAGATTATTTTAGTAAATGAGACACATTTTATCATTGAAACAAACATAATTAATCATTTTCTTAAAAAGTGTGAAAATTTCAAAGAAAACACATATTGTGAAACAGAGGGAGTAATAAATGTTATGATGTGATACAAAACTCTGTACTTCTGTTTAATAATAAGTGATGTAACTAAGAGACTAACTTTTTTTAGTAAGTGAATATTTAAGAGTAACACGTTAGTAAATGATATATTTAAAAGGTTAATTTGTTAAAAAAAATTTAATAAAATTTAGAGATGGCCAAATAGTTTGAAGTTAGTAAAAATCAAAAGTATTTTATCTTTTAAAAAATGGAAAATGCTTATTGTTAAGAAAATGTGAAAGGAAGAAAGGCAAGAATAATCTCAACATTCATTATTATCGTTATTCCATGATTCTAAATAAATAGGAAATTAAATTTAAAATAAATTAAAAATTTTATTCTAAAATAATGACATGTGTACATTCGTGTCTTTCTTCTTTAATTTTTTTTTTTTGTTAGTAAATAGCAGTATAGCACTGCTCTTAAAAAATATAAATGAACGATTTGTATAACAAAAACTGTTAATGGTTATTCATTCTAACTAGTCACTTTCTTGGAAAGAACAATGTAGGGCCAAGAAGATGAACATACAAACATAAAACTATACCAACGACCAAGCATTTGCGCGTTTGGCAACAAACAAACAATTGCTTGACTTAGGTTGACTAGGCACTATATAATTGTTGCATAATCTCTTCTTCATTTCACAACTTCATCTCATCTAATACTCTTTCTCTACACTTGATCTTCTTTTCAATTTTAACCAACAACTTTTGTTAATTGGTTATCATAATTAAGCTTCAGTAAAAATGATGGTAAGAACTATATCATATATGCATAGCTAGTATACTCTTTTTTTCACTAGTAATTATTCTTAACATTTTTTTTGTTTGTTTTGTTACAGAAAGTAGTGTTGAAGGTGGATTTATATGATGACAGAACCAAGCAAAAAGCCATGAAGACAGTCTCTGGCATTTCAGGGATAGAATCGGTTTCTGTGGACATGAAAGACAAGAAATTAACCTTAACAGGAGACATTGATTCAGTACATGTAGTAAGCAAACTAAGGAAGTGGTGCCATACTGATATAATCTCTGTTGGTCCTGCAAAAGAGGAGAAGAAAAAGGAAGAATCTAAGCTGGATGTGAAGAAGGATCAAATTCAATTAATTGAAACATATCCACTTTATTATCAGATGCCACAACCACAATTCATTCAATATTCCTCTGTTGCAAGATTTGAACAAGATCCTATTGGTTGTGTCATTTGCTGAATTTCAATATACTAAGAGAAAGATGGTGTCTTTTTTTTTTTATTTTATGGATTTTTTTCTCAAATTTTTTAGTGATTTAGAATAACCATGTAACATATTAAAATAAAATTGAAGTTTATGAATGGTGTTCAATTGTGCAAACAGAGTAAAGTTTTCATTATTTTAAAACTTTGATTCGGACTAAAAGAAATGGAAATAATAGTAAGTTTATTATTTTTTATAATCATATCAAAATTTGAAATTAAATAGCATGTTTCTGCTTGGAAGTATGATACTACTTTTGGAACTATTATTGTCATTAAAGACAATATGGAAATTCTTGAAGTGATTTAACTTCAAGCAATGTATACTCTTCTTTTAGTGGAGGATGACAGTTCTTTTGAGTTTGTTTTGATACGAAACTCGGGTTCACAATCCATGACAGAGAACTTTCAAACGATGATTTGATTTTAATGTAGAACAAAATCTCATGATGAAATCCAGTAATGACTAGTAATGGATGCTCTTATCTGACGCTAATGGAGTTCAATAATTATTGGTAATGGATGCTCTGATTAGGCGTGGGAGTGGTACCTACAAACACTATGACGCGTAAGTTAATAGCTATCGAAGGTAGTGGCAGTTTTAGGGTTCGAAACGGTGTATTTGAATCCGAAGACTTTATGATGCTTTTATAATGAGGTATTGGGGTTCTCAAGTGTGGACCTATGTGCTATGCATGTTCATCTATCAATTGGATTTGACGATGACAATTGTCAAACAATTTTTATTGATGATAAATCCTTAAGTCAAACTGATGTTGTAACATTTTTCAAGATTTCTTTGTGACACAACGATTATAAATCAAAGGATTAATGGGGAGTTGAAGGAGTTAGTGACATAAAACAAGTTTGGGAAGCTCTTAAAAAGAAAAATGATATTGAAGAAGTTGGAACAAAGAAGTCTGATGTTAGCCGCTACCTGAAGTATCATATGGTAGATGAAAGATCTGTGGAATCTGCCACAAACTTTATAAGGTTGCTCACAAAATTATTACTGAAAGTATGCCCCTAGATGAACAACACGTAGTTGGTGTTATCATTTACAAACTGCCCTCTGATTGGAAAGATTTTAAAAACTTGTTTTTCCATAAAACAAAGGAATTTCAATTAAGAGTTTGATTACTCACCTCAGAATTGAAAAAGAATCTCAGAGACAAGATCAGAAAGATGAAGTATTGGTTGTTCCTAACAACAAAAATAAATCTGGTCCGATTATAAAGCCAACCGCAAACCACTTAAGAATTAGAATCTGAAAGATGTGAGCCAAATTGAGAACCTTTCTAGGGGCCCGAATGCTCCAATTTGTAGGCAAAATTCACCCCTCAAAGAAATGACGCTCTTGTTTTCACTTGATTTAATTTTGGAAAACCGGATCATATGGCTAAGAGATGTAAGAGCAAGCCTAAGCCTACTGTTGGCTCTAGTCCAAAAATTAGCCTGAATGATGAGCAATTCATTGCTATGACCAATGACCAATGAAATCAACAATGTTGGTGGATGTGATGGTTGGTGGATAGGCGCTAACATCTCTTTTCATATCTATTATGATTGTGATATGTTCAAAACATACATGAATACTGAAGATAAGAAAGTGTTTTTGAAAGCAATTCATAGTCTCTCGAGGCTAGGGTTGGATATAAGTTATACTAACTAATATGAACATATTTCATGGCTTACATAGATCTAAATTTTTTTCAAAAGTCTCTTTAGTTAAAAAGGTTAAGTCACATAAATGAAATCATTTAAATTTATTAGACCGACACATTTAAATAAATATAAATAAATTTATTATTATTATATTATACTTTATAATTTAAATTAAAATACAAAAAATACAATATAATAAACTATTAATCTCAGATAAATTAATACAAACAAACAATTATTTTCATTGTTCTTCTAATTTATTATTATTTGTATATGTTCAAATTAAATAGGGCTACTAAGTAGGTTAATACATCAACAAAGCATTTGAAAAAGACAGCTTCATGTATAAAATAAGTTGTTGACAAATTACAGGCCAAACTAAGATTTTAATTTATTTTTTTTATAATTAATAAGTCGAACATAAGCATAACAAAATCTAATTCGATCCGATCTATTCTCACTCCTACTTAAAATCTAATGTGATTCAAGGCGATTGTTGTATGATGTGATCGTTGATGTGTTATATTGTAGTTTGATAGATTGCAAACATTATAATAACTCTAATATTGCGGCACATTACATGAGAGAGTTTACAATTTGAAAACATGTGTATGAGTGCCTTCAATTGAACTTCTCACTAATGAATGATGAAATTGATCTCCAAAATTAAAAGTGGTAAAATGGAATATCAAATTTTCAAAATAAAAACAATCTTAATTTTAATTGTTCAATTACAGATTTAATTTACTAATCAATAATATATTTATCTTTGAATTCCAACTAAAAGTGTACACTTTTTTCCTATTTTTATCTAACCAATATACTATTGTATTTTACAATCTTAACAAAGCATGAGTTGATCTAAGCCGTGTGTTAGATTTTCTGCCTTATAATAATATTCGCCTTAAAAATTATTAAAAGCATAAATGATTGCTTTCAAGGAAACTTTCATGATAGTATGAATGTCATGATTCAAACTTTAATGTTCACACGGTTATTAAAGTAATAAAGTTTTCTAAATTTAAGAAAAAACTATATTATTTCAATTGACTCATTTGACTTGAATATACTTAAGCTTTAACAACATTGAATCTAGAAACATCACTACTGCCAAAGAAAGACTATCGAGTCAGTCTTCATGCATGACTAGTTTTGCTGTTTGTCACTTTTTGGTCATTGGATCCTTTAAATATTTTAGAATGGAAGTAATTGGCTGGCTTTATTTAATAATCTTTTTAATTTATTTATTTTGACTGAAAATAACGTTGAAGGTGGATTTTAATAATTTTTAAATGACAAATAATAATAATAATAATAATAATAATAATAATAATAATAATAATATTATTATTATTATTAATAATGAAGGATAAATAATCACCAAAGTACAGTTAAAAATAATCACAAAACACAAGAAGTGTCAAAATACAACTAAAATGCGTAAAAACACAACAAAAAAACAACAGACAATAAATACAAAACAACCAACACTACTTTCTAAGGAGTGTACCACGCACATAAAGTCTCAAACTACTAAAAGACATAAAAAAAAAACAATATCTACCATAGATAAAGCAAACACTCGATCCATTATAGGTATAGGTAGAGGATATGGTTATGAAACCAACTAGAAAAGATGCAAGAGTTCACTTCTGATCTTTCTAAAAACCATTTATATGCCAAAATAATACTCTTCACCTCCACTTCTTTTGCTGATTTTGTGACTCCCTTAAAAATGACATCATTATAGACTTTTCAAATGGACAAGACTACCACGTGCCAAGTGAAAATATAGATATCCATATACTTAATCATTCCCCTGAAAGAGATAAATGACTCAACAAATACCCTAGGGTCATTAATATTATCTGTCACCCCAACCACTTAGAGACTTTATACCACACAAACAAGCTAGTTAACTGACTCTACCACATACCCACACAAGGGACAAGATATCTTATCGGGATCCAAAATCACCTCTCTCTTAGACAAGTTTTTTCTAGACATAAGTATATCTTGACAGTGACAAAAGATAGTTGTTGGAACTTGGAATGATGATAACTTGGAGGAAGAGTTGGAAAGATTTATTGACATTAAATGAGCAATAAATGAACACAAGTAAGAGCTAATATGGAGATGAATTTGAAAAGGTTCATTTAAGTCCCACATTGGAGGGAACACAAATATTAGTAGTGTATATATATTCCAACTTGAACAATTGTTGTTGGGCCCAAGGGCACCTACAATTTTATAAAGGAGTGAGGACACACCAATGTGCCAAGCAGACACACACGCGCGCGCGCCGCCGCCGCCGTCCGTCCGGCCGGCCGGCTCGGCTCGGCTCGGCTCGGTTCGGTTCGGTCTACATGAATTAATTTTTTGGAACCCGAATTAATGGAAATTAATTATCATTGAATAATTAATTAATTCGGTAAAAATTAAATACTATTAAATAAGAAATTAATTAATATTTAATATTAATTAATACGAATTGGTGACGTGTCCTTAGACCAAGTCTTAACCTAGATTTTGACTAGGTTTACTTGTCCTCCAAGTCTGACCAAGTGAATAACGGTTACTTTGACTGGGCCGGTTCAACTCTCCCACTATATTTTCGCCCACGATTTGGTCCATTCGGGTGGATCCTTTTGCCTATAAATACATTTCCCTCAGTCACTTATTCTGCACTCCAGAATTCAATTCCGAATTCTCTCCTCTCTCTCTCTTACTCTGCTTCATCTCAAATTGTTCTTTTCTTTTTTCGACTGGAATAAATCCAGATACTGAGACTGGTTTTTAACCATCAGAAAGGTGTATCATTTAGAACGATTCATCACACGTGCAAGTGTGAATCGTATTGAAACGAGCTGTTTTATCCTGGAGGCGTCGTGGGTATTTACGAGCTGCTTTGCATAAATCTGGCAGTACCGCGAAACGTCTTAAAGAAAGCGTACCGATCCGCGACTCAGCCGATAATTTCCTCTGTGGCATTATTTTATTAAACCGAAAATCAACAATTTTAAGACGATTTCTGTAACTGCCATGTCGACTGAGGAAACTATCGGTAATACTGCGGCCGCTTCTGTGAATGACAAACCATTCAAGTTTGAGGGATCCAATTTCAAACGTTGGCAATCTAAGATGAAGTTTTTCCTAACTCTGAAAAAGGTTGCTCACGTTCTGACTGAGGACATCCCAATTGTTTCTTCTGGATCAATCGAGATAACTAATGGTAAGTCAACTGCTGAATCTGACGGAACCTCCAAAAAGGACGGAGCTTCCAAAACGTTTGATGGAGACTCTGCTGCAAAAGAAAAAGCCGCAGCAGATGACTTACAGCTCCGAAAAGAAATTGCCCTATGGCAAGAAAATGATTACCTATGCAAACATCACATTCTGAACAGTCTTGCTGATGACCTATATGATTACTATAGTAATCACAAGACTGCTAAACAGGTTTGGGAAGCTCTCCAAAAGAAGTATGACACCGAAGAAGCTGGTGCAAAGAAATATGCTGTGAGCCGCTACTTGAATTACAAGATGGTGGATGAAAAGTCTGTGGAAGCTCAAAGCCACGAGCTTCAGAAAATTGCTCATGAAATCATTACTGAAGGTATGCCCCTCGATGAACAATTTCAAATTGCTGTAATAATTGACAAACTGCCCCCTGGTTGGAAAGATTTCAAAAATGTCCTTCGACACAAAACAAAAGAATTTTCAATCGAGAGTCTGATTACTCGCCTCCGTATTGAAGAGGAAGCTCGGAGACAAGATCAGAAAGATGAAGTCTTAGTTGTTTCGAACAACAAAAAGAAATTCGGTGCGGTTCTGAAGCCTACTGGCAAACCATTAAAGAATCAGAACCGCAATGCTGTGAACCGAATTAAGAATGGGAATCCCTCTAGGGCCCCATCTGCTCCATTTGCTAGGCAGCAACCACCACCACAGAGAAATGACGCTCCGGTTTTCACTTGCTACAATTGTGGAAAACCGGGTCATATGGCAAGGAAATGTAAGAGCAGGCCTAAACCTGTTGCTGGATCAAATGCTCAAATTAACATGACTGATGAGCCATTTGTTGCTATGATCACTGAAATCAACATGGTTGGTGGAAGTGATGGCTGGTGGATAGACACTGGTGCCTCTCGCCATGTCTGCTATGACCGTGCTATGTTCAAGACATACACTATTGCTGAAGATAAGAAAGTGCTGCTGGGAGATGCTCACACCACTAATGTTGCTAGAATTGGAGATGTTGAGCTGAAATTCACCTCAGGAAAGACTTTAATCTTGAAGGACGTCATGCACGTTCCTGAAATTAGGAAGAATCTTGTTTCTGGTTTTCTTTTAAATAAGGCAGGGTTTAGTCAAACTATAGGGGCAGATTTGTACACCATCACTAAGAATGGTATTTTTGTTGGGAAAGGGTACGCCGCTGATGGCATGTTTAAGTTGAATGTTGATTTTAATAAAGTTTCTCCTTCCGTTTACTCTTTGTGTAATTTTAATATTTGGCATGCTAGACTTTGTCACGTTAATAAGCGAGTTATTTCTCATGCAAGCGACTTAGGCTTAATTCCTAAATTAAAAGTGAATGATACTAATAAATGTGAATATTGTAGTCAAGCTAAAATAACTAAGACCTCACATAAATCAATAATTAAGGAATCTAATCCCCTAGATCTTATACATTCTGATATATGTGAATTAGATGGAACCTTAACTAGAAATAGTAAACGTTATTTTATCACTTTTATTGACGATTGTTCTGACTATACTTATGTATACTTAATGAAAAATAAAAGTGAAGCGCTTGACATGTTTAAGATGTATGTGACTGAAATTGAGAATCAATTTAGTAAGAAGATTAAGAGACTTCGTAGTGATAGGGGAACTGAATACGATTCTGGGTTATTTAATGAATTTTATATTAAGCATGGAATTGTACATGAAACGACTGCTCCATACTCTCCTGAAATGAATGGTAAAGCAGAGAGAAAGAATAGAACTTTTACTGAACTTGTTGTTGCAATTATGATGAATTCTGGTGCTGCACCTCACTGGTGGGGGGAAATTTTATTGACTGTTTGCTATGTCCTGAATAGAATACCCAAGTCAAAAATTAAGATCTCACCTTATGAGATATTAAAGAAAAGACAACCAAACTTGTCTTATTTGAGAACTTGGGGCTGTCTGGCTTATGTCAGAATTCCGGATCCGAAACGAGTTAAACTCGCTAGTAGAGCATACGAATGTGTATTCATTGGTTATGCAGCAAACAGTAAGGCATATAGGTTTTATGACCTAAATGCAAAAGTGATCATAGAATCGAATGATGTTGATTTCTATGAAGACAAATTTCCCTTCAAATCAAGAAATAGTGGGGGCACTCAATCGAGTCACATTCCTGTGATAAGAAGCACAGAAAGCAACGACAAGGTAGAAACAGAACTTCGACGAAGTAAACGAGTAAGAGTCTCTAAAGATTATGGGCCTGACTATGCGGCTTATAACGTAGAAGAAGATCCAATAAATCTTCAAGAAGCTTTGTCATCGCTAGATGCAGACTTATGGCAGGAAGCCATTAATGATGAGATAGATTCTCTTGAGTCTAACAAGACCTGGCACTTAGTAGACTTGCCTCCTGGATGCAAACCAATTGGTTGTAAATGGGTTTTGAAAAGGAAACTAAAACCTGATGGAACTATTGATAAATACAAGGCTCGTCTTGTAGCCAAGGGTTTTAGACAAAGAGAAAATGTAGATTTCTTTGATACTTACTCTCCAGTCACTAGAATTACATCCATTAGGGTACTTATATCAATCGCTGCTATCTATAATTTGATAGTACACCAAATGGATGTAAAAACAGCTTTTCTAAACGATGACTTAGAAGAAGAAATCTATATGGAACAACCTGAAGGTTTTGTAATCCATGGACAAGAGAACAAGGTCTGTAAGTTAGATAAATCCTTGTATGGATTAAAACAAGCTCCTAAGCAATGGCATGAAAAGTTTGATAACTTAATGATATCGAATGGTTACAAAGTGAATGAAAGTGACAAATGCGTTTATTACAAATCTGAGAATCGCATTTGCACTATCATCTGTCTATACGTAGACGACCTACTCATATTTGGATCAAACATTCATGCCGTTAATGCTATGAAATCATTGTTGTGCAACAACTTTGATATGAAAGACCTCGGAGAAGCGAGTGTGATTCTTGGCATCAAGATCACAAAATCTGAACGAGGAATTTCTTTGGATCAATCACACTACGTGGAAAAGATCTTAAAGAAATATAACTATTTTGAATGTAAACCATCAAGTACACCATATGATCCAAGTATGAAACTGTTTAAGAACACTGGTGAAAGTGTCAGACAGGCAGAATATGCAAGCATCATTGGCAGTCTTAGGTATGCCACTGATTGTACTAGACCAGACATTGCATATGTTGTAGGATTGTTGTGTAGGTTTACAAGTAGACCGAGTAATGAGCATTGGCGAGCTATTGAGCGAGTCATGCGGTACCTTAAAAAGACAATGAACCTCGGTCTACATTATCAGAGATTTCCTGCAGTACTTGAAGGATACAGTGATGCAGATTGGAATACTTTATCAGATGATTCCAAAGCTACTAGTGGCTATGTATTCAACATAGCCGGAGGAGCTGTATCTTGGAAATCAAAGAAACAGACTATCCTGGCTCAGTCCACGATGGAGTCTGAAATGATAGCATTAGCAAATGCTAGTGAAGAAGCAAGTTGGTTAAGATGCTTGCTAGCTGAGATTCCTTTGTGGGAAAAACCTATGCCAGCTGTGTTGATCCACTGCGATAGTACCGCGGCTATTGCAAAAATAGAGAACCGTTATTATAATGGTAAAAGACGTCAAATTAGAAGAAAGCATAGCACTATTAGAGACTGTATCTCTAAAGGAGCTGTGAGAGTGGATCATGTACGCACTGATGAAAATTTAGCAGATCCTTTGACGAAAGGATTAGCTAGAGAGAAAGTCTATAATACATCATATAAGATGGGACTAATGCCTATAGGAACGTGAGTCGCTCATGATGGTAACCCGACCTAATTGACTGGAGATCCCAAGAAATAGGTTCAATGGGTAATAACAAGTTGTGAGTGATATGAGACGATCATGCTAAACTAAATAAAAGAAGCATGAATCCTGAAGTGATAAGAGGATGAGATAATAGAAACTCTTAATGAAATCTATACTCTATATGAGGGGGTACCTAGGCTACAGGAGTACTCTTGATAGATTCACCTATGTGATTGTGGAACTGAGGCCGGTTCCTATGGAATTTCGAGGCAGAATTCCTAGAGCCTTCACTAAACCGGGATACACGTGCAGGGCCATTAAAAGCACGGGCTATTAAGAATACACCTTTAGAAAAGGTTATGTGCGGGTCTGATGTCTGAGATAGAGTTCAAGACAATAGTGTCACTCTTGTTGAATCGGAATCTTACTTGCTACGCAAAGGTTCAAGTCGTAGACACCTTTGCTTATGCATAATCTTAGAAACGTTTAACGTACTTCTAAAATCACCTTTTAAATTCAAGTGGGGGATTGTTGGAACTTGGAATGATGATAACTTGGAGGAAGAGTTGGAAAGATTTATTGACATTAAATGAGCAATAAATGAACACAAGTAAGAGCTAATATGGAGATGAATTTGAAAAGGTTCATTTAAGTCCCACATTGGAGGGAACACAAATATTAGTAGTGTATATATATTCCAACTTGAACAATTGTTGTTGGGCCCAAGGGCACCTACAATTTTATAAAGGAGTGAGGACACACCAATGTGCCAAGAAGACACACACGCGCGCGCGCCGCCGCCGCCGTCTGTCCGGCCGGCTCGGCTCGGCTCGGCTCGGCTCGGTTCGGTTCGGTCTACATGAATTAATTTTTTGGAACCCGAATTAATGGAAATTAATTATCATTGAATAATTAATTAATTCGGTAAAAATTAAATACTATTAAATAAGAAATTAATTAATATTTAATATTAATTAATACGAATTGGTGACGTGTCCTTAGACCAAGTCTTAACCTAGATTTTGACTAGGTTTACTTGTCCTCCAAGTCTGACCAAGTGAATAACGGTTACTTTGACTGGGCCGGTTCAACTCTCCCACTATATTTTCGCCCACGATTTGGTCCATTCGGGTGGATCCTTTTGCCTATAAATACATTTCCCTCAGTCACTTATTCTGCACTCCAGAATTCAATTCCGAATTCTCTCCTCTCTCTCTCTTACTCTGCTTCATCTCAAATTGTTCTTTTCTTTTTTCGACTGGAATAAATCCAGATACTGAGACTGGTTTTTAACCATCAGAAAGGTGTATCATTTAGAACGATTCATCACACGTGCAAGTGTGAATCGTATTGAAACGAGCTGTTTTATCCTGGAGGCGTCGTGGGTATTTACGAGCTGCTTTGCATAAATCTGGCAGTACCGCGAAACGTCTTAAAGAAAGCGTACCGATCCGCGACTCAGCCGATAATTTCCTCTGTGGCATTATTTTATTAAACCGAAAATCAACAATAGTTGATGCATAGATCAAGGCAAGGAAGATCGTTGTCAACTCGAGAGTTGATGTGTAGATCAAGGTAAGGAGATCTTCATCAATTCGAGAGTTGATGTATAGATCACGGTAAGGAGATCATCGTCAATTCGAGAGTTGATGCATAGATCACGGTAAGGAGATTGTCATCAACTTAAGAGTTGATGCGTAGATCAAGAATAATAGACTCACTTGGGATTAACCGAGTTAAGTTTGTGAAGAAGGTTCACGGGAGAAAATTTTCAAGAACACCTACTGAGAAGAACATTATTTGGGGATACTTCAAAAGAAGGGTAAGCTTTGGCAATCCTTAAAACGAACGGAGAGAAATGAAATTTTGAAATTTTTCGGACAGGTGCCAGAAACGACTAAATCGCCAAATGAGTATTGAAAATGATTAAATTACCAGACAAACACTAAATTTTAGGATAAAATGATTAAATGGCCAGACAACTACGGGAATTAATTAGATTACCATACGAATACTGAAAATGATTAAATTACTAGATGCACACTGAATTTTGGAATAAAATGATTAAATGGTCAGACGAATACTGGATTTTGATTAATAATCTCATGAACCATATAAATGCTTTTATGCCAGACTAACTCAAAAAGCATACTGAAATTTTAATGGAGATTATCAGAAACCAAGCGAGAGATTTTATTAATTTGGCTCACAAACCAAACAACATCTTCTCACAAAGACACATTACCCAAAAGACAAAGACTTCTTACTTATACTACAACAATAACCTCAGCAACATCAGAGACAAAAAAAACCTCACATGAATTACATTTTCTTTATGATCTTACCCTTAGTTTATTATATGTATCAACTAATGAAATACAGATAAAATAGTTAATTTTCAATAGCAATCCCTTTTCTTAACTTTATAAGAATACTATTTTTAAATTTTTGATAAAAATATCAATTTTGTTTTACTATTAACCATTCTTACCGATAATATGTCTCTTGTTTTCAACGGTCAACACACACTAAAATAAATGTCCTTTTCCAATTCTTGTCTTGGTGATGTAACAATAAAGTTAAATTTTCTCTTTAAGACTAACCAATTGTTTGTATTACACTATTCCTAAAAGCCCTTTTTTCTCATTTGACCAATTCCTATTTTGTTGTAACTTGAGAGGGAACTTTCGTGTTATGCATCAAACTTGAAAAAATATTATTTCAATTGACTAGTTGACTTCAATATGTATATGTTTTATATAAATAATCGAAACTCTCATTCTTACTTCATCACCACTTCATTAGTTTTGCAATTCTGACCAACAATTCTTAATTAACTCTCACAAATTTCAACTACAATGGTAATAATAACTAGAATCATGAAATCCATTTCCTTTCTTTTCTCATTTAATTTACTCTAATTTTGTGGTTAATTTGTTACTATATCCTTTAATTAATCGTTTTATTTATTTTTTGTAACAGAAAGTAGTATTGAAGGTGGACATTTGTAATGATAAAATCAAGCAAAAAGTTATGAAGACATCATCTAGTCTTTCAGGTATTAAAATTTCATATCATATATGTATGTATTATATAAGTTATTATTTAATTTCTATAGTAAAAAATTGAATGATTCAATGATTTTGCAGGGGTTGAATCAATATCAATAGACATGAAGGAGAAGAAATTGACATTATTAGGAAATGTTGATCCAGTAAAGGCAGTATGCAAGCTTAAAAAATTGTGTCATACTGAAATAGTTTCGGTTGGACCTCTGGAGGAGAAGAAGGAGTCAAAAAATGAGTGTATTCCTATTATGACCTATGAACCCTGTCCATTCTATTATCAAATATATTAGATTAGAGAATGCTACTATATCTTGTGTGTATAAGAAAAACATAATCTTAATGTCTATGTTAAGAGCTTCATATAATTTCATAAAATACATCTTGTGTTTTTATTGGTTTTCATTTTTTTTTTTCTAATTGATTAAATTTAATATATTGTGTCTGTCACCAAATTTAACCAAAGTGTTGATGAAAAAATTAATACACAATAACATATACCAATATATAAATGGAAATAAAATTTCTCCAATTTAAATGAATCTATGAAAATCAACAACAAAGTAAATAAAAAAAGAACACTAATATTTTAATGTGAAAAACCTTCAATGTGAACATGAAAAAATCACGGGTTGTCCATCCCAATGAAATATCTGACATCAATGTGTTTGGACCTATTATGAAAAGTCAAATATTTATCTAGATAAATAACATTTTGACTATCAACAAATAACACATATTTGTCTTGAACAAACCCAAGTTCTGCAAAAACGGTTGAGAATGATTGAAAATAAACATGTTGAAGAACTCCCACATTCCCGAGAGGTCAAATGCCTCGCATGAGGGACTTGTTGTCTTATCATCTGGGCTACATATTACTACGCCTAACAGACTTAGACTCCCCTGGCTAACCAAACTAATGCCTAGCGGATTAGTATCTACTTGGCGGGGTCAAACTCAATAATCACACCTAAGAGGCGCAACTGATACCTAGCATGAGAGACTTGATCACAAGTCTTGCATAAGGGCTTGACGGAAGCCCGTCTTGAAAGGTTTATCGCCTCGCTTGAGGGAGGTATGGTCTCTTCAGTCGGGCTACACATTACTATGACTAACTGACTTGAATTTCCCAAGATAACTAAGGCTTTAGTTGGGAAAATGCAGGTTCTCGGGATACTCCCTTAAGCTGGAATCTAAGAACACTTCGTCTTCTATCAAAGGCAATGTACTTGAGGGGCTATGTAGTGCTTTAATTGTGAAGGGCCCGACCTAATGCGAAACCTTTAAACCACCCCAGAAGAGGCGACAAAGGAATGTCGCCCAAAGGGAAGTGTCATCTCGCCCTAGGACTTTTCTATCGGTGAATCATGGGAAACATGGGATGAGACATTACTTGGGCTGAGAGAAGTCAGGGTCATTAGCTGACCCATATTTCCCTTTGAAATAGGAATTCAACAATTCACCATTGATGGATGGATGATGACCCATTCCAAGAAAAACCTAGGTCCTAGAGGCCTATATAAATATTTTTTCCTGAAGGGAAGAGGAGAGATCATTACACCCAAAAAAGCGTAAGACTAGGCAAGGTCATAACACATACTAACTATACCCCACACGCTTATACCTAAGCACATCGATCATCTTTAGAGCCTCTCACCTCACGTGAGCAGGACTCTTAAACCACCACAAAACACCATTGTACATGGCTTCTCGCCGCCATGGACAAGCCCTAAGCGCCATACAACGTAATATACCTACAAAGACCTATGAGTCTCCCTGCTCTTGTTGGGGAACCCACAAATCTGTACTTTTTTTACTAGTATAGGTTATTTATGTGATATCATGACACGGGTTAGTAGGGTTACAACATTGTTCTTCGTTGTGAACAATAATTCCACAAATGATATAGAACTTAAGTAACTTCTCATATATGAAATCCACTCAGTTGAGTCCATTGAATTTGCTACCAATGTACATTTTTTATTTTATCAATTTAAGAACATTAAGCTTCACTTTGACCTTAACTATCACATATATGTCTTGTATTTCAATGATGTATGCTTCACAAACTTTTGCAAAAAATTCTCCTAGTTTTATACCCATTTGGGGGTGTTTTATCATTAATGGGTAGAGCTTAAATTTGGACCCAAATGAGAGATTTTGTAAAATCCAAGGATGACATAGGGGTTAACTCGTTCCATTCATTTTGGATATGCCATGAAACTCTGAAAATCCACAGGCTTCTTTTAAGGATTCTGTTGTAGTCTTTTAATTTCTCCATTGTGATCTTGAAAATAAATGGTTCTAAATATTTAAATCGAAGATTTTAGGGGTTTCACTAGACATTTGGTTGGGCGTTCTGGATTGATCCCATATGACTAGGGTTTTGAATCAAAGATTGGATCGGATTTCTAGCCATAGTTTTGAAATATGAGATATCTGTTAAATATAATGCTTTTAACACAACCTCCACGATGTTTTATCTTCTTGGATGTGTATGTACGTTATCTATTGTTCAATCTTAGAAAAATCTCCTTGGATAATTTCAAGAGTGTCACATAGTTCCTTGGCTGAAATACAAATGAAAACAAAAAGGTACTCTCTGGTGCTTAGAACACTCATCATTAAAAATCTTTATAATTGATTTTGATTTTTTTTATCTTATTCGATTCATTTAAAATCTGATTCATTTACTATTTTATTATCAGCACAATGAGTAGGAATAAACAAAATATTAATAATAGAACTCCACATTTCAAAATTATTCATTTCAACAAATATTTTCATTCTTGCTTTCCGCGATTCAAACTTTTCACCATCAAACGGTAGAAATGAATTCATGAAAAAGCATTTGTTTAAAACATAAGTGTTTGCAATCATCATTCTATCTCCTGAGACAATTTGTCTTATAACAAAAATTAAGCTTTGATGCCAATTGTTAGACAGATGACTCTAAACACAAGAAAGGGGGGTTCAAATGTTTAGGGTTGAAAAACAATGTCCAATTAAAATTCTTTAACAAATATGATTGTTCAAAACAGTTTTGTAAACCAAACAAAGAATAGGCAGTAAAATAAGTAAATAAAAGACAACCAAAGTAAATAAAAGATGAAAGCACAATAGAAATAAATAAATAGCGGAAATGTAAGGAGATAACGGTGTTGCACTAGAGAATTATAGAGGTCCGGCCTAGACATTTGACCTACTTTTCTTCCTAAGAATTTTATCATGAAAATTTTCAGTATAGATATGAGTTTTTTCATAGGTTATGCCTACGAACCTTCTTACAGACAAACTGAAGTTTTACATTTGCTATCTTACAAACAAAACAGGAGATTTATACCAGGCTAATGTCAAGACTAAGCGATAACTTTTACACCAGATTAAACTCACAAACAAATGTAAATTTTGTTGAACAATCTCATGAATCATATGAGAGCTTTTACACCAAATTAACCTCACGAATGAAACTGAAATTTTAATGGACAATATCACGAACCATGCGAGAGATTTTATTACAACAATCTTATGTAAATTACAACAATAACCTCAGCAACATCGAAGACAAAACCTCAATTGAATCTATTATATATATATATATATATATATATATATATATATATATATATATATATATATTAAAACAGACCCTAATATCTTATGCCTTATAGTTTTAATTTCGCCACATCATTAAAAACTTGTGCCACATCAAAAATATTCCTATGTGACACCTCTAAAAACTCATCTTAATTTTTCAAAAAAGTTTATTCCTCTATTAGATGTCATGAGTTCAACATCCGATAACTACAAAAATTTATTACTTTAAAAACTAATTACTGATAACTTCAATATTTTAAACTTTAAAAAGTAAGTTATATATTTTTCTTGCAATATTTTTATCTATTTCTTCATTATTAATATATTTTTGAAATATAAAATTAATTCTATTTGTTTACTCAATATAGATAAATTATTTAAATCAATATAATACAAGTTTTGTTTGGAAAAAACAATACAAATAACTACTTATAGAAACTTAGTTGATAGATGAACATATAAAGTAAGAAAAAAAAATAAAGTATCACTTTAGAAGATTTAAACTAAAATTTTATAATCAAACGACTCAGACTCTATGTAATCAATCATCATCGTTAAAATCAAGATCTAAGATAAAACTCTCAATTTTTTGAAGAATACACTTTTAATTTTGTATTTTATTCCTCATATTAAAAAATTTTATTAAGATGACGTGAATAACCTTATTGAAATAGACTATCTTTTATCTTTTAATTTTTGGAAAATTTGTCTCTCATCCATAAAATAATGAAGATTTAACTTTTTTAAAATATTGGAGTAAAAAAAGAAAAGAAAATATAAAATAAAATTATTGAAAATTTTGACTATGAGGATTTGTTGGAAAGAGTCTGAGTCGCTCTGTAATACGGTGGGAGAACTGACTTTTTGAAAAATGTTGCGGATAGCAAGAGTCACCACCGACATTTATTTTATCCAATTGGAAAGCCTAAAAGAACATAAAAAGACTTTTTAAAAGACTTTGAGTTCGGGGGGTAAGTTATACAAAGGGAAGGTATAAACACCCTTTGTATCCATGGTTATCCATGGGCTCTTAATTGCTTAGCTCACTTTTGTTTTCAAAATGTTTGAAGTGTAGTGTGTGAATAGGAAAAAGATTTGAATAAGGACTTTAGCTTGTAAAATAAGCGTAGCCTTTTTGAATTGATTTGAAAAAGAGTGGGAAAAGCATTTGAAAGTTTGATTTCGAATAGAGCAAGCAATTAAAAGCAACTACCCTAAGTTTAACTTTTCTATTCTTTAAGACTTTTGTTTGAAAGGGCTATCCATACCATAAAGAGGGCAGGTAGTCCTTTCATTGGATTTGAAAAGGGTCATCGAGGATTATCGTTCGCCATAAGACCGTCCCTACCATAAAGAGGGTTGGTAGTCTCAGGGAAAAATATAATAGTCATTTAGGCAACTGGTGAGGATACCTTAACATTTGGAGGGACGATCATCATTTATCGAAGGCAACATCGAGGGACACGATCTTTGATGATGATAATGAACTGAGGGCAACATTTGTTAAGGCATCCTCGTATTCGAGGGACTTGACTATTTTTTTGAATTGAAAGGCAACAGGCAACAAGAGAGATTACCCTAAAGGTGTGTGTGTGCAATCAATCATGTGGTTAATTCATATATTTTATCTTGTAAATTAGTGAGATAAATCCATTTTAACAAGGCTTGCACTCCCTAGGATTACTAACCACAGCAGAAAATAAAACAGAATTAAATGTCCTACGCTATTACAATAAACACCTGTAAGGCAGAAAAATAAAGGGCAGGAAAATAAAACCCTAAACTATTACATGGCTTTGGGGCAGATACAAAAATTAGGCAAATGAATAAAACGTAATAAATGGTAAACCCCAAATGGGGGAACAAGTTAACCAGGTTAATAGAATAAATAAAGGCAAATGAAAATAAAAGGAAAAAAAATAAAGGGAAGTCAAAATTAAAAGAAAAAGGTTTTTTAAAAACAACAGGGCGAACCCTGATTTTAAAACAAATTATAGTGAAAAAGGGTTGGTAAAAAATAAACAAGTTAACGGACGACATCTACCTAAAATTTCTAGGGTTACCTAAGGTTTCATTTAAAATCAAGGCTAAGTGATCCTAAAATCAATTAATGGTTATAAACCTAATTAATTTTATTTTAACTTAATTATTTATCCTAAATTAACTAATTAATTATTTAATCTAATTATCTAAGTTAATTATCTAAGTAAAGAAAAATTAACCTAAATTAATTATCTAATTATTTAATTATTAACTAAATTAATTACCTAAATTAAATTAATAAAAAAAACAAATTATTATTTTTTATGGAAAAAGATAAAATAAAGGGTTGAATGAAAAAAAGGTAATTAAAATAATAATTAGTGTAAAAAAAAAGAAAATAATTAAAACGCAATAAAATTAAACAAAATAAAATAAAATATAAAAAAAGTTATAAAAAAACCTGGCGCGCTTTAGTGTGGTGAGCAGAGGGAGGTCCATGGTGGGCCTGCGTCTTTGTGCGCGTTGGATCAGATGACGCAGTAATCTGATGGTTGGAATTAAGAGGTGCATTGTATGCACGTGGACGAGAAGCACCAGATCCATCTGATTTTAAATCCTCAAACGCCCGCGTCCTCTGGCTACTAAGGGGTTGACGCGTCATTGTCTTCTTCCCTCCACCGTCGTCTAAAGTCTGCAACGACTTTTAGTGACTGGCGCTTCCGTAGCCATAACTCTTGTGCCTACCAAAATCCCATACGTGCCTCTAAAATTTGTTCCAAGGCCATGGATCGATTCGTCTCGTCCTTGCGACCTCAAAGGTACCTGCAAATCCCTGTAATTTTTCCTAACAAGAGAAACCCCAATTGGAGCTCTCTAACCCTAACAATGGCGCAATACTCATACAGGCATATAAGAACAATTAAACATCCATAAACGTTCACCACTTTATACTAAACACAATTATGGGTTCAAAATTCATTCATGATGCATGCAGTAGCGTAATCGAGAGTAAAAAAAATTGCACAAACCTCGGCCTCTTACACGCGTGTTCTTGGTGATTAAGGACTTGGTAGTGATTGGTACAACTTCAGAAGGTCCTCAGGAACGTGTTTTGATCTTTAGAATTCTTTGAATCAAGCTGCTATCACCAAAACGATTTTGAAAATTTCTTGAACTTTATGAGTTTGATTAGGGTTCTTGGAGGCAAAATTTCGTGTCCTTATGGTCTGCATTTGTTGTGAACTTATAGGTGAAGCTTTTAGGTCAACAAAATTGGATTGAATCTCCTTGAATCTTTGATTGGGAAATTGATTGGAATATGGTTTCAAAACTTACTAAACTTGGTCAATTTCAATTTTTCCCACTCCAATCTCTTCTAGCACGAATTTGTATCAATTTGGGGTGTGATTGATGATTAGATTTGATTCAAATTGCTTCTTAAATCAAATCCTTGATTTTCTACTTGATTTATTTGACTTTAATCACTTAAAAATTCATAATAAATCAAATAATTCTAAAAAATTTGTGGAAATTGGATTGGATGTCTTTGATAACTTGTGGATCAAGATTGAATAAAAAAAGAGTGGGCCTATTTGCAAGAAAACTCATTTTGGACCATATTTACTTCACGTTCTTCACTCAAATTTGTTTAACTTTGACAAGGCATATCTCCCTCAATTTTTAAAATATGGAAGAGTTCTAGGACTTTTTGGAAAGCTCAAGATGTTCCCTACATGCCACTTTGGAACCTTTTTTCAATTTAAAGATTTTATCTTGATGATATGGGCTTTGACAAAAAATTGCTTGGGGTGTGATTGATGATTAGATTTGATTCAAATTGCTTCTTAAATCAAATCCTTGATTTTTTACTTGATTTATTTGACTTTAATCACTTAAAAATTCATAATAAATCAAATAATTCTAAAAAATTTGTGGAAATTGGATTGGATGTCTTTGATAACTTGTGGATCAAGATTGAATAAAAAAAGAGTGGGCCTATTTGCAAGAAAACTCATTTTGGACCATATTTACTTCACGTTCTTCACTCAAATTTGTTTAACTTTGACAAGGCATATCTCCCTCAATTTTTAAAATATGGAAGAGTTCTAGGACTTTTTGGAAAGCTCAAGATGTTCCCTACATGCCACTTTGGAACCTTTTTTCAATTTAAAGATTTTATCTTGATGATATGGGCTTTGACAAAAAATTGCTTTTGGTTGACTTTCAAAAAGGACCTATAATCTTTTGGATCATATCTCTTAAATGAAGTATTTTTAGCCTTGGCATTAGAGAGACAAAGTTGTAGAGAATTCAATTATCTTAAAAATATGCTTTGGTTGAGAAATTTCTGATGTTCCATGTGAGAGTTATGGCTGGTCAAAGTTTAGTTGACTTTTAGGTCAAAAACCTTAATTTAGAAACTTTGAGTTTCATTGATTTCTGAACTTTTCCTGATGAATCATGATCAACCCTTGATCAAATGATGAATGTTACTTCAAAATAAGGATGTTGACCAAAAATGAGGAATTTTGACTGTACTTTGACCACAGTTGACTTTTAAGTCAAACTAGTCGATTTGTTGACCTCCTGAGCAATTGACTGAGCCATCTTGGGAGCTGAAGCTTGAATTTTGTCATAGGGATAGTTTGAAACATAAGAGGTCATATGAAAGGCCATGAATGTCCACTTGAGGTATCAAAAGTTGATTTTACTTGGAGAGAAACAAAACCCTAGTTGTGGCTTGTTGCTTATGAGATAGGTAAGTGTCCAATCCCTGCATAGTCTTGGATAACTAAAGGTCATGTGGCTCAAAATATCATGGGCAAATTTTGAGGTATGACACGCTCGAATCTAGAATTTTTCTCATTCATAAGATGATGAAGATTTAACATTTTAGAAAATATTGAGAAAAAAAGAAAGGAAATATGAAAGAAAATTATTGAAAATTTGACTGTGATGATTGGTTACATAGAGACAAATTCATTCGAATTTAGAATTTCTATCATCCATAAAATGATAAAGATTTAACATTTTTAAAAAATATTGAAAAATAAATAAATAAAATTATTGAAACTTTTTTCATTTATTTATCATTTTAAATTTTAAATAGCTGCATCTTATTTATCAGTTCTATAATTTAAACATATTTATTTTCGTTTAAAATTGTTCTCTTTTTTTTATTATCTTCATCTTACCGTCTCAATTATAATTTTTACTATACTAAATAAAATTAAAATATACATATAATTCAATATTACTTAAAAAATTCATCAATACTCCACCTATCATTAGGGTTTAGGATTTGTCTCTCATCCATAAAATGATGAAGATTTAACTTTTTTAAAATATTGGAGTAAAAAAAGAAAAAAAATTAGATAATTTTTTTGACTATGATGATTTGTTGTATATATAGTCTGAGTCGCTCGAATCTAGATTTTTTCTCATTCATAAAATGATGAAGATTTAATATTTTAAAAAATATTGAGAAAAAAAGAAAGAAAATATGAAAGATTATTGAAATTTTGACTGTGATGATTGGTTACATAGAGACAGATTCATTCGAATGTAAAATTTCTCACATCCAAAATGATAAAGATTTAACATTTTTAAAAATAAATAAATAAAATTATTGAAACTTTTTTTATTTATTTGTCATTTTAAAATTTAAATAGCAGCATCTTATTTATCAATTCTATAATTTAAACATATTTTTTTGTTTAAAATTAATCTCTCTTTTTTAATCTCTTCATCTTACCGTCTCAATTATAATTTTTACTAATTAAAATATATATATAATTTAATATTACTTTAAAAAATTCATCCGCGCGGGTACTTAAATTTTCTTTATAATGTTACCCTCACTTTATTTATGTATCAGCTAATGAAATGCATACGATGACAAAATTAATTTTCTTACCAATCCCTTTTCTTAACCTTAAAAGAGATACTATTTTAATATTTAAAATAAAATTATCAATTTAGTTTTACCATTGTTTTCAACGGTCAACACATACTAAAATAAATGTCCTTTTTCAATTCTTGTCTTCCTGATGTCACAATAAGTTAAATTTTCTCTTTAAGACTATTCCTAAGGCGTGTTTGAGAATCAGCCTCGAAGCAAGAACTTAACAACTTTTAACTAACTTATACTAGGAACTTTCGTGTTGCGTTTCAAACTTGAAACAATATTATTTCAATTGACTAGTTGACTTCAATGTGTATATGTTTTATATAAATAATCAACAACTCTCATTCTTACTTCATCATCACTTCATTAGTTTTGCATTTCTAACTAACAATTCTTAATTACCTCTTACAAACTTCAACCACAATGGTAATAACTAGAATCATCAAATCCATTTCCTTCCTTCATGTCTATTGATATTGATTCAACCCCTGCATAATCATTGAATCCTTCAATTTTTTATTATAGAAATAATAATTTATATTTACTCTAATTTTGTGGTTTGTTACTATATCATTTAATTAATCGTTTTATTTATTTATTGTAATAGAAAGTAGTATTGAAGGTGGACATTTGTAATGATAAAATCAAGCAAAAAGTTATGAAGACATCATCTAGTCTTTCAGGTATTGAAATTTTATATCATATAAGTATTTGCTATATAGATTATTATTTCTATAATAAAAAATTGAAGGATTCAATGATTATGCAGGGGTTGAATCAATATCAATAGACATGAAAGAGAAGAAATTGACATTATTAGGAAATGTTGATCCAGTAAAGGCAGTATGCAAGCTAAAAAAATTGTGTCATACTGAAATAGTTTCGGTTGGACCTCTGGAGGAGAAGAAGGAGACAAAAAATGTGTCTATTCCTATTATGACCTATGAACCCTGTCCATTCTATTATCAAATATATTAGAGAATGCTACTATATTAGAGATGCATTTCATAAAATACATCTAGTGTTTTTATTGGTTTTCATTTTTTATTTTCTCTAACTGATTAGATTTAATATATGGTCTCTCACCAAATTTAATAACCAAAGTATTATTGAGAAAATTAATACACAATAGCATATCAATATGTAACGGAAATATTTTTTTTCAAATTTGTATGAATCTAATATAGAAAACCTCCTATGTGAAAATGAAAAAAAATCAAAAGTCGACCAAATCAAAGAAATATCTTATATCAACTTGTTTGGACCTATTATGAAAAGTCAAATATTTGTCCTGAACAAACCCAATCTTCTGTAAAAATTTCTTAAACCATAATAACGCTTTACATGCTATAGTAATACAATAAGATATGTCTATGTAGTTGACAATGTTACACACTTTTGCAATCCAGATTGCCAAGTCATAACTAGAGATGTCAATTTGCATTTGTTAATGGGTATCCCTGTGAGGATTATCTATTCTGAGCTCCGAAGTTGGGAAATTTTTCCTCCACGGGGATAGGGATGGAGGGAAAAGTTCCCCCGAAGACACTTTGAGGATGGGATTGGGAAATTATCCTCCGCTCCATGGATTCCCCCCGACTTCGACCATATTATTTAATTTTTATATTTTATATATTACAAAATATATAATTATATAATTTTACATATAAAATATTAATGTATTAGAAAATAAAGAGTCACTAGTGGATCATTTTATTTTTATGTTTTATTGTATAATGTATTGTTTCACTACCCAAATACTCAACCTAGAAAAGTGCATCCAATACATAAAATGTACACATCGTCTCCTCCTTTTCTTTTTTTCAATTATCTTTGTCTCCTCCGTTCATCATCTCCTCTATTCTCATCATCTTCACAATAATCATTCTCTTTTGTTCATTGTGCTTATGATAATTACTCTTCAATTTCACTTTACTTCTATTAGTAACATATCTTTCATTCATTTAATAAATTAGTAGTTATGAATTTACCACACTCAGACATAATCAACCACTTGCGTTGGACGACAACGAGATTGTGGTAGTAAATTAGCGGAAGCATGGTAGCAACAAGTTCTGTTAATATTTATTACTTTTTTTAAAAAAAAATATTAGCAACGGCAAGTGCTTTTGTTATTGATGCAAGATGTATTTTTAATTTTAAAAAAATAAAGATACAAAATATGTGTTTTTTATAAAAAAATGAAATACTAGTGTCATAGTTTCGATCAAAAAGTATAAAAAATTTCTTAAGATTCGATCTCCGTGGATCTCCATGGGATGGGGAAAAATATTCCCCCGTGGCGGGGATTGGGTACGGGGAATGAATTTGAGGGTGTGGCAGGGAGAGGGAAAGCATCCTCCGAACATTCTCTGCCCCGTTGACATCCCTAGCCACAACTCCTCCTACAAATTTAATCATGCAGTCCAAAGTGGACTTAGTGGAATCAATGTCTCCAGCCATATATGAGTCAGAATACCCCTATAGAGTAAGCTTATCTCCTCCAAAATAAATCCTCATACAAATATATGGCAACAAATATAAAAATAAAGGTGTCGCAGCGAGAAAAAAAAATACCCGAGCGCGTCGAACGCTCGGAATACGACAGAGTCATGATCAATCTTTATTTGTTCTAAACAGAACGGGAAAATGTCGAATAAAACCCACGGGGAAAAGAATGGTCGTCGCAATCATATCGAGTTCGGGAGTCGGTTACGAGAGGGGAAGGTATTAGCACCCCTCACGTCTGTTGTACTCAACGAGACCCATTTAGTTAGTGTTTGTGAAAGAGTGTTATCGTGAATCGTTTGCGATCATCTACTTATTGAGCGAGAAAAAAAAAAGAAAAGACGAAAGGAATTTTGTTTTTTTAGTTTATTGGGCCTGACAACAATTTGGGTCTTGCTCCTACATATCTCCAGGTGCGGATGAGAACTCAAGTCTAGGTAGTTATGGGTAGAATAACATGTTGGTTGATTGCTTTTAGAGAACATTGCGTTAGACATTTCGAGCGGTTAAACCTTTACTTGTTGCTCGCTCTTAGAGACTAAAGTTTCTGTTTGTTTGTGTCGAAATGCTAAAAACACATTCACTTGCAAAAATATTATCGAAGTCGCACACGGACGAAAAAAAAGTTTGATTCATTTAGTTGATTTTATATGGAGATAACTATCTGGACAGGGAGCCCTACAACAATATCCAAATGCGCGGGAAGGGAAAAGGTCAAAACCCAATCACATTCTTTTCATCCAAAAAAGTTCTTTAGAAAAAGTTTGAAACAAATCAAAGTTCGTGTTTCTTAGGATGAAAAATACTCAAACAGTGAGCTCTACAACAATGTTCGAGTATTCAGGAAGGGAAGTCTAAACCCAATCACATTCTTTTTCATTTCAGTTTATTATGAAAATGATTTTGGAAAAGATATTTGTAACTACTTAGAATTGGGTCAAGTGTTCAAGGTTGATTTACAAAAGAATTTTGAATTAAAAGGGAGAGGTATTCGACGTTGGATCAAGCATGTTTTTTTTGTTTGTATTTTTTAGAGGACTAAAATAACCTAAATTAATCTAATAAACAAAAAACTAAATTAAATAAGACTAATTAAATATATATTTTTGTTATTTTTCTTTTCTGATAAGGATTAAAACTAAGAGCTAAAATAAAATAAAATGCGATCAAAATTAAATCAAATAAAAGAATGAACTAGTGGGGTGTATTGGCAAGGTAAAGGGTTAGAAATTAGTAAAGGGAATGAGGGCCCAAGAGCCTAAATCTAAACCATACAAAGTTGATTTATTAATCAATTGGTAAAATTGGGGTATGACAAAAGGCACAAGAGATTGCTGATATTTTAAGGTGGAAAACCCTCAATGTGAGAGTGAAAAAACCACGGGTCGTCTAGACCAAAGAAATGTGTAACACCCCACACATAATTGACTAGTATATTATGCATGAAATGTTAAAAATTGGTATTTGAGTACATATAAAAGCTAAAGATACAAGAGGATCCATATAAATACAACATGAAATAATATTAATAATTACAAAACATGTGTCTTCATGGATCTGCACAGCGGAAAATAAGATCTGACGAGGTCTCCGAGCCATCACCACTTTAAGTCGTCAATCCGAACCTACTATCTGTCAAACGCTACTAAACTGCACCTGAAAAAAATATAAGTTGATTGGGGTGAGATTACTAAATCTCAGTGAGTCCTCCTATCCTATGGGTCCACTCGGTTCTACAGGGTACATGCATCAACAAACCGAATCCACCATTGATTCGGGGTTATCCTCACGTCCGGTACAAGTACGGAGAAAACAAGGAATCGTCCACCATAGGACCCATAATATACAAACACACAAGTATATCACAAACAAGTATGCAAAACCCGTATCCATATACGGGGAACCAAGAAGTGTAATAAACCTCGGCTAGATTATGGAACGAACGCACCCTCGATGAGTCCACCCATGCCTAGTGTCAAGGGACTTGTACAAGCTCACTGCAAGATGGTTAAACGGGTTCGCACAAGCCTAAGTGGCCGCGAGATGACATTAGCCTAAATGGCGTCATTGTCCCATTAACCTTCTTCACGCAAGTGGGTTACACCGAGTACAAACCGCCACCTTGACGCATGGTCCCACCGGGCGAAAGCCTAGTATTAGTCTACATGACTTTACTAGAGGTGAGTTACAATCATTATGTAATAGCCTACATGGCCACATAACCCCACCATACCGTGCACGCAAATGTGTCATCGTCAATGAGTATAGGCCCCTCACGGCACTCACGAGAACACTACAACGGTAGCTCAGGTGCGCGACCTCTGATCATAACATCGGACTATTCCACGGACCACATGATCCAGGATAATACCTTACATCATAGTAAGAAGTATATCCCAACCTAACCCCCGGCCACTTCGATTCAAGCATACGTGCACGCATCAAGTGTAATATCATAACACAAACCAATCCGAATGTTCAACCAAAACATTGGACATCAACATGGATCCATACTTATCTCATCAAGGTAATCAAAATCAATCACAATTGAATAGACAAGAAATTGATGAAATAAACTTAACCAACATTAGGTATAATATTCCACATAAACAAAATGAATGGAATTATCGGTAATGTGTGTCATAAAACACCACTCTTCAGACATTCATATGCATATTAATAATTAAGGAGGGGTCCGATTACGATTAGAATCCGAAACTGCCCTCAGGGGAAGGAAAAATGTAATTCTGCCCAGCACTGGCCGCTTAGCGGCCTGTAAGCGGGCTTTCCAGGGGCGAACCTCAATTGTTTCCCCGCTTAGCGGCCTCACGTCCGCTTAGCGGGCTCGCGATTTCTATTTTTCTTCACAACAGCATCCTCCACTCAGCGGGCAAACTGGGTCCGCTCAGCGGAACCGCGAATTTCTGGAAAAATGCTCAGCATCTGCTTAGCGGCCTTAGCCCACTTAGCGGACCATAGCAGACACAGAAAGATGCAGAACTCATCAGTTCTGTCCTGGGGTATTTTAACCCCGTGAATCCACCTGCATGCACGATTTGAAGATATATCCAGCCAACAAATAACAATTAACAACCAACAAATAGCACAATTATCATGTTAGTGTCATGGATTTATAATTATTTCTCACAATCCCTAAACCCCAAACATGCAATTCCCATGATTTTCCCCAAAGCCTCTAACTAAGGACTCACCATGGATTTAATGGAGGTTATGAGAATACTCTTGCTGCCATTGAACTCTCTCTTTGACCAACACTTCACCTCTAATATGATCAAACCCGTAATCACTCTTGTACTCACTTTCAGCATCAATCATCAATCTTCAAATGCGTTTATCTCCACCAATAACCAAGCTATGAACGCGAACCATAGGTGCAAATCGAAGAGAAATTCGTTAGCTTTCCAATGGGACAAGAATCGTTACGATCGGAGTTACGAGTTGGGAGATATACCTGATTTAGCGGAGCTGTACCAAGTGTTGCGAAAATGCAATTGATGAACTTGAGTTCTCCTTTCTTTCCATGCTTCTAAGTTCTCTCCCTCATAAATTCTGATTTTGGAAAAGTTACTACCAAACAATGCCTTAAGTCCTCATGCAAGTAATGGTTAAGGTCCAATGTGCCCCTCAACTAAGCCAAAATTACCACTTTGCCATTTGGTTTGCTTCTAACCAATCTCATTCCATGTCAACTAACCACTTCTTAAATTAGGGATTAAATCTACAACTCCCTCTTGGCACTTCATATACATATAATCTTGTTTGGATTATGTGGGGTATTACATCCTCCCCCCCTTAATTAGAATTCATCCTCGAATTCCTTCTGTTCACCGTGAAAACCAACCACTCATATCTATCTAATCAAGGGAAAGAATGTTACTCACATTCCTCTCTAGATAATCTCACTACTCTGTCTGAAGGTCATTCCATACGAAGAAACACAATCTGCCAAAATACTTGCGTCCCACTATACATGATTAGAACCTTAACTCTCAAGCAACACGTCTATTCAGGTACTTCGTCTTGACATATATGGTATAAGACCTTTCCAAGGTCCTCGACCTCCACTGCTCTGCACTGGATTTCCATAACTTCAAAAACTCTAATAATCCTCTCAGCTCTTTGAATTACTTCCCGTTTGAGGATTATTGCCACAACGTCACTTACGCGATAACACCTCAAATTATTCTCCACTCGAGTCCATATAATGTCATTAGGCGTTAGCCAAATGTCTTGGTCTCAACTTCCGGTTCCCAAGGTCTTAGGATGATTGTCCCAAATTTACCTTTACTTATACAACTGAATCTCCTTACTTTAACCCTTACTCCAGTCTAGACATAACAACTGTCACCGTAAACCGCGAAGGTGTAATCATCTTGCAACTATAGCCTTGACATTCGACAACTTCGCACATGATTCTACTGATAAGAGGCGAAATTTAACAACTGACCTGTAACCATTGTACCAGTCTTCCTGTACGATCATAGTACACAAGACATAACCACAATAACTTGCGCCAACTTAAAAATCCCCACTAGTCTTCAGCATTCCGGCGGTCACGATACTATGTCCGACCCCTGCAACTTACAAGCTAAACTGATGACTTACGAACATCGGTCCGCACACCATCCACAAAAAGTATTCCCGGGCTGGCCCATTGACGACACCTCATGAGCTTATGGTGGATCTTCGAGAGATTGGAATGAACAAAATGCTCCTACGGCAATTTCCCTCAGGAAAATATTCTCATCCCAACATAAGATCCTACAAATAATCCGCTCATTTCCCCCTCAGACTTATCTGATTCTTCCTTGATCCGTTGCGCTACTCTGATTCCAACAAGTCACACACCTTTAAATCCTCAGAGTCACGTTATATCCATAATTCACTTAGTTTCCATAAATACACAATAATTCCTTATCTACAGTTGTCCAATTACAACACGTGCCAGAACTCCATATGCGTTCATTGTTGACTACTACTCCTTGTAGTTGCGTAATCCCCAGAACCAAGTCTCCACCTACTCTATCATTTCAGGTTAGATCCATCTATCACAACTTAGGCACAAGCTTTGGTTTCAGGACATTGAAAACCAAACACCCATTGACTTAAAAATCGTCCTTCGTTACTGATTTCCGCAACGTATAAGCGTATAACTGCTATGTCCATCATTCCAACAAGCCTTGTTGCTTAGATGGTATAACTAATCCTTCATAACGTACTGCAGCTTACCACAACTCTGTCAGTTCCACATCGCTTCTCCCCAATCAAACGGCTTCATTCTCTTAGCGTAGTATCGCCTCTGATAACTCTTGTGACTTACTGATATAACAATTCTCCCATAGCCACACTCCATTCACACAGTCATCTAATGTCTGTTCCACCGCTGAATCAGACACTAAACTGACTTCCTCGACGGCTGCATCCTTCATTGCAGTGCTTCCAACGGTCTGAGTGTAGCCACAATACAAGAAATTGCACTTTGCACTTTGCATTTCGAACATCTCTCTTATAAACTCCTCAGCAGTTCTCAGACCAAAATGTCCCTGCTTTACAAAGATTAACACTTCCCCACTCAGAGTATCTAGCAATACCTTACCAGACACATCACACATCAAGCCAATCCAAGATACAACTTGCATATTCCATCACCGGTCGCCAATGGTACATGATAGTCACTCACCATGCTGACCAGGATATCATAACCGCACATGAGTCCCACTCTAGACACTCATATAAAATTGTCAACCTAACACTTCCTGAAACGAGAACGTCCCCAAGGTATAATCTGACTCTAACTCACTCGAGTACGATCACTCAGAGTCTCCATAAGCATAGTATCAGATCTTGATCCATCACACCATCGCCTCTCAGTTATTCCTCTGCTATCGAGCGCGACATATGGATCCTTATCCCACGTACCTTATGAGAGTCCGGATCTGTATCTCACAAGTGCCAAATCAGAATTCTACCTTGAGCTTCAGGTCACCTTTGTCCCACACATGTCGGCAAAAGGATGACTCACGCATCTCGTGCACGATAGCGATACGGTGGCATTATACTCGTCTGGTAGTACCGACATGGTGGTCCAACTCTGAGGCCATGTATCCAGGTAACCTACCTTAATGGCGTATGATGATCCCCACGCGTATCCTATAGTCACGACCGACAAGTGTCTGAACAGGCTTCCAATAGGCTCATCGTTCCTCAAGTCCTTTGAATCACACTCCTCAGGATGCTAAAACCTGAGAGTGCTACACACCAAGGTTTACTTACTCGGGAAGCCAAAATGCTAAGCACGAAGATTGAAGTTCAACTTCGGGTTACCATGCAGTGCGCGTACCCACTCGTCCCACGCATGCATAGGATTCCAAGGATAATTCAGTCCAGATAGGAATACTATGGTTCCTAACATTCGACTCAACTGCGATCATCCTACTGACGTTCTAGATAGATCTTAGTTCTTACTCGGCTGAACGCCCAATGCCAAGCGTAGTTCTAAGGCTTCACTCGGGGTCAGACAAACAACAACTAACAAGAACTTAGGTCACTGCATTTCACGCTTCTACATCATTTCATATTCCATCTAGCGTAGTTCTAGAACTTAAATACAAAATGATAAGAACGGAAATGCATGCCCTCTTCCACCGACAAGGTATTCAAGCTTCGCCAATCTTAAGTTACCACACTCATACATTCCACCAACATCTACTAGTCGCTTAGGGTACTTCAAGTTGGATCAGGATCTAATACTTCATCCATCCAACTACTGTCCATACTAGCACAATCAGAAAGGTCTAACTCTTCTGTCCGCATTTCCAAAGGTCATTCTGTCCTATCAGCTCACCCGCCATACTTAACACCGACAACATCATCGGTACTGAATCCCACTAATTCCCAGCTCAACACCTTCGGAGAATCTCACCTACAAGGCTCCTACTCAATCCTGCTTGCCATTACCAAGACTTGGATAAAAATTCACTTCGTCCAATCTAATTCCTGGGGGTTCTAGTTGTCTCGATCCATACTTGGTAGTTCGAGTATCACTATTTCGCGTCAAACGCTCTCCTTAAGTCTGACAACTCCAATATCCCTTCTACTTACGTCGTCCAGTAAATCCAGCTTCCACATACGATTCACCACCCAACTAATCCTTGCTACTCGGGTTCACGACACTTACAGGTTTACGAGTCCTCGTGGCGGCTCTGCCGTAATTCTACTGTCTCACACTTAGTCGATGAGTTGATCAAGTTCAACGACTCAATGAGATATCAATAAAATCGGGCAAGAAACGCTCACATGTGAGGAAGAAAGGAATTTCTAGTGATGTCTCATGGCTCGGCCGAGAATCGACCTGCTCTGATACCAACTGTAACACCCCACACATAATTGACTAGTATATTATGCATGAAACGTTAAAAATCGGTATTTGAGTACATATAAAAGCTAAAGATACAAGAGGATCCATATAAATACAACATGAAATAATATTAATAATTACAAAACATGTGTCTTCATGGATCTGCACAGCGGAAAATAAGATCTGACGAGGTCTCCGAGCCATCACCACTTTAAGTCGTCAATCCGAACCTACTATCTGTCAAACGCTACTAAACTGCACCTGAAAAAAAATATAAGTTGATTGGGGTGAGATTACTAAATCTCAGTGAGTCCTCCTATCCTATGGGTCCACTCGGTTCTACAGGGTACATGCATCAACAAACCGAATCCACCATTGATTCGGGGTTATCCTCACGTCCGGTACAAGTACGGAGAAAACAAGGAATCGTCCACCATAGGACCCATAATATACAAACACACAAGTATATCACAAACAAGTATGCAAAACCCGTATCCATATACGGGGAACCAAGAAGTGTAATAAACCTCGGCTAGATTATGGAACGAACGCACCCTCGATGAGTCCACCCATGCCTAGTGTCAAGGGACTTGTACAAGCTCACTGCAAGATGGTTAAACGGGTTCGCACAAGCCTAAGTGGCCGCGAGATGACATTAGCCTAAATGGCGTCATTGTCCCATTAACCTTCTTCACGCAAGTGGGTTACACCGAGTACAAACCGCCACCTTGACGCATGGTCCCACCGGGCGAAAGCCTAGTATTAGTCTACATGACTTTACTAGAGGTGAGTTACAATCATTATGTAATAGCCTACATGGCCACATAACCCCACCATACCGTGCACGCAAATGTGTCATCGTCAATGAGTATAGGCCCCTCACGGCACTCACGAGAACACTACAACGGTAGCTCAGGTGCGCGACCTCTGATCATAACATCGGACTATTCCACGGACCACATGATCCAGGATAATACCTTACATCATAGTAAGAAGTATATCCCAACCTAACCCCCGGCCACTTCGATTCAAGCATACGTGCACGCATCAAGTGTAATATCATAACACAAACCAATCCGAATGTTCAACCAAAACATTGGACATCAACATGGATCCATACTTATCTCATCAAGGTAATCAAAATCAATCACAATTGAATAGACAAGAAATTGATGAAATAAACTTAACCAACATTAGGTATAATATTCCACATAAACAAAATGAATGGAATTATCGGTAATGTGTGTCATAAAACACCACTCTTCAGACATTCATATGCATATTAATAATTAAGGAGGGGTCCGATTACGATTAGAATCCGAAACTGCCCTCAGGGGAAGGAAAAATGTAATTCTGCCCAGCACTGGCCGCTTAGCGGCCTGTAAGCGGGCTTTCCAGGGGCGAACCTCAATTGTTTCCCCGCTTAGCGGCCTCACGTCCGCTTAGCGGGCTCGCGATTTCTATTTTTCTTCACAACAGCATCCTCCACTCAGCGGGCAAACTGGGTCCGCTCAGCGGAACCGCGAATTTCTGGAAAAATGCTCAGCATCTGCTTAGCGGCCTTAGCCCACTTAGCGGACCATAGCAGACACAGAAAGATGCAGAACTCATCAGTTCTGTCCTGGGGTATTTTAACCCCGTGAATCCACCTGCATGCACGATTTGAAGATATATCCAGCCAACAAATAACAATTAACAACCAACAAATAGCACAATTATCATGTTAGTGTCATGGATTTATAATTATTTCTCACAATCCCTAAACCCCAAACATGCAATTCCCATGATTTTCCCCAAAGCCTCTAACTAAGGACTCACCATGGATTTAATGGAGGTTATGAGAATACTCTTGCTGCCATTGAACTCTCTCTTTGACCAACACTTCACCTCTAATATGATCAAACCCGTAATCACTCTTGTACTCACTTTCAGCATCAATCATCAATCTTCAAATGCGTTTATCTCCACCAATAACCAAGCTATGAACGCGAACCATAGGTGCAAATCGAAGAGAAATTCGTTAGCTTTCCAATGGGACCAGAATCGTTACGATCGGAGTTACGAGTTGGGAGATATACCTGATTTAGCGGAGCTGTACCAAGTGTTGCGAAAATGCAATTGATGAACTTGAGTTCTCCTTTCTTTCCATGCTTCTAAGTTCTCTCCCTCATAAATTCTGATTTTGGAAAAGTTACTACCAAACAATGCCTCAAGTCCTCATGCAAGTAATGGTTAAGGTCCAATGTGCCCCTCAACTAAGCCAAAATTACCACTTTGCCATTTGGTTTGCTTCTAACCAATCTCATTCCATGTCAACTAACCACTTCTTAAATTAGGGATTAAATCTACAACTCCCTCTTGGCACTTCATATACATATAATCTTGTTTGGATTATGTGGGGTATTACAAAATGACTTCGCTATAATCAAATAAGAGTACAAGAGAGTCTCAAGGTGATTCACAAACTAGTGCTAACAAGAGCTAAACTACAAAGAAAACTCGCTAACAAATATAAGACAAAAAATGAAAAATATGTAAAATTGCAGCTTTAGTACGAAGGAGATTGCAGTTATGAATGAGTTCCTTGAGACAGGTAACAATGTAAATTTCGCATTGTGAGGACATTCTCTCATCATGTAATTTTTATAATCATTTACATGTGTTTATGATCGCTTTATGATTATTTTAATCAATTTAGACCAAGAAATAGAAAAAAAGTGAAGAGGTGAAGGGATTAGGAAAGAAAGAGGAAAAAGAAGAAAATATGAAGAAAATAAGCAATTTTCCCTTGGAAAGATCGGTGCCACATCGTGGCGCGATGAGAGTCTTATTGTGGCGTGATATTTAGGCATCACGGCGCAATGTCTTCCTTTTCTGCCACATGTTTTGCACTACAAATAGAAGAAAGAGGGGTGAAAAAGGGGCGGACTGTTTGAAGTAGGAATTTTCAACGATAAGGAAAATATTGGAGCTCTAGAATGAAGGTTTTCATCATCGGAAGCTAATTTCTTACTAGGGATTCATGCACTATCTCCTTATTTTTGCAGCTATGATTCTAATTTGTATGAGTATCTAATTTTCTATTGTTTACGGTTTGCTAAATGAACTTGTATGAATCTATTGGATCTTATGTTTGATTTTTGTACTCTTTGCACTTTTGATAACTCAGTTATTTATTCAGTTAATTTTGCGTTCATTGCTTTATATTGTTAGAACAAGATTTGTTCTTATCAATTATCTTAGTTTTGATGATAACAATAATATGAATTTTGCTTAAGATAATATGGTACTCTAATCCAATGCAATTTCCCTTTCAGGAAATATATAAAGAGTACGCATAATTCAGCGCTCAGAAGATGTGTCTCAAATGGTTCAGCATGCAACATCAGAACATGGTCTGGCAAGACATCAGAAGATGGTCGAAGCAGAATCAGAACATGGGTCTATGAAGCATCAGATGAACAAGAGATCAGAAGCACTGAAGATCAGAAGATGGTATCACGCAACAGAAGCACTTCAAGATCAGAAGATCAGAAGATGCTTTGCACCAAGCTGTTTGACTCTGATGATATTCAAACGTCGTATTCACAAACATCAGATCAGAAGGAAGTACACGTGGCAGACTACGCTGACTGACAAAAGGAACGTTAAAGCTACTAAAGGCAACGTCAGTAGACACAGCGTGAACAAGGCTCGAGGTAGTTGACAAAAGCGTATAACATTAAATGCGAAGCTGTACGGAACACGCAAAGCATTAAATGCACCCAACGGTCATCTTCTCAACGCCTATAAATATGAAGTTCTGATGAGAAGCAAGGTTAACGATCCTGAACCAAGACAATTCAAATTAACTTGCTGAAACGCTGTTCAATCAAAAGCTCAGAATCTTCATCAACTCACTACATTGCTGTTGTAATATCTTAGTGAGATTAAGCTTAAATTGTAAGAGAAATATCACAGTTGTGATTATCGCTTTTAAGAAGCATTTGTAAACTCTTGAATTGATTACATTAAGTTGTAAGGAACTAGAGTGATCGGTTGATCAGTATACTCTAGGAAGTCTTGGCAGTTGGCTGAGCAGTTTGTAACTAGAGTGATCAGGTTGATCAGAATACTCTAGAGGAAGTCTTAGCAGTTGGCTGAGCAGAAAGTCTTAGGAGTGAACTAAGCCTAGAGTGATCGTGTTGATCAGTAGACTCTAGAAAAGTCTTAGGAGTGAACTAAGCAGTTGTTCCTGGAGTGATCAGGTTGTGATCAGAAGACTCTGGAAGACTTAGTTGCGGCTAAGTGGAAAACCATTGTAATCCGTGCGATTAGTGGATTAAATCCTCAGTTGAGGTAAATCATCTCTGCGGGGGTGGACTGGAGTAGCTTCGTTAACAGCGAACCAGGATAAAAATAATTGTGCATTTTATTTTTATCGCTCAAGTTTTAAAGTCACACTTATTCAATCCCCCCCTTTCTAAGTGTTTTTCTATCCTTCAATTGGTATCAGAGCGCCGGTTCTAAGGTGCAAGCACTTAACCGTGTTTAGAAAAGATTCAGGAAGAGAAAAACGCTTCATTTAAAAGATGGTTGATGAAAGTGAAAAGACTACATCTACATCTGGCTCTGCTGAGCAATACAACGGTAACAATGGTTATACTAGACCGCCGGTATTTGATGGTGAAAACTTTGAATACTGGAAAGATAAACTGGAAAGTTACTTTCTGGGTCTAGATGGTGATCTATGGGATCTTCTGATGGATGGTTACAAACATCCAGTAAATGCCAGAGGCGTGAAGCTGTCAAGGCAAGAAATGAATGATGATCAAAAGAAGCTTTTCAGGAATCATCATAAATGCAGAACTGTTTTGCTGAATGCTATCTCTCATGCTGAGTATGAGAAGATATCTAACAGGGAAACGGCCTATGATATATATGAGTCCTTGAAAATGACTCATGAAGGAAATGCTCAAGTCAAGGAGACAAAAGCTCTTGCCTCAATCCAGAAGTATGAAGCCTTCAAGATGGAGGATGATGAAGACATTGAAAAGATGTTTTCGAGATTTCAAACTCTAACTGCTGGATTGAGAGTTCTTGACAAAGGATACACCAAGGCTGATCATGTAAAGAAGATCATCAGAAGCTTACCCAGAAGATGGGGTCCGATGGTGACTGCATTCAAGATTGCGAAGAATCTGAATGAAGTTTCTCTGGAAGAGCTTATCAGTGCCTTGAGAAGCCATGAGATTGAGCTGGACGCAAATGAGCCTCAAAAGAAAGGTAAGTCTATTGCATTAAAATCCAATATCAAGAAATGCACTAACGCTTTTCAGGCTAGAGAAGAAGATCCTGAAGAATCAGAATCTGAAGAAGAAGATGAACTGTCCATGATTTCCAGAAGGCTAAATCAACTCTGGAAGACCAAGCAAAGGAAGTTCAGAGGCTTCAGAAGTTCAAGGAAATTTGAACGTGGAGAATCTTCTGATGAAAGAAGGTTTGATAAGAAGAAGGTCATGTGCTATGAATGCAATGAGCCTGGACACTACAAGAATGAATGTCCAAATCTTCTGAAGGAAAGTCCCAAGAAAAAGGCTCATAAGAAGAAAGGTCTTATGGCAACCTGGGATGAGTCAGAAGATGATTCAGAAGATGAGCAGGCCAACTGTGCGCTGATGGCGACAGAAGATGACGGATCAGAATCTACATCAGAATCAGATTCTGAAGAGGTATTTTCTGAACTTACTAGAGATGAGTTAGTTTCCGGATTAACTGAACTTCTGGAATCCAAGTCTCAGATTTGTAT
The DNA here is from genome assembly GCF_029867415.1 of Vicia villosa. Classification (NCBI taxonomy): domain Eukaryota; kingdom Viridiplantae; phylum Streptophyta; class Magnoliopsida; order Fabales; family Fabaceae; genus Vicia; species Vicia villosa. The sequence continues at coordinate 178,561,434 of NC_081181.1, forward strand.
TAAATACAAAAAGCTGAAAAAGCTATTTGAATTTGAAACAAAGAGGCTTGAATTGGAGAATTCTGAATTAAAAGAAAAACTTTTAAAACTATCCAATAATGTTGGATCTCCTTCTGATTCAGAAAAATCCACTCCCAGTCTAAACCATATTCTGAAGGAATATGATTTAAGTTTCAGGAAGTTCTTATCTAGAAGTATTGGCAGAAGTCAGCTAGCTTCTATGATATATGCCGTATCTGGAAACAAAAGAGTTGGCATTGGTTATGAGGGTGAAACCCCATACAAACTTGAACCTGTTGATGAAATGAAACTCACATACAAGCCATTGTATGATCAGTTCAAGTATGGCCACTCACATGAAATTAGGCACACTTCACATGCACAAAGTTTTCACATTACACACACTAAGAAGCATGTGACACAACCTAGGAAATATCATGAAACTCACATTAAGAATTATCATGCTGTTCCTCCTATTGCTTACAATGTTAAATCCAAGTTCAAACAGAACTTGAGAAAATCTAACAAGAAAGGACCCAAGAAAATGTGGGTACCTAAGGATAAGATTATTCCTATTGCAGATATCCTTGGCTGCAAGAAGGACAAAGCACAACATGTCATGGTACCTGGATTCTGGATGCTCGCGACACATGACAGGAAGAAGGTCTATGTTCCAAGACCTGGTACTTAAGTCTGGAGGAGAAGTCAAGTTCGGAGGAGATCAGAAGGGCAAGATAATTGGCTCTGGAACTATAAAATCTGGTAACTCTCCTTCCATCTCTAATGTACTTCTTGTAGAAGGATTAACACATAACCTTTTATCTATCAGTCAATTAAGTGACAATGGTTATGATATAATCTTTAATCAAGAGTCTTGCAAGGCTGTAAATCAGAAGGATGGCTCAATCCTATTTACAGGCAAGAGGAAGAACAACATTTATAAGACAGATCTGCAAGATCTTATGAGTCAGAAGGTGACTTGTCTTATGTCTGTTTCTGAAGAGCAGTGGGTCTGGCACAGGAGATTAGGTCATGCTAGTTTGAGAAAGATCTCTCAAATTAACAAACTGAATCTTGTCAGAGGACTCCCTAATCTGAAATTCCAATCAGATGCTCTTTGTGAAGCATGTCAGAAGGGCAAGTTCTCCAAACCTGCATTCAAGTCTAAGAATGTTGTTTCTACCTCAAGGCCATTAGAACTCTTGCACATTGATCTGTTTGGACCAGTCAAAACAGCATCTGTCAGAGGAAAGAAATATGGATTAGTCATCGTAGATGATTATAGCCGCTGGACATGGGTAAAATTCTTAAAACACAAGGATGAGACTCATTCAGTGTTCTTTGATTTCTGCATTCAGATTCAATCTGAAAAAGAGTGTAAAATCATAAAGGTCAGAAGTGATCATGGTGGTGAATTTGAGAACAAATCCTTTGAAGAATTCTTCAAAGAAAATGGTATTGCCCATGATTTCTCTTGTCCTAGAACTCCACAGCAAAATGGGGTTGTAGAACGAAAGAATAGGACTCTTCAAGAAATGGCCAGAACCATGATCAATGAAACCAATATGGCTAAGCATTTTTGGGCAGAAGCAATAAACACTGCATGCTATATTCAGAATAGAATCTCTATCAGACCTATTCTAAATAAGACTCCCTATGAATTGTGGAAGAATAAAAAGCCCAACATTTCATATTTCCATCCTTTTGGATGTGTATGCTTTATTCTGAACACTAAAGATCATCTTGGTAAGTTTGATTCCAAAGCTCAAAAGTGTTTCCTTCTTGGATATTCTGAACGCTCAAAAGGCTACAGAGTATACAATACTGAAACATTGGTTGTAGAAGAATCAATCAATATCAGGTTTGATGATAAGCTTGGTTCTGAAAAACCAAAGCAGGTTGATAATTTTGCAGGTTATGATATTGACATCTCAGAAGTTGTTGAGCCAAGAAGCAACGCATCAGAAGCAGAGCTTCTCAGAAGCAAGGAATCTGAAGGCCAAGTATCAGCTTCTCTGGAGGATCTAAGCATATCTGAAGAACCATCTGTCAGAAGATCATCCAGACTCATCTCTGGTCATTCAGAAGATGTCATTCTTGGAAAGAAGGATGATCCAATCAGAACAAGAGCATTCCTTAAGAACAATGCAGACTGTCAATTAGGTCTTGTATCTTTGATCGAGCCAACTTCTGTTGATCATGCTCTAGAAGATCCAGACTGGATAATTGCTATGCAAGAAGAACTAAATCAGTTTACAAGGAATGATGTTTGGGATCTTGTTCCTAGACCAGATGGATTCAATATAATTGGTACAAAATGGGTCTTCAGAAACAAGCTCAGTGAGAAAGGAGAAGTGGTAAGGAACAAAGCCAGACTGGTGGCTCAGGGTTATAGTCAGCAAGAAGGAATTGATTACACAGAAACCTTTGCACCAGTGGCCAGGTTAGAATCTATTCGTCTATTAATTTCTTTTGCCACTCAACATAACATCACTCTCTATCAGATGGATGTTAAGAGTGCCTTCTTAAATGGTTATATAGATGAAGAAGTTTATGTCCATCAACCTCCTGGTTTTGAAGACTCTATGTCTCCTAATCATGTTTTTAAACTTAAGAAATCATTGTATGGATTGAAACAGGCTCCCAGAGCTTGGTATGAACGCTTAAGTTCTTTCCTTCTGGATAATGGTTTCACTAGAGGAAAAGTGGACACTACTCTCTTCTGTAAAACCTTTGAAAAGGATATTTTAATTTGTCAAATATATGTGGATGATATTATTTTTGGAACATCTAATGCTACACTTGGAAAGGAGTTTGCTAAGTCTATGCAGGCTGAGTTTGAAATGAGCATGATGGGAGAACTCAAGTATTTCCTTGGAATACAAATAAATCAAACATCAGAAGGAACATATGTTCACCAAACCAAGTATGTGAAGGAACTTCTGAAGAAGTTTAATCTTCTGGACTGCAAAGAAGCCAAAACTCCTATGCATCCGACATGCATCCTAGGTAAGGATGAGGTAAGTAAGAAGGTAGATCAGAAGTTATACAGAGGTATGATTGGATCTCTTCTATATCTGACTGCTTCTAGACCTGACATTCTGTTCAGTGTTTGTTTGTGTGCTAGATTCCAATCAGATCCTAAAGAATCTCATTTAACTGATGTTAAGAGAATTCTAAGGTATCTGAAAGGTACTACTAATGTTGGTTTAGTTTACAGAAAATCTAAAGAATACAACTTAGTAGGATTCTGCGATGCTGATTATGCTGGAGACAGAATTGAAAGAAAAAGTACTTCAGGAAGTTGCCAATTTCTTGGAAGTCACTTAATCTCCTGGTACAGCAAGAAGCAAGCAACCATTGCTCTATCAACCACAGAAGCAGAATATGTCGCAGCTGCTGGTTGTAGTACACAGATGCTCTGGATGAAGAGTCAGTTAGAAGATTATCAGATATTTGAGAGTAACATTCCTATATTCTGTGATAATACTTCTGCTATATGTTTATCTAAGAATCCTATTCTTCATTCAAAAGCTAAACATATTGAGATAAAACATCATTTCATAAGGGACTATGTTCAGAAGGGTGTTATATCTTTAAACTTTGTTGATACAGACCATCAATGGGCTGATATCTTTACAAAACCCCTAGCTGAAGATAGGTTTAAGTTCATTCTGAAGAACATCAGTATGGATTTATGCCCAGAATGAGAAGATGAGAAGTTCTCATGTATGAGTATCTTCTGAAATGAATGTGGAACATTTTTTTTATCAGAAGTTCTGATTGAATTCTTTTAGAAATTATGATTCGGTTATTACTAACGTTTCATTGTCTAAGTTGATTCAGAACCTCTTTTAAAGCAAAACAGCTGTTACGCTTTATCTCGGGATGGTAAACCTGTCATTTCTATTCATGGATATGCGTGCGTGCAGTTGAAGGGACGCCGACCATAGGTAACTGTGCTAGTCACCTCATTTGTCTTTATTATATCTCTCCTCACGTCTCGTAACATTAAATGCTAGTCATCATTCGTTTCATTTCATTTTCTTTTAAATACTCTTCAAACTCTTTTCTTTCCCTCTCAACTTTTTCTATCTCCTTGCATTCCTCATAAAGTCTGTCTCTCTCTCTCTCTTCCATATCTAACCCTACCTGTTCATTTCTCTGCAAACCCATCATGAACTCTTCATCAAGCCCAGGAAATAATGAATGTGATAAAAACAATAAACGAAAAGCTGTTGAAACATCACCTTCCAAACCCAAAAAGATCAAAATCACCTATGATCCTCTCAAGGTGAATCCTTTCGAAGCAATGTTGTCTGGAAACTATTCTAGACGTGTGTTTCATCCTCCTGGTGAAAGCCCTCCATCATCTCCATCTTCTTCCTCATCTTTCGACCTTCAAGACTCAGCTTCCTCTGATCTTTCCTCTCCCTTAATCTCTTCTGAAGACATCTCTTCATCTTCACCCGCTGAGGATGTTGTCTCTGGTAAAGATGGTGGAAGATCTGCTGCAGGACCAAGTCTCCCTGATCCCTCGCCTGAAAGTCCAAGGAGCAGTCAATAAGGCGTTGTCTTGGCTAGGATCTTAGTCTTTTGGTCTTTGTAGTTTCCTTTCCTTGTTGCATCTGTTTTCCTGCATTCCTGTCTTGTAAAATTTTGATTATTCAATGAAAAAGTTTCTTTGTGTTTTACATTCCAGTAAATGTTTTCCTTTGTCGTTTTATACATCTGAATCTTTTTAAATATTCTTTTTGATGTTATGACAAAAAGGGGGAGAAGATAAATGATAAATGATTTGATTAAATCTATCAGTTGCTGGGTAAAGGCTCCCACACATTCACTAACAAGAACTGCAAGTTCTACATGGTTTAAGTGTTTTGCAGGTACAAAGAAGTGAAGTGAATCTTCAGAAGCAAACACTAGAAGCAAAACCATAAGAAGTGTTATTCTGTAAAAGGAATAAGCTCTTGGAAACTGAAGCAAGCTTAGCGCTGTCAAGCTTCAGAGATCAGAAGCAAGAAAGAAGAATGAATCAGAAGCACCACTGATAATAGAATTCGAATATCATTGTCTATCCTGTTATGACAAAATTCTATTTGCTCTGATACATATAATGTTATGGCTCTGATACATTATTTGCTCTGATACATGTTTTTAGCCTAAATGCTCTGATACATTTGGCTCTGATACATATCATGTATTTGAATATACATTTTATGTTCTAACTCGTTCATGCTGACTTTTATCGTTTAGTTTTTGTTCTGTAACATTTCAGGATGTAGAGATGCTCAGATGATGCTCTGGTACATTCAACAATGTTCTGATACAAATCTAGCATGAAGTGATGATTGGTAGACATTCAAAGTTCTGAAGCTATCCGAGGGAAGCAGAAATCAGAAGATGTGAATGCTCCAAAAGATCCAGAAATTCAAGTTCTGAAGCTATCCGAGGGAAGCAGAAGTCAGAAGCTGTGAATGTTCTGAAGATCTAAAGAAATTCAAGTTCTGAAGCTGTCCTGAATGGAAGCAGAAGTCAGAAGCTGTGAATGTTCTGAAGATCTAAAGAAATTCAAGTTCTGAAGCTGTCCAATGGAAGCAGAAGTCAGAAGCTATGAATTCTCTGAAGGCAGAAGCTTACATGATCGTCTCTACCGAAATAATCAGGGAAGTCTTTTATCAAAGTTCTTCGAGTATTTATTTCAGGGGGAGATTATTTATCTCAGGGGGAGATTGTTAATCTCAGGGGGAGACATATTCATATGCTTATGCTATAGCTGTGTAATTTGTCTTTTGTCGTCTACTCTTTCTGATCGCAAATTCATATCATTTATATATGTTTTTGTCATCATCAAAAAGGGGGAGATTGTTAGAACAAGATTTGTTCTTATCAATTATCTTAGTTTTGATGATAACAATAATATGAATTTTGCTTAAGATAATATGGTACTCTAATCCAATGCAATTTCCCTTTCAGGAAATATATAAAGAGTACGCATAATTCAGCGCTCAGAAGATGTGTCTCAAATGGTTCAGCATGCAACATCAGAACATGGTCTGGCAAGACATCAGAAGATGGTCGAAGCAGAATCAGAACATGGGTCTATGAAGCATCAGATGAACAAGAGATCAGAAGCACTGAAGATCAGAAGATGGTATCACGCAACAGAAGCACTTCAAGATCAGAAGATCAGAAGATGCTTTGCACCAAGCTGTTTGACTCTGATGATATTCAAACGTCGTATTCACAAACATCAGATCAGAAGGAAGTACACGTGGCAGACTACGCTGACTGACAAAAGGAACGTTAAAGCTACTAAAGGCAACGTCAGTAGACACAGCGTGAACAAGGCTCGAGGTAGTTGACAAAAGCGTATAACATTAAATGCGAAGCTGTACGGAACACGCAAAGCATTAAATGCACCCAACGGTCATCTTCTCAACGCCTATAAATATGAAGTTCTGATGAGAAGCAAGGTTAACGATCCTGAACCAAGACAATTCAAATTAACTTGCTGAAACGCTGTTCAATCAAAAGCTCAGAATCTTCATCAACTCACTACATTGCTGTTGTAATATCTTAGTGAGATTAAGCTTAAATTGTAAGAGAAATATCACAGTTGTGATTATCGCTTTTAAGAAGCATTTGTAAACTCTTGAATTGATTACATTAAGTTGTAAGGAACTAGAGTGATCGGTTGATCAGTATACTCTAGGAAGTCTTGGCAGTTGGCTGAGCAGTTTGTAACTAGAGTGATCAGGTTGATCAGAATACTCTAGAGGAAGTCTTAGCAGTTGGCTGAGCAGAAAGTCTTAGGAGTGAACTAAGCCTAGAGTGATCGTGTTGATCAGTAGACTCTAGAAAAGTCTTAGGAGTGAACTAAGCAGTTGTTCCTGGAGTGATCAGGTTGTGATCAGAAGACTCTGGAAGACTTAGTTGCGGCTAAGTGGAAAACCATTGTAATCCGTGCGATTAGTGGATTAAATCCTCAGTTGAGGTAAATCATCTCTGCGGGGGTGGACTGGAGTAGCTTCGTTAACAGCGAACCAGGATAAAAATAATTGTGCATTTTATTTTTATCGCTCAAGTTTTAAAGTCACACTTATTCAATCCCCCCCTTTCTAAGTGTTTTTCTATCCTTCATATATGTGTTGACAAACTCATATAATGAACTTAGAGATCATAGTGATTACTAACCTTAATTATGTGAATCTGATCTAAATTATATGTTCAACTTAGTAATTAATTAGAGAGATTATAAATTATAAGTTGTGGTTTAAGATTTAAGGTAACGAACATTGTTTTTTTTAACTAGCCAATTGACCTAAGAGATTAGGTAGCGTACTGTAGAATAATGAGTTATACACAAAGAGATCGGGTATAACGACTTAGTTAAACAACCGTAATAATTGAGGATTCATCATAGAGAAATTAGACACCAACATCAACTGGGACATACAGGGGATTCGAAGCACAACCTAATCGTCATTATTCTTATTAAACTTCTAACAAGCTTTTATTTACGAAATTTCTATTTCAAACTTAACATTTGAAAAACCCCATTTTACTTTAAATAGCACGTGAATCAATTTGTCAAAATAACACAATTCCCACATATATCCAACTTTCTCAACTAAATACTCAAATTACTTTACTTTCCCACATTAATCTGAAATTACCCTAATTTCAAACAAAATTTTATATTTTTTGTACAAGGGCTTCCAATGCTATTGGCGCATGTAACACCCGAATATTTAATTAATTATTTAATTAAATATTTTCGGAGTATTATCGGATTTAATTATTGGAATTATCGGAGTTGGAGTTATTGGTATTTTCTTGAGAGTCTTATTTAAAATGATGGAATGATTTTAGTAAGAGTATATTATTGAAGATAATACTAGGTTATTTATTTGGGTTTAATGTGTTGGTGTTAGTAAATTGGAGGTGATTAGTAGTAGGCCCAATGGAATAATACTAAAATAATATTATAAAGAAAATAAGAGAAATATCAGGAGGTTTTTGGGAAAGTGCTATCAAATTAGAAAACAAGGGTTTGGTGAGGACACGTATAGTTGTTGCCGTGAAGAGGAAAAAGGGACGAATGATGCGAAGGCCGAAAGCAAGGAAATTCGACAAGGAATTTTAGAGCGGTCTCCAATCCAAGGTAAGGGCGGGGTTCTTGCTCTATAAATAGGGATATGATGAACCGTATGTGGGGTTTTGGGGTTATAATTTTTATCCATGCGTTTGTGTAATTTGTGTTGCTGCTAGTTAATTTTCTAGAAAAATTGGAATATGAATAGTTGTTATGTTGTTTTGAAACAATTGTGTTGATTGTACTTTTGGTGAATATCTATGATAAATGATATGTGGGACTTGTGGGTTAAAAAATTATCTCTGTGTTTTGAGGTTTATGATGAAATCGTTCCTGTTGATGAATACCAAAGAATTGTGTCGAATTGTATTTAGTAAAGGTTGTTGTTCCTTTGATTCCATATAATTGATGTTCGTGTGATTTATGATGTTTGTTTTATCAATGAATGGCTCATGAAAACTGGATGTTGTGTGATTCTGGAAAGATTAATCCGAGAAGGAATTAGTATCAGAGGAGTGAAATTTGAGGACGAAAGGATAAGGGACGGGGGCCACACCATGAGGGGTGGGCGCCCCATAAGAAGACAAAATATGAGGGTGGGGGCCACACCAAGGTTAAGGAGCGGGCACCCCAGTAGACAAGGTGGACGCCCCAGACATCACAATGGAAGGGGACAGACGTCCCTTAATTTTAGTGGCGGGGGCCACTTAAATTCTTTCCCCATCTTTTTATAATACTTAATTAATTAATATGTACCATATGGTGGAAATTAAAATAATCACTCCCTAAATGAGACTATAGGGATATATCACATTTTGATGTAAACAGGAAACAAGAGTGATTAATGGGACACTTTAGAAACAATAATATAAGCTGAACTAAGAGAGTTTAATTATAGTAGAAAAATAGCAGAGAATACCAAAAGTGAATAGTTTGGTAGCAGGGAATAGATTATAACAGGCTTAAATAAAATAGCTGGGGTGTGTACATGACTTGGTTGGCAGAGGTAGTGTGAGTTAGCAGGAGTGATAGTACATGAGTAGCAGAAAATAGATGTAGCCACATAATTCAATTGTGTTGAAACATAAGCAATTGTGATACCAGAGATTGGAATTAATAATTATAATTGACAAAACAGTACCGAATGGGAGTAGTAGTGATTTTAACCGATATGCTAAATAGCCGATTTGAGTCGGAATCGTTCGAATAATTACAGAATGTGTGTCAATCGTTTTGGTTGGATTGTTGCGTTGAGTACTTGTCGAGAAATGTGTGAATTTGCCGTTGGATTAATTGTATTAATTTGTTGTCGTTGTTTTGTGTTGTGATGTAATGCGACGTTGTGATGCGAATATTCTATGAATATTGTGAAGTGCAGGTAATGAAGTGACGATGAATTACCTCTAATTATTGGTAATATTTGTGTTATAAGGCGTATGCCTCGTGACGATTTTGTTGCGAATGTGTTGTGACGTTGCATTCATTGAGTCGCATATGATTGCATTTTGTGACGGCCTGAATTGGCAAACAGTGACGAAGACTTATGCCTGTTTTTTATGTCTCTATTAACTGACAATTGGCGATGGGGGCTGAAGCCCTGGGTACCACATGCATATGCATTGTTAGTGTCGCATTCTACATTGCATAAGTGTGATTTATTTGTGATGTATAGTGACTTGATGCATGACTTGAATTGTGACTATGAAATCGTGTGACTTTGAATGTGAATTAAACCGTTTTGGTTGAAATAGCAAGGTGAATTGAACGGTAAAAATTATAGCGCGACGTGATGAATTTTATGATTTCTAACTCTAATATATTGTTTATCATAACTTTATTTATATGGTTACATATCTCACCCTTTATTTGTTTCGCCGTTACCTTTATACTGGTAATGTGCAGGTGATTCGTAGTGATGAAGATTTAGCTGCCATTTCTTTAAGAACCGGTGTCGTCGCTCTGATACGTAGCACTCGGGGGGACGAATAATTGTTTATATTATTATTCATTGTTGTTATCACTTTTGTTGTGACACTTGAAGTTGGTTTGTTAGATATTTGATTTAGCTTAATTTGTCTCAGTGAGTAAAGTTGTTGAATGATATAATATGAATAGTTTTGAATTATGCTGCGTATTAATAAAAGTGGTTTGTTTTGGAGGATAAATCATGTTATTATTTGTTCATCCGTTATAAAAGTGTTATGTATCTGATTTAATGATTTTTATGCCGTTGCTTAAAGTTGAAAATTTAGCATCTCCTTTGTATGATGAAAATTTGAAACTCTAATTTTATTATAAAATACCGGGTAGAAATGAGGTGTTACAGCGCCCCCTTTTTATTTTAAGAGGAAACTTTATTTTTATTCATGTTAATGTATACATTTTAAAGGAGACTTCAGTGTTATTGACATTTCCTTTTAAAATGATAAAGGGGCATCAATAACGTTGGTGATACCATAGTAAAAAACTAAAAAATAAAAATAAAAAAAGAAAAAGTTTTTGGACTATTGGCGCATCCTTAAAGTAATAATGAAGCGCCAATAAAATTGACGAAACTGACAGGACAAAGACGAGTTTAAACATCACCAACCTGCCCCGTGTTCCTTTAATAGACTCGCCTCCTCCCCGTCTCCAATCGAGAGCAACACACCCACCTTGCCACACACCCACCTGCAAAAATTATAATTTATTTTTTAAACGCATATATTTTTCAAAATAACAAAAATGAATAATTAATTAAATATTTGATCATTTTAATAATAATGATAAGACTTGATATTATTCTTTAATTTATATTTTCAAAAAATAAATAATGATTTTAATAAATTTGTTATATTTAGAAAAGTAAATGAGTGATAAAATTAATAAGTTAAGATAAAAAATAAATTTAATAGGTCTGGGGAAGAGTGTGGGGAGGGTACTAGCATCCCTTGCCTCCGTAATTAAAGTCGAGTTTTGTTGGATATTTGTGGTTGTTGATGGATATGTGGCAGCAATTCAAACCTCCTCCCCCCAATTATAGTATATTGGATGCAACAAGCCACAATATTAGATTAACAAACATCTAGATTTAATCCCCAAAACATAGAAAGTAGAAACCATAAGTCGCAAATATGCTTTTATTGAACTGCTGCTCTCGCTGCCTACCATAATTATTGCTCTCTACCATTATTCTGATATGTTATGGTCCACTTCTTCGTGTTCAAATTCTATTCATTATTTTTCATATTTTTTTCTTGTCTTTTTGTTTCTTCTTTTTCAACAAAATTTCTTTGATGTGTGTTTGAGGTGTAAAACATGTTAATTGATGTGTGTTTTATTGTGTTCTATTTGTTAAAATTTTCAAATCCCTTCTCAAACTTCTGATGTTAAGTGTCTACTTTTATATATGATAGTGAACTTATTTTATGATTCAATGGAAATCATGTCATTATTTCGTATGGATTAAAAGCAACTTGTAATTTGTTTGAAATGTATTATTTAAAAGAATAATAGCATAAAATACACCAAAAAATATGATAGTGGAGAATACACGGATGAATATAATATTTGGAAAAAAAAATATTGTAAACCGATCAATCAAACAAAACTGAACCAAACCGACTAGTTTGGTTTGGTTCCATTTTTGAAAAATGTTAAAAACCAAATCAAACCAAACCAAAGGAGATATCATCGGTTCAAGCCTTTCTTGACCAAAAATCTGTCCAAACAAAACAGGCCACACCCTTATTCAGGATACTTTGAGTTCTTTAATGTGAATTGACAAATACACTAAGTGTACCTTTTAATAATATGTTACTTAAAAATATTTTCTACACTCCACTCATGCATTAATCAAGTAAAAAATGGTTTTAGAATAATTGAAATGGTAGAAAAACATAAATTTATATTTCTATTTCCACGTGTCTTTTCTGATTTCCGAGTGTATCTATTTATAGAGAAGTTTATATCCTTTGGTGAAGAGAAACACATTTTAGACTTTATTCTGCATTTATAATATTGAACGCATATATTTTTTCAGCTTTCAAATGAAATCACAATTGAAGCATTGGTATGGTCGGTAGGGGTGCTTGTTCAGCATCAGAGTCGTCTTAAATTTTTGGAGGTCCTATGTAGGTTAGTCACAATTTAATCAAAAAAAATGGAAATTTCTTTATAAACCTCCCAACCTTCTTGGTTACCTTTGGCGAAAATTCCAAAATGTCCCTATATTTCGGAAATGCATTTCCGAAATCACTTTTTTTTTAAAAGATTGATTTCGAAAGTGCACTTTCAAAAACACTTTATTTTTATGAAAAAAAGTGTTTTCAGAGATGCATTTCCGAAAACAGTCTTTTTTCCAATAAAAAAAAGGTGAATTCGGAGATGCACTTCCGAACTCACCCCCTGAAATATTTCGGAAGTACACTTCCGAAATATTGTCTGATACAGAAAACAAAAATCAAGGTGAATCAATTGTATTAATAATATAATTAATTTGTATTAATTAAAATTATATAATTACCAAGATAAGATTAAAATTAATTGATTATATAATTGTCTAATAAAATTAACTGACTAATTTCCAAGATTAGATTAAGTGTTCTTTAAAAAAATAAACTGCTGTATTCAATTATATTCATGTTAATTCTTTTCATTTTGGTACTTTAATTCTATACATAAAACTTTAAATTAGTAAAAATAATTATTCAATCTTTTCTTTTCAAATATTAATTCTTTTCATTTTGATAAAATTTTAAAATATTATTATTCTCTTAATTTAATTGTTTATTTTTTAATCTTTATTTATTTTTTTAATATATATTTTACCAATGATATGTCATTAAATAATCATTAGAACATATAAATTAATCAAAAAAAATTATATATATTTTAATATATTGAATATACAAGTATCGTGAGTATTTTATATACCATTGATAAAACTTTAAAATATTATTATTTTACTAATTTAATTATTTATAACTTTAATCTTAATTAATTTATTTTTTAACTATTATTAACTATTTAAAAAGTAAATAGTTGAATTATTAAATAAATTATTTATAAAATTGTAACTATTTAACTTAATTATTGAGATTATCTAAAATTTATTACGCTAATTATAAAATAGGTAAATTATAAATATAAATAGTTTAATAGTTACTTACAAAATATAATTTTAACTTTAATTAAAATTTATCACGTTAATTATAAAATATCTAAAAGTAATAAAATTTATAAAAAAATACAATTAAAATTTTAATTTTAACAATTAAAACTTAACTCAAATTTATAAATAAATTAATAAAATTTAAAAATTAAATAGGAAAATTATTAAACTAATAATAATTTAAATTTGTATTGATGAAATGTCATAAAAAAATCATTTTAAATACACAAGTGCACCACGTGAAACTTTGTAAAATAAAAATAAAAATTAAAATAGTAGCAAATAATTTAGAGGAATCATAATTTATAATTTTTTTAATATACTAAAAATAATAGTTGATAGATTCAAAAGAATAAAGAAACAAAGTATCAAAATGAAAAAAAAATTATTAATTGATAGAAATAAAATGAACTGAATATGACAGTCTTTTGGTCATTCTAATATAATAAATTCATTCTAATTTTGTGTATCATTATTAATATATAACAAATTTCCAAAATTATTAACATATCTTTTTTTATTCTAAAAGGAATGTACTTATACCATTTATATGATGTTTTATTTGATCGGTTCAAAATTTGAAATGGTTGTTTCCTATAATTAAAATCGATATATTTGTCTTTATTAACTAATAAATAGTATAAATCTTTGAAGATCTTAATTTTAAACCATCATTTCAAAATAATTCTATACTTCAAAACTTCTGCGTTTTTTCGCAAGTGTACTTCTGAAATCTTAAAAAATGGGATTTCGAAAATGCATTTCCGAATTCTGGAAAAATTTGAAAAAAAAATTATTTCGAAAATGCATTTCCGAAGTAGGAATATTTAGGGGTTTTCGCTGGGGGACAGTCCCATAGAGAGGTGAAAAAAGAAATTCTCTAAAAAATTAATATAGATCTTATTTAATCACAATTTAAATCGACAAATATTTCATGTGACCATATTTACCTATAATTTAACCTTAAGAAACTTGAAGTCCGCATTACACACTTTTAAAGACGGCTTTGTTCCAAATGTTGTGAGTTTATGCCTTACATTGCTTCATTTTGAATTTTAACTTTTATCACGGATAGTAATAAGCATTCAAAAGGTGGCAAATGTTGGAGTCAAACCATGGACATTTGGGTGAGATATGATGCACATTCTTAACATTAAGCCATATAATCCAATATGTTTCATTGTGTTTCCAAATATTATAAATCATTTATAATATAAAAAAATTTAATGGGTGTGGAAAAGTCCACAATATCCTTGTTTGATTTTTTTCCACCACATTAAAATTGTTTTTATTTGGTCTTTGTACAATAAAGTTCTTAATTTTATTATTAAAATAATACAATCCTCGTATTTTATCAAACTTACCAAATCTCTCTCCATTTTCTATTTTTTTTTCTCTTTCATCACTTTCTCACTTTTTATTCCACAAAAAAATCTATTATTGATCTATATATTTTTATATACGAAAAATGGAATTTATGATCCAAATATTTTTTATTAAAAAATGTATACGGAAAAAATTTATTCAAAAAATCTACTATTGATCTAAATATTTTTATATACGAAATTTTAATATTAATCCAAATATTTTTGTAAATAATACCTAAACAAAAATAATATTTGTATACGGAAGAAAATCTATTATTTATGAAAAATGGTATTTATGATTCAAATATTTTTTATTCAAAAATGGTATACGGGAAAAAATCTACCATTGATCTAAATATTTTTATATACGAAACTTATTATTGATTCAAATATTTTTGTAAATGATACCTAAGCAAAAATAAAGCTTGTATACGGGAAAAAAAAATGTATTATTGATCTAAATTTTTTTATATACGAAAAATTTAATATTGATCCAAATATTTTTGTAAATGATACCTAAACAAAAATAATATTTGTATGCGGAAAAAATCTATTATTTACGAAAAATGATATTTATGATCCAAATATTTTTATTCAAAAATGTTATACGGGAAAAAATCTACTTTTAACCTAAATATTTTTATATACGAAATTTACTATTGATCCAAATATTTTTGTAAATGATACCTAAACAAAAATGAAGTCTGTATACGAGAAAAAAATCTATTAATAATCTAAATATTTTTATATACGAGAAATGGTATTTATGATAAATAGATTTGATCAAAAAATGATATACGGGAAATAATCTATTATTGGTCTAAATATTTTTATATACGAAAATTTAATATTGATCCATATATTTTTGTAAATGATATTAAACAAAAAAAATATTTGTATACGAAAAAATCAATTATTTACGAAAATTGGTATTTTTGATCCAAATATTTTTTATTTAAAAATGGTATACGGGAAAAATCTACTATTGATCTAAATATTTTTATATACGAAATTTACTATTGATTCAAATAATTTTGTAAATGATACCTAAACAAAAATGAAGTCTGTTTACGGGAAAAAAATTTATTATTGATCTAAATATTTTTATATACGAGAAAGATATTTATGATCAAATATTTTTTATTCAAAAATGGTATACGAGAAAAAATCGATTATTAGTCTAAATGTTTTTATATACGAAATAATCTATTATTTATCTAAATATTTTTTTTCTTTTTAAATATTTTATTTAAAATAAATGATGTATCTAAATGCGCATAACAGAACAGAACTCGTGCGTATACATGAGTTTGTTACTATTTGTTACATAAATATAAACTTTCTTTGAAAATCTCTTACATTTTTCCCCGCACCCTCAATTTAATTGATTTTTTTTTTTTGTTAAGTTTGAAGTGGAGGCGATCAGGTCGAGTCAGAGGTGAATTTTTTTTTACACGCTTAAGTTGAAAAGTGAGGTAATTTGGAAGGAAAATGAATCATTGTAATAATTTTTTTCAAATAAATATTTTTTTTTTCATTCTTGTCGTGGTGATGTCACAATTAACTTAAATTTTGTCTGAGACTAACCAGTTGTATTATACTACACCTACCTCGTAAGCAAGAGTTGTAAGGCGTGTTGGAGAATCAGCCACCAAGCAATAATTTAACAACTTTTTAACTAACACTTCACTTAAACTAAGATTAAAAGCCTTTTTTTTCTCAATTGACCGATTCATTTTTTGTGCTGTGACTTTTGAGAGAACTTTCGTGTTATGATTCAAACTTTAATGTTCACACGGTTATTAAATTAAAGAAAAAACAACATTATTTCAATTGACTTGTTGACTTCACTGTGCTTTTTATATAAATAATTGACAACTCTCATTCTTACTTCATCACCACTTCATTGGTTTGCAATTCTAACCAACAATTCTTAATTACCTCTCACAAACTTCAACTACAATGGTAATAATTTGAATCATGAAATCCATTTCCTCTCTTTAATTTCTCATTTAATTTACTCTAATCTTGTGGTTTCTTACTATATCCTTTAATTAATCCTTATTTATTTTGTGTAACAGAAAGTAGTATTGAAGGTGGACTTTAATAATGACAAAATCAAGCAAAAAGTTATGAAGACATCATCTAGTCTTTCAGGTATTGAAATTTCATATCATATATTTACTATATAAATTACTATTTCTATAATCAAAGATTGAATGATTCAATGATTTTGCAGGAGTTGAATCAATATCAATGGACATGAAAGAGAAGAAATTGACATTATTAGGAAATATTGATCCGGTAAAGGCAATATCCAAGCTAAGAAAATTGTGTCATGTTGAAATAGTTTCTGTTGGACCTCTAGAGGAGAAGAAGGAGTCAAAAAATGAGTCTATTCCTATTATGTGCTATGAACCCTATCCATTCTATTATCAAATCTAATAATGATTACTGTTGTATCTTGAGTGTATAAGAAAAAAAATCCTAACGACTATATTATTTTTATTTTTTTAATAGCAAAATAATATATTAATAGAGAAGTGTAAACCAACAAAAAAATATATCCAAAATGTCATTAAATTTTTAAATCCTTAGGCCTGAAATTCCATCTCAATTAATTGTTTTTGTTAAGACTGTCTAAAATTCCTGACTCTGCCACTGCAAGAAGGAACGAGCTTAAGACCGTCTGCCATCATGACTTTAACCAAATGGAAATGGAATAACACAGTCTTGTACTAGTACAACCAACATATGAAAAATATGTCTCATATTCAGGCCAAACCTAAAATATTTCAACTCATATATGAACAAGTTGATATTCTTTGATAGCTTAGCTCTTGATGACCAGATTGTTGTCCTCTAAAGATCAAATCGGATCATTGTATGATTTTTTTTTTCCCTTTTAATGAATAATTTTCAATCAGAAACTATGTGTGAAGACGAGAGACTTTCTTAAGTCAAAATTCTGTGTAAAAAATCGAAGATAGTGCCAATTGGTCAAGAAAATACTTTAGTGATTGTAATATGTTTGATTATAGGGAAAATTCTTCAAGTATGAAGGGAATGAGTTTATTACCTAGTTGTGATTGTGAAATAGGAAAATTCATTGTGTGTCTTTGTCTTTGTCTTTGTCTTTCCCTTACCTCCTTACTTCATGTTTTTAACTTGACATATTTCATTTCACCAAGGTTCCAAATGAAAAATGTGTAAATATAATTATATAAATAATTCTACTCACTCACTCTTGTTTTTTTTTTCCACCTGCAGTAGCAATCATTCTTTGCTAGTCATATTCATCTTAATTGTCAAGATAGTCCTATGGTGATAGTATCCTTCGATACAAAAGATAATCAATCTTCTTGGTAGTTGACATTCTATTTCCTAATACAATTGTTCATCCATTGAATTCTATTTGTTCTCATCCTTCCCAAAGGTACCAACTAAAAAAGATCTAACAATTCAACACTCAAAAAAATTTCCTCCACGAATGATCTTAATAACTATTTGTCAATGGATAACTACAAGTGGAAATTTTCCTCACAACTAAATAATAAATTTCCACAAAAACATACATACCTTACTCATTTAAGTAAATGAATCAAAACACTAGTTTCAAAACTTAACATTTAACTTCCCCAAGAAGATCATACCAAATGATACAATCTCGTTTTTTCTTTACCTACCTTCCTATGGGGTCATTCCCAGCGAAAACCCCACTTTACCCCGCTTCGGAAATGTATTTCTGAAATATTTTTTTTTTCTAAATTTTTTCAAACTTCGGGAGTGCATTTCCGAAAAAATCCCAAAAATTAGGGTTTTGATTAATTCAGAGATACATCTCCGAAAAAACAAAAAAAAAATTAAAAATCCCAAAAATTAATTTTAGGATATTAATTAATTCACATATCATAAATTTGATATAATTTATGAGTAATGAATAATAATTATTATATATTTTGATATAATTTATGAGTTATGAATAATAATTATTATATATTTATATTCTGATTCATATTTTAAAATTTAAAATAATTTAAATTTAAAAAATTAAAATGATTTCACTTACAAAATGAGTTATAATTTTTATTTATATATTTATAATAATTATTATATATTTAAAAAAAATTAAAAATGAGTGTTTTAATTTATATATTTATATAATAATTATTATAATTATTATATATTTATAAAAATTATTATATATTTATGTATTTATATAATAATTATTATATATTAATTATAAATATATTTATATATTTATATAATAATTATAAAAATTAAAAAAATGAGTGTTTTAATTTATAATAATTATTATATATTTATATATTATATATTTATATATTTCACTTACAAAATTAATAATTATTATTATTATATATTTATATATTTCTATTCTGATTCATAATTAAAAATGAGTTATAATTTTTTATTTAGTTTAAAAAAATTAAAAAAATATTTTGTCTTAATTTTATTTAATGAATAAATTTTATATTTAACTCTATATAATTCAAAATTTACTTATGAAATTAAAATGCTTTTGATTTATATAAGTTAGTAAAATAATTTTTAACTTTAAAGTTGTTTAGAAAATTTTGATTCACCTTGATTTTTATTGATTCACCTTCATTTTATTGATTTACCTTGATTTTATACCTATTAATTGTATTGATTCACTTTGATTTTAATTTTTTAATAATTATTAAATTCGCCAGAGGTGACTAAGAAGGTTAGGAGGTGGGTAAAAAAATTTCCTACAATCTTCTACTAAATTTCTCGTCCTTCTCACGCTTAATCCTTGAGTGAGTCTCTAATTTCAATCATATGAACCCATCACTCATCTTAACCATTTCGGATCATGAAACACCATGTAAAAGTCTCGAGAAATAAAAGGGAGATGCTCTTAGAAAATAAACAGTAGAAATTGAGAAGAAGATCATAAAAAAGGTTTAAGATGATTTGAAGGAGGCCCAAGGTGCTTTGTAAACTTCGGGATATGAAAAAAGCATACTTAGAGAACCAACTCTCAACCGTCGTATATGCCATTTACACTTGCCTTCATCAATATTTTTAGAATGCCATGTAATAGGTTGAGCTTTTCCACCCTACAATTAAAATATTTATAGAGAGTATCCATGATGAACAAAGGATTATGGACGGGAAGATAGTTCTTATTGGGGGAAATTTTGCATCTTAGCCTCCTTCCCATTTGACATGTGTTTTTGATATCTTTGTTTTCTATTGTTCATGTTGGCTTGTTTCTTTAACCTATAATACTTGTGATGGCCTTAACTATTGAAATGAAGTTTGCGTGATTTCTTTGCTCCATTATTCATATAGAGTCTTATCTATTTTCTAAATAATTTATTAAGTATTTTCAATTTAGTTAATTGAAGAAGTCGTTAGATTACCATAACTTATCTTGAGGGCGTGAATAGATATCCTAGACTATAATGGCATTTTAAACTCTTAAGAAAAAAAATAAAAAGTCATTTAGAAAAACATATAAGCGAAAGATCTTATTCTAGATCAAGTTATAGTCTATACGAACCAGGCTATTGGAAACTCAGATGTGCGAGCCTAGTGGAATTAAGATAATGTTAAGATATACCAATACATGATCATTTCAATTTAATCACTCAAAATCAATCAAGAGGTTTCCAATCTCCAATGAAATTGTATAAAGCAAAATATTGCACTTTTATCAAGCACTTGAGGTGCTAGCGAGTTTTCAGAATTTTTCTATTGATTTGTGTTGATAAAAAAACTACTTATAATCAAAGTGATTATAAGCTCCTCAACACATTGCCTTAAACAAAAACAATTGCATAAAAATTCTTACGATTCGACCGATCAAACCATGCTATTCGATAAATTATGTAATGGAATTAAAGCAAGTAGAGAGAGACACAATGATTTGTTTAGGCAGTTCACCACTCGTCCTCGTTATGCATGGCTACATTTGCCCCTAGTTCCATTTTGGAATTGAGATAAATTTCTTACTATTCAAAAGATCCATTAATAGAGAAATGTTGCAATCCTACACCCTTATGGTTGATGTTGATCCAACAAAATTCTCTTTGCTTGATTAGAGTGAAATCAAGCCCCAACAATCCAATCGATCCATCGTCTCGCGCTACTAGGCTTGGAAGAAACTCCCGTTCTTAAATATCTTCTCTCGGTCGAATTCAACTGCAAACTGTTGTTACAAGATTACCAAATGATCCACCGTCTCGTACTACTAGGCTTGCAAGAACCACCTGTTCTTCAAGGTCTTCACTCGATCGAATCCAATTTGCATAACTCTTGCCAAAACCCCTCAAATCTTCACACGATCTTGAGGTAAAAATTATCACTATTTTTCCGGATGAAACCCCTTTGATTCTAAACCCTAATCTTAAATTATAACCAACCTAAATTGAATGTTATCAGCTGAGTCTATATGGCACCCCAACAAAAGATGATTATGTGTGATTTTCCAGTGTGTATGCATAGGGTCAAGATTAAAGATGAATAGAAATCAAGTAAATTTTTATGGTTTCATCAATTTAAAAGGACGCATGAGAGATGTATTTATAGTGTGAGTGCTTCACCAACAAGAGAAAAGTGGAAGATAAAACACAATTGAAATAATGACCAAAAACATATAGGATGTGTCGGCTTGAAACATGGATGTGCCGGCATGTAACACCCCAAATTCTACCCGAAATTATAATGCGGAAAATATCAGAGTATTTAAAATTTCAAACAACAAATTGGAGTATCACATATCAACTAAAAACTTCAACTTGTATTTCATTCAACAATATAAATAACCCCCCAAGTGCTACGTATCGGAGCGACACACCAACAGGACTCGATGAAGCAACAAACTTCCATAGCTATACTTGAGTACCTGCCCATTTCCCATGGTAGGGGAAATATCAGCAGAAAGGGTGAGATATCAAACTATATAAATAGGATCATGATAAATCATATATTAGGTAAAGAATATAAATGAATCACCGCCTCACACAACATTAACATAAACAGCACAAAGAACATCATCGATGACTAGTCATGATATCAACGTATAAACATATTCGACAGGTCATCATATAAGCATCATCAACAGGTCAACACATAGGCGTCTTCAATAAGTCAACAAACAATCATCAATATCATCATATAGGCATCTTCAACAAGTCAACATATAAGCGTCATTATCAATAGATAAACATTTTCAACAAGTCAACGTATAAGCGTCATTATCAATAGATAAGCATTTTCAACAAGTCAACGTAGAAGCATCTATATCGTCATATAAGCATCGCAATACACAATCAACAACTCCAACAACAACGGACAACGACTCAAATGTGACTCAATTGTGCATATGCATGTGGTACCAATCGGAGCTTCAGCCCCCGTCACCAATTGCCCAATTCAGAGGCACAAGGCATAAGCCTTCGTCACTAGTTTGCCAATCCAGGCCGTCACAGAGTATGCATATGAAATGTGACTCGACAAACAAGATAACACATCATACTTATCACAATCACATATCGTCACGAGGCATAAGCCTATATCACAATCAATTACCATCTATACGAGGTAATTCACGTCATCAGAATATTTCATCTTCACTTAGTCACAAAATCATCATCACAAATATATACATCACGTATTACAAATCATCACAAAACATCGTCATGTTTCGACACATCATCGCAATTATACAACTTCACATGTAAACAAGTCATTACATATATATCCTAATGCTTCGACATATCACAACAAACATACAACTTCGCGTATTAACAAAATCGTCACAAATATACAATTCGCATATCATCAAGACTATTATAATTATCATCACGTTTCGGCACATCGGCACGATTACTCAATTTCACATATTAACAAAGTCATCCAAATCAAACCACAATTTTCGATCAATTCGTAAGATAATCTCAACATGCTAATTTATCAAGTAAACCGAATCAACTTCCAATTATCAACTAATTCAATTAGACATAATATTATTTATCAAGACAACATCATTAGCATAGCAATATATTATTCTCAACATAAATATTCAACCAAATCACAATTACGGTCAAATTCTCAAGATACCGTAATTTACCGATAAATCGAATAATTGATCCAAGTCCAGGTGTATACCAAACAAATAGACTCATTACAATTATTTCAACTATCAATTAATCAACCGATTAATAATCATATTATATTAATTCCAATTCTATTATATTCTATTCCTAAAATGTGTGACAATTCCCATCACAAAACCAACATTTATTTATAAAGAATATTTAAATCAAACACAATTTTGGTTGATTCGTAAAGTATCACAATTTCAACAAAATAACACCACCATATTAACCTACTAATTAAACTTAACTACCACGTAAATTTTCATCAAATTTTGGACAACTAATTATACCGCTTAATTCGGTTATTTCGATCAAACGGGACTGTTTTGAATTAATTGCTACTGTTTTCAAAATTCATTAATCTACCATTTCAATTAAATTTCATTTCTTAACTATGTTTCACTTTCCATTATAACATGTCATTCAATAACTAACCATTATGTTTCATTTCTATTAATCTACTATTCACTATATGTTTCTTTATAACACTATAGGTTTATTTATAAACACTAGTTAAAACATGAAAATAGAATAGGTAAATGTTAGAATAACAAGCTACCAAACTAACAGCATATGAGTTAAATAGTTAGAACAAAAAGGTAAGTGTCATGTGGTGCTTATTTCTCATATATACTATCATATATATTATGTATGTGTTTTCATAAGAGATGTCATTGAGAATAAGAAAACAAACAGGCACATGATGCACCGAAACAAAACAATATAGCATACAAGAAAAATAACAAATGGGTGCCGCCGGCAATTGCAAGCTCACTTTCCAGCTACGCCAAATTTCAATGAACAGCAACTTTACGAAAATTAATTGCAAAACATTTTAACACAACACAATGTCCAATCTATACCCTAACCCACATACAATCCATCATATTCCCATTTAGGTAGTAAGAATCCCCCCTTACCTTGGATTGAGTGCAGCTTTAAGAAGATTCAATGGAAAAATTGAAGAAAATTGACACTTAAGAGCAACACTTTGGGTCTCCTTTTCTCCTCTTCACAAACCCTACTTTTCTCCCCTCTTTTCCTTCTTTTCTTTTCTCGGTTACTCCTTTCTCTCTCAATGCTACTACCATGTTTTTATTTTTAAAGAAAAACTATCTTAGTCATTTAATATACTAATGGGCCTAACAAAATATACCCCTTAATACTTAGAGATGTCATTATTTAAGCCCAAAATCTTTCTACACTTAATATAAAAATAATACTTCCACTTAAATATTATTAAAATAAAATCCGATTATTTTAATATATCGATTGAATATTCAGTGTCTCATATTTCCGGTCTAATCTTAATTACTCAGATAATTCCCAAAACGCTAAACATTAACTCATTAATATTTTTAATACTAAAAATATTAAAATCTTCGATTAAATGTTGATCCGCTATCCCGAACTAATACCGACTAAATTGCCCCAAAACGCGAAATTTCAGTAAACATCACAAATGTCTAAATTAAGCCAATAATTATTTTTCCAGGCGTTACACGGCACATTAACCTAATTTTAACAGCATGTGCCGGCCTGTGTAGGTTAATGTGTCGGCCTGAGCAAGTCACATGTGCCGACCTGAACATCGTATATGCCGGCACATGATATGTAAACTTGCAGTATGTGTCAGCCTGAAAGGTGTATGTGTCGGCCTAAATGAATCAGCGACTACAGGCTTTAATATTGAGTTTTATGTGTCGTCCTGAAGAATGTATGTGTCGGCACATGCAATGCATTTTAGTGCAGAAATTGTTTTTCATGGCTTTGGCTCAATTTCAACCTTGTTTTAAATGATTCCTAATATTTCTAATGTAAAGATGCACATATATACTCATAGACAGCATTCAATGTACAAAAAGCTAATTCAATCCTAGTTTTGACATCATATAAAACATCTCTAAAAGGAAACTCCCCCTTTTTTATGATGGAAAAACTCAAGTTTTTAGATAATGCTTTTCGTGAATTCCATGAAGGCTCCCCCTGAATATGTGCATCCATCTTCTCTTGTACTTCTCCCCCTTTGACAACATCAACAAGAAACAAAGCACATAATGAGAAGTGTCGAAATTCACACATATACGAATAAATCACACAGAGACTATTTGCAAAAGTAAGAGCGTAAACACACATGGTTAAGATTAATAAACAGGCCAAAACACAATACGATAACACAAACATGCATTAACACTATTTGTTCATACATGCGCTGATAAAACAACACAAACAAAATGCACTTTAAAGAGGTAACATTGTTATTACATGATTAACGAAAACCAAAACAGAAACATGATATGCATAATGCAATGATAGACACAAGACGATGCATGACACGACTCCAACAACAGCCGAAAAGCCTAAGAGAAACAGGACGCCAAGATCTAAGCACTAAACTCCGAACTTCAGTTCACTTATGTCATTATGGATGGCCAGAATATGTGCATCCTGAGAATCCAAGTGTGGAGTGCGGAGAACGTTGGATGTAGATTGTGCTCCTATGTGGTGCTTGCACTCAGAGGTTGGCATGTTCCTCAAGAACTATAGCACCTTGTCGGATTTGGGTCTGTCTTATTAGGCATTTGACTGGCCATAAACAAGGTGTAATTTATAAAGATAAACATTGTATTAAATTTTTAAAAAGGGTTAAATATGTTTTTGTTCCCTATAAAATTATCAAATTTTATTTTTGGTCCCTATTAAAAAATGACATGTTTTGGTCCCCACAAAATCATTATGCACGTAGTTTTAGTCCCCACTGTTAAACCAATGTGTATTTTTGAATGATTATTTTACAAACATGTTTAGAACGTTATAAAAAGTTCCTCGAAAAAAAAGGAACTCAAAATTTGATTTATAAGTCGAGATTTACATTACTTTTATCATTATCTTTTAAAATTTAAATATTCATATTTAATTCTTCTGATTTTAAAAAAAATCTATAATTTTATAAAAAAATATTTTATAATATTCTAAACACATATGAAAAAAATTATTCAAAAATTTAAAAGTTTAAGGATGATTAAACATTTTTCAAAATCTTTAAAATTAGTAGGGACTAAAACTGAACGCATAAAAATTTTATAGGGACTAAAATATATCATTTTTTTAATAGAGACTAAAAAAAAATTGAAATATTTATAAGAATAAAAACATACTTAACCCTTTTTAAAATTATCTTAATTGATAAAAAATAAATCAAAATTAAAAAAAAAATACATAAAGTAACGAAGAATAAGATACAAATTATACTTCAACAAAATTATAGTTTGTTATGGTTTGGTCTAACAGCCATTTAACAAAAGCCCAACAAAAGATATGGTATGAATAGCCAGAGGCCCAAATGCTTCACAAAGCAAGGAAACCTATTGATCAAAGTAAGTGTAGATGTGAGAATCTATGTCTTTGAGACATATTTTTCTCTAGAGAAGACTCTAAAGACTTAAACCCTAAAATTCTATTATAAAGTTTTAACAAAGGCATCAAAGTCAAATACACACTATTTTAATCTTATATGCCTCTTATTTTTTTATTTTTTTTAACCGACCGGTATCCGCGGGGGAAAGGGGCCCCACGTGACTAAGCCGGACCCGGACTCGGAGGCAACGGCACCGTGGCCCCATGGCGTTTTTGACTCCAGCCGGGATCGAACCCGGGTACTAGCCAGTTTCGTCCCTTTCTGAAGAAAGCTCATTTGCCAACTGAGTCAATTCTTTGAGGTTATATGCCTCTTAATTTCGATCCTCACTAATTTGAACATCAAAGTATTTGCAGGTCACTCGTTCAAAGATATTGAGACTCAAATTTAATACGAGAATTCATCATCAAATCTAGTTTAACCAATTCAATATTTACAACAAGGTCATAATTTAATTTATTCATAAAAGATATGGCCAAAAAACTTCACTATTTAGGATTCCATATGACTCATTAAATATTGAAATCATATGTGATATTTGGAGTGGCATAAAGGAGGATATAAAAGTTAAGAAATAATAAAATGGCTTTTGAGGTCTTACACGGCTCTACTATGCTGACCAAGTGACCAATGCTATATCACAAATTCACTTGACAATTTAGTTGACTTTGTCTCTATTCTAGCATTTAATTTCTTACAACTTTCTATATAATAAAACCTTATACAAGCTTTTAGTTTAACAGTTCATAAAGAACATTACTCTTCAAATTCCTTACACACCCCTCTATTACCTTCCTTAGCAACTCTACTACACTAGCTTCAAATCAATATGATGGTATGAATTTCTACCCTTTTTAAAATTTTATTTCCTAATTAAGAAATCATTACAATATAAATTTTTTAAAATATTTTTCTTAACTTTAATTTCCTTTTTGAATATTAAATTGGAGATTGTTTTCTGAATTTTCATGGTTAGAAGAAATTATTATAACTATAAATTAGTTCTAAAACTCTTTGATTTTTTTTCTTGGACAGAAAATAGTGCTAAAGGTAGAACTCCATGATGATAGAATCAAGAAAAAAGCCATGAAGACAGTATCTGGTCTTTCAGGTATGAATTTCAATTTCAATATCTAATCATTTTATAAAGTTATATACTTTTTCATATTTATAAAACCATGAAGAGAAAATGGATATATAAATTATTTTAAAAAATTTCAGGAGTTGAGTCTGTTGCCGTTGACATGAAGGATCAAAAGTTGATATTAATCGGAGACATAGACACCGTTAATGTGGTTGAAAAGTTAAGGAAACTATGTCATGCTGAAATAGTTTCAGTTGGACCAGCCAAAGAAGAGAAGAAGGAAGAACCAAAAAAAGAAGAGCCAAAGGAAGAGCCAAAGAAGAAGGATCCAAAAGAAGAATTGGCTGAGCTTGTGAAAGCATGTGAATCATATTATAATCAAATGAGACAGCCAAATTATCCTTATTATTATTATAGAACTGTGGAAGAATATCCTAGTGGGTGTGTTATTTGTTGAAATATTAAAATAGTATGGAATTTTAAAGTAAATAAATGAGAATAAAAAAGAAGTTTGAGGTTGGAGAAGAGTTATGGTTCATTTTGATGATATATTCCTTTTTTTTTCTTTTTTTTTTTTTTGTCTTAGGTATAAAAAAGGGGACTACAAGAAGGGATAAACATATTTTGTACTTTATTTTGTGGGATAGCAATATTTTGAATTTTTCTTGTCTTAATAATACAATGTATTCAAAATTATGGTTGAGTTATCTTGAAAGTGACAAGAGATTTGTTTTATTTATTTAAATGCAAAGTTATGTATCTTCTATTGGCACACAAAATTCACATTTTTGAGTCATATATAAGAACTAATTATAGTACAAGTTGTGTGTCAATTCATACCCACTACATTGAAATTCCTTGTCATCTATATATCCAACTTAACACTTAAAACAAAAACTTGTTAATTTGTACTATTGAGAATAGTCAAATTCAAAGAGAAAGCTCCTAGAAGAGCTTATTTGACATTCAAACACATATATATTATGAGTTATTTCATAATCATTAAAACATATTTTTAATTTTTCATTTCAAAGATGTAATTTTTCAAAAGATTAGTTGAAGTATGTTTCTTAGAGAAGATAAAGAAAATTGGTGATGTGAGATTCTTTGTGAGGAAAATTTATGGAATTTTAGTTTGGATGAGAAGATTCTTTTAGTGGTTGTAATCAGATTTGGTTATAGTGAAAAATCGTTCAATTGATCCCTTAACACATGATTCTAAGACACATAAATTTTGTGCGCACAGAAACTAAAACACAGAACTTTCACACATTCTGGCCAAACATGCACAATTTGGCATATGCAAAAGCACAATTAGTACACACGTCCAAGACAAGACCTTTTCACTTAAAACTACAAATACTAAAGCCCCCAAAGATCAATCTATATGTAAGATTATACTTTTAGCACTAAAATCCTAAGGAAACTAACATGAATCGCGGAGTCTTACAGGGTCAAGGATGAAAAAAATTCACTTTGTCATGTTATACGTCACTTCAAAAGCTAACGCAAAACCTGGTAGTTTCTGAGGAATTTTTGACATGGCTATCTTTGTTAGAGGAGGTCATCTCCTTTTTGCACTTCTTACCTCTTTACATGTTTTTGTTGTGGTTCGTGTTCCTCAATATAAGGTTAAGGCTCCTCAGAATCGGTTGCATGTCAATGTACGTGGTTCTCTATGATTTTCATGTTGATTTTTTGTTTTGATATTCTTCGTGTATGTTATTCATTTTACCTTTCTCTTTATCATTGTGATGGTTTCCTTTATCACTAATTTTGATATTTTTTTCCTTTTTTCGGTGGTGCTCTTTCTATGATATTCATTTTTTGATGGATTCTTTCTCTTACCGATGAGACGTCCTCTTTGCATGTTTTTGTTACTATTTGCGGCTTTCGATTTGGATTTGGTCTCCCCCTGGCTAGGATGGATCTCATTGATTTAAGGATTTATGTGAATGTGAGTATTACCATGTGAGAATTGGATCGAACTCTAGTGGATCGAAAAGTAGCTTCCTGTTTCAAAAGAGAATGTGTCCAAGACCTACATATTATAGTCGAAGTCTGTTCTAGTATGTGGGTGTCGAAATGTTAGGGTTGTTAGTATTTGGAATTGGGCCTGTTTTTTATGTTTGTTGAAGCACGCATTGTGGCAGGCAACAAAAGATTTGGAAATATTTATCCGGGAATTATCGTGTCCACAGAAAATGTGTAGAATGCCATTCAACGGTTTCTACGTTTACAAGCTTGGGTTTGAATGTATAAAAGTATAAAATGGAAAAGTAAATTTTAACACAAAAGAAACCATTCTCCGGAAAGATAAGATTTATCAAGCATTGCATGCAATCTAATTCTCACAAGCTTAAACTTATCGACCAATTATACTCAACCTACGATACTCGTCAATGTCATCATGTATCTCTCACATCAGTGTCCATTTCTGGAGCACCTACGAGATCAACTCACAACCAAGGTTATCTCTAACGCAAAGTCGTAAGAACATCCGTATTCTCGCATCGACGATATCTCGCGCTCCTCTCAAACACGAAAGCCTTAAGGACAGATACACAAGTGATTTTCAGCTCTAAATCTATCTCTAGAGTTTAGAAACTAATAGATAATCATCCTAGATAAAGATTCAAGAATTTTATCTCTAAAGCAACCCAAATATACCGCCATGGGCGAAAATATACATGAGTTCAAAGTAAATACATACACAAAACCCAATTATAAGAAAAAATACAAATAAGAAAAGGAATTAACTGAACATCTCCTGGTTTATCAGCTCCGTTCGACGATCAATCCACCTCCAATAATCCAAATGCAAGCTCCATAGTTGTTTTCTAACCTAATCTAACCTAAAAATGAGAGTGATGAAGTTTGTGAGCAAAAATCTCCAAAACCCCTTAACCTAACTATGTTACAAATGAAAGAATATAAAGCAAAATTTTTGCAGGCTGGCTCCACGAGCTCAGAAAAGTTTTCTTCTCTGTTTTACGTTTATGCTAGCACGCTTGAGCTTGGCTTAGCAGACTTCTGCATAATTTCCATTTTATTGCTCAAAAACTGCGTAATCAAAGTCGTGCCTTCGACACTTTATTCCTCGAGGCTCCGATATGTCTAAATAGCAATAAATAAAAGGAAAAACTATCAAACGATACATAAAATGAATCAAAACGTAAGTATAAGAATATTTACACAAAAGTTGGGAGTTTATTACAAAAACCAAAAGAATAGAATCGATAAGTGCCACAAATATATACTCAAAATATCGATATTTTGGCACTTATCAATGTCCAATTGTTTAAGTTAGCTTGTATTCTAAGTTGGCTTGTAATGGGTACTTATGAAAAATCTCATTAGTTTAGTATGTTAGGTTTATTATAAATAGCATACTAGTCTCTCATTATTGCATACTGCAAATCCTAATATAGGGTAAGAGGGTTATTTGTTATTCTTGTAACACTTGGAATATTGATTTAAAGAGAAAGTAAAGAATAATAGTTATAACCAATTACTTTGTGTTATTATTGATCCCTTACTTTTTCTTACCCTTGTGGGTTTCTTGCCAAAAGAAACCTATTATACTTTGCGATTCCGACATCATTTTTCACAATAAATTGGTGCAATGAGCATGAAGAAGATGCCTTCAACAAAGCATGAGATTTAAAAGTTCACTGGAGTGAACAATTTCGGTCTGTGGCGCTTGAAGATAAAAGCCCTACTGGTTCAGCAGAATTGTTTGGAAGCATTGAAGGGAGCGGTGGCTATGGACATTGCGTTAACAGAAAAAGAAAAGACGGTCATGATAGAGAAAGCCCTCAACGCAATTTTATTGACCCTCGGTGATAAGGTTCTTCGACAGGTATCAAAGGAGACAACGACATCAGGGTTATGGGTGAAACTTGAAAGTTTGTACATGACCAAATCGCTGGTAAACTGACTCTACTTGAAGCAAGATTTGTATTCATTCAAGATGATTGAAGATAAAGTATTAGCTGAATAGTTGGATATGTTCAACAAGTTAATTCTTGATCTTGAAAATATTGATTTGAAGATCGATGATGAAGATCAAGCGCTATTATTGTTGTGCGCTTTGCCTCGAACACATGCTCACTTCAAAGAAACTCTCTTGTATGGAAGGGGGTCCCTGACCTTTGAAGAATTTCAATCACCCATGTATTTTAAGGTCTTGAACAAACAAATACAGCATAAACCTTCGACTGCTGGTGAAGGTTTGTCCGTTAAGGAAAAATTCTTGCGAAAGGAGGGTAAGTTCAACAAGAAGAAGGGAAAAAGTCAGCAGAAGTCTTATAGTGGCGAAGCATCTAGTATTCAATGTTGTCATTGTAAGAAGGAGGGTACACAAGAAAGGTGTATCTTGAAGTCTTGAAAGATCATAGAGGTAAGGATAATGGAAATGCATTCATTGATTAAGATGATTTTGAATCATCTAATGTTCTTGTGGTTTTAAGCAGTGACTCGAGTAAGGAGTGGATTATGGATTCAGGTTGCACTTGGCACATGAATCCAAACAAATACTTTTTCGAGAAATTATATGATCAAGATGGTGAATCTATATTGTTGGGAAACAACAAAGCTTGTAAGATTGCAGCTGTTGGATCTGTGAGATTCAAGCTCCATGATGAGTCAATAAGATTGTTAATTGAAGTCAGGTATGTTTCTAATTTGAAGAGAAATTTGATTTCTCTTGGTGAATTCGACAAGTAAGGATATGTTTTCCAAGGAGAGAAAAGTATCCTAAGAGTCATGAAGAGGTCAAAGGAAATCTTGAGAGGCGTGAAGAAACATGGCTTGTATACCCTTGAGGCTGAAGTTATAAGTGGTTCGAAAAATGTTGCATCCACGGAACCTTTGTCGAAGACAGAAATTTGGCACATGAGATTGGGCCATGTCAGTGAAAGGGGTCTGGTCAAATTGGGAAAACAAAACCTTCTTGGTGGAGACAAAGTCGAAAAGCTAATGTTTTGTGAACCATGTGTACTTGGAAAATCTTATAGAATGAAGTTCAACAAAGGTAACAAAGAACACATGGATCCCTTGATTACATCCATGTTGATCTTTGGGGGTCTGCAAGGTGTCCATCACATTCAGGAGCAAGGTATTTTCTATCCATACTAGATGATTATTCCTGAAAATTATGGGTATTCATCCAACAGACTAAGGATGAAATTTTTGAGAATTTCAAAAGTTGGAAGACTCTGGTCGAAAATCAAACTGGAAAAAAGGTCAATAGGTTGAGAATCGATAATGGCCTTGAATTTTGCTATGAGGCGTTCGACAGTTTTTATGCTGCCTCTGGTATTGCGAGGCACATAACTACTGCATGTACTCCACAACAAAATGGTTTGGCTGAAAGGTTTAATCGAACTATTTTGGAGAGAGTTAGATGCATGTTAACTAGTGTTGGGTTAAAGAAGGTGTTTTGGGCAGAGGCTGTTTTGACAACAACATATATGTTAAACAGATGTCCTTCGACTGCGTTAGATTCAAACACTTATTTCTAGCATGTTTTGTGCATATTATATCTACTATTTTAAATTGCTCTACTTTACTCTTATTTATTCCTCCGACCTTATTTATAAGCAAAGATTTCTTTTTCAGGTTCATTGAGTAATGAATGTATCTGATCTGCATAATAGATCAGATACATTCATTACTCAATGAACCTAAAAATGGAATATTTACTTATAAATAAGGTCGGAGTAGTACTCTTTTGAAATAAAACCACAATCAAGTTATTTTTGTTTAAATGAAGTGAAATTAGAACCTTATATCATCACACAATCTTTAAAATCGATACTTTAAAATTTCTCATTATTACTATTTTAGTATATTAGTACATTTGTTTATTTGCCGATCACTATTTTAGTATATTAGTACATTTGTTTATTTGCCGATCACCTAACCACAAAATACATATGAAAAAAATGACATTAGTTTTCTTTTTTTCTGTCATCCTCCTATACATTTTAAAGAATCATTGTTAATAATCTCACAATGATTCAAATTGTCTTTAGTCAGTTAGATTTTTCAAAACGAAATCTTTCCAAATAGAATTAATAGAAACTAGAGCCCTATATTATCACGCAATCATTGACATCGCATTATTATTATTATTATTATTATTATTATTATTATTATTATTATTATTATTATTATTATTATTATTATTATTATTATTTTAGCATATTAGTACACTTATTAATTTACCGACCACCTAACCACAAGGTACATATATGAAAAAGGATGACATTAGTTTTCATCGTTTTTTGCATCCTCCTATACATTTTAAAGAATTGTTATTAATGATCTCAGAGTGATTCAAAGTTGTCTTTATTCAGGTTTTTCAACAAAACGAAATCATTCCAAATAAAACTAATAGAAACTCTTTAATGAAAATTCCATTTTTTAACAGTAATATCTTTCCAAAAACAAGACAACCATAAAAATCACTTAAACTAATCTCAATTATTTTGCATAAGTTGTTTTAATTTAAAACAACAAATCCTGGCTAGGAGTCTAAACCCTTGGCCATATCATTTTTTTTCGTAATTCATTTGATTTGTTTTTATGTTTTTGTTTATATTATTTCAAGAATATACTAATATGAACTTATATTAAATAAAACAAAGAAAAAATTCCGATTACTCATTAAACCTCAACCATGCACTTTTTCTCGTGAGATTCCAAATGATACATATCAACATCATTCTTTACAACTAAATTCCCACACAACATAATCTAAACTTACATATAAGTAAGTTTGAGAATGATGATAAAACTTTGACGAGGATGATTGTGATAAAGGATATTTTAGTGGAAGGAACATGCACACGACAATACAAGACAAATTAAAAGTGATTATGCTATCAATCCAATTACTTTAATTATTTTTCATCTCTATGAACACGTTATAGTTTTATGATTATGAGTTATTTAAAGTTAGATTCCATGACATCAATAAAAGGAGAGGACGTTCCCATATCACGAAAGGAAAAATGCTTTTATATATGTGATCATCAATCATGCATACTTTATTTCATCTCACCTAGGTGAAATTATTTTATTTGTCTTATTCTACATTTTTAATTATAAATTAGGGCTTTAATATTTTAATTCTCATTTGATTTAAAAAATACTCAATCTTAACTATTGAGTAATAATTATTATTATTATTATTATTATTATTATTATTATTATTATTATTATTATTATTATTATTATTATTATTATTATTATTATTATTATTATTATTATTATTATTATTATTATTATTATTATTATTACTATTACTCAATCTAATTTTGGAAAATGGTATTAGGGCTCTTATACATTACTCTATGATCATTCAAGAATTTTATTCGGTCATGACTGATTTATGAGATCAATTGACTCTTATAGAATAAGAGAAATAAGTATACATCGAGTAAAGAGAAAAGTGGTTTCTCATTCAATTTATGATGGCCCTTCGGGATAATTTTTTGAGTCTTCGTGGAAGAATTTTACATCGTAATCTTCTTCTCAATGTTGATTCGATTGTTAATGAGTTATTTGCAAAAGAAATCAAACGTAAGACTCACTCTAATATGATTCTAAATAAAGAAATTCTCTCTAGTCCTCCATTTGTTTTTGTTGCTCCTATTCACAAAGAAAAATAGGTAAAATTGAAATTGGTAATGATTAATGGACTTTTTGCAAGGAGAAAGGACATTGGAAATCTTAGTCTTCTATTTCATATGCACCCTCGGACTTGGTTCACTCTGATGTATGAGATCCATCTCCAGTTATTATCAAAGGGGGATTTAGATATTATGTTTCATTTATTAATGACTATACTTATTATTGTTGGGTTTACCTTATGAAAAAATTTCTAAATTTTTTTATATGTATCATATGTTTCCTGCAATGGTTAAAATGCAACAACTTGTTGTTATAAAGTGTTCCATTATGATTTAGGTGGTGAATATACCACTAATAAATTATCTGAATTACTTGCATATGTTGGTACTATTTATAAGACATCTTGTATTGATACTCCTCAACAGAATGAACTTGCTTAAAGAAAATATTGTCAAATTACTGAGACTGTTTGTTCCCTTTTGTTGTCTGTCAAAGTCTCTCAAGAAAAGAAAAGTAGCAGAGAAATTACCATTTATGGGAATGGAGAAAGAGAGTAGAAATCAATAATGGAAAAATAGATAGCAGAAGTAAAAGGTTTTGAGTTTATCTCGTTATCTTATGTAACAGGTT
The DNA here is from genome assembly GCF_029867415.1 of Vicia villosa. Classification (NCBI taxonomy): domain Eukaryota; kingdom Viridiplantae; phylum Streptophyta; class Magnoliopsida; order Fabales; family Fabaceae; genus Vicia; species Vicia villosa. The sequence goes on from NC_081181.1 coordinate 178,596,974, forward strand.
TTGAGAACTCTTAGTTCTCCATCTAGTATATCTTACTTACACAAAAAAAGAGTGCACATTTAATCTTTAAATCTTAGGTTTAAATGCCACTAATTGGTAATGATTGTTATGGTAGGTCGGTGCATGCATAATTTTCATTTGCTTTAATTGGAGTCTTGCTATTAAAGGATGAAATTAGTCTCCCAATTAGTTGGTCCTAAGACTTGATACCATGTTTTAAGAAAAACATATCTTTAATAGCTCAGTACTACAAAAAAACGCTTCTAACGTCGGATGCGAAATACATTTTACCTCGATAAAAAAAATTGAGGAAACGAAGGGCGCCATGAAAAGTAATGACTTAACATCTCAGTTTTTAAAACACCGAGTTAAAGTTTTATTATGGTATGGATTCAAACCCCAGTTTCTCCACTTTTATTATCTACAAAAACTAGCGCCTTTTTTATCTCGGTTTATCATAAAAATTGAGGGGTCACTAATTTTTTTTAATAAATCTTGTTACAGTGTTTACCATAATATTACATTTTTTTAATAAAACTCGTTACAATGTTTACAAAGAATATTACATTAATTGTCCATGAAGTTTAGATAATGTTAAGTGAGGGAATTTAGTTTAGATTATGTTAAGTTTTATTAATAAGTTTTACAAAGAATATTACATTAATTGTCCTTGATATTACATTAATTGTCCATTAATTATCCATTAAGGTAAAACATAATATTACATTAATTGTCCATGAAGTTTTTAATAAAACTCTTTCATGTACGGATCTTGCATGTATTTGATTTTGGTGGGAAAAAAGGTAAGATAATTAAAATCTATAATCAAAAATATTTTTGGTACAAATACAAATTTAATAAAACAAACCTTGAACCCAGATGATTTTCTGTTCTTCCAATCCTTCGAAGAGAACTTTTCCAAATTTCCTTAGGTTTCATATGTTTCATTTAGATTTCCAAAATCGTAAGAGAACTTATATAATGGACGTCCCTTAGGTTTCACGCGAATCACTAATGGTGGAATCTTGAGCATTCATAACCTTTAAATAGATGACAAAGATTTGTTTAAGGTCGTTGATTGATATAGTGAAAAAACACTTAACTATCATCTCGGTATTTAAAACAACCTAGGGGTTTGTGTAAAATAATTTTTCTTACAAAAATGGTTACATTGTTTACCGAGAATATTAAAAATACATTGTATGAAAAAAATCTTTGCAAAATATCATATTGTTTACCCAGAATATTAAAATTACAGCATGAGAGCAAAACCGAGGGGTTAGAGCTTTTTTTAATGGTTACATTGTTTATCCAGAATATCAAAAATACATTGTATGAAACAAGTTTTTCGCAGAATATCAAGATTGTTTACCCATAATATTAAAAATCCAGCATGTCTAGGTCTCGTACAATGTGTTAGAGATCTGTAATTGAATGTCAGACCTTCCTTGATCAAGATGGATTGTTGATGCAATCATTATCACTACTTTCACTAGCATATACAATTTGCATGTTTGGAATGCATCCAACTTCTAATCAGGTGTTTGTTCCAAAAATTAAAAAATGTTTTTTCAGCACTTGCAATCCACCAATAAAGACTTTTAGGAATAAATCATAGTTGTTCAAAACCTTCAACAACAATAAAAATATCAATATACCATTGTTTGAGATGGATTGCAACAGCTGAAAAAATATTTTGTTCAAGGTAGAAGAACATTTTTTCAGTTTTACAATTCATCCTAAAAAAATGTTACATTCGACGGTGGGACGGCTACAAATAAGATAGCATGTCCTGAATGGTATTTCATCTCAGTTTTAATGAAAATCGAGGCAAAAAATTGTTTATATATATATATATATATATATATATATATATATATATATATATATATATATATATATATATATATATATATATATATATATATATATATATGGAGCGTATCCGGTGAGAACTGATATCTTTTATGAGAACAATCAATATCAACCATCTGATTTAATTAACGCTTAAGATTTAATAATTCCATATAAAGAGGATTGTACTGAATCTTTTTTATAATATATAATATTTAAAATTTTCATAAAAATAAAATCTTTCCAAAAATATTTTTCAATATATATTTAATTTTACCATTAACATATAAATTTTAATTTTTTCATGATATCTATTACAATTTTTTTTAAAACTCTCGTCATCCTTTATAACTATTGCAAAATAAAATTATATTTTTTATTGTTATGAAATTATGTTATTATTTATTTTCTTAAATATACATGTCTAAAATATATAATTTTTTTTGCTATTATTATTTATTGAATTGTTAGGGAGTTCCAGATATTATTTACTAAAAAAAATCATATAAAACATAAGTGATAAATTAAATGAATTTTTTTAAATATTTTTAATAAAGCATAAGTGATAAATTAAATGAATTTTTTTTATAAAAAATTTTTTTAATCAAATAAAAATATAGATGATAAATCAATAATGTGGTTTTATTTAGTAGAATTTGCTAAAAGAATAATTTCCTAACTTGTAAATAAATAAATCAGGCAAAGTAAAATATAGGTAATAATTTTAAATTTTTTAATACTTTTTAATAAATAAATTTATAGGTGATAAATAAATAAAGTTCTTAGATAAAATAATTAAATAAAGTTCTACACTTTAGACATGTCTATTTTAAAGTCATGTATATTTTAGTAAAATAAATAATATAAAAACTCTTCCATAATAAAAAAAATAGAATATGATTTTTTCTTAATAAATGTAAAGAATCAAAAGAGTTTAAAAATATATATATATACGAGATAAGATGAAAATATTAAAATTGATATCTTTGATATTAAATTAAATAGCATATAGAATAATATTTTTGGTAAGATTCTATTTTTATGAAAATTTCAAATATTAAGAATAAGGAAATTTCTTTACACACCTCCTAACCTTCTTGGTCACCTCTGGTGAATTTACCCAAATACCCCTTGTTTCGGAAGTTCATTTTCGAAAACGTACTTTTATTGGAAAAAAATGTGTTTTCGGAAATGTATCTCCGAAAAGGTGTTTTTTTTTAATGAAAAACATTGATTTCGGAGATGCATCTCCGAAATAAAGTTGTTTTTCAGAAAATTGGTGTATTCGGAAGTTCATCTCCGAATTCACCCCCCTTGGAGGAATTCGGAAATGTACTTCCGAAATAAGGTCTGGACAGAAGAAAAATAACAAACAAGAACGATTCTCTTTATTTAATCGGATGAAGATTACATCGATCACATTACATAAGATTAAAGTTACATATTGTTAAACACGGGTAGCTGAGGATGAGTCAACATTTTGATAACGTCGTCCCCCGATCTTTGAAGTTTCGCGTCCAACTCGATCGGACCCTTCGAAGAAAATCGGTCGAACGTTGTCCACAAAACCGCTAAATCTTCGTCGTTCTTGATCTCAAAAGGTGTGAACTCAATGTCTCCCTCGTCGTTAAGCGATGGCGAGAGGTACTTGAGCTTGACAACCTTTCGATTTTCGGGATATTGCAATAGCGTGTTGAGCGACGTTATCAACTCCGCAAACGGCGTGTCGCGCGAGAAGCGAAATTGGAACGACATCGGGTAGTCGGTGGTGAAGTAGACGAATGCTAGGTGGGGGTAGGTTTGTGTCATTTGTGTTTTCTGGTGTGAAGAGGATGAAGAAGAGTGTGTTGTATTTATAGACTTATTGGAGCAATGATGGCCCAACAAACCTTATCCTGCTCAGTGGTCTTTTCGGAAATGAACTTCCGAAAATTGGAGGCAGACAAGTATATTTCGGAAGTTCATTTCCGAATTATGCAGAAACAGACTAAAATTTTGCATTTTGTTGATTGCTTAGTGTTTTGTGTAAAAAATACAAAAGGAATTCAAAATAGACATATATTAGACAACGATGACATAAAAGATACTTATATTATATATGTATTGAATCGGTCTGATTTTACATGATAAACAACAATACATACAAAAATGGTCATTACAAACAAAAAACGATCCGGAACAAACTAAAATTCATCGAACCAATCGGTCGATCCTAAATCCAAAATAGGTATGCTCTTAGAACGCTCTCTATTTTGCTCGCGCTCTTGGCTCATCATTTCTTCAAACTCTGCCATTCTTGAAACGAAAGGATCCGGCCAAGTCTCCGCCTCATTTGAATGATGTGTTGTCCATTGACAAGAAGTAGCCGGTATAGGACACCCCGGTTTCAAAAACACTTGGACGAAGTGCCGCGATCGTAGATACCCGATGCATATGATGCGGCTTGACGCGTCCAATGGCGGTCGACTATGAAGTGGAAAGAAAGTCTCACTTAGTCCAAACCTCGTCAAATCGACACACACCCGATCATATGCACTTGCTACTAGATGACCCATATCGGGGAATAACATCCACTTCGAAACCGGAGCGATACCGGTAAGTGATGGAACAAGTGAATCATGAATTTTCGCAAACTTTTCTTGATTTTCATATAGTCGGCCGTAGATGTCCCGATACGAAGTCAACTCCGCAATAAGTTCCCGTCGAACTAAAGTGTGATTATTTTCCCCTTTACCGAGCAAACCCGCAACGGCCCGATATCCACAATTGCCGTCGCCTCCAACATCAATGATGTTATCGATATATTTGTGCATAAAAAGTGACATCTCATCAATGTAGACAATGGGTGATTTTTTGATCGGCGGTGTGCGAGGTGGCTTCGAAATACGGGCTCCTTTGTTACCACTACACTTGGACTTCGGTGTCGGTGAATCCGGGAATGATGCATCAACATGTTCAAAGTAGGAAGGAGATCGTTTTGTTGATGTGTCTTCTTGTGTATTTTTGGACTTTTTCGGTGCACCTTTCGTTTTAACCGGTTGAGATGGCGGTTTCAAATCGGTGGTCTCCGTAAATGCAATTTTTCGCAATTGTTCTTTTATGTGCATTTTCATTGTGTCATCCGCTTTAGCAAACTTCTCCATTATCACTTCCAACTCGTCGGAGATGGTGATTTTGGAGTCATTTTCTTTCGGCGGGTCAAAATCATCAAAACGAAGCTTCTTCCAATGGTCGGCTACCTCATCCATGCGTATTGGTGAATTCAACTTCTTCTTTTTTGAAAGTATACAAGCACATGGAAGGCCGTATGTCTTTCTAATGGTGCACCCACATAAAGAACTATCCGGCCCCGTGGTCATCCGGCCTATCTTTTGTCCCAACCGCGGGTTTCAACTTACTTCTCACGTTGCAAGTTATGTGATACCGGCAAAGTAACGCGGTAGATGTCGGGAAGACGGTATCGACCGCATTCATCAAAGCATTGTCCCGGTCGGTGACAATGACGTTTGGCATAACCTTTTGATCAACTAACAAAGACTTGCATATTCCTATAGCCCATGTAAAGTTTTCTTCTTTTTCACACTCCAAAAAAGCAAACCCGACCGAATAAGTCGTTCGTCGAGGTCACACCGGCTATCTCTAGAAGAGGAAGCCTATATTTGTTTGTCTTGTACGTCGAATCCATGACTAGCACGGTTGGAAGTGTGTTGAACAATTTGATACTTTCGGGATGAGTCCAAAAAATATCACGCACCGTAACTTTGTCCTCGGACGTTTGGAAGCTTGACACGTATTGGTTATCGCCTAATAGTTTCAAAAGTTGTTGCATTTCCGACCGAGGGCCCATTTTCAAAACTTTGAGATTGTGTCGTTCATTGTAAACTTGCTTGATATTTGAAACGTTATCCGGTTTTTTCCGTTTTAAATCGGCAAGTATGTTACGAGGCGCCACTTTAACTATCGATAAATCCGAAATCACAATCTTCTCTTCACGGGACAAACGACACGCCATTGAATGCCCGTGTAAATTGGCATCCACGGCATGATTATGAACTCCACAAATGATGGTTAAACGCCACAAATTATCAACCCTCTGAGTAGCACGCAACTTAAACGGACACCCGCACTTTCTCGATCACGTATCTTCGTGTTTTAGCACCCGATTTGATTGTACATAACTCCCACCCCGTTCGCAATTCAAAACTACGAAAGCTTTCCGCCTACTATTTTCATTGTCGGACCTTAAAATAACAATTCCAAATCCAAGTTTACTAGCTTCGTTACGAACCCAATCAAGCAATTGTTCACGACTACCGAAGCTCCGATCATTTGTAAATTGTTGTCGTATATCAACCGCATTGATCATAGATTTAACGTCGATAACCGGATCGTTATTAACGTTGACAACTTCCGGAACTACTGCGTCATCGTCTTGCACAATGTTGTCCGGATGCACCATACCTAACATATGCAAAAATTAGCAAAATTGGCCAAAACTGTTTTTTTTAACTGCCAGGGCTTATTTCGGAAGTACATTTCCGAAATTTGTTAGGTAACATATTTCGGAAATGAACTTCCGAACCATCTCAATTTTCAGCAGAGATTTGTTCAATCAATGTAGTGAAATAGGGGATGAAATGAGAGATGTTTACCTCAAATTGTAGCTTACTATGCTCCTTCTAACGTGATCAACGGTTTGAAACTTGATTTTGAGACGAAAAATGGATTGAGATTGATTGAGTTTTGGAGAGGGTTTGGAGGAGTTTGGGAAAAAAATGATGAAATAGTGAAGGAGGGAAAATTGTATATGCAGAAATGTTTTCGGAAATGAACTTCCGAAATATTTACGGTTTTGAATTTTTTTGACTTCAGAAATGCATCTCCGAAAACACCACTTTTTTGGTGTTTTCAGAGATACATTTCCGAAGTCAAAAAAAATCTTTTAAAAAAATAACTTCGGAGATGCATCTCCAAAGCAGGGGCAATTGGGGGATTTCGCTGGGGGTGACCCCCATAGGGAGGTGGGTAAAGAAAAAACCTAAGAATAATAGAAAAGATTCTATAAAGTGCTCTTTATATGAAATTACCAAATCTTAAGCGTTAATTAAATCAGATGGTAGATATTGATAGTTCTCGTTTCTCATAAAAGATAACAGTTCTCACCGGATACACCCTATATATATATATATAACAATTTTTTGCCATGAAAATCTGAAATGATTAGGGGTGCTCGCGGTGCGGTTTGGGCGGTTTTGACGAAAAAAATCATCCGAACCGCAAGAGAAAAAATCGTGTGGTTTGGTTTGGTTTGGTTGGCTTTTAAAAAAAATCCGAATCAAACCAAACCAAACTAATGCGGTTTGGTTCGGTTCGGTTGGTTCGGTTTTTTACAAATATTTTATTGAGCCATACATACACATATATATGACAACATGATTTTATATTTAGACATTCATACACTATCAAATAACAACAAAACTCGTCTTATTTTGACAACAATTTTCCATTTAATATGTAAAAAATTAAATTAGACAAAATTGAAATATTAAACATAAAATAATAGCATAAAACAATATAAAAATTATTATAATGAAAAAAAAATATAAGAGACAAGAGATTAGTGGAGGTGAAAAAGAAAAAAAGTGTTGAGAGATTAGAGAAGAAGTTGGGCAATAAAAACGAAACTGAAATACAGAACATTTACATAAAAATGAGAAGGTGAAAAAGAAAAAATATAAGAGGGTAGATATTATAGAAGAAGAAGGAAGATGTATGTGGCAACGAAGGTGTGATAATGTTATTAGAGATTTGAGAAGATCGGGACTGAAATTATATGTGTAAGAATGAGAAAGTTGTTGGTAATCATAAGGCTTAAGTATAATAGGTTTAAGTTTGGGTTGGATGTGAGATAAGTAAAATTTAGGTTGTAACATAATGCGGTTTGATTCGGTTTGGTTCGGTTTACAAAATACAAACCGCAAACCGAACCAAACTGTGCGGTTTTGTTAAAAGATGACCCAAACTAATCCGAACCAAATGCGGTTTTTTGCGGTTTCGGTTTGGTTTGGTTTGGTTTGCGGTTTTCTATTGGGTTGGTTTGGTTTTGAACACCCCTAGAAATGATATACCATTCAGGACATGCTATCTTATTTGTAGCCGTCCCACCGTCGAATGTAACATATTTTTAGGATGAATCGTAAAACTGAAAAAATGTTCTTCTACCTTGAACAAAATATTTTTTCAGCTGTTGCAACCCAAACCAAGGCATCTAAAAGATTGCGGCAATTAAGCAATTTTCAATTATGTGAAATATTAAAGTGATGGCAAATTATGTCATTTATTTCTCTGTCTTAAATTATAAATTATTTTTTAAAAAAATTGTCTTAAATTATGAATTACTTTACTATTTGATTCTAATATAAAATTAACGACATTTTTCTTAGTATAGTCACTACTATTTATTATTTCTTTCTATTTTTTAATTTTTTTCTTCTATAATTAATGAAAGACAATATTGCAAAATTATATATAATTTTTTTTATATAATATTAAAATTTATTTCTTAATCGGTGTAAAATATTCAAATATTTTATAATTTGAGACGGAGAAAGTAAGTAATAATGAAAATTTAAGATAATCAATTCCTTAATCATTCTTTCTAGAAGACCCCTTCAAGGAAAATGTAGAGTGGAAACAAGTAACTCTTAATTAAAAAAAGTTGATGGAGTGAATGTTGACTTTACATTACTTAAATGATAGCTACATTATTAGTATTAATTGGATTCAAATAAAAAACTTGAATAGGACAAAATAACAAGAAGAAAAGGTAATTAGTCGTTAGTTAATCTAGTGGATTGATGGGGGACTTAGTAAAAAAGACACGGTATAATTTCTATAAAACTGCGGTAGAAAGAAGGTTAAAACTACTTGATGTCAAAACTAATTTTTAAACTGAACTGTATTGGTGGTGGAAAAAAAAAAACAAGAAAAGGTAAACGGCATGGAGATGAGTGTTGGTCCATGTTGAGACTCAATCAATCTAGTGGGTATGTTATGTTAGTCTTCAAATAATATTTTGACTTCGTTTTTTCAATCTTTAAATTTAAATAAATGCTATGGTTTCTTCACAAAAAATATAAAATAAAAGATAAAAAATAATAGAAGAATAAGACATTAAACCAAGTGTGAAGCCATGGAACAGGGAAGGAAAGCAACACCGGCGGTTGACTCACATAGTCTCCTTTTTCTCAATAATTTGATTTTGATATTATTTATTTTTAAAAGACATCACAATTTTGAAATCTAATCTGAGCATTTTCTCTTTATTGAATATCTATTTTCGCCTTTGAATTCAACCAATGATATATAAGATGCTAGTTTAACAAAATATCAATGGGCAAAGTCAAAGTATTGAATTATATTAATTTGAATCATAATTATACTTAAGATAGTTCAACAAAGTAATTAATTATTGTGATAAACATCTGGTGAAAGGGTTTTTTTTTTATCAAGAGTCACAATACTTAGTAAAAAGTTGCAACACTGGAGAAATGGTGTGTTTTGTAAGGGACAATATCTAATAAAGAATTGCAACACTTGATGAAAGAGTGTGTTTTATCAAGAGCCGCAATCTTGTGAAACAACACCATTTAGTCTATAAATATACTATTTCAAATTTAAAAAAAAAAACAATTCAAACTCTCATCTTCCTTGTTTAAATTAATGATGTATTTCTTCTCTACTTTCGAGTTTTCATATGTTTTGCGCAAACTCGAAGTAGGCTGAATTATCTTAAGTATTTCTATGTGTAGACTCTAAGACAAAATAAAGAGTGCTTGAAATACTGTTAGGAAAGTGCTCATAAGCACAATTCAAGCCTTGATCCATTTAATTTTAGAAGCAATTTATAAATGTCTAATAGCATCTAAAATGATGGCAACTGAGGCTTCCCTTTCAAGCATCAAAACCAAGACCTTGTGAAGTTGGATCATTTCGATGGGACAAACTTCACCTGCTCGCAAAACAAAATGATCTTCTTCCTAATTACTTTGAAGATTTTATATGTATTGGATCCAGAATTAACATCATTTCCAAAACTGCAAGATGATGATTCCGAGAATGAATTGATGTGCAATGGCAACATTCTAAACACATTATCCCATCGTCTCTACATAGACAACCAATCAACAAGGGAAATTTAGAAGGAACTCGAGTTCGCATTTTGTTCTGAAGAGGAATGTATTAAAAAGTTTTTAATTTCAAAGCATTTCGATTTTAAAATGTTAGATTCAAAGCCTATACTTGCACAAGTGCACACAAATTTAAAAATGAAAACATACTATTTATATCATCCACCTCTAATCGATTATCTAGCCTAATAATCGAGTAGGGCATTAAATTGGATATTTCCTCATGATTTGATTATACCTTAGGAGTTAATCGATTATGTGGAGCGAAAATTAGAATTTTGAAATTCAAATGTGCTCTTATCAAGTATGCCTTAGGTACAATCGGTTATTTAGCCAGTTTTTCAACTTTTTGCACTCCTTTGAAGCCTTGGCATAAAATTCTAACTCTAAAACTCAGGAGAGATATGACAACTAAGCATCACCATAACTACTAAGCATCACCATCCATACCAACGAAAAGTTAAATCACACATGATTGTTAAAAATTACCCTCAATGTTAACAGTCACCTTAATCAATCATTATTTGAATAGAGACCATCAATGCCACCAGGCTTGATCTATAACTTGATCAAACACGACTGCTGAACACCATAACCATTGCTAACAAATATATGATTATTAATCACCACAATCAATGCCATCAACACTATGATCAGATACCATCAATAACTTCTTTTGTATACTCATAATATACACATGATTTGCATAAAGCCGCTGCAAAATATTTCCTACAAAATAGATTAAGTTTTCATCTTGTGTACCCATATCGTTTTTTGGTCTTGGTGTGTTAGTCCCTTTAAGAGGTATGAAGGTATTCACTTTCAAACCTCTTAATTTAGAAAAGTAAAACGGCTCAAGATGGCCAAGCTTATTAATTTAAAGACATGGTAATTAGATTTCTTCTTATATCATGCCAAATATTATTACGCAAACTATGTTTTGACTTCAGATCTTAATACTGAAAGAAATGTGATTGATTGAGGAAGATGTTGTCTTAAAATTAATCGTTATTAAAGATTGGATAAACATTTTGAGGTGATGAGAGGGAGTCAGGCAAGTCTTTCTCGCTACGCCTTACCTAAAATTTCCAAAGTTGTGCTAAAACAACTAGTTATTCCAACACCCTTTTTGTCATTCCACCGCAAAACGTAAATTAATTATTAAATTATCACAGCTAATTTTTGTTTATTATTTCTTTTTCAAACCAAAAAATGTTGTAAAAAATTCTAAAAGTTAAAATAGTAAGATATCAAGTCTTTTATTAAGAATACTTTAAATATTTGTTTTCCGAAGCAAGTTTAAATTAATCAATCATACTATACACATTATAAATAAATAGATGTTATTAATTAATTATCATTTACAATAATTTTTAAACTATTAAATTTTTTTGTTATAGAATCGAATAAACTTTATCGTATAGCCTATGTTTGTTTGTGCTATGGATGCTTTATAAACACACGTCCAACTGAAACTATTATTTGTAGCTTTTAAATTTCTCATTAAAATATTATTGAAACACATAGAAACATGCGGTTACTGTAAATTCCCTATGCTTAAAAACCAAGGAGGTGTGATTAGTTAGAAAGGGAGGTGTGATTAGTTAGAAAGGGAGGCTAAGGCCTCGTTTGGCCCAACTCATAAAACAATTATTTTTTAAATTCATTGATTAAATAATAATCTGAACAAATATACATATAGATGAAAATCAAATACATTTGGTTATTAAAAAAATTATAATAAGAACTATTCACCTAATATGACAATAATATTTATAATACTAATAATAATGGTATAAATTTGATTAATCATCACTTACTCCTTCTTGTTGCCACATTTCAACCCAATTTTTTTCAAGCTCTTGAAATCCAAGCAAAGAACCTTCTCTCTCTTCATCCAAACTAGTAGACAATACACCATATGCAATTCCAAGTGAAGAAGCTCCAAATGTTATAAGAGTTGTCATAAATGGTATCCATAATGGAGCATTAATTCCTCTATCCTTTAACTCACCATAAAGATGCAAAAATCCTAATCCTATTCCCATTGGAACTAAAACACTAAACAATATTCTACCTATTATTCTATACATAACTACCTTAGAAATCTCATCTTCATCATCATTATTGTTTTTGGGATTCTTCTTCATAGTAATGGCATCATCCTTAGTTTTATTTGTTGATGATGTTGGTCTTGTGTTGGAGAAGCCTTTGGCACTTGCTTGTGTCTTCAATGTGGTTAGTGGAATGTTGGAGAATCCTTTGGGGTGAAAAGTTGGAAATGTTTTTTGTTTTGAGAAATGGAGAGATGGGTTTGATGCAAAAATTAGAGTTTTCATTGTTTCTTTTGTGTGAAAATGTGTTGAATTGGTTACTATTGGTTTTGAGTGGAAATAGTTTTATATATCTTATCCTAAAAGTTAATGAATGAATGGTCATGAAAATTGAAGTTTCATGGTTGCATTATCTTCTTATTTTATATTTTTGAGGTTGGGCTTTATTTTATTTTATTTTATTTTCAAAAATACTATGTAACATGTATCTTAAGTAAAAGACATATTTGAATACCAACAAAAGTGATTGTTATTATTTTCTATTTTTTTATAAATAAATAAGATATTAAATAAAAAATATTCTCGTAGAGCTTCTAACTATGCAAGAATAATTAAATGAAATAGTAAGAGATATCGAAATTTTGAATCTCTTTTAATTTAACCGAAAATTTTGAGTTCAAATTTATTGTAAACATTTTTGTTAGACAATTGTTCAACGACGACTTGATCCAGAAGTTCTTCTTGATGATCTTGATTGTGATCTATGTGATTGCCTCAAATTAATTTTGATACTGAAAATAATAAAATTTGAAACAAATATTTTGTTATTATTTTATTTGGGTAAGAATAAAAATATTAGAAATAAACATAATACACAAATAATCAATAGGAAATTACTCACTTCTTTTGAAGATGAACATATTCATCAGTTTCATCCAATATATCTCCCTTGTAAACCAAAAAATAAATATAAAAAATATCAGAATGCATCATTATAGAAAATATTAAGAACATCATAAGTTAATAATTAGTAGTATGAAATTTAATATCTTTTAAACCGGCTCATATTATAATATCCGAGCAGGGGATATCCAAGGCGCAGGTTCACATATCGCGATATCAAACATATTTATCTTTAAAATGTGAAATTTTAGATACTAAACTATTAGAAAGAAAAAAAAAAAGAATATAAAAGGTTTAATTACTTGTAATAATTCTTCCATAACATCTTCCATTGTAATGATACCAACAGCTTCTACTTGTTCATGTGGCATGCATCCAATTTCACGCTCCCATTGCTTTGATTCATGTCCTACTTCATTGTCTAGTACCATCACATTTTCTAATGTTGGACTATGAAATTCAACATCACTAGATTCTTGATTTGAACTTCTCTCACTCATTTCTAGTACATATGAAGAATTTGATTCTGCAAATTCCACATTCACAAACATAAATGTCACACTTGTAAGTATAAGATACCATATATATTTGGCTAGCTATATTGTGGAAGATGTTACCTCCATTAATTTGAGCATGGTTTGATTCTTTATTAGTTATTATATTCAAAAATATAGGTGAATCCACAGCATGAGCCGCTTCATTGCTTTCTGTCTCCATGTTTCCCTTCAACACAACGGCCATATGGCTATGACCCTTCTTGAATTGATTCAATATCTCATATAATGGCCAACTTTCATATACCCTGATGTAAATCATCTAGTTAGTATAAGTCTACGATTAGACATCTGAAACGTGACCTGATAACAAGTAGTTTAACTGATCTTGATAGACTCTGATAGCATCGTCAAAATCACTAGCAATATAATATATATGATATTGAATCTAATATAACATTTGGCTTACCTAGGAATTTTCCTGATAATCAAATTCTTGATTGGACTCTCGTCTTCTGGGCGGCAAAAGATTAAATTCTTAACCTATAAAAAAAAAAGTAGCGAATAAATTAACCGATAAAAGATGCCCTTACACGTGAAAGAATGACCGTTATCAAACATTTCTACTTAGGTCATACGAACTTACGCGATAAATTGCTTACCAAGATGAGACCAATAATATTTCTTGGGTTGCCAGAATGTATAGGAACTCTACTGTGACCTTTACTCATTATCTGTGTCATTGTATGCCTAATCACAAAAGTAAATTTCATTTACTCATAAGAGATTGGATTGAAAATTGATGTAAATTACTTCAAATTTAAGAGTTATGACAATATTATTACATGTCTAGTTTGGAATTTATGTCAAGAGAAAAAATTTCAGATATGTGTGTCATTGCATCTATAGCTGTCTTCTGAGTCAAATCCATAGCACCTGCGATTATAGAAGTTTCATGATGAGATAATTCTCCACCTTTTCCGGCCTGCATAAGTCAAAAATAGTTTATGAAAAATCTCATAAGTTGTTTTGATAAGATCACCCAGACAGTGTCACATAATTTGTATCAGTAGATAAGTTCAAATAAACCGATCTAGATAGAGCTTTAGTCCAAATAAAATAATGTATTAAGGAAAAACCTGATCTGCATGTAAGTCGACAAATGTCTTCAACTCTGATCTTCTTAGAAGAACTGAATGTTCTTTCCCTAGAGCCCAATCAAGTACCTGCAAAAAGAAAATCACTTCGACGTATTATAATCGTGTTATAGGTACAAAGTATCCCCTTTCGTTTAGAGTGAATAATCTGCGTAAAGAAACATGTCAGACACAAAGTGATTTCTCTACTTCCAACACGACAAAACACTGATACACGTGATTACATTCAACCACTTTCATTTTCTAAGATATTACCGATATCTACGTGTCAATGTCACATATTATTTACCTTACTTGCTGGATAAGTTATTGGAAAGAAGATGAGCAGAAGAAAATGAGTAAAGGGAGCCAATTTAGCTCCAAAAGTAAGTCCATATCTAGCGCAAACAGCTTGAGGCAAAATCTGAAATCACATGTACCATATAAGTTATCAATTCAAAAACAAACTCGACTATTTTTCATTTATCAAAAAAAAATCAAACATTACCTCTGCAAACACAGTCACCAAAGGTGCTGACATGAGAATAGTGAACCATGATGGAATTATCATGTCCATAAAAATTGGCAGTGCCTTCAACAGAAAAACTTTGAATCAGTTTTTAAGTCAATGATGTAAAAATAATAAGCCTCTTCAAAAAATTTATACCTCCATAGCCAATGATTTTCCAAGAAGAAGAGTACACAAGACAAAATGTCCATTTTTAACAAAAGGTTGAATCCTTTCTGCATGTTTTTTGTCTTTTGGTCTGCCTGCTTTAATGAGAACCTCGAGATCGACCGGACTGTATGACAATATTCCTAATGCTAGGCCTGATGTAATGCCTGCCAATGACACAATCACTAGACATGTAATTAGAAATAACCAGAATTTAGATTCACAACAAGGGTATTCATATTCATGCATTGTGTTATGAAAAATTGAGTTCAAGAACTTGGCTTATTAAGAGAAGTGAGTGTGACTATTTCTTGTGAAGTTACATATTGACAATGAGAAAGAGGATGAAAGATAGGTACCAAAATATATACAGCTATTAATAATTAATATCTAAATAGTACTATTATCTTTCAACTATTAATAACAAATGTGAAACTATCTCCTCTCTCTGTAAAATCGGTTTGTAAGATGAAGACTGTCCTCATTTATAAGCATATATTCAGATCATATAATGTTCGATGTGAGACACTTAATATACTTTCTTATGCCCGAGACTAGACTGGACATCAGGAGCGTGAAAATAAATGGTGGATGGTCCGATAGCCAAAAACTGATAACTTGTGGCCCACCTGATCTAAAACGATGTTCTAAATACCATGTTAAGGTTTGACCTAACTCGGGTGAGAATTTTCCCGACTTATAAACACATATTTAAATCATATATTGTTTGATGTGAGACTCTTAATCTAAAAAAATCAATTCAATTGACATAAGACTTTATTTTAGTGAAGAAAAATTGTGAAGAAAAATTGAGGGAAAATTAAGTTTATGTGCTAATAAGGTAAATCTTGGTGGAGATTACTATGTGAAGACTTTCATGTAGGTGTTGACAGAGACAGCATAATTTTTAAACATGAATGGAATTTCATTTTTTGCTGGTCAATGTGACAAAGCCTGCATATATTTTGTAGCTACTTATAATTCGTGAAGACTACACTTTAAGTTCTAAGTTGTCAAGTTCTGTTTTGTTATGTGGAAATTTTACTTTCCTTGTGTTTATTGATCAAGAAAAATAGAACTTCCAACAACAATTAGACCAATTGCATACAACTAATTTACAGCTACGTGAAATTTGTGATAGAATTGATCTGATAGTTAAACGCATAAGACATTTTCAATACAAAGATTAAAATTATGATTATGTTTTAATACAATAGAAAAACACACAAACGAGCATACATATAATACGAGCATGCATATAATATAGTCTTAGTGTTAAGAGTGAGGTGTGTTTGAAGTAGTCTTGTTAGCTGCTAATAAAACTCCTATTTGTTAGGAGCAGAAGTTTTATTATTTGGTTTGGATTAGTCCCTTCCTGTAATTGTTGTTGAATTTGGTCACCTACATATTCCAATCCTCTTTTCTTGTATTAAACCTACAAAATAATAAACAGTTAAATAAACCTGAGGCGTGTATGTACATTGTCCTTAAGGATTTATCCGCCTCATAAGCGCAAATCCCCCAGGATTCAACAGGCTCTTCTCAGATTCTCAGTAAGACTCTGAGGTATCAGAACAACAAGAAATAATTTAATATGACGGGAAGATATAACCAGATCAAAAGAAGCAAAAAAGTTTATTCACTGTCTTGTAAAAGATGATGGGGGAATAGTTATATAAGAGAGAGATATGGAGTAAGGGCTTTGACTAAGTCAAGTCAAAATAATTAAATGTAATTATTCGTCAAATCATTATAAGTTATAAAATTATTAATAATAATTTAATAATAATAATAATTAAAAAACTATTTTCTCATATTTATCAAAATTATTTAAACTTTTGAAATATTAACACAATTTGCAACAATCCCCCACATATTTCAAAAGTTCAAAAGAAAAAAAAAATTCTGGATTAACATCATGAGTGTGATGCATCAAACTAGTGTAGCAAGCTATATGAACTAGTCCTAGAATGATAGTACTTAACATACAGTGAAGTTGGTGTAGCAAGCTATATGAACCAAAAACACTTTACGTATGTTAGAGGTCTACCACCCACGTCACACCCCCACAATTCTTGTTGTTGACGCTGTGGTGCGCTAATAGGCCATGCGCGTGCCTGGTTATTTTCATGAGTGCTCTAGAAATCTTGCCAAGATCTCATATAAGCGGCCCCACTCAACACTCGTATAGGTGATTTCATCAAGTGTATGCTGCAAATCATACACCACCAATAAAGGATATGAAATTCATTAAAAGCTACTTAAGCTTATCCTCTCAATAATGCAGTGTCTAGCACTTTCTCAATTACACCATAGGAAAAGGACGCAAACAAAAATTAATCAAATAATTTTTGGTGCTAGCAGAACTAACAAGTGACTTGTTCTTACCCATATGAACCTTTTTCATGGGATCTCCAATCATAAAGGTTGGGTTCCCGTCACTTATTAGTTTCAGTTGGCTAAGTCCAATTCCCCTCGATGCGTCACAAATTAGTTTCTTCCCATGGGCTTTGTCATAGTATTGACCAAGATCATCCTGGTCTCATATTTTAGTAGCTACTTTACACAATTTAGGAAGACACATATTTTCTCCCATTAATAAATATTGACTAAGACGTCTCTAAGTCAATCAATCACATATACTTACTCAAGTTTATAAAAGTATTCTGATTTTCACAATAGATTTATACAGGTCTGCTTATATGATCATTAAGCGACATCACTATCAATAATAATAATTATAAATCTATTATTTAAATATTTATTTTACAGGTCTGCTTTCGAGCGACAACTTTTCATCAGATTAAAAAATGAATAAATATACTTATATATTTATTTCTATTGGAATAATATTTAATTATCATCATTGCATTAATTTAATACAATGACTCATCAACTCAAAATTATATTATAATTCACAATTCTTTTAAAATATTTTATGTGATTGAATATCATCACCAAAATATTTTATAATACTAATTAAATAAATTAAACACCAACATTCCAATAAGTTGAAAATTTATATCCGAACTAGAAATAATGCCATATTAATTTTTTCTCTAGTCAAACCAAAAGAATACTTCTTCATTTCTATTATATTCAATAAAAGTAAAAAATAAATTACACATGCATATTTATTTTCATATGATCAATTTCATCAAACATCATCATATTATTTTGATACAATAACTAATTCACGAACACCACGTGTAATAAATTATGATATCTCAAATATTTTATGCTTTCATCAAATATTCAAAAGATATATAAATAAATTAGAAATTATTTGTAAATATAATAACATTTCAATTCCACTTATTTATCTCATTCTCATCGAATATGTGTATATCTCAAAAATTACTTATTGTCTTATAACTAAATAAATCATCTACATCCATGCATACATATATTTAAATATTATATGCATACATCAACTTAAATTCTTCCAATATAATTATTATTTGCATGCCCCCACAATAAAATATATAAGACGCAAATTAAAAATACATATCAATATATTTTATCTTCACAAAATTTATATTATAATAAAATATATCTCAATTCCACATTTTTAACTCGATTAATTATTAAGATTAAATAATATTAACTTATATTTATTCATTAGAAAATGTGTTAATTTAAACCGAAATATTTATGACACATATAATTAACACATCAACAATAAATATAATTATGAACATCACAAACACAACAACTATATAATGACTATATCCATTTCAATGTTAAATTAAATTTCAATTAAGCAATTGAAATGACAATTAATCTACAATCATGAGGGAAATTTATTTTAGAAACATAATCAATTTATATTATTGTATGAAATAATAACAATACAGTTTCAAACATACCATTAAATTATATGAAAGAAACGTTTATCTTTAATGACATAATAATATATATTATAATTAATACTCTATAATTAATATATATGATAAATATTTAAAGAATAATTTTATTAATGGTAGATGATTATAAAAACCGTCCAAATAAATAATCAAGGAACAACACATATCAGTAAATCAATATTAGTTTTTTCTTTTGAACAACTCATAAGAAGACAATTATATGTAGGAACAATATTTAATATAAAACAATATATATCAATATGTAACCTCAATATTATTATTTTTTATTGATTTCTTTTGATATAAACCAATAACCTTCTTTTGTAGCAACGCATATTCTTTTTCCTAAGAATAAAACGTAATTAAAGTGCATATTATATTCCTATAATTTGTCTTTGTTTAAGGTAAAACTTATTTGGAATATGATACATAAATTGCCTTCCATTTTTATTTTACTTTATTATACATACACAATAAAAATTAGGAAATATATTTCTAAAATTATTTTTGGTCAAACTTACTAAGACTTAATTAATAAATAGTAATTAGCATATAAAATTATATTTTAATTAAATTTTAAAAGCGTAAACACATAAACCAGTACACCTAATAATATGCAATATAGATAAATAATTAAAATATCATCTATAATCAAGGTAAAGTCTAATGTATAGAAAAAATAAAAAATAAAAAATAAAACCACAACATATGCACAAAAATGAGATTAAGTAACTCATTCAATCAAACTTTATAATAAAAAATTATTATAAACTTTTTCCTAACCTTATTTTTCGCTTGGCAATATGATCAACTCCATCAAAATTTCTTCTGTTCCTTTTTTCAAACAAGGTCAGTTAAATCCTTAAGATTGTTGTTGAATTTGGTCACCTACATATTCCAATCCTCTTTTCTTGTATTAAACCTACAAAATATTAAACAGTTAAATAAACCTGAGGCGTGTATGTACACTGTCCTTAAGGATTTATCCGCCTCATAAGCGCAAATCCCCCAGGATTCAACAGGCTCTTCTCAGATTCTCAGTAAGACTCTGAGGTATCAGAACAACAAGAAATAATTTAATATGACGGGAAGATATAACCAGATCAAAAGAAGCAAAAAAGTTTATTCACTGTCTTGTAAAAGATGATGGGGGAATAGTTATATAAGAGAGAGATATGGAGTAAGGGCTTTGACTAAGTCAAGTCAAAATAATTAAATGTAATTATTCGTCAAATCATTATAAGTTATAAAATTATTAATAATAATTTAATAATAATAATAATTAAAAAACTATTTTCTCATATTTATCAAAATTATTTAAACTTTTGAAATATTAACACAATTTGCAACAATCCAGTATCTCCTAGTTATAAGGAGAAGTTAGCTTTTCTTTTGCACGTTCAGTTATTTGTAAGGCTATTTAAAGCCGCTGTTATTCTGCTATCAATAACAAATATCACTTGCATATTGTGTTCAATAGTTAACAATTGGCATCAGAGCTTTATCAAATAGTTCTGGTTGAGAGAGAAACACGTGAGAAGAGTGTGAGAGAAACACGTGAGAAGAGTGAGAAGAGAGATGGCAGAAAGCAGCAACAATGGCAGCTTTGTGCAACCAGCCATCCCAAAATTTGATGGCTTCTATGAACACTGGGCAAAGCTAATGGAGAATTTCCTTCGTTCAAAGGAATACTGGAACCTTGTAGAAGATGGAATAACTGAGATTCCAGCAGGAAGAGAGCCATCAGAAGCAGAAAAGAAGGTTATCGCGGAACAATAATTGAAAGACAAGAAGGTGAAGAATTACCTCTATCAAGCCATAGATCGAGAAATTATGGAAACCATTCTGAACGATGATACTTCCAAGCAGATTTGAGATTCAATGAAGCAGAAATTTAAGGGGTCAACAAGAGTTAAGAGACCACAACTCCAAGCCCTAAAAACTGAATTCGAAATTCTGAAGATGAAAGAAGGGGAAACTGTCAATGCCTATTTTGGAAGAACACTTTCAATTGCAAAGAGGATGAAAGCGTGTGGTGAGAGTCTCAAAGAAGCTGATATCACAGGGAAAATTCTTCGATCCCTAGTCACAAAATTCAACTATGTGGTATGTTCAATTGAAGAATCAAATAATGTTGATATCTTAACTGTGGATGAACTCCAAAGTAGCCTTTTAATTCATGAACAAAGGATGAAATCATCTGTAGAAGAAGATCGAGCATTGAACGCTACACATGAAGAGCGAGGTGGACGAGGCAGAGGCACGTTTAGAGGTCGAGGAAAAGGAAGGGGCAGGGGCAGACAATTCTTTGACAAATCTACTGTTGAGTGCTATAAATGTCATAATTTGGGGCATTTTCAGTATGAATGTCGTAGTTCAGGGAAACAGACTCACTATGCCGAGATCGATGATGAAGATGAGATGTTGTTAATGGCACAGGTTGATCTCAAGGAAGGTAAAAGGGAAGGGATCTGGTTTCTTGATTCCGGATGTTCAAACCACATGTCAGGAAACAAAGAGTGGTTCACACAACTTGATGAAACATTTAAGCATTCTGTAAAGCTTGGCAATGATTCCAAGCTAATGGTGATGGGGAAAGGGAGAATCAAGCTAGAA
Source organism: Vicia villosa (assembly GCF_029867415.1). Taxonomy (NCBI): domain Eukaryota; kingdom Viridiplantae; phylum Streptophyta; class Magnoliopsida; order Fabales; family Fabaceae; genus Vicia; species Vicia villosa. The sequence continues at coordinate 178,618,762 of NC_081181.1, forward strand.
GTTGGAGGCCAAACTCGTACTGTAAGTTACGTTTTCTATGTACCTGAATTGCGCAATAACCTGCTCAGTATAGGTCAATTACAAGATCGAGGCATCATCGTTATTATCAAACAAGGAGTTTGCAAGTTGTACCATCCCACCCATGGTGTTATAATGGAAAGTATAATGACAACAAATAAAATGTTTGTTATTATTGCTAACATTTTCATCAAATCATCTTCCTGCTTCAACATACAAATTGAAGAGTCAAGTGAAATTTGGCACAGAAGATATGGACACCTCAGCTATAAAAATCTAGTTTTGCTTCACACTAAAGGGATGGTTCGAGGGCTGCCAGACATCAAAATTCCAACAAAAAGGTGTACAAAATGCATGGTGGGAAAACAACAAAGAGAAGTTATGCCAAAGAAGAGCAATTGGAGAGCCACAAAGAAATTACAGCTCATACACTCCGACATATGCGGTCCTATTTCACCTGCCTCATACAGTAAAAAGAGGTACATATTAACATTTATAGATGACTATAGTCGAAAGTTGTGGGTTTTTTTTCTAAATGAGAAAAGTGAAGCTTTTGGGACTTTCAAAAATTTCAAAATAATGGTGGAGAAAGAGTGTGGTTTATCAATGTGCAGCTTGAGAACAGATAGAGGAGGAGAATTCAACTCTAAAGAATTCTCAGAATTTTGCAAAACACAAGGCATAAGAAGACAGCTCACTACTGCATATACGCCTCAGCAAAACGGAGTTGCAGAGCGCAAAAATCGTACTATCCTCAATATGGTGAGATGCTTGCTTGAAGAGAAAAATATGCCCAAAATGCTTTGGCCAGATGCTGTGAAGTGGACGTGTCATGTTCTTAATCGGAATCCAACTGCTTCCTTGAAGAACAAAACTCCAAAAGAATGTTGGAGTGATCTAAAACCGAATGTTGAATATTTCAAAGTGTTCGGGTGTGTTGGAAATGTGCACATACCGGATGCAAGGAGATTAAATTTAGATGCAAAAAGCCAAAAACAAGTTCTGATCGGCTATAGTGAAGAGTCCAAAGGTTACAAAATGATCAATCCTTTTACAAAAAAAATCACTATCAGTAAAGATGTGATTTTTGAAGAAAATGAAGGATGGGATTGGGAGAACACCAAAGAAGAGACAAGGGATATACTTGATTGGGGTGAAGCTTATGAGGAAACCTTCAACCAGGATGAAGAAAGTGAAGAAGAAGCATCAAATTTTGATGAAGGTGGTACAGTAGAGAAGAATATCACATCAAGTGATGCAACGGCCACTTCGAGTTCAGACGCTTCAGATGAAAATACCACTTCCGGTGATGATGACACAACAACCCCACTTGTACGAGAACGAAAGGCTCCAGCATATCTAGATTATTATACAAGTGGAGAAGGACTCTCCGAAGAGGAGGTATAAAATTTTGCTTTACATATATCTGCTGATCCTTTGTTTTATGAAGAAGCAGTGAAATTAAAAAGATGGAGGGATGCAATGGACCTTGAGATCAAGGCAATTGAGAAGAACTGTACCTGGAAGCTCGTAAAGGCTCCTGCAGGAACAAAAGTAATAGGAGTAAAATGGGTGTATCGAACCAAGTTGAACGAAAATGGAGAGATTGACAAGTGTAAAGCGCGATTGGTGGCCAAAGGGTATGCACAAGAAAAAGGGATTGATTATGATGAAGTATTTGCACCCGTAGCAAGGTGGGACACTATCCGAATGGTGGTCGCATTGGCAGCAAGAAATGGATGGAAGCTGTTTCAATTTGATGTTAAAAGTGCCTTCCTGCACGGGGAACTCATTGAAGATGTTTATGTTGCTCAACCACAAGGTTTTGAGGTGAAAGGAGAAGAGAACAAGGTGTACAAACTAAACAAAGCTCTTTATGGCTTGAAACAAGCCCCAAGAGCATGGTTTAGTAAGATTGAAGGTTATTTCATCAAAGAGGGGTTCGAAAGGAACTGCGATGATCACACTTTATTCGTAAAGAAACATGAACACGACAAAATTCTGATTGTAAGTCTCTATGTTGATGATCTTATTTTTACAAGTAATGATTTATTCATGATGCAAGATTTTAAAAGTTCAATGCAAACCGAGTTTGAGATGACTGATCTTGGAGAGATGAAATACTTTTTGGGGGTGGAAGTGCATCAAGGTGTTAATGGAATCTACATCAATCAAAAAGGATATGCGAGTGAAATACTTGAGAAGTTTGGGTTGAGCAACTGTAATGGAGTGAGAAATCCTATAGTTCCGGGAAATAAGTTGTCAAAAGAGGAGAACGGAGTAAAAGCAAATGAAACCTTGTTAAAGAAGATTGTGAGAAGCCTAATGTACATGACAGTAACAAGGCCAGATATAATGTACAGTGTTTTCCTCATAAGTAGATTCATGTCTAATCCAAAGGAGACACATATGCTAACAGCAAAGCGAATTCTGAGATACATTCAAGCTACTGTTGACTTCGGTATTTTTTATAAAAGGGGATGCACAGAAGAGCTAGTGGCATACACAGATAGTGACTATGCTGGTGATTTGGACGATAGAAAGAGCACCTCAGGCTACGTATTCAAGCTAAGTGGCGGAGCTGTGGCTTGGGCGTCAAAAAAGCAACCTATAGTAACTTTATCATCTACCGAAGCCGAGTATGTTGCTGCTGCCTCTTGTGCTTGCCAAAGCATCTGGATGCAACGAATTTTGAAGAAAATTGAAGGTACACAAACTGATTCTGTGAAGGTTCGTTGCGACAATTCTTCCACCATCAAACTTGCAAAGAATCAGGTGTTTCATGGGAGAAGTAAACACATTGATGTGAGATTTCATTTTTTAAGAAATCTTACTAGTAATGGAGCAATTGATATTGAATACTGTGGCACAAATGAGCAAGTAGCCGATATCATGACTAAACCACTGAAGCTTGATCAATTTGAGAAACTCAGAGAAGCTCTTGGTGTTAGAAGTAGATTGGGTATAAACTAATATGCAGTTGGCATGTTTAGTTTAGGGGAGCGATTTGTTAAGAGTGAGGTGTGTTTGAAGTAGTCTTGTTAGCTGCTAATAAAACTCCTATTTGTTAGGAGCAGAAGTTTTATTATTTGGTTTGAATTAGTCCCTTCCTGTAATCCAGTATCTCCTAGTTATAAGAAGAAGTTAGCTTTTTTTTGCGCGTTCAGTTATTTGTAAGGCTATTTAAAGCCACTGTTATTCTGCTATCAATAACAAATATCACTTGCATATTGTGTTCAATAGTTAACCCTTAGAACATAGGACATTGTTATATTGAAGAGAAATTGCGATCAAATACGCAGTGGAAAACACATATTTCCCTTAAATCGATCTTTATGAGTGGATATGATAACTGATTGGATGATTATCTCTTGTGGCGATTATGTTGTGATATAATCTAAGATGTGTAGCTCAAGTCCAAGTTAGTTAGAGTTTAGAGTTTATTACTTAGTCTACAAGTCATATATATATATATATATAATTATTCAAAGGAGCAATGGAGTAAAAGCTATGATCAAAGATGTACTTTATGTACCTGGAATAAAGTGCAATCTACAAAGTGTTGGACAACTGGTCGAAAAAAGTTCTCAAAGTTTATGAAAGATGGAGCCCTGGAATTGTTGGACACTCAAAATAATTTGATCTTGAAATCTCCTTTGTCAAAGAATAGGATGTTTAAGACCAGGATCAGTTCAACTGAGGTACAATGCTTGAAAAACAATTGTCGACCACAAGAATAATTGATTGTGAAATTTGAGGTTTGGCCATCTAAATTTTAGGCCACTCAATCAACTAATCACTCAAGATATGGTAACAGGCATACCAAGTCTTGTGATGCTCGACAAACTCTGTGAAGGTTGCTTAGTTGGAAAGTAATCCAGAAAGTTTTTCGTTTCGACTATGCCAATGAGATCCCCTTGCATACTAGAAGTAGTACATTCAAATGCATGTGGCCCCTTTGAGGATCATACCATTGGTGAAAACAGGTATTTCGTCTCATTTGTCAATGAGCATAGTTGAAAACTTTGGATCTGTGTAATCAAGCGAAATGACGAAGTATTTAAAAGCTTTAAGGTATTCAAGATGCTTGTAGAAAACCAGAGTGAAAAGAAGATCAAGGTTCTGCAAACAGATGGAGGTGGCAAATACACATCCAAGATATTTAAAGAATTAAGTGAAGAACATGGTATTGATCACGAGGTAACCATTCCTTATACTCCTCCACATAATGGAATAGCATAAAGAAGAAACAATACCATATTAGACATGGAAAAATGCATGTTAAAGCAAAAGAATATTCCAAAATCCTATGGGGTGAAGCAGTCACCACTGCCGTCTATATACTAAACAAGTGTCCTACAAAGAAACTGAAGAACAAGGTTCCTGAAGAATTTTGGACTGGAAAACGACCATCAGTGAGTCATCTGAAGGTGTTTGACTCTATTTGTTACAAGCATGTTCCTGATGCAAGAAGAAGGAAGCTTGATGACAAGGGTGAACCTATGATTCTGGTAGGATATCATAAAACTGGAGCATACAAGTTGTTCAGTTCAATTAACGAGAAGATCATGATTAGTCGAGATATTGTGATTGATGAAAATTTTGTCTAGGATTGGAATTCCGATGATGCAATTGATAAGCCATTTATGAGTTATGACTTTGACAGAGAAATTGTCGATATTCCAGTCGAAGTCAGAGCAGTTACTAACATTCCCGACATGGTCGAAGTCGAAGAGGGTGTGGCTAGAACAAGCCAAAGACCTCAAAGAACTAGAATTCTTCCACCAAGACTTCAAGACTATGAAGTGGTTGGTAATGATGAAGTCACACCAGATGGAGAATTAGTTATATTCACTTTACTTGTAGATGTTGAACCAATCAACTATAGCGAGACTTTAAATAATAAACAATGGAAGTTAGCTATGGTCGAAGACGTACAAGCGGTCGAAAGAAATAACACATGGGAGTTAGTTGAATTGTCAGCACACACAAAAGCTATCAAAGGGAGTTGGGTGTTTAAGTGGAAGCAAAATGTTGATGGGTAAAAACCAATACATAGGGCACGATTAGTAGCCCGAGGGTTTCTTCAGAAAGTGGGACTCGACTACTCTGAAGTATATGCAACAATCGCAAGATTTGAGATTTTCATATTGGTGGTAGCCTTGGCATGTGAGCAAGCTTGGTCAACATTTCACTTAGATGTGAAATTAACATATTTTTTAGTGGACCTTTAGTTGAAGAGGTATATGTCACACAACCTCCTAAGTTTGTGATACAGGAGGAAGCAAGGAAAGTGTACAAGTTACACAAAGCGCTCTGTGGCCTCATGCAGACACCTAGGGATGGAACAAGAAAATGGACTCATACTTAGTCGAATAGGGATTCATAAAATACAAGTCTAAGTATGGTGTATATGTTCAGGATATGGCACCATAAGATATAACAATTATTTGCTTATATGTCTATGACTTGCTGGTAACTGAAAATAGATTGGAGAATGTGTCAAAGTTCAAAGAGCTTATGAAGAGGGAATTTCAAATGTCGGATATGGGAAACTTATCGTATTTGCTAGGCGTGGAGTTTCAAATAACCAAGCAAGGTCTAGTGTTGCATCAAAGGAAGTATGTCAAAGAGATACTCAAGATATTCATGATGGATGATTCGAATCCTGCATCCTCGCCTGTCTAACCAAATTTGAATCTGGAGAAGCATGGAGAGGAGGACAAAGTTAATGTAACTTTGTTCAAACAAATTGTCGGATCTCTGAGATATGTGTGCAACAATCGATCTGATATAGGTTTCTCAGTTGAATTGGTGAGCAGATACATGAGTGAACCAAGGGTGTCACACATGAAGGTTGTAAGAAGAATCCTGAGATATTTAAAATGATCGATAAATTGTGGAATTTTGTTTCCACGAAGTTCTGAAGGCAAAGAAGTTGTGATTAATTGATATTTAAATGCTGATTGTTGTGGAGATAAGGAAGATCGAAGAAGCACATCTGGTTATTTCTTTCAAGTATTTGGTGCCTCAATCTCACAATGCTCAAGAAAGAAACATGTGGTGGCATTTCCATCGTGTGAATTTGTTTATATAGCAGGATCATAAAGTTCTCATTTGATATATATATATATATATATATATATATATATATATATATATATATATATATATATATATATATATATATATATATATATATATATTTCGTATTTAAATCAATAATAGCAATCCTTATTCTCCATTCTCTCTCTTTCTCTCCTCATTAAAAATGTCTCCCGCACTAATTGATTAACCCCTAATGAAGAATTCAAAGAGCGAGTAATGTCAGCAGTTTTAATGAAGAAAAATAAAATATTTTGTTTCCGATTAGAGAAAGACCGGACTATGTTTTATTTAAGATTCATTAAGCATTTGTGATATTTCATAGTATCGCAACACTTATGTTCATAACTAATCTACATGCTGTCTTTGTCAACGTGAGTAAATATACTTCCTTTATATCTAAGCACCTGCTAAATCTAATATATTGAATTAACACATGTTCATTCACTTTATAGTACTAAATCTAATTTATAAATATTTAGCGTCCGCCAATCTAATATGTCGACATATTAGCAACTTGAATTTCATTTAAGTATTTTCACAACTTAACAAACTACTTTCTACTTCTAAGGATAAATAAAGAGGCTGTGTACAAATTCATCACAACAAAGAATCAAATGATAAATAGTTTATGGTCGTTCTTGTTTAAATTTATTTTTTGTTTGAGACACTTATGTCTTTTTCAAAGCACAAAGAAAAAGTGTAAAAAAGTAAAAGAAAAAGCCCAAGGAATGCCATGTTTATCTTCTTCTTCTAGTCCTTTTGCTTTCTTCTCTGATATAGTGGACCTATCATACTGTCACCAAAATGGAATAAAATTATTCTTACATATAACTTGACAATCATTTCTTTCCAAGAACAAGAATCATTCTTACAACATCTTTTTCTTTTCATCCTTTCAATTTTCCCGCTCTTGAATTCCCTCCTAGTATCAAACTATACCATAAAAACACTTCACACACACCACACATAGGTACAATATCCAACATGGGAAACTGTTTGTTGGGTGCAATGTCTGATCCAGAAACATTGATCAAAATCATAACATCTGATGGTAACATCATGGAATTCTATCCCCCAATTACACCAAGTTTCATCACACATGAGTTTCAAGGCCATGCCTTATTCCCAACCAATGACCACTTTTCTAAACCACTTTGTCAGTTCGATGAGTTGGTGGCAGGACAGTCATACTATTTACTACCGAAGACTGTCCTGCCACCTAAAACTTTGAGACCTAACATGTCCGTGGGTGACAGTGTTATTGTCCGGCAAGGACATGTTAGGTCTATAAGTGTTCCTACAACACCTCATCCTACTCCATATAGAATGTCATTGGATTACCAATACTATCAAGGTGTAGGGTTGCTTCAAAAGGCTTCAACAGAATCCTTCTCTTGTAGGACTAATAGAAGCAGTGTTAATAACAAAAGCACTATTAGTAAAAGAAGAAAGAGTGTTGGAGTTTGGAAAGTGAAGTTGGTGATAACTCCTGAAAAGCTATTGGAGATTTTGTCACAGGAGTCTCAAACAAAAGATTTGATTGAGAGTGTGAGGATTGTAGCAAAATGCGGTGTTGCGGCTGCTGCTGCATCTGGTGGTAGTTGTGGAATTTCATCTACAACAAGAAGCTTTGTTTCCGATCAATGGAGTCTTTCTAGTAGTGGTAGGAGTACTGCTCCTTCTAAGATTGATGCTTTAGTTCTAAACACTTGAAAAGCATATATATGTGTGTGAGATTCTTTAGAAGATTTTATAGAAACAACTTATTTCTGTAAGTTCTATAAGATAGCTTATGAGTTATGAAAATAGTTTATAAATTATAGGAAACAATTTGACTTTATCTTTGCTGATTTTGCTTCTTTGCAAAAGTTTAGATTCACTTGTGATGTCATATTGTATAATTTTGTGTGTTTGTTGTTTAATTTATACAAGTGGCAGAAAGTTCAATGTTCATGTTGATTGCTGAGCATATCTTTAGTATCTTCACCTTGCATGGATCAGTGTCCTTTATCATCTTAAAAGACTTCCTTCTGATGTTTTGACAGAAAAAGTTCCAAGGCATGGTATCTTATCTTGATGAGGTATGGTAAAAAGAAGAGGTTTTAGGGGCCAATATTGTAATAGTAATTGTTATTTTCGGTCATAGAGGTTGTTTTATTTCAGTCCAATGTTGATGACAACCAACCTCTAGATCTACTATTGATATCTATTAAAGTTTTGCTTAATTGATTTTTACAAAATCGACATGTAAGATGATGAGTGACATTCTATATAAATTGTTTTAAGTCTCTATCTCTAATACTCCCCTCATATCCAATCGTTCTATTTAGGTGTGGATAGATATAATCACGCTCATCACTCTTTAAGGCTTGATAGAGTTGTCAAATGGGTCGGTTCGGCCTAACACGCTTTACCCCAGAGGGCCATAACATGTAAAAGGGCTGAAGTGGGTCGGCTCGATTACTTTATGGGCTGCCAAAAGTGAGTTTGGTCCAGTTTTTAGTAGGTTTTGTGGCCCGATGGGCCAGTCAATCTCTTATTTCAATATTATAGGTTCAAATTTATAGAAAAAATAGATAAAAGCTACATAACATAAGTAGACAGTAATCATAAATTTAGTTAATTGATTATTTAAAATATTCAAAAAATCAACATCCATATTTATGAATACTACAAAGATATCTATGTAAAAGTAGAGAGGAACTAAATATTATCTCCAATACTTATCAAACTTTCTCTTCATTTCACAATCATTTCCTTAATCACATCGTTTTGAAAACATATCTTCATCCTCTTTAACTTTTCTTCTACACTTGAAACACACTTATGCAATCATATCTTACCTCAATCATTTCTCCAAAACTAATTAAAATTATTTTATAAACTTATTTTTAATGGAGCAGCCCGAAGCCCGATGGGTTGGACCAAAAAGATAGGTTGTGTTTTTTTAAGGCTTTTTACAGCCCTACCCATAATAAAATATAGGGCTCGTGGGTTAGTCCGATGAGACGGGCCCATTTTGACATCTCTAGGCTTGGTGCATGGATATAATCGGTAGATGGTCCACGAAACGATCGATAGGCTTTAATACCATATTAGAGTTTGCCCTTACTCATCCTTACAAAATCGGTTTCTAAGGTGAGGGTGTCATTATACATAAACTCCTTTGAGGTTCTATCTCTAAGTAATGTAGGACTTGAGATTTTCTCAATAGTATTCATACTTCTAAAAGAAGTAGGTCTGCTAACTATTGAAACCATTAGGGAGATCAGTTATTATCTTCATCATCATTTATGAGTCGTCCCTTAGATGCGCAATTGTGAACTTGTCGTCTGGTTCACGCCTCTTTATCTTCTTCCTAACCTCCAATGGAAAACCTTCCTCATCTTTTTCAACGTCTTTGATTATCTAAGGATCTAATCACACACTGAAGTCGGTAAGGTTTGCCTCACAGAAGTTGTGTGACTTGAGAGCTATCTTGGTCTCTCTTGAGTTAGAACTTGTGATTCTTTAAAGATGCGAGGAAGGAATATCAACATGAATCCAAATAGACCTTCATTATAGAGACTTCATCATTAGTCATGTGGTATAATATTTTATGGGAGATGACGGAGGATACGATGCAAATTACATTCATAATAAAGAGTTGGATGGTACCTTTGAAAATCGCTAGACAATTTATAATTATAGTGTTATATTTGTGAAAGTCCTAAACAAAGGTGGCTCTGGCGTCCCCACCTAAGAGTGATGTCGCCTAGGCGACATTCACGTAAAACAGGCGGGCTATCCCTTGGTACTAATGACGTGTAAAATATGCTGGACTTGAGATTTAACACACAAGAGGGAGTGAGTTGTATGGTTTCAAAATTGTGTTTTTGAAAAACTTTGCGAAATAAAATCAGAGTTTAAAAACATTTTGAAAACTTTGCAACGAAAAATAAAATAAAAAATAAATTGCGGTAAATTAAAAGAGTTAAGGGAAGAAGGATAACACCGAGAATGATACAGGTTCAATCGATAACAACTTAGTCATGTCGCTAAGAATTGATTTTGAGAGTTTCTAATAAACGTTGAGAGCTTTTAGTATGAAAGACCCACGAACTTCTTTATACAAGGATATGATGGTTGATCTTCAACCAAATAATACAAGATAGATATAAGCTTTTGCGTCTTTTAATTTCTTCAAAATAATCTTGAGTAAAGTGGAAAATCTTCCTTCCCAGCGGTGGATTGAAGCGGTTAGTCTTCTTTCCACAAACACAGACATTGGAGCGGTTAGTCTTCAAGTTACAAAACCTTTTAGCTCAAAACTTTGGTTTTACATTGGATAACCAAAAACCTGTGAGATTTTAACACCGAACTTATCTTTAACCTATGAAGCTTTTGATACCAAACTGAGCTTTAATGTATCTTGGTTTTAATACTTGATTAACCACCAAGAACCTATGAGATTTTAACACTAGCTGAACTCCAACCTAAACTACGACTAATCACACAATCCCAAATACAAGCATTTGACGGGATTAGCTTCTAACCCAACTAAATTCCTAAATAGATAATATTCAGCCAAGGTGTATACAAAAGATTTACTTGGTGAGTTTACAATTATACCCTTTTTAGAATTACAAAAGTATTTCACTCATAAAAGGACTTTTCTCACAAAAGAACTTAGGCTAAAACATTAGTGAGAGAAAGTTAAAAAAAAAAATTAGAATGAGAGATGAAAGTGTCAAAATACGATTATGGATGGTTTGAAATAAGAAATGGAACCTCTCTTTATAAATCTGAGGTTGGCACAAAAAGAAATTTGAAATTAATGCATTTTACCGTTATCTAATCGAAGAAGTAATAAAAATCATAACACACAATATATGAAAAATCTTCGATTTGGCTAAAAAGGAATTTCAAGTTTGTCTTCATATATTTTTCAATCCATAATTTCCAACAGTGGATGAATCCACCTTAGTAGACAATTCATAATGTCTATCATGAAAAAAAATTAATAAATAAACAATACACAACAACCATATATTAAAAAATAAAATGAAAATACATAACTTATCTTGAGGTCGTTTTGACTTTGAACCGTTTGGTTTCATTGAAAACTTATTTTGAGGTCTTAAGAAAGGCCAATACAAATACAATGCCAAAATTCAAGTCAAAAACAAATTAAGTATATAGGAGAATATTGTTCCGTCAACTCATTCCAACATGTAGACATGTATACTCATTTAGAAATTCAAATTAAATATGGTAGTCCAACAAACCTTATAATTTAAAAAGCCACAAATTTCAGTATTCTATTTAATATTGAGATTGATTAATATATACTTTTACATAAATGTTTAATAATATTTTATAATTTTGTTGCTTGGAATTTTCTTTTAACTATTGTAGTAATATAATATTAATATTGTGAGATATTTAAAATGACATTTGAAGAAAGAGAACATTTTTTATTATTATTATTATTATTATTATTATTATTATTATTATTATTATTATTATTGATCCATTTTTTTGTTACATTGAATAAAGTCAATCTATTATCATTTTTTTAAACCAAGGCACAAGGTCAAGAAAATATATAAGAATCGAAAAAGATACACAAAAACAGGGACTAAACCAAAACTCTATGCAGCTTTGTATCTACAACAAAGAATTTTATTTAAATTTCTCAAATAGTCTATTTTAATTATGTAATGAATAAAATCAAACCAAAAAAAAGTCCCTAAGAGAGAAATTTATGGTAGCGAGATTGTCGGCACAAGCATTTTCTTTCCAGAAAATATGAGATACAATGAAGTGCATTGATTGAGTAATCGGGATACAATCCAACCACCGAGATTTCAGTATCATCAGAACAAGAGAACTATTAGAAAAAGCTTGAACCCAAACAAGCAATCGAATTCAACCCAAAAATGGGACCAGTTATATTGAGCCACTAACTCCACCGTCAACATAGCACCAACAAATTCAGATCCAGAAGATTTTAGCTTTGCCAAAAAAATTGGCAAAACTTCCCAACTGTTCACCTTTTGAGTTTCTGGAAATACGTCCACAAGAGGAGATCTCAAAGTCATTCCATCACAATAAATATGTCCACAAGAGGAGATCTCAAAGTCATTCAATCACAATTTTCTTTAATCCTACCAAGAGGAGGGTTGCCACAAAATGTCCAAAATGATAGAGGGGCTGCATGAGAGAGATGTAGGGATAATTTCTTAAGAGAATTCCATCATGTTTGTGTTTGAGTTTGGAGGGAAAATTGCTAAGGAGAGATTCTTGATGACAACATCTTTACAAGCAATCCAAGTAGTGGTTTTATCTTGAAATCTGGCTTGATTACGAGTAGCCTAGATACAATTGAGAATTTGAGTGATGGTAGAAGCAATAATTGCTTGGCAACCCTTAGACCAGTCCAGATTCAAAATAGACATGCAACTGGAAGGGAAAACTCTGAAGACGTAGGTTCTGGAGGACAAGCTTCTAGAGGTGATCATGTTTCTGGTGGTAATCATGACGTTGAAGGTGGAACTTATGAAGACACGGCTTCTGAAGGTAGTCCAGCCTATAACGGTGGTCATGATTCTGAAGGTGGAACTTCTGAAGGAAAAGCTATTGAAGAAGATCCAATTTTTGAAGGTGGTACTTCTGAAGGTAGTGGTTAAAGGTGAGGTCCAGAAGTTAACAAAGGTGTAGCTTCTTGTGGTAATCGAACTTCTGAAGAAACTCCAAAAGGAGATATAGTTCCAGAATCAGAATAAGATTCTAAACAAGACGGTATTGAAGAGCTCTCGAGAAGAAAGTTTGGTTGAATGCCATGAAAGAAGAACTTGAGGCTATAGAAATAAACAAGACTTGGGAGTTAACTGAGCTTCCAAAGGAGAAGAAAGTCATCAGCGTCATATGGGTTTTAAAGAAGAAATATGCTTTTTTGAATTGAGTTGCACATTGTAGCAACCAGAAGTAACTTGTAGATGTTCTGACGAAGGATGTCAAAACTGAACACTTTATCCATTTGAGAGGTGAAATTGGTGTTATAGTTTTGGTTAGCTGAATATGAATTAATGGATGGTGTTGGAAGTAATTCATATTCAGAAGTTGTTGTTAGAGTCGGAAGCTTCTGATGTGATTCCTTAGAAGCACTGTTGCTTAGAAACAGAAGCTTATGAGGTGACTGTTCCAAAAGTGTGTTTAGCTTCTGGAGTTTAGTTTGTTTTGTTAGTTTAACTATTAAGTTTATTATGCCTATGTGACAATTTAAGGATAATTTAGTATTTTTAATATGTTACCTATGTAGCCTTAGTTTTTTGTGTATAAATAAATTAGTAGTAATTGTCATTTAAACCTAATCATTTCACAGCTTTTTGTAGCCGTCATTTACAGAAAATATAATATTTCTTTACTTTCTTTCATCACCTAGTGCACTAACACGTCGCACTCAAACAATAAATTTAAAAAAAAACATGGAAAACTATTTATTTAGATTTAAAATGTTTGAAAGTGATATTGAATGGTGATTAAGGACAAAAAAAATACAAAATCACCATCTTACTATGAATAAATTAAAAACAAGGAAGTGAGCTTGTCTTTCCAAAAAAAAACTTCAACTAAATGTGGGCTTTTAATTAGATTGCTTATGAACATTCTTCAACTTTTCCTTTCTTCTTTTTCTTTTTCTTTCTATTTCTATTTCTACATCTTTCTCATCACCTTTACTTCTTTGTTTTTTGTGTAACAACTGCATGAGTATATAGTTAAAATATCAACATTCTTTAAAACATTCCTTGAAAAATTTCTGTCTAAATGTTTGGCACATATGGATTAAGACACATACATTAAAAACGACACATGTTGATTGATGAAAATGATTACAAATATGGACAGGCACTACTCTCTCTTTGTCAAATATATAATAAATGTCCTAACTTTGCCTCTTAGAAATCTCCAAAGAGTTAGGAATTATAATGGTTTGAAACCTTTTATCAAAATGCTAGGGGGTATCCTAATTTTAATATTAAAATTTGCAGGCTTCCTACAAAGTGTAATTATATATAAACTACCCATTGCATGTATAATCAATCTCAAGCATTGTAAAGAAATTAATATGAATGATGAAAATGAACATTGTTGTGGAACTCATTTTTGGTTCCTAGTATTAATGTGTTGGGTTTTTATGGCATTTGCTGCCATTTCATCAGCACTTGCTCTAGGACTATTGTCCTTCAGCCAAGTTGATCTTGAAGTTCTTGTTAAAGCTGGACAACCTCAAATCCAGAAAAATGCAGGTATTTCACAATCAATTAATTAATTAAGTTCTTGTTGAAGTTTTTTTTGGACCTAAATAAAATTACAAAAAAAATATTTAATTTTATTAAAAATAGTAACAACTTAAACTAATGAAACATAAAATATGTTTGTGTGCAGCGAAGATTATGTCTATTGTTAAGAATGAGCATTTAATTTTATGCACACTCCTCATGGCCAAATCATTGGCACTTGAGGTATTTTAGTTACATATATCATTTTAAAATATAATATTTTATAAATTCAAAATCTCCAATCATATTAAGTAAAAAAAAAAAATATTGAATGAAAGTGTTGTGTTATTGAAGGGTGTTTCTGTTCTTATGGAGGAAATGTTCCCAGAATGGGTTTCTGTCTTGCTTGCAGCTGCCCTTGTCAGCATCATTGCAGAGGTAACTCTATTTTATTTTTATTTTTTTTCTAATAATTTAATGACTAGAATTTATTTTTTTAAATAAATAAATAAAATGTCGCGAATTCGAACTTATGTTTATCAGGTTATCCCTCAAGCTTTGAATTCTCGTTATGGTTTAAGATTCGGGGCCACAATGTCTCCCTTTGTTCGAGTTCTTTTGCTACTTTTCTTCCCAGTTGCATATCCAATTAGCAAGGTAATTAGTCCTTAATTTTGATTACTTAATGCTTAAGCTATGAATTGTATCTTGATTCTTGACTATTTTCCTTGCTATGATAGTTGTTGGATTATCTTCTTGGCAAAGGACACACTGCACTTTTGGGAAGAGAAGAGCTCAAGATTTTAGTGAATTTACATGCTAATGAGGTTAATTACTCTTAATCAAATAATTTAATTAACATCTTACTTTAATTATATTGCTAAATTTTATATAATTAGGCAGGGAAAGGGGGAGAATTGTCACTGCATGAAACTACAATAATTGCTGGTGCTTTGGATTTAACCATGAAAACTGCTAAAGATGCTATGACACCTTTGAATCAAACATTTTCACTTGACATAAACTCTAAACTTGATATGTATGTCTCTTATCTCTATTAGTATTAATTAATCATTCTTAAGCATTGATTAATTTATTTTTTTATTTCTAAATTTCCTTTTTATACTTTGGTTTATAGGCATACAATGGGCATGATAATGAGCAAAGGTCATAGCCGGATACCAATTTTCTCTGGAAAACAAACAAATATTATTGGACTTATCTTGGTAATCAACCATATATATATTCTTGTTTTTTATACCAAATTCTCATATCTTGTTTTTTATAGTCTAAAAAATATGTTTGTAACCAATAGGCATAGGTAGTCTTCACATTATACAGACCGATTTGTAGATTTGAGTTAGTTTATATATAAATTTTAAGATGGTGTCTGACTCAAATGAAAATACTTGTTTCAACCGTGTGTTTTTTAGGTTAAGAATTTAATGTTCTGCCGTCCGGAAGATGAAACACCAATTAAGTTTATGACTATAAGAAGAGTTCCTAGAGTTGGTGAAAATTGGCCATTATACGACATTCTTAATCAATTCAAGGAGGGTCAAAGTCACATGGCTGTTGTCCTCAAAGAGAAGATAAGAACGGCTGCAATTGATACACAAGGTACAATTCATAATCTATAAAGTACGGACGAACCGTGGATACCAGATACGACATTAACACTGACACGTCGACATCAATAATAATTTGAAAAAATGAATTAATTAAATATAATCACAAGTGTCGGTGTCGTATCGATATCACAGATACAAACTCATATTTTTTCAGAGGTCTTAGTGCTACATAATTAATAATCTACATTTTATATGCTTCGTCCTAAATAACTTTTAGAACAATTGGAACTAAAAAAGAGATATGGTGATATAACTATGGACTCTGCAGGAGTTGCATCATTTTTACCACATGATTATATTAGCATCTCAACTGAGGCATCAAATTTGCAATCAGAAGAATCAGAATATTATAGTGCAACATTGAAGAATACCATGCTTCAAGAGAGTAGTGACTCAGAGCCACTTCATAAATCAACACAACATGACACAAGTACTTCTTTAGAGAATATGGAGTCCTTTCTAATTGATGAGGAAGTGGTTGGGATTATAACTTTAGAAGATGTCATGGAAGAGCTCCTTCAGGTTAGTGTTACTAACTATCATAGATACTTGTAGACTCCTAAAATAGGGTAAAGATCTTTTAGAGCCGAACTTTTCTATTCACAAGACTCGACTTAAAGTTTTATCAGTGTCAATGTCATGTTTAGTGTCTGTGTCTGAAATTCTGCTACTGATACATAATTGTTTTCATTATTGAAGGAAGATATATTGGATGAAACTGATCAATACATTGATGTACATCAAAAGTGAGTACAGTTTCAATATTGTAATACTGCATTATTATTTAGATTGAAGATTATAAAGTCTTATATTTTATATTCTATCTATCATGTTTCAGTATCACCATAAAATTGCAACATCCAAGAAGAGGGTCATCAGGGTCTTCCAGAAGAGCTTCAAGTTCTCATCAACATCAAAGAAGTTCAGATGCATCTCGAGTTCGATTTCCAACCCCAACATTCATTTCACCAATCTCTCCTAACTAACTCACAGCTGAAGCTAACAATTTTTTTTCAATTGTTTTTCTCTGTCCATTGTTAGTTCAATGAGTGTTTTAAGATAAACAAATCACTTCCCTCTTTATTCTTTCTTTGTTAAATATGTAAATTATATATTGAAATTTATGAAGGAAATATAGTAAGAAACACGTATTTGTATTACTTGGGAATTGTTATGTATTGGAGAAATTGGAGAAATAACATACACGTATATATGCAAAGGATAAAAAAAATTTATAGCATCTCCAATGGTAATTTTTCTGAGATCCATCAAGTCACATCATTTTAAATAACTCATTTAATTTTTCATTTCAATGATGCAACTCTAAACAATTTATATTGAATCCCACAATTTTATTTTATATATTAATATTTTATCATAATATTTCACTCATATTCAATTTTATCTTATATTGGGTCCCACAATATATATATTTTAAGAAGAAAAAGTTCAATGCAACGTTGCATTGTGAAGAAATGGTTTTTCACCTCGCATATTCTTTTCCACTTTCCAATGTTACATGCTGGCGAACTAGAACAAAGAAACTACCGCTGGAGATGGTCTTAGACCACCTCCAGCGAAGCTTTTTCATCATGGTTCGCCAGCATGGCAGCTAACTTTTTGACCAAAGCATTGCTACAGCTGTTCAACGGATTAAAAATATGCAACGGCACTTCATCAATTTTTATATTAAAATATTAAAACTCTATTTGCTTCTTTTTTTTCACTTATATTTTTACTATAAATATAGTTTTTAGGAAAAAATTTACCAACACAATTTTCTCACTTTTATTTTTTTCTTCAATTTCAAATTTCTCTATCACAATTTCATCATTTTATTCATAAACTTTTAATTTTTTTCCAACAATTTATTCTCATTATTATTTTAAGTGATATAAAATTTAATGTGAATAAAATATTAATATATAAAGTAAAGTTGTGGGATCCAATATAAGTTTTTCAAAGTTGCACTATTGAAATGAAAAACTAGTTGAGTTGCTTTACGCTGACTGATAGAAGGGTAATAATAGGATTTATATTATTAGTATGGTTGTTGGGCTTTTAGTAGTGTTTGGGCTTTTAAGTTATTATTATTATCCATTAAGAATGTTATATAATGTAGTCTCATGGAGACATTTAGAATCAATCAATGAAAAATCAAAGTTATTTTTAATTCTATTTTCTTAGTTTGTTTACTTGTTTCTCTTAGTTTTGTAAACCTTGATAGGTTTAGCTTTTGCTTCCTATCAATTGGTGCTTTCATCATGTACTCAAATCCTCCTATGAATTACCCTTATCTTACACCTTCATCTCATCAATGGAGCATCCCTCCTACCTATCCCACAAACCCCTCTTTCACAACTCCTATCACACCTTCATTTCCATCCTTTCCATGGGAACTTTTCTCATCCTATTACACAAATCCATATGTTCCAACATCATCACCAAGTTTGTATCCAAATCATGGATATTCACCACATCCACCTAACCCTAATCCATATTCATCTTACTCATCATCTCCTTATTCATATTCATATGACTACAATATTTATCACCAACAACTCCAACCAACCAACACCTCCTCCATAATTTCTCATCAATATCAAACCTATTCTAGAAATAGAAGAGATTTTGATAAATATCTCCAACTGACTCATTCCTCTTTTAAGAAATTATCTCAAAAAAATTCTCAAAAGCTTTCTGTTTCGCGAAAAAAACAAAAAGCTAAGTTTCCCAAAGTTCTCTTTGAAACAAATCTAAAACAACAATCAGAACAAACTCATAATCCGAACATGGTCGGATTTTCTGCTTTCAACTTTGAATTGTCTTCTTTCACCGCGACTTCTTCTATGTTCGGATCTTCATCGGCGAATTCAACACAGTTTGGAGCATCTTTTTCGAACCCATTTGGAGCACCGTCGGATTCTCCACCGTTTGGAGCATCTACCTCGGCTTCTTCGACTTCTTCAACGCTGTTTGGGGCACCATCGTCGTCCTCGACCTCTTCGACTCCGTTGGGATTTGCGTCTTACATAACACCGTTTGGAGGAACTTCATCTGCTTCGACAACATCAACTCTGTTTGGTGGAACATCATCTACGACTGCAACAACAACATCCGTTTTTAACTCATATGAGACCGGCGCGAAGATATTGTTGTTTAATGATGTTTTAGAACATAATGCATATAAGGTGTTTGATAAAATACCTCTCTATGTTTCTGATGAGCTTACGTCGGAAGATACTGGTTCTATTGTTTCTATTGAAGCTGAGAATGACGAGGAAAGGATTGTGGATGGACAAGGTTTTCGAATTAGAGCAGATTGTGATGGATACTCTACTGCTAGTTCAATTGATTATGATGGTTTTAGTGACAGCGTGATGCAACACCGTTCCCAACAACCACGGTTCCCAGGGGAGTTAGATTTGGAGTTGCAGCAAGGTTTCCCTTTGAATACCATAGCGAAACCTCCACGACCTCCGGAACCTCCAGTTGTGTTGAATGCCTCAGCAGGCTCATATATTAGCGCCGAGACAGAATCTATACGTTGTGATTTTTCTGCAACATTATCACCAAAAGTCCCTTTGACTTCTCAAGAAATCACACCTTCACCAGCAGTAGAATCAAGTTTTGAACCCCCGGGTCAGATCAATTCACAAAAAGCAATAGAAGAAGGCGAGGAATATCTTGAGGTTCAAAATTGTGGCGTGGAAACAAATGATCATCCACACTCAATCTCATTGGAGTTACACGACCCTACCGGTTCCACGACTAACAACAACACCGAAATTGTGAATTTTGATTCTGCGGCAATAGAAATAGTTATCGAATCACTGACATTAGCATGGCCAGATGCACCGGGAACAAGCTTTGAACCCTTGACTGAACTTGGTCTACATACTGAAACAGAACCTCAAGTATCGGAAGCTGTAGCATATATTGAGAGCCACCATCCTACTGAGGAAACCGATATTGAGATTGATGCCGCTTCCGAGGTTAGTGCTGAAACCGAAACTGAAAATGAAGGTTCTCAAGTGAAAGTGGAGATGGATGTTCTCACTGGTGAGATGGTAATAATTCAATTGCCTCAAGTGTCGGTTTATCTTACGTATGGTGATAAAGATTTTGAAAAGTCAATAGTATATTACAGCAAATTTGGAGATTATTCAAATTCTTCTCAAATGGCATTCTTTCTCAATTATTCTCGCACTCTTCGTTTCATTCGTTCTCCCATTCCCGCAATGCTTCTTTCTTCTTCTGCATTTCAACAAGGTGATTATTTGGTGCTAAACAAGTGCAAGCCGATGGATTTCGGTAATGCTTGTTGGACGTATAAACAATTTACGAATGATATTCAGACAAGGCAATATAGATGTCCCGAGGTTCTTCTTGGTTCCAACTACTCAACTCCAGCTGATATGTGGTTCTTTGCTTGCTTTTGCTTTGAGCTTGCCACTAGTGATGTTCCTTTTTATCCTCACAGTGGTGATAACGATGATAGGGATGGGGACCATCTGGCGTTGATGAGGGAGCTTCTTGGAATGATGCCTCGCAAGATTGCTCTTAATGGTCGTTATTCCCGACACTTTTTCAATAGATGTAGTGATTGGCGACACATTTGTCGGTTGCGGTTCTGGCCTATCACTAAGGTGCTGCATGTGGGTTGCAAGAGTGGAAATTGCATATGGTCTGCTTCATATCCCAGAAACAAGGCATCTGCTAGATCTGTCAAGGGGATTAAGAAAATTGGTGTCATTGGTTCTCCTTTCACATTTGCCACTACATTAGAGCATGAATACAAGAGTGATATCTTTGGAGAGAGAGGAATTTTATTGGGTGCCGTTCATGGAATTGTTGAGTCCTTGTTTAGAAGGTACACTGAAAATGGAATGAGTGAAGATCTTGCTTATAAGAACACTGTTGAGTCCATAACAGGAGTAATATCTAAAACCATCTCAACTCAGGGCATGTTGGCTGTATACAATGCTTTATCTGAAGATGGAAAGAAGGAATTTGAGAAAAGTTATGGTAAAGCGGTGCAATTCTTTACCATGTTCCGAAAATCAAAATTACCTTGCATGATAAAATTGATTTTTCAAGTTCTGAATTTTGTGTTGCAAATAATCAGTGACAATTTTTCATTCAAGCAATGGGATCCAGGAACAATATCTCTATTCTCATATTGATTTTTAGAACCTTGAGGACAAGGTTCATGTGAACCCCGCGGCAATGATAGAAGGGTAATAATAGGATTTATATTATTAGTATGGTTATTGGGCTTTTAGTAGTGTTTGGGCTTTTAAGTTATTATTATTATCCATTAAGAATGTTACATAATGTAGTCTCATGGAGACATTTAGAATCAATCAATGAAAAATCAAAGTTATTTTTAATTCTATTTTCTTAGTTTGTTTACTTGTTTCTCTTAGTTTTGTAAACCTTGATAGATTTAGCTTTTGCTTCCTATCACTGACGTGACTTAATAGATCGCACAAACAATCCAAAAATAGATTCACAGTTGGAGATGCTCTTAGTGTATTCTAATAACAGTATAAGTTGACACTTAAAATAGTCGTGCGCATATTCTTTTTTCTCTTTGTTTATTTTATTTTTAATTTAATTACAAACAAATTAAAACTAAGCTTTAAAATAAAATCAAAATTCCAATATGTTTGAGACGGTAGTTCTATTCTTTGTACGAGAATAACAACATTGATCACGGATGATAATAAAAAACACATTTTTAAATTTTTATATCCGTTATAAGATCTTGAGCATTGAAATGTTTCAGAATTCACATCTACGGTCAACATTGATTATCCATGGTGGTCACATCTTTCTATACGACCATCCAACCCGTCACCGAAATTCAAATTCCCGCCCCTATCGCCAACGTGAAAATCCCAGACTCGGAAATTCCAAATCCTCATTTTCACATAAAATCAGAACAAAAAGAAGATCAAAACCCTAATGTCATCATCAACCACAAACAACAAGAATATGAACGACGTTGATCGTTTATTCGCATGCTTCAAGTGCGGTGTATCACCGCCTCGTAAGTCTTTCAATTTTCTTGTTAATTTCTTTTTTGAGTACGAAATTAAGAACGTTGTTGTTTCAGCTTCTGCTTTGATTGAAAGAAAAAGAAGGAAAAGGAAATTGGAGAAGGAAAAGTCGAAGAATGAGATAGTATCGGAATCTCCAAATCCAGGATCAATTGAAGGAAGAGAAGAGAAAACTCCCTTATCACGCATCAAAACCACAAACGTCGAATCTTCCATAGAGAAAGTAATGTACTTGCTCCTGTTAGTAATTTGTTTATGTTCTTTTTATTGTATATTGATTGATTAATTAATTAATTCTTCTTTCTTATTTGAATAAGCTTGGAAGTAATTTAGGTTAAGTTTTCATTAAGTTGATAAGCATTATTTAGGTTATGTTTGGATTGATGGATTAGAACGGAGGTAGTGTAATAGAACATGATGGAATGGACTAGAAATTTCATTTCATTTCATTGTTTGTTTATTTTTTATAATTTGACATAATGAGACATAATAAATTAGTTTATTCCATTGCGTACTCTCAAAATTGGGGAAATGAAAATTGAAGGATTGGATGGAATAGGATGTAATGAATTCCATCATGTTCTATCTGCTTCATATATTATTTGCAAATTCATACAATAGAATTTGATTATATACAACTCTATTTCATTCCAATCTATCACTTTCCAACCATGGTTGTTAGGATCTAGCTTTAACTCCCAAAAGCGTACGATCTTAGGAGTTGGGAACCATCCACCGCTCTTATTGGCAGAAAGATCGTGAATATGGAAGGAGCGATGAGAGCGCAGAGAAAGAGCGTGAAATCGTGGGATCGTAAGATCCCAACGATTCAGGTTTTTTATTTTATTTTGACCTATTTTGGATTTTTTGACCCGGTCCAAAAACTGACCCATTAGTAACCCTAATAGCAGCGCTTATATTTTTAGGGTTTTGGGACTTGGAATATAATAAATCTACTCTTGAAAAGTGCAAACCATTTATCGTGAAAGCTGCTCAGCCACCAAAATCATTAGAACTCTACTTCCTCACCATGATGATTTGATTTCTTCTCTTCATCTATTTCCTCTATAAATTCAAATCAAGTCATTATATTATTCTCATCTTTTCCATCGTTACTCCAATACAAAACTGCAGATGAAGTAGTTTGTAATATGTTTTGAGTTGTTATGAATTTTATGTTTTGAAAAAGTTATGTTTTTTTAATTGAATATTTGCTATTATGATTAAGTTAATAAGAATTTTATGTTAAGGTTATTTTTCTCAATTATTTTTTATAATTTTGTCTATTTATTGGGATCTTACGATCCGAGTTACGATCCTACGATTTACGCTTTTTCGATATCCTAACGCTCTTTATTGAGATCCCGATTTTGACAACCATGTTTCCAACAATTCCAAAGGTACCCTTAATATAATATAGTTTAAATGAAGCTTAAAATTGAAAGCAAAATGGACCATACTAAAATTTAGTATCCCTCCTTGAAACCTTTAAAAGGAAAAAAAGAAACTTAAGTAATCGCTTATTGCATCAACGTTTATCATATCTAGGTTGTCGATAGCGTGCTTATTTCTCATAACCATTCTTCACCTATTCTACTAGACATTATTCTTGACTTGCTACATTAGTGTCTAATGGGGATGAGGAGTTGGAGGTGGAAGAAGAAGAGTCTGAATCAAGTGATAAGCAAGATGATATTAATGTTGTGGAACTTATAAGTGAAGATGAGATAGAAGTAGTTATGATTTAGTCATTTTGTTTACGTTTGTTTAGGTTTATAATTTGGTTTAGTCATTTTGAGAACATTTATAATTTTATTTTGATGAGAACTTATATTGAAGGTCCTGTTGGAATTTATGTATCTTGTTGCAACTTCTGTTTTTAAGGTATTATATATGTTGTTCAAACTTTTTTTAAGTATTTATATATTCATGTTAAGTATTTATCTTGGTTTTTAAAGCTTACAATATTGGTCATCCCGCTATCTTCCATACAACTATAGCATTTTGGGGGTTTGGTGCTACGTGCCGCTATCCGAGATTAACAACCTAGGTGCTTATGCATAATTATTTCTGTAAGAAAAGATAAAATAAAGTCAAAATATTTTTATGTAAGCTATCCTAAAGAGGTTGTGGAAATTAGTTGAAAAAAATTTACAGACATGTCATAAGCAGTTTCCATCAACTCTTCCAAACAGTCTGACAAGTTATTATGTCATTTAAATAAGCCTATCTATAGGCCCATAGTCAATCTAACAAATTACCATTTTTATGGTCAAATTGCTGCTTTATTCCTAACTATTATATGTACTGTTTCTTCTTTTTTTCTGGTTTAAGTGCATATTTGTTTCTGTACATATATTTTTATGGAAATAAACTGAAGAAAGGTTATGAACATGTCATAAGTCATAAGTTGTTTTCATAAACTCTCCCAAATAGTTTGACAAGTGTTTATGTCAGCAGTCGATAAACTCAAATAAGTCGATCCGTAGTCCCATAGTCAATCAGAACAAATTACCATTTTTTTTTTGTCAAATTGTTGCTTTATTCCTAACTACTACTTCTCTTGAGATGCTGTGAGAACTGTATGTATTGTATCTTGTGTCATATTCTTATTTAATTGCATATTTCTTTTTGTTTTTATACTTATAATTTTATATAATACATTACATCCTCTTGTACTATTATCATTGCTACTAGGCTCATATTTTATGTGTCAAAACTAAATTTCCTTGCATTTCAGCTTAAATCAGCAATAGCTAAAACCAAAAGCTGTAGTAGAAGGAAGCAAATCTCTCCGGTTGTATTCTATGGTTCTCCTCATGGCGTGCCTCCGAAAAAACCAACCAGTTTATGGCGATTGTTACATGAGATACGTGTTGATCTCTCCCAGCGAAATAAACAGAACTTAAGGTGTTTTTTTGAAGCTGGTTTCTACCCTTTACTTTTTTCAACTGTTTATTTTTATTTTACTCAATGTATCAGATTATGGCTTGAATCAAAGGTTGATTTTTGTCTAGGAAGGAAGTTTGGTTTACATTCCCTAGGCAGGATGAAGCAGTAAAATTTGCCAAAGAACAAGAAGATGTTCATCTCTTTAGTTACCAAGATCACTTTAATGGCCAGAGAAGGTTCCTTGTGTCTACTTATACAGAATTCTGGCGAAGGTCTCCTTAGCATAATTTTTGTTCTCATGTGGATCATTATTTTCAACTAATTAATTGTCACTAAAATCATTCTTTTTATATATTCATATTGCCTAGTGCTGTACTCTCAGGTACAAAAACATGCCTTCCAAATTCCGTCATCATTATGAAGTGATTCAAGAGGTAATAATTTTGTGTTTAATGTTCACTGATTTCATGGGAAGACTTATATTGTAGTTACTAGTTATATTCTGTGATGTGATCGATGTGGGTGCCTTATGCGTGTTTATTCAAGTCTTAAAGTTTCTTTGCTCCCAGGGTTTACCATGCCACCTTTACTTTGATTTGGAGTTTAATACAAGAGTCAACATAGGAAAGAATGGAGACGAAATGGTTGATCTTTTGATATCAGTAGTTTTAGAAGCCTTACATGAAAAGTATGAAATCCATGGAGAGCGTGATTGGATAGTAGAACTTGATTCTTCAACTAAAGGTATGACATTTTTTTCCTATCCAATATAGTCAATATCGAGTGTTAGATCATAAGATCGTAAGATCTTACGTGCTAAGGATGCCTTAGAGTGCTACTATCAAAGAAATATCGTTTTCATCACCGGTGTGGTCAAGATCGAGCTTTTTGAAGCAAGACCATACCATAACAATAGTTCATTCGAACAGTACTGAACCGTTTTAATTTGCTTAGAACCAAAGTATTGATTCGTTACACCGGTTTTGAACTATGAACCGAACCATACTGTTACTAAACAATTTTATTTTTAAAAAGAACCATTTAACAAAGTGAATTAAACCGTTATATTTTTTTGGAATTTTTTTAATAAAAAATCATTTTAAATTTTTTATTTTAGTATTTTTCTATAAACATGTTTTTTATATAATTAAACGGTAGAATTATATAACAAAGTGATAATTAAATATCAATTAAATCAATTATTTTATTTTAAAAATAAATATTTTTTAGACTAAAATATATATATAAACTGTCAAAAAAAAATTTTTTGGAAAAATCTGAAACAAACCGTACTTAAACTAAAATAAATAATTTATACTATATTTTTCATATACAATACAATTAACGTCTCCTATGGAAAACTTAGAATTTAAATTTATTTATTAACCGTTAAATAAAGTTCAATTCTTTTATGAAGGTAACTTTTATTATTTAAAACAAACTCGAAGTTTAAATAATATTTAAAACAGTGAAACAGTAAACCAAAGTACCAAACAAATATATATACAGTAGCAGTAATACCAATGCAGTGACACTATTAATGGTTCGGTTCTCTTTGATTTTGTTTCAGTTAATTATGGTTTAGTTCGGTTATTGAACTGTTTCGCAAGCCGACCGATCCTACTTAAGATGCCGTGCTTGACTACATTGTTCATGTCTATTCCATTTGTTGTAAACTGCAGCTTTGAAAACTATAGGGAATATGATTTTTCTGGTTGCTTAAATGCTTTTTCTTTAAATAGCCGATGTCATGAAATCTTGGTTCCATCTTCATTTCATTTTTTCTTCGATTTATTGTTTCTTAGGGAAGAATTTATAGTTAATCTGCATAAACTAGCATTGACAGTTTGGTTTTGAGAAGTATTGATTACCACATGGAAATCAGTGTTCATCGGTTCAATATTTGATGGCAGTTATCTTTTTCATTAGTCCTATAAAAATTGCATGGCTTATCTTGTTGACCGTGAAATGCTTCAACCGCCTTTACCTGTTGTCTCCCTCCCTTCAGTACTGTATAATTCCTTTTGTATTCTGCTGATTTGTGTGGATTGCACATATCACAAGCAATACCCGTCGTTCTCTAGAGCCTGTCCGTTTTAAGTGAAAGAAGAATTCAATCCTTGTCCTTGTGCAAAGTGCTAAGGGTTTTACCATTGTGAACCAATTATACCATCAGCATTTTCTGAGATCTTCTGCATAGTTTTCTTCACTGTTTTTCAAAACATTTTATATTTGACTTGGCACTCTACATGTTCTTAACTTTTATAATAAATTATTTGTTAAGTGCTGCTAAGACATTGATTCTAATATTTTCACATATATAATTATCCTTATCATTTCTTATTATTGGACTTGTAGACAAGTTTTCTCGTCATCTAACAATACGCATACCAAAGGCTGCTTTTAAGGATAACTCTCATGCAGGTGCCTTTGTTTCAGAAGTAAGTCCAAGTATACTCATCTTAGTTCATAAAAACTAGAGATAAATTTTGGATTGGGGTGATTTCCTATCAATTCTTGAGAATCCAGTACTATTAGAGTCTAGAGATGTATTATTCATCCTTCTCTTTATGATGGGAATCTTCATCAGAAATTTACTATAGGTCGACTAGTTGACCTAATTAACTCACAAGCTGAGGTTGAAAGATTTCATAAGAAGAAGAAAAGGAGATGCGCTAAAGAGGAATAGGGGGGGCTTAATTATAGAAAGATAAGAGAGTAAAGGAAAGGTATCGAATCGGAAGGGGTAAATTATTGTGAGTGTGTGAGGGAGGAAAAGGAGATTCTGAATATGGTGTGCCATTATGAGTTATGACATGTGCTCTTAGTTTCAGGGAAGTGCTATCTAAGAGCTGTTTTCTTGCTTGTATTTATTATCATATCATATCAATGAAATAATCAATATTTCAGTAGAGATTCCTCTATTGTCACGAATAAAAGAAGTATTTCATTTATCTGTATTATTTTTCTATCACTTTCTTTTCACAGTTAACACACTATGTGAGTCATTTTATAAATGTTTTTCAGTAATTATGAATGCTTAAAAGGGAAGTTACTTAAGAAAATGTTAATTATACTAGCTGATAACACAACCTTCTCTATAGTATTTCTTTTGTAGAAGTATCGGTTACTGACTATATTAACAGGTTTGCTCAAGAATTCTAAATGCAAAGGGGGAAGATAAAAGTTATGAAAAGTTATTTGTAGCAAAAGATGACAATGAATCTGCTTGCCAACTTTTTGTGGATACTGCTGTATATACTCGGAATCGTTGTTTCCGTCTTCATCTATCTTCAAAGGCAGGAAAAAGTTCAATTCTTTTGCCGACAGAGAGATTTAAGAGCAAGCACTTGGTATGCATTTTTCTTACCTAATATAAATATTTCAAATTATACCATCAAAATAGTTTCATCGTGAAAAAATTTTCCCCAAGAAAAAAGTAAAATAATTTTACAAACTATTTTCAGTATTGTAGACTACTCTGCATATAATAAATAGGATTGAACCTGATCGAGAACGGGGAATAATAAATGTTATATTTGTTGACATCCTATGGAAGAGTCAGTCACCATTTGATGCGTTTTCTTTGTCCTGTAAAGAGGATTATTGCATGTATTCTTGTCGGTTCTTGACCTGAGAATCTAAGATTTCCTGTTGAAGACAGATAGAATCATTCTATTATATATAAGAAAACTAACAATAAGTGCATTACCATGAGCAAACTGCTTTATTTATTTTTTTATGATTGCATTCTGCCTTTAAATAGCTTGGTTCAAGTTTTATTGCCACTTAGTTATTTTTCTGTTTTGGTGTTCAAGTGACAGAGTGAAGAAGACATGTTCATGGCTTCCTTGATCTGCAACATGGACGTTGATTGCGGAAAGCTTCTGGTCTGCAAACCAGACTTAGATTGCGTGAAGACTCTGCATTTTGATACAGAGGTTGTTTTGGGCTTAAAAATTATAATTCTCAATTTAATTTGAAGGTTTTCATATTTTTCAATATTACAAAATATATTTCCTTAAAATAATACGAGGTGTTATGATGTCAAGTTTGTACTGAGATTTCTTCTATACATAGGGGTTTAGCATATATCAGACTTAGTTTGGTACTACCATTGTTGCCTCCTAGAAATTTAAATTGTCATGATTAATAATTGCTGCTTATTTGACTTTGACAGTTGAATTGTAATCTTGGAAACTCTGTCCAAATTCATCCAGAACTTACATTTAATACTTGCACAAGTGAAGTTTCAAGAACATACTTCATGGGAAAGTCACCATTCCCATTTGTGGACGAATTTATATTATCTGTTGCCTCTGTTGGGAATATACCAGGTTTGTTGTAGCATGTTTTTAAAGCAATAAATGGAACAATTAAATGAGGGATATTCTGTTTTAGTATTATGAATTTAAGTAACATTACTTGCACCGATGCACATACTTTCTTCTCACAAACCTTCAGACTCCCATGGTATCCATTGGTAGCAGCTTCGTCCCGCTCTCCCCGGGGTTCAAATCTGAGATGTTTGAGAGAATGAAGTTCTTGCAAATTAGTCTCCAAATTTTTCTTTCTTTTTCAGTACAAGTCACTTTTTTCTGAACTTATACATACTTGTTTAAGCTGTCACCAGATTCTCAAGCTTGTTTGAGACTTCAGTTTAGTTCTACTGACTGTTAATTTATTGAATGTATAGGAAAAATTCATAGTTGGTATTTATTCTCTGAATTTGGACTGCTGATCTACAGCATGACAAAAAATAGATACTGTGAGCGAATTGGCAGACAACATAAAAGCAATAATGGTAATCTCCCATATGTTCTTTTTTTTGTATGTACTTATTTCTCCTGGAACTACTTTTTAGCCATGTATGAATGTAGAAGATTCTCCACTCTTGAAAATGTTTTTGACTTTATGGATAGATATTCCTTGTATTATGATTATGATTGTAGATTTAATAAGGTGAGAAACTGCAGTAAGAAATGTGGTCCCACCTTGTCTTTCATTTTAATATTTTCGCTTTTATCTAATTGCAACATTCTAATACATTTGATGATTTTCTGGTCCAGTGATGTACGTTGTTGACCTAAAAAGGGTAATGTACTATCAGAAATGTTATGATCCTGACTGCCGAGGTTAATATGTTTACAGTGAATTCTTTGAAGATCCGTTCAACTTGCCATTCTTAACCCTCTTGTAACATGTTAGTTAATTAATGGGAACAGGTTTTCGATCTTCTTCGCGACCAATTCCAATTCACTTGTTCTCCAATCCTTCAGTTGTTGGTTCATCTGGGATGTCGAATGATAAACAGCCAGTAGATGATAAGTGGGGACGTCAGCCTGATGATAACAACAAACCCAATTTTCTACAATATGAAGACACTGTTGAGGACAACTCCAGTGATTCTTGGTGGCTAGAAGCCATAAAAGTAGTAGAGGATGTGGAGAGTAAGCAAAATGCAACTGAGTTAAGCACCCAGGTTAGTTCGTCTTCATTTAGCTTTCCAATGCTACAATTTACATAAAATCATCATCAGGCTCTCTCATTATTTTTAAAAATACGACTGAAGCCCTGTCTCCTTTCTTTAGACAGTAGGAGAAAGTGTCTTTTTAGATTTCAAAACCTACATGCTTTTTTAGTGACCAAATTGTTTATTAGCTCTGTATAAGTAAATTATCTTGGAGCATGACTGTGCTTAAGGTGTTTTATTTATCTTAATTGGTCACATGAATATAACACTAAATATCAGTTCCATAAAATGTGTTCAAAGCAGGAGGTAATTGATGATGGCGATGATGAGTGGTGGCTGGCTGCAGAAAGGACTGCATCCCAGATTGAACTGACATATACTTCAACTAATTCAGAATGTTAGCACCATAATTCAGCTCGCGAATAACGTGCGTTGTATGCATGTCCATTTTTATGATACTCTAATCATAGTGTCTCTGGGATGAAATGGATGTCTGCGGCTCTCTAGTTGGATCAACAATTAGATGATTGAAGCCAGGAGAGGGGGTTGCTATACTTATCCGCAGCAACCTAACATAGAGAGGAGATCCTGAAAAGAAGCAAAGTTTATGAGATAATCCTGGAAGAAAAATGAATTTAAGTGTTGGAGATATGAAGCTCAATCTCTCCTGCAGAAAACAGAACAGTCAGGAGAGAATTGTAAAAAAGAGAGAAGAGAGATATAGAGAGAGGGAAGTCTGGTTGTACATATATTTTTTGTTTTCATTTTATATAATGTTTATTTCAAATTGTTAATAAGATGTACACAGGGTTCTCAAACAATTTTGAAGAGTGTTCTAGTCTTAAAATTCGGTCTATAATAATTTTTTTTCCTATTTTTTCCTTTGATTTTTGTTTCCCATATTTTTTTCTTAATTTAGATTAAATACAATTAATATATTTTTCCTTTAATACGGCTCTCTAAGTCTAAACATGAAGTCATACTTATATATGGGTAACAATTAAAATTGTCACGGATGGGTATGACATGAGAAGTGGAATGTTGTTGGAAGAACATCGATTGAGATGAGGGTGGTGCTTTGATCCAATATGGCTCCAGTATGAGTGTTGATCGGGCTGATTTTATTGAGCCGTTTGCTAGCCCGGAATAAATAGTATTATTTTTAATTTTTGTTTGTGAAATAAAAATTAGTGATATATTTTTTGAGTTTGTATGTGCATAAGTAATCAAATTAAAAGAAAAGATTCTTTTTCTCGAGTTATAAATTTCTGTGTTTGGAGTGGTGTGTTTTTAAGGTTGTTTGCTTTGTGGTTAAAGTCTATTTTAAGAGTTCTTTGGTTGATAAAATGGTCATGTGAGTTATTTTTGTATTCTTAAAGAAAATCGGGAGAAGATATATGGTGTATTTTGAGTGTTTTTAATCATGATTACTTTTCTGGTGAAAGGTAGGAGTTTCACTTGGTTCTAGCCCAATAAGGGTAGCTAGTTGGATTGATAGGATCCTTGTGTCTAATGGGTGGTGGAATAATTGGGGGAAGGGTGGAAAATGGGTATGAGCCGTTGGGCAAGTTTGTTATGCGTGCATTTTATTTGCGGGTTGAACTAAGGTGTGAATGCAAACATTAACATGAACTTTTGCAACTTAGGCTTTAGGGGTGCATGCCACGTCCGACCCTCATTTTTCACGGAGTGAGACTGGGTTTTAGCCCCGCACCATCTATTATGCTTGTCTCGTTTTTTGCGGCGTTTTGTGGAAAATTGCCTAAACAACTTTGTTTTTCACCCATCATCACTGAAGGGCAATGACCTAGTAAACCCTTTTTAGAGACATCTGTGATCACTACCTTGTCTTCCTCAAGTATTCTAATTAAGAGTGGTGTCCTAAGATTTTTAGACTTAATAACCATTGATTATGTCATACTAGTTTATATTAGCTATTTCATTCTTTCTGGTTTGATTCTTTGATCCATGATTCAATTTTTTTTTATTTTGGAGAATCTCGAATCGGTACTAAAATTATGGAATAAACGGGTTTTTGTAAATCTTGATTTTCATATTGAGTCCTTAAAATAGGTGGTGGAGTGTTTGGACTCTCTGACTGATCAGAGGAGTTTATCATTTGTTGAGATTGAGACTAGTTTTGTAGCCATCATAGATCTTTGGTACTTGCTAAAGGTCAAGCTGCTCAGTTGCTCGACAACATATCTCGGGTCGGGTTGAATTTTATTTTTCACGAAGCAAAACCGGCCAAGAATGTAGGTTCCGATAGCACAAAATATGGTTGTACACCAAGAAAAATTTATGGGCTCCCATGTGCTTGTCTAATTTAGAAAAAGGTGAGACTCGATAGCCTGAAACGAATGGATGAGGTTTGCACTCACTAGAAAAGGCTAACGTTTAATAATGATGGTGCGATGAAGGACGATAAATCATATATATCTATCTTGGCCGAATGGAAAGTGATACAAGAGGTATTTTTGAAAGTCAATGACAATCTGAAACTCCACATCAAAGAGAGATTGAGGTAAATTGCTTATCCAGAAACCACTAATTTGAAATTAGTGTCTCAACTGGTATAAACAAAAGGTGCTCTTATAAAGCTCAAACCAGCACAGAGTGACCATTCAACGATGCGGTCGCCGTCCTATTTTGAACATGTTGACAAACCATTGTTCAGATTCACCTACTCCAAAATCCCAAAAAAGTGTTTTCAAAGAAGTTCGCATTAGTAAACCACCTCTTTCACCGCCTCTACCAAAAATCAAGTTTATAGACGAGATGCCACTTTTTATGAACAAATATATTGAACGGATCGTCAATGTTGGGAGTGATGGTAAATGTGGTTTAAGTCGTTTCTGCTTTGCTCAGTAACTCGGTAAAGGAGAAGAGGATCCTAGACATGTCTGTCAACAACTGATCCAAGAGTTGAAGTGGCATAAAGAAAAAGCATACGACTATATGGGTCAAAACAAAATTATGATGCAATTTATGAATCTTTGTTCCTTGCATTAGTGGACCGACACCGGAGGATAAATGGATGTGCTTTCCTGAAATGGATCATCTTATAGCAGGTGTGTATGAAAGAGTGTATTAATCTTACAAGATATGGTTTCTCGGAAACATTTTTTTCAATGCACCCTATCATCTCCAAATCTAAATGATCATATTATGTGTATCGAGTGGCTTTCAGAGTCACGACACTTTGTTCAAGTTTATTTCAAACCGGGATGCCCTATACCATTGACATCGTCGGAATGGATAACTCATTCATCCACAAAAGCGGAGACATGGCCAGATCATTTTTTTAGAAATGTTACATGAGTTCACCAAATTAAACGAGATTGAAAGGGGCTAAAACAAACAAAAGTCAAAGACGATACCATCCATATATATATTTGTCAACACTTGTTTCGGTTCATTTTACTATTTGTATGTAATATTGTATTAATATTGACGACGTCAAATATATACATTTTCAAAGAAATTAACACATGTTTCAATTTTCTAAAAATTCCAATAATTTTCTTTTCAAAACAGGTTCAGCTTTTCATTGTTCTACGTTTCCAAAACAGGTTCAGCTTTTCATTGTTCTATGTTCTTGCAGTGTTAGGTGTTTCCGAAGATCCATCTCCAGAAGCACCCAAACTATTTCAAAAAACATACAAGCACTAATTTCGGAGATACATCTCTAAAAAATTCTCTGGTACAGGATAGAAATTAAGGTTTGTAACACCCTTCTAATACCCCGCATAATAATAGACAATAATCAGAGTTAACATGAAAAAGGGCATTACAACTTCCAAATAATTCAAACAATAATACTCATGTCATGCCGTAAAGGAGAACGTCAACCACGTTTATTCAGATTCATCATGTTAACACAGCGGAATTATCTTTAACATCTGAATAACAAACAGCCAAGTCATAGACTTAAAGCATCAACATACAAATCCATCCAAATTAAAAAGTTCAACAAATAATTCTAAACGACGCCCCCAGTGTTACACGACCAGAGCATGACACGGACCCAACTGACTCTAACGAACTACTTGACGAGCTAATCCTCACCAAGTACGAGAGCTACTCCTCAATCTGAAAAATAACAACAGTAAGGGTGAGTCTCATTCACATTTAACTAATGTTATAAGATATAAATAATAAAATATCATTTCACATGCCATACACCCAATCACAGTTATGATCAGATTCAAACCATACAATCAGTAAACCAACAATCAACAGCACATATTATAACATTGGACAACCTTCCATTCATGTTATAATATCACAAACAACCTAATGCAATGCAACTACATGCATGTGGTACCAAAATCTGGGATATAACCCAACTCACCGATCCACCATCGTCAAGGATACGGTAACACCCACTCACTAATTCCTCACAATGGGAATTAGCTACTACTGATCCACCATCGTCAAGGACCAGCCACATAATGATTATGAATGCATGCATCAACCATAACATGCTCATCGCCCACATACATAGATTAATGTCATAATCATCAATAAGACACATATTTCATACCAACAATACATGTACAATAAACACCAGTTACAACCACAACATCATACAGGTAAACATTCATTAGTGTACCTATAAACATATCCTACCACAAACAATTAAGCTCGGTTTTTTTTAAAATAGTTCGAGCCACAACTCAAAACACCATTTGATTATATAAATTATCTGATTAGCTTCACTGTACTCGAAACGGCACCAAAATCCGGTTTACGGTTTAAAAGTTACACCTCTTTAAAACTTTTCAAAATGGACAGTCGCAACAACTAACAGCACGCGGCGCCACACACGGTTCGCGGCGCGGAACGAATAGGAACTACGCCTTCGCGGCGCAAACAAAGGTTCGCGGCGCGGAACGAATAAAAACTACGCCCTCGCGGCGCGGTCATATGCTCGCGGCGCGTACTGAGCGCAACAAAGCTTCCTGGCCTTCTGCCAAGCTGTTCGCGGCGCCAACTCCGGGACGCGGCGCGAACTGGCGAATCCCAGCGCTCCGAATAGCAGAAAACAGCCTGCGATTTTACCCTTCCTTCACCAAATCATTACCAATTCAACCCATTCCAATCAGATTTCGCATACAGTACAACAAACACGTATTATAGCACATTATAATACATTCAAACCATCCAAATAACATCATTACACGAATCAACATATTCATTACGTGTAAATCCTCCCAAAACCTAACATTTCTACAGCCTAAGCACAACCCAATTGGTACGGATAACACGATCAATTCTATCATATTATCTATAATCCCATAATAGAAGATAAACGGAAGAGTCCCCCCTTACCTGAAGGTTGATTCTTCGTTCTTCCTCGGTCGCACTTCTCCGTTCCTCTTCTCTTTTCACGTTCAAACTTCTTTTCCCAATACTGTAACCTTCTCTATTCTACCACTCCTTCTATTTTATTAAGAATAAAATAAAATTATTTTAATTAGTAATAGGGCCTACCAATGCACCCCCTCCCTTACTAACCACAACTCAAGCCCAATTGCTTAATTCCTCATAATTCAATTAATTTAATTAAATTAAATTATGAAAATAAATGGAGTGTTACAACTCTCCCCCACTAAATAGTTTTCGTCCTCGAAAACATACCTTAGGCAAATAACTCTGGATAGGAATCCTTCATCTGACTCTCCAATTCCCAAGTCACATTCCCACCTGCTGGTCCTCCCCAAGCTACTTTGACCAGTGCTATCTCCTTGCCACGCAATTGTTTCAGCCTTCGGTCTTCAAGCCTCATAGGCAAAGTTTCAACTGTCAGATTGTCCTTTACCTGTACATCATCGACTTGGATCACATGAGATGGATCAGCAATGTATTTCCTCAACTGTGATACGTGGAATACATCATGCAGATTCGCAAGCGTCGGTGGCAACGCAATACGATACGCCACTTCTCCCACCCTCTCCGTAATCTGGAACGGACCAATGAATCGCGGAGTCAACTTCCTTGATTTCAGCGCTCTACTAACACCAGTTGTAGGGGTCACCCTCAAGAACACATGATCTCCTGCTTGAAATTCAAGTGTCCTCCTCCTTTTATCATGATAACTCTTCTGACGACTCTGAGAAGTCTTCATCTTCTCCTGAATCATCTTGATCCTTTCTGTCGTCTCCTGAACAATTTCCGGTCCAATCACGGCACTTTCGCCAGATTCATACCAACATAAAGGCGTTCTACACCTCCGACCATACAAAGCTTCAAACGGAGCCATACCAATGCTCGAGTGAAAACTATTATTGTAAGTAAATTCGATCAAGGGTAGATAACTATCCCAAACACCGCCTCTTTCCAACACACAAGCACGCAACAAATCTTCTAGTGATTGAATAGTTCTTTCCGTCTGTCCATCCGTCTGCGGATGATAAGCAGAACTCAATCTCAGCTTAGTACCCAAAGCCCTCTGCAAACCTTCCCAGAATCTGGATGTAAACCTTGGATCTCTATCCGACACGATACTCGAAGGAATACCATGTAAACTCACTATCCTGTCAATATACAATTGAGCCAGCTTCTCCATTGGGTAATCCATTCTCATTGGTATAAAGTGAGCAGACTTTGTCAACCTGTCTACAATAACCCAAATAGCTTCACAATTCTTCACCGTCCTCGGCAAACCTGAAACAAAATCCATAGATATACTATCCCACTTCCATTCTGGAATAAATAACGGTTGCATAGCTCCATACGGTTTCTGATGCTCAATCTTTGACTTCTGGCAAGTCAGACAAGCATAGACAAATTCAGCTATTTCCTTTTTCATTCCAGGCCACCAAAACAGCTTCTTTAAGTCATGATACATCTTGGTAGCACCAGGATGAATACTCAATCCGCTACGATGTCCTTCTTCAAGAATACTCTTCCTCAATTCGGCAACATCAGGAACACAAACACGATTACCAAACCTCATTATACCATTCTCGTCGATTCTGAATTCACCTCCTTTATCTTGATTAATCAGAGTCAACTTATCAACCAACTCTACATCAGTCTTCTGACCTTCTCGGATTTCCTCAAGAATACTACTAGTCAGCTTCAGCATACCCAATTTAACACTGGTAGGAGTGTCTTCACATACTAAACTCAAATCTCGGAATTGCTCAACTAAATCCAATTCTCTCACCATAAGCATAGACATATGCAAGGACTTCCTACTCAATGCATCGGCAACAACATTTGCTTTACCCGGATGATAATTCAGTTCAAAATCATAATCCTTGAGAAATTCTAACCATCTTCTCAAGTAAATCTTCCAATTGATTCTTCAACTCATTCAATTCCGATGCCGACATACGATAAGGTGCCATCGACACAGGATTAGTTCCAGGAATTAGTTCAATAGCAAATTCTACCTCCCTCTCTGGCGGCAATTCTCTTACATCTTCTGGAAAGACTTCTGGAAATTCACATACTACCGGTAAGTCACTACTCACCGCTTTCTTTTTCACTTCCATGGATGCAATCAACATGAACACGACAGCCCCGTCCTTCATTGCTTTATCCACTTGTCTAGCCGTCATCGCTAAATCCTCAACACTGACATCTTCAGGAAAATAACCGTCTTCGTGAAACAATTGATATGAACCCGATTAAATTGCAACCAATTCATACCCAAGATAACATCAAGTTGTTCCAATGGAAGGCACACTAAGTCCATTCCGAATTCTCTACCAAAAATATCAATTGGACAGTTCAAACAAGCGAACGAAGTAGTCACTGAACCCGACGCAGGAGTGTCAATGACCATACTTCCATTAATCTCAGATATTTCCAAATTCAGTCGTTTAGCACAATCCAATGAAATAAACGAGTGAGTTGCCCCAGTATCTATTATTGCAATTAAAGGAGTGCCATGGATAAAACACGTACCTTTAATCAACCGATCCTCTGGAGTAGTCTCTGAACCAGATAAGGCGAACACCTTACCACCAGCTTGATTCTTCCTCGGCTTAGGACACTTAGGACTGATATGACCTTCTTCCCCGCAGTTGAAACAAGTTACAGTGTTCCCTTTGCACTCAATAGCAATGTGACCTGCCTTTCCACATCTATAGCACTTCTTTTCCTCACTTTTGCATTCGTGAATGCGATGTCCAGGTTCTCCACACTTGAAGCACTTAATAGGGGCACTAGAGTCTCCCCCACTAGGCTTCTTCCAGCCTCCAGCTTTCTGGTTACCCTTACCATAAGGCTTACCACGATCCATATGCTTTTTCCCTTTCCTGTCGACTAACTCGCGAGAGTGCGACGACTTCAGTTTAATATTGTCCTCTTCAAAGATTCGGCTGCAGTCAACCAAATCGACAAACCTGCGAATCCTCTGGTATCTGATACCCTGTTTAATCTCATCGCGGAGACCATTCTCAAACTTAACACACTTCGAGAATTCACTAGCCTCATCATTATTGTAGTGGACATAATACTTTGCTAGCTCCACAAACTTGGACGCATACTCTGGCACAGTCATGTTACCTTGTGTCAGCTCCAAAAATTCAATCTCTTTCCTGCCTCTAACATCCTCAGGAAAGTACCTCCGCAAGAATTCTCTCTTGAACACAGCCCAAGTGATTGCAACACCTGCAGCTTGCAGATCGTCCCTACTAGCCATCCACCAATCATCAGCTTCTTCAGACAGCATGTGAGTCCCATATCTCACCTTCAGATTTTCGTCACAATCAATCACCCGGAAGATCCTTTCAATCTCTTTCAGCCACTTCTGGGCGCCTTCGGGATCGT
The DNA here is from genome assembly GCF_029867415.1 of Vicia villosa. Taxonomy (NCBI): domain Eukaryota; kingdom Viridiplantae; phylum Streptophyta; class Magnoliopsida; order Fabales; family Fabaceae; genus Vicia; species Vicia villosa. Next base: position 178,658,000 of record NC_081181.1, read on the forward strand.
GAGTGCCTTTGAACAACGGAGGGTTGTTCCTCTGAAAACTATTCAGCTGCCTGTCAGCACCAATTCCAGCTCCATTGGCATTCCCTCCCAGCACACCAGCAATCATGCCCAGAGCCTCAGCGATAGCATCATCGTTTCTTCCTCCTCTTCCAGCCATTGTTCTGCTAAATATCAAACAATATCTATTAGAACAAGAAGTATCGACAGTGTCAACCTTACACTAATCGCATACGAGGGATTAACCGACACTAAGACTCTGACTCAAACGACCGACAATGCTCTGATACCACTATTGTAACACCCTTCTAATACCCCGCATAATAATAGACAATAATCAGAGTTAACATGAAAAAGGGCATTACAACTTCCAAATAATTCAAACAATAATACTCATGTCATGCCGTAAAGGAGAACGTCAACCACGTTTATTCAGATTCATCATGTTAACACAGCGGAATTATCTTTAACATCTGAATAACAAACAGCCAAGTCATAGACTTAAAGCATCAACATACAAATCCATCCAAATTAAAAAGTTCAACAAATAATTCTAAACGACGCCCCCAGTGTTACACGACCAGAGCATGACACGGACCCAACTGACTCTAACGAACTACTTGACGAGCTAATCCTCACCAAGTACGAGAGCTACTCCTCAATCTGAAAAATAACAACAGTAAGGGTGAGTCTCATTCACATTTAACTAATGTTATAAGATATAAATAATAAAATATCATTTCACATGCCATACACCCAATCACAGTTATGATCAGATTCAAACCATACAATCAGTAAACCAACAATCAACAGCACATATTATAACATTGGACAACCTTCCATTCATGTTATAATATCACAAACAACCTAATGCAATGCAACTACATGCATGTGGTACCAAAATCTGGGATATAACCCAACTCACCGATCCACCATCGTCAAGGATACGGTAACACCCACTCACTAATTCCTCACAATGGGAATTAGCTACTACTGATCCACCATCGTCAAGGACCAGCCACATAATGATTATGAATGCATGCATCAACCATAACATGCTCATCGCCCACATACATAGATTAATGTCATAATCATCAATAAGACACATATTTCATACCAACAATACATGTACAATAAACACCAGTTACAACCACAACATCATACAGGTAAACATTCATTAGTGTACCTATAAACATATCCTACCACAAACAATTAAGCTCGGTGTTTTTAAAAATAGTTCGAGCCACAACTCAAAACACCATTTGATTATATAAATTATCTGATTAGCTTCACTGTACTCGAAACGGCACCAAAATCCGGTTTACGGTTTAAAAGTTACACCTCTTTAAAACTTTTCAAAATGGACAGTCGCAACAACTAACAGCACGCGGCGCCACACACGGTTCGCGGCGCGGAACGAATAGGAACTACGCCTTCGCGGCGCAAACAAAGGTTCGCGGCGCGGAACGAATAAAAACTACGCCCTCGCGGCGCGGTCATATGCTCGCGGCGCGTACTGAGCGCAACAAAGCTTCCTGGCCTTCTGCCAAGCTGTTCGCGGCGCCAACTCCGGGACGCGGCGCGAACTGGCGAATCCCAGCGCTCCGAATAGCAGAAAACAGCCTGCGATTTTACCCTTCCTTCACAAAATCATTACCAATTCAACCCATTCCAATCAGATTTCGCATACAGTACAACAAACACATATTATAGCACATTATAATACATTCAAACCATCCAAATAACATCATTACACGAATCAGCATATTCATTACGTGTAAATCCTCCCAAAACCTAACATTTCTACAGCCTAAGCACAACCCAATTGGTACGGATAACACGATCAATTCTATCATATTATCTATAATCCCATAATAGAAGATAAACGGAAGAGTCCCCCCTTACCTGAAGGTTGATTCTTCGTTCTTCCTCGGTCGCACTTCTCCGTTCCTCTTCTCTTTTCACGTTCAAACTTCTTTTCCCAATACTGTAACCTTCTCTATTCTACCACTCCTTCTATTTTATTAAGAATAAAATAAAATTATTTTAATTAGTAATAGGGCCTACCAATGCACCCCCTCCCTTACTAACCACAACTCAAGCCCAATTGCTTAATTCCTCATAATTCAATTAATTTAATTAAATTAAATTATGAAAATAAATGGAGTGTTACAAGGTTCATATTGACCTAGAAGTTATATAAATATGAACTCACATTTCATTTTTTTTTACACCATTACATTACATTACATCATAATGAACGTCAATTGGAATATCGGATATGCCTACTTCAACGCGACGGAGCCATTAATTACATTCGAGTTCACAGAGTATACACCTCTTGATGATCTGAAATTCATACTGGAAAAACTACCATACGGCGACAATTAAAAAATTGTGAAGCTCGAGTACCGTTCACCCGCAATTGACAACAAATGAAACATTGGGTTCAAAAACTTTAAGCTAAGACTCTTGCATATGTAAGGACTATGTGGAATGTATTTTTCCGTTACGAAAACAAATTTTCGATTGAACTAGATGTGAAAATTGCGAGATCTGTCAAAGATATTGTTATGATGTTGAAACGTCCAGGCTGATATGTTTCATCTATGTAATGTCTAATCATTTATGCAATGTTTCATCTTTAAGTTAACAATTTTAATTTTAACTTCAATATGCATCAATATGCATCTGTGTTCTTGAATATGTGTATAAATACATTTCAAAATAAAGGCAACCTATTATTCAGGGTGTTGTCAAAAAGGAATGTGATTTATGTTTTTGGATATGTGAGGAAATGCATCTATGAAATCTAGAAATATTTGGAGTTTTTCATTAGAGTGTGGTAGCAATTCATAGGATACCTATGGCAATCCCCTTCATCTGATCGCGCTTCACCCCGATGACCCATACTTAATCAGGATCTACTATACATAATATGCCGACTCCTACTGCTACTAGCACTAGAAAGTGACACAGTCGGAAGCCGCCTAAAGGAATAGCAAGCGCTAAACCTTGAATGAAAAGAGGGTTGCAAGGGCAAACCCTATATATAAGCTCTGGAGTCCACCAGGAATAAAGAAAACTTTTGATTCTATTATAATAAAAGAGATAATCCTTATGGTCATGCCAAAGGTCTTTAAATACAGAAAACAAATAAACCCTATTGGGTCTTATGGGCCTTTAATCCAAAACAAAATTAAATAAAACAAATAAAATAGAAATTGCTTAAATATTAAAACTAAAATTGCTTAAATATTAAAATGTTTTCCGACGTGCGATTTCTTCTTTGATACACACAATCCTCCTACATCAATCTCCTTCACTTCTGAAGAACTCGACCCCGAGTTCTCTTCTTGATAAAGAACTTCATCTGGCAGCTTGCTATAACTGTAAGTACCAACTGAAAACATTTCCTTACGCCGAAACGCCATCACATCTTCTCCCACATTGAAAACTTTAACTTCCAAGTGTTTATCTCGCATAGGAGACAAATTGTTTGCCAGCTCATCTGCGGTCAACTCCTTGAAATCCTTTAGGATCCCTAGCAGTTCTTCTGGAATTGTTTCCTCCTTTACAGCATTCATCAACCCTTTGATCACCACTGGACAGAAACATTCAGTTTCTTTTACAGCCTCATCAAGCTCCTTTTCACTATGCGTCATCATCAAGAATCTAGGATTCTTTCCTCCTGGATTCTTATCAAAGTGCAAAACAGGAGCCATAGCAATTTTATGTGTGCCCCATGTAAACATCATCATGTTATCCGTCCTCGATAAGTGATATCATTATCAAACTGCCAAGACTTACCAAGTAAAATATGACAAACATCCATATCAAGAACATCACAAAGTACCTCTTCTCTATAATATTTTCCGATGGAGATAAGAACTCTGCAGGTTAGTGTTACTCGAACTTGGGAGCCCTTACTTACCCAACCGAGGTTGTATGGCTTCTCATGTGGTTAACTTCAAATAATCTACCAATTTTTTCGACACCAGATTCTCCATGCTGCCACTATCCACAATTAGATTAAACACTTTGTTCTTGATAGAACAATGTGTCTTGAACACATTCTTGCGTTGCCCTTCGTCTTTGGATGCTAGTAACATTCGCTGCAACACAAAATTTACCCTCTCATCAGATTCTTCCACCGCAAACTCAACATCGGCATACTCATTTATCTTAACTGTAGGATCTTCTCGTTCTTCATCTTCCTCCCTTTCTTCCACAACAGCAGCGATTCTCCTTATTGGACAAACATTCGATTTGTGGCCTCTTCCGTTACAACGATAACATGTCTCTATAGCGGGTCTAGCATATGGATTATTCGGCCTCTGAATTGGTGCTTTACCCTACTGCACACTGCTAGAGCTGCTAGCCCCCTTATTCCCAAGGTTGGAATCTCGGGATGTTGCATTCTTTTCCTTGTCACCTGCTGATTCACATTTACTTTGGGGTGAGTACCTTTCAATAGACGAGAAATTTCGAGGGGATTTCTCCATCAATTCTGCCTTCAAAGCCAAACCGGATGCTTCAGCTACGGTCCATACAGTCTATAAACCCATATTCTCCTACAAGGATCCCTTTAGGCCACTGATGTATCGAGCCACTTTCTGGCTTTCTAATTCTCCCAATTCATTGCGCTCAGAAAACCGCAGGAACTTAGTTGTGTATTCAGTCACGGTTCTCTTGCCCTGAACACACTCGATGTACATCTTATAAAGAATCTGCTCATAATCCTCCGGTAAAAACCGCTCCAGCATCAATTGTTTCATTCTTCTCCAAGTTCTGACTGGCCATTTCCTTTGTCTCTGCCTTTGAAAAACAAGTTTATCCCACCAGACAGCTGCAATACTTTTAAGCCTGATCGCAACCATCTTGACTTATTTGTTCTCAAGGACGCCCATAACGTCGAAGAACCTGTCGACGTCGATCTGCCAATCAAGAAACTCCTCCACTCCCATAGTTCCGTAGAACAATGGAATATCAGCCTTCACTCGATAGTCATGGTTGTTCTGTAGATTCCCACGATTAACCTCTTCATCGTAAGTTTCTTCCTCATCAAAACTCAAATCTTCGACACAGTTTCCACCCCGCAGAACCCTAACCGGTTCCTCTCTCCTGTCTCTTCGCCGATTCCCATTATTGTTGGCGTTGTTCGCCTGATTTGCTAAATTCTCCATCTGTTCAGTCAAAGCAGTTAGAGCCGCGGTAAAAGCCGTGGTAATTCCCTCAAGATCTGCTTTGGTCACCGGTTGATCCGCCATATTTGTCAAGCTATGAAAAGAACGGGAGAAAACCTGCTCTGATGCCAACTGACACAGTCGGAAGCCGCCTAAAGGAATAGCAAGCGCTAAACCTTGAATGAAAACAGGGTTGCAAGCGCAAACCCTATAGATAAGCTCTGGAGTCCACCAGGAATACAAAAAATTTTGGATTTTATTATAATAAAAGAGATAATCCTTATGGCCATGTCAAAGGTCTTTAAATACAGAAAACAAATAAACCCTATTGGGCCTTATGGGCCTTTAATCCAAAACAAAATTAAATAAAACAAATAAAATAGAAATTGCTTAAATATTAAAATGCTTTCCGACGTGCGATTTCTTCTTTGATACGCACAATCCTCCTACATCAGTAAGGCATAAAGCGAAGTTAATAAAGACAACAGTTTCTAGCTTAGAGTCACCAGAAAAGCTCTCATGGCTAAAAGCCCTTCGAATCCACGCTGGAATAATTTGAGTTGTGCCTCCACTTCTCCTCTCATTGAAACCATCAAACCAACCAAAATCTTAATGCTCTAACACCAGTTGATAGAAACTGGTTTCCAGTCGAACAATTTGTGACAGTTTTCTGAACTTATTCTATACAATACTGCTCTAGAGAAAAATTCTCAAAACAGAATGTTAATTACACAGTACAAAATTTATACGTTAGAAGATTACAATATAATCACTAATAGAATTGGTTTTCCTTCCCAAATGTTTGAAAGTTGGGTCTCTTCAACTAACCACTAAACCGTAATAACCACCCCCTCCCTAGTCTTTCCCTATTTATACTTGACAGAAACACCCAATATTAAAACACAACTGACACAATTAATTAACATAACTACTTCTGATAGAACAATTACTACTAATAACCTAAACCATAGCTGTCAGTTTTAATTTTATATTCGGCCTCTCTTAACAGATTAATGTGCTTATTGCGATTAAAATCTCTAGTTACTTGTTTCACTTGCAGGCATTAAATGAATCAACAAATAAAGTTGAAAGTGTATCTAAGTTACGAGCAATGACAACAAGGAAACAACTGAGGAAAACATTACTTCCAATTATTGATTAAATGCAACAAAAATTACACAACCTGATTGGCATCTGCATGGGACATTTTACCCTTGCTTTCACTACTGTACACAATCATTGGTCGAAGTCATACAATCTAAACAAAAATCCGTATGTCATGTGACATTTTAGCATTCGTTTTGATGTGCTTGCTTCGATTTTGTTTGCTTTGGGTGATTTCTTGGAAATAGTAGATCATTGAGTTGTCTCTCAGCACTGTATTCTGACGTAGCCTGCAAGTAATGATATATTGAGCGCAAATATTAGGAAGATTAGAAGCATTAAGTTGCAACTTTGTGCACAAAAGCTAAGATGGTGGTCTTGTTTATCAAGGTAAAACAAATTCGCAGCCCAAAATCTAAACACAATATTTGTATAACTGTAATCTATAAAAATGAAACACTATCACCCCTCCCCTCCCAAATACAAACTTAGAATTCTTTGAGATATCCACTTTCTTTTGAACCAGCCTTATAATAAAATGCATAAACGATATCGCAACTAACATAATGGCATTTGAATTTGTAGCAATGAAAAACAACTGGCGTACCCTTTTCTTGAATCCAAATCTCAGTGTTTGAACTTGAGTTCCTGAACAAACCCTTATGTCAAACCCAAGAGAGTCCACGCAGATAAGTTCTGCCTCCTGCAATGAATTGCAATAAAAAATAATTACAGACGGTAACTTGGAAAATGTACTAATGATTGCACATACGTGTTTTAAAAAAATGGAAAAGATGATAAGGAAGATACTGAACTTCCCAAATGGTATTTAATCATTTCTATTTTAAAGTCAGAAAGATGTCCTTTGACAAGTCACGGTTTCTCATTTATAAAGATTGGGCTACCAACATTCTTATTCTGCCATCTATAGTAGTGAAACGCAGTAGAATCAGATATTGCATTAACTTGTATTTTTGGTTGTAATTGAATGAGAACTTTCTTAATAACTCTAAACCAAATATGCTAAAATTGCTCACAACCATTTAACTGCAGCAACTAGCAAGGAGGTTAAGAGAAAAACACCCATAAAAATGCATCAAAGAAAACATTCCAAGAGTTTATGTATCACCTCCACTTTAATACCCTTGCTTCTACAACATAGAGACTTGAGGGCTAGCAAGGTCTTTTCTCCACCAGCTTTCAAATGAGATATAATTTTGGAAGATGACCTTGCAATAGCATCGGGTTGAGCTTTCGCGTAGTCTTCTAATTCAAGGACAATCTATGCAAAATCAGAACAAAATTTTAGTTTCCAGTAAAGAAAAGGTCTCAATAACATATGATTTAACAATTTATAATGCAATGTTTTATATCATCCTCACATAACCCTCGGATAGGTCATTTACCTAATTTCTTACAATAAGCCAGCAAAAAGGATAGTTGATTTCCAGCTAATTAACACAATTTCAAGTTATATGCATGCCTATTCGTCTATCATTCCAACCAGTTGAATTTAGAGTTAGAGAAACTATCTGAAGTTATTGCAGGAGAAAATTATCACAATTGTTGAAATTTCAGGTCAATATTTATATTTATAAATCATTAAAGAAAGGCTGTTCTGGTTTTTTCTGTATCTTTCCTGTTGGAATTTCCGCCTTAATTGGGTCCCCCCCCTAGTCACCTTAATTGCGGCACTTTGGTTTGCCTTCACTGCCGCCCCCAACACCTTGTGTTGGGTTTGTAGGGGTGAATTTAGTCCCACATTGCTAAGAGATATGGTATGCGTTGTGTTTATAAGTAGCGGCAATCCTCACCTTACAAGCTGGTTTTGTAGGGATGAGTTAGGCCCAACCCAAATTTTGAGATTTCCTTTTTAAAATGTATCCATTATTTCTTAGCCAACTGGGTATGATTACCAACTAAAGAGTCACCAAATTGCATCATAAAACACTAATATCAATAAATATGAACAAGGAGCGGAATCAACTCTACGAGTTCGTGGTACTTGTTTCTAAACAATCTAACACAAACATAAAAGTCAACCAGCTTACAGGATGCCCATGTGCAGAAAACACTTGAATATTAACCATCTCCAATCTGTAAAAGGAAGTCTCATCAGAAGGGATATTACTATTTCCATCATTTTCCACCTGTTGTGATGCATTATCTTCAGATGACTCTGTATTGAGCTCATGACCATTAATCCCACCAGTACTTTCCTCTTTATTTTCTGTGACTTTATTAATTTCGGCATCACTGGACAGATTGGCAGATAGATGCTTCTGAATTGGAGAATTTTCTTCAATAAATGCAGGTCTTAAAACCCCTTGGAAAACTACACAAGCTGGACGCTGCTCCATCCAATCAATTGGATCATCTGAAGCAATCTAGAAAATAATAGTAATAAAATATGAAGTTAATTAATATCAATAAAACTAAAATTGTGATATAAAAGGTGTTACAATGTTTTATCCAGAAGACACGAATTAGGTAACATTAATATCTACCTCGGTCAATTTTTTAGCAAAATCCATTGGATGAGAAAATCGCATCGTCTCCAATTTTGCCCAGTCTGCAAGTGTTTCATCGTCGTCTTCTTGCTCATCCTCATCTGAAAGAACTGCCAGCCATTCCTCCTGCAAACAAGAATATGAATAATAGTGGATAATATTTTTGGTTCAATTAATGTATGATTACAGTTGAGAAAAGAACATAAGCCTCATAATTACATTAAAAATAATGAAAAATTCAGACCGAGTCATAATCCTCATTCTCGTCTTCATTTTCGTCTTCGTCTTCGTCTTCTTCATCGCTGCCCTCTAAATCATCGGTATCTTGATCATCAATTTCCTCAATCCCAAAGTCAATTTCTGATGGACCTGATAAGTCCATCTCAGAGATCATTTCCATGGTATCCACACCAATTATGACTTGCTACAACAAGGAAAACAAGACAATTCATAACCCTATTATTAAGATATGCAAACTTTGTAAAGTGAAACAAAAATTGAGAATTGAAATTCAAACAAAAAGGATTTGAAAAATAAAATGAAAGATGTAAAAGGGATCCAATGAATCAATTGTAGAAAACAAGTCTTGGATTAGGCTTAATACTTCAAATAGTGCAATGAAAGAGAACAATCCAAAATGTTAGGATAGTAAATTTAGTTTCTTGATATCAACAATGAACATCAAGAAAATGAAGGTAATTATGTAATTTCTAGCTTATAAAATGGCATCAATAAAATGATTTGGGCTATCAAATCTAGGTAAGTACACAAAACTAAATATGTGAGAATGCTTCAAGTGAACTGATTGTAAGCATTTCATAGGAAATTCTTCAGCATTATCTACAAGGTTTTGGAGACACGGCCATACCACAAAATTATTTTCTTCTGTTAGGGACTGCAAAATTTCTTCACCATTCTTTGCTTGAAAATATATATCTGCAGTGCTTGTAGAATTTAATTAGGGGATGAAACTTTCGGAGCGCAAGAAAACCATTACACAGTAAGAGACAATCGTAAAGTGATAACTTACTTCCATGTTCATCAGTCAAATAAGGCAAATCTGGCCAAACAAAATTTTGATGCAACTCATCACTAATGAAAGTTGAGAGCACCATTGTTGCTTTGCTGTTAACCTAAAAATGATAAGCCGCAATTGTCATTAGCTATACATTAGACAAACTGAATAAAAGGAAATGAGAAGCTGCTAGAATATATTCTCTCAATTATAGTCTTTCCCCATGTTGCCAATAGCCAGGTTTGCCGCGAAGCCTGCTAGCCGTGGTCAGCAATAGCGCTTGTTGTGCCCGCTAATTGCGACCCCAAAACGATATTACGGCCGCTATATGGGTTTCGGGGATAAATTCTTCAAATTCTTTCATTTAAGCATTGTCATTTTTTAAAGGGTATAAATTTCAATCTGAACCCTTTTAAAAGTAATGTTGTATTCATTTATGTTCTTGCGAACATACAATCATCCTGTTCTTCTTCCTACTTTTAGTTCAGTTTCGTTATGTTTTTCTCATCTTAAGTTTTATTGCTCTATACTCTAGGTTCTTTAACTATTTAGTATGATGGTCTCTTTAATTTTATGTATTTTGCTATTTTTGAGCGTTTATGTTTACTTTGAACACTGATTTTTTGTCTTTGCAATGGCGGCTACCTCGCTATGCGCTATACCATTTTAGGGGGTCGGGGCTACGCAACGCTATATGAGATTAACAACATAGGTCTTTCTTTTCATTATTACATCACTTGAGGGGTTGTTCTAGATTTAGATCATATGAAGATGAACAAAGAAAAGTTCATATTAAGTAAAATTATGACAATATGTTAATAAACTAAAAATATATTAAAATAAAGTTGAAATAACAAAACTTTGGGGTAAAGAACCAGGAAAAAGAAAATAGAAAAGGAGAAGAAATAAAAAATGGAAAAACTACAATACATTAAAGAGTGTTATGAGTTTCAGCCCTAGAACGGGTATTATAAACATATATGCACTCTAGTTTTTCTATTTTATCTATTAGGGTTTGAGACAACTTCAGTGAAACCCTGATTATGTCTGGGTCAACCCTGTCACCATCATCACTCCAAAGACTGACCAATATATGCATATCATGATCAACACTCAAGTTGCAAATAATGTCATAAAGGTGGACATAACTTTAATCATTCTGTCAAAAGAAACAATGGGTTATTGTGACTAACATTTAGCAAATCCCATCGGACCAAATTTATATATTTTTTCATAACTAGACTTTCCATTTTCAACATATTCTCTATTTGGGTTAGAAGAAGGAAGAACCCTAGTTTTTTTTTTTAAATTAAAAAATTAAATTACTGATTTCAACTTACCATGTAAGCAGCATTTAACAGTTAGTTTAACATAGTTTAACGGAAGTTCAAAAAAAGGACCACGGCAGACACGCTTTGAGACTTAAAGGACCAATTTGGGGGAAATGAACTTAAAGGACCTATCCGAAACTTGGGTGTAACATAAAGAACCCAGAGTTATCAATCTCAGATAGCACAGTGGAGCGGCCGACTCCAAAAATGGGATTGCAGGATAGCGGATAGCGGGATAACTGCTATTTGACTATTTTTAGACTAATTATATGAATAATAACTATAAAATGTAAAACTAAATAAGAATTTTACATGTCTTGTAGCAAAGGATAATGTTAGCCATCATTTAAACCAAGCAGTACAGTTTTCAGTTTTTTCTCTGTTTTAAAAAATAGCACTGAAATAAGAAAACCAAAATGTTTGCCAAATTTTATTTTCTCACGAGATTACTTCACCGATTAGCAAAAGTAATACAAATTAGTACCTCAATAACAGTTCTACTTGTTTCTGCTGCAGTAAGTCTATCATCTCCACTATTCTCCAATGTCGAGGCAGCTATTTCCTCAAATGGGTGATAGGATGACTTCTCATTTTTCTTTAGCGGCTCCTGATCTGAGCCAGGATGTTCTGATGATACTCGAATTCTATTCTTCACAAGTTTGTTTCTTCTTGTAAATGGAGTGCCCGAATACTTTTTACTTCTTACCCTGCATAATTATATTCATTTATTACTTATTTCCTCATAACATTTAGTATTTCTAGACATGAAGGTAGACAATTTTCAATATACATTACATGTAATGATTTCTTGTCTTACATCATGTAAGACAAGAAATCACAAAATATGGTATTTCGCATAACATTTGGAAACAAATGAGAGAAGATAATTTTTTAATCCTTACAAAACTTGTAGAACAAGAGAAACTCGTAGGTAGTCACATTTTACCATATGAACTCAAACAACCCATTAACACACTTGACACGTGTAAAAGCATTCACGCAGAATGAAAAAAGTTGTGTGAACTGTTGATTTGAGTGTGTATGGTAAATGGTAGGTAACCAAGATTTTTCACCAATCCAAAAGGAAGCACTATGCTTTAGTATAAACTATAAAGTATAAACTCGTAAACACATGTAAAGGTCTCTCCAATTGCAATTGAGGCTGCATCAATGGAATCCTTTTAATAATCACATTGCAACTAATTTCCACAATCTCTCCCCTAAATCATCAAAAGATACAAAGAATCAGGAGAAGACAGAAAGGAACTTTACTTGTGTATCGTGACAAACCACAAGTTAACTATCTTCTGCAATTTCACTCGTAAATCATCAAAAGATACAAAGAATCATTAGAAGACAGTTGAACTCTCTCGAACTGCACTTACAGCGGACACCAACAAAAATCTTTCCACAAATATGAAAATGTCATGATCAAATCACAATTGATACCTAACTAACTTCCACAATTCCACCCCAAAGTCATCAAAAGATTCAAATAATCACTAGAAGGTGGTTAAGCTTTCTCTAACCTCAACAGCGGCCACATTAAAAGAATCATTACTCATGTATCCACAAACCTCAACTTAACCAACTTCCACAATTTTAAAGAACCACTAAAAGACTATGAAGCAATGACTCCGATACGGACACTCTGACATTAGTAATGTTAAAAATATAGGACCCCGACACCACTACATATATGATGGGATTTAATTTAACATTTATATATCCATCTACTATTTAAAAATTAAATGTTCTAATCAAACTTGATGTATTCAACTTGTCCACATTTCAAGGAATCACTAAAAGACTATGAAGCACGAACTCCGACATGAACACTCTGAGACCGGTAATGTTAAAATATAAGACACCGACACCACTACATATATGATAGTATTTAACATTTATTTATCCATCTACTACTTAAGTAAATATTCTAATCAAACTTAATGTATTCAACTCTCCATTGATTAATATTGCTTCGACAAATCTTTAACCCTCTTAGATATGTTTGAGATTTGTCCAAAAAATATATAAAGTATGTGAAAGCAAAAACAAATATATATATTTAAACACTCCTCTAAATTGTTTGTCTGATACGTGTGTATGAGTGTAATCTGGGTGCTGGACATATTCAAAGAGTGTCGAAACAACAAAATAAAACATCTTTTGCAAAACTTCTACTTATTTTCTAACATGCCTAGCATGAGTGAAATAAAAGATTTTTCGCAAAACTTCTATGAATTTTCCGACATGTGTCGTATGAGTGTCAATCGGGTGTCAGACACAAATTCAAAGTGTGTCGAAACAAAGAAAAGAATATTTTTCGCAACACTTGTATGAATTTTCCAATTTTCCGACACGACACGTCGAATCCTTGAGGTATCCTTGCTTCATATCTAAAATAATCTTCCCTCAAGTATCCACAATTCCAGAACCAAATCACAATCTTTATCAAACTAATTTCCACTATTTCACCCCTAAATCATCAACAAAAAAACAGTTAAATAACCATACCAAGGAGCGTCGAAACCGCAGCTACACGCGAGGCGGCACGATGGTGCATAACCTAATCCTCCATTGACATCCTCCGCATTCCACATTGAACGGTTATTATTATCTACAAACAAAAAAAACGTATGAAATGTGAATGAGCGAATGTACAACTAACTAACCAGTAATAAGTAGCAACAACTAATAACTATTACTTCATCGGAACTGAAATTAGATCAAAACGATGTCGTTTAAGTTTCGCGGAATTCGTATAAAATCGAAATAAGTAGTTAACACGAAAGAAAGAGAGAGATAATACTCAGTGTGGCGGAGGAAAAGCGAGTGGCGGCGGCGGAGAGGTGGAAGCGCGCGACGATAGGAGGATCGATTATGATCATAGTGAAAGAGAGTATTATTGTGTAATGAGAGAGAGATTGATAGTAGTGGAGGTTGAACAAGAAGAAGATGAGGTGCTCTTTACTTTTGGATTTGTCTTCGTCGTGATTGGATACAGCCGCAAACATTTTTAAGTTTTTTATTTATTTATTTTATTTTATTAATATTTCTAAATTTTTAAATTAACTTTATTCTTTATTTTTACATATACATATTTCATTATTATATATTTTGAATTGTTTTATAGGATTTTGTGGGCGAAGGATATTTATTGAGAATCTCTAACTTCATCCCTTCTGTCTCTCATGTATCATGCGCGTTGTCAAAAATGTCTCTTTTTTTTGTGGATGTCCTTTCGGAAGCATTTTTTTGTTTTAAAGTTGTTTTGTTTCGTAGGTGCATCTACGGAAGACTTCTATATATGCATCTACAGAAGCATTTGATGTTATATTCGCGTCAGACTCTTCTTCTCCCTTATTTTTTACTTTCTTCTTCTTCAAACCCTCAAATTCTCTCAACCTCAAAAATCAAAATCAATCAAAGTTGTTTTTTCGCTCGAGTTTGATGGTAAACGTGTGCATCAACAATCAACATATTCCAATAACTTCAAAATGCAATTTAATCGGTAAGTTCTTACTTTTCGAGTTTTCCCGTAATAGAGTTAGAAATCAATTTTTAGGTGTAGAAATGATTGGATAGTTTTAGAAACATAGTTTAGAGACAATATATGTATTTTTGGATGTGTAAAACGGACGATCAAGCTGCCAAAATAGGGTTTTTAAGCCTCTAGAACGGTGACGTACACCATTGTGCGTCCTTGGAGTTTCAAAATGTTTTGTAGGTGCATCTAGGGAACAAATGAAACGTTAGGTAGTTCCGTAGATGCACCTACGGAACAAACCCAATTTTTTAAAACGTTGGCTTGTTCTGTAGATACTTATACGAAAGAGTTTTGTATTTTCGTCTACGGAAGAAAATTTGTTTTTTTTCTTTTTTTAATAAATAAATTGTATATAACTCGATTTTATTTGCAATACAATGCAGACATTATAGCAGACCATCCAGACCGCATTATATTTGGGAGGACTGCACACCATGCCTTTGTGCGACGTGCACGAATGCAGATGTTGTCACAGGTGACGGATGAATTTGTCGTTCCAGCAGATGCACCTGATACAGCTGTTGCAGCAGAAGTACATGTTACATTTGTCTCAGCTGAGGGGCCTTCCACATCTACTACCTCATTCCGGAGGCCTTAGGATGATGGTGAGGGTTCCTCACAAGTGTCATCTGGCTGCATACATCGTAGGGACACTTCTTCTACTCTTGAGTTGCACGAGGAAGATGACGCGCATGAGGAGCTTGTGAGCTACCTAGGGGGTCCTTAAGACGTATCCCTGTTGACAGGGTATGCTGATCATTCAGCCAAACATATATGAAAGGTAAAATTTCTTAGACTTATTACTTATTACTTTTTTGTCCTCAGTTTCTAATTAATTATATTTAACTTTGCTTATTACTAACAGGGTTTTCTTTGGAAAATTTCAAGATAGGGATCCCTAGAAGTTCTACAACCACGGTCGAAAGATTGTCTCTCTCGTGCAGCCTACCGAGTTGTGGTTCCAGAATTTACTCGCAGCTTTTGGGCTGAAAGACTTGTGTCATATTGGGTGTCACACAATGCATAATGGAATGCTGATGGCATTTGCAGAGAGGTGGCACTTTGAGACTTCATCATTCCATCTGTCGCATGGTGAGATTACGATCACACCTGACGACATCGCATGCCTCCTCCATATACCTATCAGGGGAACCCTTCTTAATCACGGCAGGATGACAAAGGAGGAAGTGAGGGAGGCTATGATTGTTGAGCTCGGGGCTAATCCTGAGGACGCGCTTGAGGAGGTGGAGAGGAGCCGTGAGATTTTTCTTCTTAACGCGACAGTACGAGGCCAAGCTCCTTGCGACACAGCAGACTGCTGGTGACTCAGTAGAGGAGGGCATACATAGATAGCGGGTGTTGAGTTGTTACTTCTTATTTTTGTTAGGCACTCAGTTGTTCGTGGATACCAGCTCCTCGTACACAGATGTCGGTTACCTGAGTTACTTATCGGATAATGTATGTATCTATGAGTACAACATGGGAGCAGCTACACTGGCGTACAACTACCGTAAACTGAAAGAGGGATGCCTGAGGAAGGCAAAGGCTGTGGTTGACAGTTGTTTCCGCTTAGTGGTAACAATTTTATATCATTTTACTTTTTCACAAAGTTGTTCATTATATATTTGTAATAATGTTAGAAGAAGGAAGTTGGAGATTAATTAGGTAAATATAATTTTACTAAGTTGTGATTTTTGTATTCTAGAACAAGTTAAAAATATATTAAAAAAAAGATAAAAGTTTAGAATTAATTTTAATAAAAAATAATTAAAATAATGAATAATGATGAGGAAGGAGGGAGGAAACTCAACACCACTTAAATAATACGTTAGATAAGTAACTTTATTCAAAATGTATATATATGTTTATTATAAAATAGTTGAAGATAAAGATGAAAGTATAGAATTAACTTTAGTATGAATAAAGATTATATAAAAATAATAATGATAAAGTTGGTCAAGGAGATTAAAAGATAAAGATAGTTAGTACACGTGTAAAATCGTTTGCAACATACAAGTGAGAGTCTCAAAAGGTAACTTATAAGTGGTTTTGTAATTTTTTAAATTTCTTATTTAGCGAAAAATATTTGGCTTTAACATTCTATATAAAAGTAGGACTTACAAATTCAATCCAATTCAACATTTCAACCGAACACACAAAGAAAGAGACATGCATTATTGTTACGGAATAATAACCCAACCAATTGTAGCACCAAATTTTGTCACATATTCTAGCATTATACCCGAATTCGTAAAACTTCAAACCCGAAATTATAGTTTTGGTTCATTACTCAAAGTGAAAGCTTCGATTAACAACAACAATAATAACTTTACTTCGTCCAAATCTGAATTAACTTTGTATGAAGTTTTGGGTATACCTGAATCTGTATCCATGGTGGAATTGAAACGTGCTTATAAGCAGGAGGCTCGAAAGTGTCACCCAGATGTGTCACCACCGGGTCGGGTCAAAGAGTACACAAAGAGGTTCATTATGGTGCGTGAGGCTTATGAGATGTTGTCTGATCCAGTAACGAGAGCTATTTATGATAGAGATTTGGCTAAAGGGATTCAATTCACGTTTTCTACTAGTCGGCGCTACTATCATAGTGCTCATCGTATTCAGGTACATAATTATGTAATCAAATTTCATATTACGTTCATATTTAATACATGGTAATTAACATTAATTATATGACTTACAATATCAGGTGAGTGAAGAAAAGAAACAATGGAAAAGTATGTGGGAATCTCAGTTGTGGGGGCTGAAAAGAAGAAGTGATTACAAGGAGGGTAGAGGAAATATGACTTGGGGTGCTCGAATGCGTCAACGTAATTAGATAGATTAATTCACTACTCAGTTTTTAATAAAATAATTTCATCACTCCATTATAATTTATTTTGTTATTGTCTTATGAAGTTTTATGATAATTAAAAAAAGGTTAAATGTATGATTTTATACTTCTTCGCAATTAAGGTATATGTGATTAACCCCTCGATAAATAATTTAATGTATTGTATAAAATTAAATTAAATAAAAAATTTAATTATAATTTTGGTCTCTTTATTTTTATTTATTTTTAGTTTTGATCCCTCTATTTTAAAATTTAGGTTTTTGGTTCATAAATTTCACATTTCTTAAAATTTTAGTCTCCAAATAATTTAAAGTCAAATTTTAATGACATGAGAGTGCATTTGATGATGTGTCACCGTCATATTAATAATAATTAATTCCAAGTCATTTTTAAGTATATATCATTTTTTAGAAAATTTGAAAAAAGAATCATTTAAAATAAAAAATGAATTTTTATCGATCCATTTTTTTTATAAAATTTGCAAAATTAATCATTTAAAATTAAAAACAATTTGTTTATTGATCCAAGCGCCAACTTCTTGCCACTTAGCCACCATAACTTACTTATGAAATTGTGGCAGTAGTAATATATAACATTAAAATTTAAAACCCCTTTCATAAACCACTTATCTTTCTTCTTCCATAAGGTACATCATCATTCTTTCTCTCAATATAGAAGGAATTAGCATAAGATAACTGTTTCAGAAAATGGTACATAACTTGGTCATGGATTTAGACAATTATCAGAAACTGATTGGTACAACAATTTTCAACTGGTAGATAAATTTAACCACATTAAAGTATCTCAAGTTATGTAAATCAAATATGTTTGCGCTAGATTTATCTTAAAATAATACCAAATTTATATATGTTTTAGGTTCTTGAAATATGTCATCTGATTTATTATGAGGTCATTTTATTTATATAACATAACATAACACATACTATAATGTTAATTTATATGTCAATCAATGAGAATTTCAGTAGTGTTATTTTTAACTCGCAGCTGCTTAAAATTGTTGGAACATACAATCACACAATTGGTAAACTGTGGAGTATGTGAAAAAGAGGTAGTGAAAGAGAAGAGAATTAGAGAAAGATAATTGAGGGTGATAATGATTAATTGCATTAACTATGATGAGAATGTCTCAAAAGAATTTATACAGGTGTTACAGAATGATTGGGACCTAAAACACATCCTTAAAATACAATAAAAAGCCAAAACTCGGGGTTGTAACTGGTTAACATAAACTGTTAACCGGTTACAACAGACAAAATACAAAAACTCAATGTTAAGTGTAACCGGTTAACGTGTTTCGTTAACCGGTTAACATGACTCCAAAAACGATTTTTCCTTTTAGATAAGTGCTTTTCTACTAGCTGTAACCGGTTACACCCCTGTGTTAACCGGTTGCAGTGTTTAAATTTCTAGGATTTCACTCAACACATCATCTTAATTATTCAAGTGTTCCAAGTCTCCCATGTTCATGCTCATCTTCAACCTTTTGAACACATCATTTGTGACTCCCTTAGTCAACAAATCAACAACTTGGTCCTCACTTCTACAATATCCTAATATTAACTTGCCTTCACTAACAAGTTCTCTCAAGTAGTGGAACCTCGTCTCAATATGCTTGCTCCTCCCATGTGCAATTGGGTCTTTAGCTAATGTGAAGCTAATTCGTAGCTAATCCAAACACATCATTCTTATGACTTAGACTTCATTTTGTTTTTCATGATTTTTTTCAATAAAGTTTATCACATTATAAGGATATCTCTCACCAAAATTTAAGTTTTTTACTAGAGATGAATCAAATATGAATTTTTTTCACGAGCCGATTTTCTTTAAATCGGAAACAAGGAAAACGTTAACATATGATTGATTTTTAGGCTATTATTTCTCATGGAGTTATATCGTAACACGTACAAAATATCTACAAATTATCATGACATTTCGAACAAGTCTCGATTTATTTTGATTTTTTGATCAAAACACATATAAATGTGTTTTTTTTTCAAGTGACTAACTGAGAAATTTAACCCAATTGATTATAAAACGGCTGACATGCTTTTATTTTTTTTCTCATTAGTCCATCAAATTATAAGGTGAATTGAATAAGAATTTTTTAAGCATCGATTTTTCACGAAACGGAAACAACGCAAGATTGGAATATGATTGAGTTTAGAACTAATATGAAAGAAATTAAATAATAACACATAAAAATTATCTACAAAGTTTCATGGCATTTAGAAAAAGTCTAGATTTATTTTGATTTTCTAATTGAAACACATATATATGTTTTGATAAAAAAATTAAAATAAATTGAGACTTATTCGGAATGCAATGAAAGTTTGTAGATACTTTATATATGTTATGATATAACTCTCTGCAAAATAATATCTTAAAACTCAATCATATGATAACGGTTTCCTTGTTTCTGTTTTATAGAAAATTGACTTGTAAAATAATTCATATTCAATTAATCTCAAGTCAAACAAGTTTAAATTTTTGTGAGAGATATCCTTATAATGTGACATGTAACACCTCAAATCTACCCCGCAATTAATAGGAAAATCAGAGTGCAAAATCTATAAAACCAACATTATGAATCGAGGCGTCACATTTATCAACTAAGAATATATCACAAATCATGCTCATGATCATACATACATAACACATATACCGGAGGAAACATACTTCATTAAACATTCAACCAGAAAAAGTTCATAATATCACAGCGGAATTCAAAAAACAACATAAATTCAAATTCATAATATATTTGCCCACAAGGCGACAACTATCCAACATGTCTCACAAGAGAACATCAACAAAATCCAACGAGATGTAACAACATAATCAAAACACAACGACATAAAATAAAAATCATCGCAAATGTCCCCCGAGTGCTACGTATCAGAGCATAGACACACTGACTCGAGCTATAAGGTAAACGACTACTCCACGTCGTTACCTGCACGTTACCAACGAAGGATAATATTCAAACAGAAGGGGTGAGATATCAAACAGTATAAAGGAACGTATGATAATATTCTTGGAAAGAAAAGATCATACATAGTTCATCACTTCTCATCACATGACATCTTACAATAACTTTCATCACAAACAACATTATCATTATCCAATTACGATAGCATATATAATAGCACAACTACATAATCAAGATATCACAACATTCACATCATAATCGCAAACATTCAAAATGTGACTCAATATGCGACTCAACTTATGCAAATGCATGTAGTACCATTTGGAGTAAAACTCCCGTCTCAAACATTGCCACTTGGGTCATCGCCGTTGCCATTTTTAGGCTAATAGTCGTTGCCATCTTTCAGGCTAAAAGACACTTATGCAATGGATGCGACACAACGATGCACATCCACAAACACACACTTACAACACATCATCATATCGGCTTAACATCATTACTTTTATTGTAATTCATCACTTTACATTCACGTCGCTATGTTATATCATCATACAACAATGTTTCACTTCACAATAACAATCACAACATCAAACGATACAATTTAAGAAAAGGTTTCAAAAAGATATCCAAACGTTTTCAAGTCATATCCATTAGAAAGACGTTGGTTAGAGCTTCACGGAGGTTCAAACGACACTTAAAAAGTAGTTACGGATCAAAAAATACAGCAAATAGAAGTTTCGAAAAAGTTTCCAACAGCAAGGTTCGCTTAGCGGATTCAAACGCGCTTCTCTCAAATAAATCCAGAAACTTTTAGTTTTTGCGTCTCCGCTTAGTGAGCTCGCGAATTTTTAAATTTTCACTCAACATCCGCTTAGCGAGTTGAGGCCGCTTAGCGGACGTGCAAAATTATGCAGAAAAATAACAGAATCAAACAGATATGCACAACCATACTTCCACCACCCAAAACCATCATCAATCAGCAATTAAAGGCATATAACAACATTATCTAACATCATTCATCAACATTCATCATTACAAACATGATTTCCATCACAATTTCATGAAAATCTAACATAAACCCTAAGATTTTACAACACATAGTCATGAATAACAACATACAATAAAAACCTCATCCTAAACATCATCATACAACCCCTTATCATGAAAGAATGTCACCCTTACCTTGGGTTTTGGATTGAAGACAACTATATTCCTCACCCTAGCTTTCTCCTCTTCTTTCTCTCTTTTTCCCAAATGAGTTCTAACTTTCTATTCCTTTCAATTCTCTTATTTTGTTAAACCCTTACTAATTCTCAAATTTCTAATGGACTCTAATTAGCACCTCCCAACTACTAATTCTATCATAGGCCCAATAACTAATAATTCACTAAATTATATTATTTACTAACTACTCCCAAATAAATAACACAAAGGCAATTAAACACACAATTAACATATAATGATCAAATAATTCACATAACTCACATTCAAATAAAATATGTAATTAAAAATGGTCGTTACAACTCTCCCCCACTTAGAATATTTTCGTCCTCGAAAATTACATCAATCAAACAATTCAGGATACGATTTTCGCATCTTGCTTTCCAATTCCAACGCCAAACTTTCTTCGGTAGTTGCCGACCAAACTAACTTCACCAAAATAATCTCCTTGCCTCTAAGCATCGTTATCTCGCAATCTTCAATCCTTACTGGCATAGTCTCCACCGTGAGGTTATCCCATACTTGCACATCGTCCATATGAATCGCATGAGAAGTATCAGAAATATACTTCCAAAGCTGCGACATATGAAACACGTCATGCAAATTCGAAAGATTCGGCGGTAATGCCACTCTATACGCCATATTCCCAACCTTCTTCGAAATCTGATACGGTGCAATAAAACAAGGAGTGAACTTCTTAGACTTCAACGCTCGTCCCACAGCAGTCACCGGCGTGACTCTCAAAAACACATGATCACCCGCTTGAAATTCCAAATCCTTCCTCCTGTTGTCATGATAGCTCTTATGCCTACTCTGAGAAGTCTTAATCTTCTCACGAATCAACTTAACTTTCTCGGTAGTCTCTCTATCAATCTCCGGTCCAAGTACTACACTCTCACCCGATTCATGCCAACACAACAGAGTCCTACATCTCCGACCATACAGTGCTTTAAAAGGCGCCATTTGAATACTAGAATGGTAACTATTGTTGTAGGTGAACTCGATGAATAGAAGATAAGTATCCCACTTACGTCCCTGCTCAAGAACACAAGCTCTCAACAAATCCTCTAACGACTGAATAGTCCTCTCCGTATGACCATCTGTTTGAAGATGATATGCTGAACTCAGCCTCAACTTAGAACCCAATTCCCCTTGCAAACTTTTCCAAAAATCTGAAGTGAACCTTGAATCTCTATCCGAAACAATACACAAAGGAACACCATGCAACTTAACAATCACATGGGTATAAATCTCTGCCAACTTAGAAACTAGATATGTGATGTTAATAGGAATAAAATTAGTCGACTTCATAAGCCTATCAACGATCACCTAAATTGAATCATGTCCTCTTATGGTATTCGGTAAACCCGTCACAAAATTCATTGAAATGCTATCCCATTTCCATTCTGGGACTTCTAACGGTTGCATTAATCCTGCAGGCTTCTGATGGTCAACTTTCAATTTCTGACAAGTCAAACATGCATACACAAGCTGAGATATGTCACACTTCATTCCAGTCTACAAAAACAAATTCTTCAAATCTTGGTACATTCCTGGATGAATACTCAAATTACTTCTATGACCTTCTTCAAGAATCGCTCTCTTTGAATCCACATCATCAGGAATACAAATTCGGTTACATAATCTCAACACACCTTGCGCATCCAACTTAAAATCATCATTCTCAACTTGATCGGTTCCAACCATCGAATCTACCAATTTTACATCCAACTTTTGATCTTCCTTGATACTATCCAGAAAATCATTATTAATCTTCAACATACCCAATCTAACACTCCTAGGTGTCACTTCCCATACCAAACTCATCTCTGAATTGCTCAATCAATTCCAACTCCTTAACCATCATAGCCGACATATGCAAAGTCTTTCGACTCAAAGTATCGGCCAGAACATTAGCTTTTCTTGGATGATAATTCAAACCAAAATCATAGTCTTTCAACAACTCTCAGCGTCTTCGCTGTCTCATATTCAACACCTTCTGATAAAACAAATACTTCAAACTCTTATGGTCGCTAAATACTTCAAATCTAGAACCATAAAGATAGTGCCTCCAAATCTTCAATACAAACACAACAGCAGCATGTTCCAAATCATGCGTAGGATAGTTCTTCTCGTGAACCCTCAACTGCCTCGATGCATAAGCAACAATCTTATCATTTTGCATGAGCACACCTCCTAAACCCATCTTAGAAGCATCACAATAAACCACAAAATATTCTTCCAGATTAGGCAATATCAAAATCGGGGCCAACATCAATCTCTTCTTCAACTCGGCAAAACTCTTTTCACATTGAAGATCCCACACAAAAGCCTTACCCTTACAAGTCAACTTCGTCAACGGAAGTGCCAACTTAGAGAATCCTTCAATGAACCTTCTATAATAACCAACTAATACTAAAAAGCTTTGAATCTCAGTAGTCGACCTAGGAGTTTCCCATCTTAACATAACATCTACTTTAGATGGATCCACAATAATACCATCACCCGAAATAACATGACCAAGAAAACTAACTTCTTTCAACCATAACTCATATTTGGACAACTTCGCATACAACTTCTTCTCTTTCAAGACTTGCAATACCAACTTCAAATGCTCAGCATGATCTGATTCTGATTTAGAGTAAATCAAAATATCATCAATGAACACCACCACAAAACGATCTAGGTACTCATGAAAAATATGATTCATGTACTCCATAAATACTCCTGGCGCATTAGTAACACCGAAGGGCATCACGGAATACTCATAATGTCCATAACGTGTCCTGAAAGCCGTCTTCTGCATATACTCGTCTTTCACTTTAATTTGATGGTAACCAGACCTCAAATCAATCTTACTAAACACACGAGCACCAACCAATTGATCCATCAAGTCATCAATTCTTGGAAGTGGATACTTGTTCTTGATTGTCACCTTATTCAATTGCCTGTAATCAATACAAAGTCTCATACTTCCATCTTTCTTCTTGACTAACAACACTGGAGCTCCCCACAGTGACACACTAGGTCTCACAAACTTCTTCTCAGGAAATTACTCCAATTGCTTCTTCAATTTCGACAATTCTAATGCACACATCATGTACGGTGCCATAGACATAGGTCTAGTACCAGGTACAAGATCAATAGAGAACTCAACTTCTCTATCAGGCGGTACATCAGGAATGTCATCAGGGAAAACTTCAAGAAATTCACACACCACCTTTAACTCATCTATAATAGCTTGATTCTCAATAGACATCGATGCAACCAAAGAAAACACTTGAAACTTCTTCCCTCATCAACATGCGCATCTGTCTAACCTACAACAACTCGACACCTTCCTCTTCAGGAGAAGAAAACCTCACCGACTTATCATAACAATTAATATGAACATGGTAATGCTCCAACCAGTTCATACCCAAGATCATATCCAAACCTCTCAATGGCAAGCAAACAAAATCAACAACAAGGTCTCTGTCAAAAATCGACACGGGATACTTTAAACACACAAGAGAAGTAGTTACCGATCCCTTAGCAGGAGTATCGACAACCATCTCGCCATTCATAGCAAACAACACAAGACCCAATCTGTCAACACAATCAGTAGAGATAAAGCAATGAGTAGCACCAATATCAATAATAGTAACTAAAGGAATGCTATTAATGAAACATGTACCTCTGATGAGTGCATCCTCACTAGTGGTCCGACTTCCTGACAAGGCAAACTTCCCACTAGCTTGCTCCTTCTTGGGCTTCTGACACTTGCTTTCAATATGTTCCTCTTCACCGCAGTTGAAACAAACCATCTCCTTATGCTTGCATTCAGACGCTTCATGTCCAATCTTACTACAACGGAAACACCTCTTAGTACCAGCATTACACACAGGGCTCTTGTGATTAGCTTTGCCACACTTGAAGCACACAATACTAGCAGGAGCATCTCCCCTAATAGTTCTATTGCCCCCAGTAGATTTCTGCTTCCCTTTACCAGATGAAACATCATAAGGCTTGCCACGGCCTTGTTGACTCTTGTCCCTGCTTCTCACTAATAACCCGATAATGAGCACAGTTGTCTTCCTCATAAATCCGACAACTATAAACCAAATCAGCAGAGATACAAATCTTCTGGTAACTAATCACCTTCTTGATTTCCGGGTGCAATCCGTTCTCAAACTTAATGCACTTCGAAAATTCACCAGTTGGTCCATCATAATGTTGATAGAACTTAGCCAACTCACCAAACTTAGCAGCATACTCCACAACCGACTTATTCCCTTGCCTCAACTCAAGAAATTCGATTTCCTTCTTTTAACTGACATCCTCCGGAAAGTACTTCGTGACGATCTCCCTACGAAACACAACCCAAGTGATCTCCTAACCAACAATCTCTAATATCTGACGAGTCTTTAGCCACCAGTAATCAGCCTCAACTACTAGCATATGAGTCCCATATCGAAACTTCTGATATGGAGTACAATCCATCACACAGAAGATTCTCTCAATCTCCTTTAGCCATGTCAATGCGCCATCAGGGTCATGAGTTCCCTTGAAATTAGGTGGATTATCCCTATGGAAGGTAGCCGAATTGCGAGAAGCAGAATTCTCACCAATATTCGTCTGATGTTCCAAAGCTTGAGCCATTGCTTCCAAAGCAGCAGCAATCGCAGCATTATTCCTTCCAGCCATCTCAACCCGTAACTACAACACAAAAGCAATTAACACAAATAACAATATGAGTATTGTTAGATAACACTACGACACGACACATGGTCGGATGAACCGACTTGCTCTGATACCACTAATGTAACACTCCAATTCTACCCCGCAATTAATAGGAAAATTAGAGTGCAAAATCTTTAAACCCAATAACATGATTTGAGGCGTCACATTTATCAACTAAGAATATATCACAAATCATGCTCATGATCATAAATACATAACACATATAACAGAGGAAACATACTTCATTAAACATTCAACCAGAAATAGTTCATAATAACGCAACGGAATTCAAAGAACAACATAAATTCAAAGTCATAATATCTTTGCCCATAAGTCGACAACTATCCAACACGTCTCACAAGAAAACATCTATAAAATCCAACAAGATGTAACAACATAATCAAAACACAACGATATAAAGCAACAATCATCACAAACGTCCCCCGAGTGCTACGTATCAGAGCATAAACACGCCGACTCGAGCAATAAGGTAAACGACTACTCTGCGTTGTTACCTGCATGTTACCAACAAAGGGTAACATTCAAACAAAAAGGGTGAGATATCAAATAGTATAAGGAAACGTATGATAATATTCATGGCAAGAAAAGATCATACATGGTTCACCACTTCTCATCACATAACATCTTACAACAATTTTCATCACAAACAACATTATTATTATTCAATTACGATAGCATATATAATAGCACAACTACATCATTAATATATCACAACATTCACATCATAATCACAAACATTCAAAATGTGACTCAACTTATGCAAATGCATGTGGTACCATTTGGAGTAAAACTCCCATCTCAAACATTGCCACTGGGGCCATCGTCGTTACCATTTTCTGGAAAATAGTCGTTGACATCTTTCAGGCTAATAGTCTTTGCCATCTTTCAGGCTAAAAGACACTTATGCAATGGATGCAACACAATGATGCACATCCATAAAACACACATTTACAACACATCACAACATTGGCTAAACATCATTACCTTTATAGTAATTCATCACTTCACATTCACGTCGCTATGTTGTATCATCATACAACAATGTCTCACTTCACAATAACAATCACAACATCAAACGAAACAATTTAAGAAAAGATTCAAAAATATATCCAAAGGTTTTCAAGTCATATCCATTAGAAAGACATTGGTTAGAGCTTCACGGAGGTTCAAACGACACTTAAAAATGAGTTACAGATCAAAAAATACAACAAATAGAAGTTTCGAAAAAGTTTCCAACAACAAGGTTCGCTTAGCGAACTCAAGTGCGTTTCTCTCAACTAAATCCAGAAACTTTCAGTTTTCGCGTCTCCGCCTATCAATCTCGCGAATTTTCAAATTTTCACTCAGCATCCACTTAGCGAGCCGAGGCCGATTAGCAGACATGCGATTATGTAGAAAAATATCTGAACCAAACAGACCTGCGCAACCACACTTTCACCATCCAAAACCATCATCATTTAGCAATTAAAGGCATATAACAACATTATCTAACATCATTCATCAACATTCATCATTATAAACACGATTTCAATCACAATTTCATGAAAATCCAACATAAACCCTAAGATTGTACAACACATAGTCATTGATAACAACATACAATCAAAACCCCACTCTAAACATCATCATACAACTCCTTATCATGAAAGAATTTCACATTTGCCTTGGGTTTTGGATTGAAGTCAACTCTATTCCCTTCAATTCTCTTATTTTGTTAAACCCTTACTAATTCTCAATTTGCTAATGGGCTCTAATTAGCACCTCCCAACTAATAATCCTATCATAGGCCCAATAACTAATAACTCACTAACTTATGTTATTTACTAATAATTCCAAAATAAATAACACAAAGTCAATTTAACACACAATTATCAAATAATTCACATAACACACATTCAAATAAAATACGTAATTAAAAACGGCCGTTACAATACAAACTTTCTTGCAAAAAATCATGAAAAAAAGTGATTTCTAGGTCATAATAATGATGTGTTTGAATTAGCTACGGATTAGCTATATATTAGCTACTAATCCTGTATTTTTATATGATGTTCATGTTAGCGACGAATTTTGCGACAAAATACTGGTCGCTATAAATAAAATTTATATATAAATATAAAATGGGGACAAAATGTCGCGTGGCAATAACTAATAACTCACTAACTTATGTTATTTACTAATAATTCCAAAATAAATAACACAAAGTCAATTAAACACACAATTATCAAATAATTCACATAACACACAAATAAAATACATGATTGTGGCACATAAATTTATTCCAAAATAAAATAATGACAAAATTTCATCTGATGTAAAGCTGAAACTTAATAGTAACTTTTTACAATCTGCAACTGTGGCACCAAAAACATGATTGCTAAATTAGCAAGTGTATTGATTTTGTCTAATGTAAATTAAACTTTTTTTTTTTTAATTTTATCCTTAGCGTCAACAAATTAAAAATTATATATATATATATATATATATATATATATATATATATATAACAATTTCATTTCAAATAAAAATAATACTAATATTTATAAATAAATAATATTATATTTTTTGTAATATGTAAATTAAAATAAATATCATGTTACAGTAAAATATACACATAATATTTATTTATCTAAAGAGTTAAATATATATATACACACCCTAGAATTCATGATTTTTTCAAGAAAAATTAAAATTATTTATTTAATAGAGTTAATTATTTTTTTATTATAGAAAATTATTAGTTTTATTACAAATTTATAAACTTAAAAATATTTTACAAAATAATTTTAAAAAAATATAGTTATTATATATATATATATATATATATATATATATATATATATATATATATATATATATATATATATATATATATATATAATGTAATATGACTCTCTCACATTTATTGAATTATTGAAAATAATGAATTTAATAAAAAATTTAAATTTTTATGATAAAGAGATTCAAGCCATACCCCATATGTAAAGAGGACACATAATTTTATTGTTAGAATTTACACCTTCACTGATGTATAAGAATAAGATGAAAGAAAAGTTACAGAAAAATTAGAAAAAAAATTATAATTAACTTTTATTCTCAAACTCAATTATGTTATAAATGAGTAATCACTCTAATAAATTGAATGCAACTTTAGTTTATATATACAATCAAATTCAAATGTAAATCAAATTAAACTTAAATACAAATGAAATTTAAATACTAATGCTGAATTTAAGTTACATCTAACACCATTCATCAATTCACATTTGAAAATTTTAGTAACTCACACGCGATGTCTTACTGGATGTTATGACATCCACAATAACACAAAATAATACTTTAAGACAGAAAAACATAAAACAGTAAAGAACACAGAGAATTCTTTACCCAGTTCGGTTCAACCAACCTACATCTGAGGGCTACCAAGTCATGGAGAGAATCCAATATGAACAGTATTAATTCAGAACTAAACTCACCCGTTTACAACTCCTCACTTAATACCTACCCAATGCAATTCCAATCTAGTGTTAGACCTGAGTATCTCCACTCACTTCCCCTCAATCACAACAGTGATTACAAACAGACTTTAATCAAAAGAGAGAAAACACACTTCAAAAACACACATTGATCTTTAAAAGCTTCAATCAAGATATATATACCCTTTAAAATAATTATATATTTTCAAAATTATTTTATAAAATATTAGTAAAGATAATAATATTTTTCTATAATTAGAAAAAAATCTCATTGACACTATTTAGTAAATAATTTGAAATAATATGAAAATGAATTTTTTATATGAGAATGTGATAATGAATCTGAACCATTAAATTTTAAAATAAATGGTGGAGATTACGTGAGAATCTTTTTTTCTCTCTCCTAGATCATTTATTTTAATAATCGAGAAGAGAGAAAAAAAGATTCACACATAATCTCTACCATTTATTTTAAAATCTAATGATTCAGATTCATTATCACATTCTCATATAAAAAAGGTATTCTCATATTATTTCAAATTATTTACTAAATAATGTCAATGAGATTTTTTCTAATTATAAAACAATATTATTATCTTTACTAATATTTTATAAAATAATTTAGAAAAAATATAATTATTTTAAAGGATATATATATATATATATATATATATATATATATATATATATATATATATATATATATATATATATATATATATAAAATATTAAGTATCCTGTATGAACCAAATACATGATAAGATAAGTCTTATCATGTTTGTATTATATCCTATTCTTATCCTGCTTGATATCCTATCATGTCTCTATCATATTCTACGCGTCAAACTCGACCATAACGTTTGTAAGATATTATAACATATGCAATTTAGTTTGGTTTGATTTTGTTTCTAAAATACAAAGTGCAAACTTAAATGAACCGTGGTTTTATTAAAATATGACCCAAATACATTCGAACCAAATACAACATGATTTAGTTTGATTAATAATTTTTTATTGGACTGGTTCAATTTTGAACACTCTAGTGTCAATTGATTATTGAGCAAACTTATTTAAATTCATTCTTTAAACAAATTTATTGAATATGATTTTTTATTTTCTCAAACATTTTTATAAGTATAATCTTCATCATGCCTAGGATTTTTTTATGTTATTTTTTTAAAAAAAAAATTAAAATTGATTTAAAATTTTTCAAAACAAAATTCATTAAAAAAACCATTATAATTATTCCATTTGTTTTTTTAATTGTCCTTTTTGTGTAAGATTCTAATTTTTTTTACTGTCATTTTCAAAGTTCAACGTAATATTAATGGTCTATTTATCAAAATTGTCCCTAATTATTCATTGAAAAGGGAGAAAAAGTTAAACGAGTTAATAAACAATTAATGATATTATAGATAAAAAGACAATCATTACTTACCGAGAAATTAAAGTTACTAGTTTTATTGATTTGCGGAAAAAGTCAAAAATAGATAATTAAAAAGGAGAAAGATTAAGAGTATTTTTTTTATAAAAATGATTTTTATTGAAAATAATTTACAAATAACTTTTTTAGAAAAAAGTTCAAATAAAAAAATGAATTAATAATCATTCTTAAAATTTTATTTTAGATATCTCTTTTTTTAGTATAATTTTTTTGAATATCAAAATTTTAAAAAATCAGTTAAATTTTAATTTTTTTTTAAAATTTATAATTTTGATATTCAATAATACATAGTTGTATTAAAAAAATGTCAAAATTAGTATTTTAATTTATAAAAAAAATTTTAAAAAACTTTCAACATTTTAACAACATTTTTATAAAAATTATTTTTAAAATACAGAGAAATCTACTTTTTAAAATTAAAATAAAATGTTCTAAAATTCATTAATCTCAAGGATAGGCTAAAAGCTTGTTTTTAATGATCATAAAAAACAATTTAAAACAATTTAATAATTTATAGATTAACTTTTAAATTTTTTAAAATCTATTTTGTGTTTGCTAACCATTAAACTTTTTGAGCTTTTATTTAAAAACCTGTATAAAAATTATTCAGAAACGTATTTTATTAAATTACATTAAAACAGTTTTTCAATTTTTTTAGATTCTCATTACAAAAATATCCTTAAGACTATGTACAATGGTGACATTATTCAACACCCTACTTTTTCAATTTTTATCTTCCACATCATCTTCTCTCTCTTCCACCTAATAATTCAACACCTATTCAATTTTTTTTCACTACAATGGTTTTGTTTAATAAAATTCAACACCCTACACCACATCATATTCTTATTTTCTTTTAAAGTTTTGTTTTTATGATTATATATTAATATCTATTATCAATTAAAATTAAATTAAAATAATTAATATTTAAACTTTTTTTTTTAAATTTAATAATTTATTTATTTTTTTTAATTTTCTATTCTTAATTTTTTTTCTTGCAAGTAATAAATAAGAGATGTAAAAATAGTTATTTTTAAAAAAAATAAAATTATAAAAAAACTTAAAAATGCAATAAATCTAAATAATGAATTTTGATAAAAATAAAAATAATTTTCTATTCTTAATAAATTTTGATAAAAATAAAAATAAATAAAAAATTTATTTACTATGAAATAATTAATTTTAAATGATTAAAAGAAAATAAAATCTAAATAATCACAACAACTAATAAAATTGTGTAAAGTGTTGCATGTGGCCCCACTTTTTTCTCATTCAACATGTTGAATCTTTTCAACACCAATTAATCCACATCACATTAAACACCTCATTCAACAAACCATCGTAGACATTCAACTATTGAATAATTTTTTCAACACCCCATTGTAAATGGTGTAACAAACCAATAATTTTTTTGTAAAAAAAATCATTTCACTGAAAAAAAGCTCTTAAAAGTTAAAATTGAAAAATAATCACTTAAATTTTTTTAATGTCTTAAAAAGTTAAAAGAACACAGTAACCAAGACTCTCAACAAATCCCTTACCCGAATTCAAATCCCTCCGTCCGTCCATGCGAACTGCATGGCTCCACCGTCCGAACCTCATCGCCGCCGTCACCACAACCACAACCACATCTCCTCCTTCTTCCAATCCGCCGCTTCAAATTTCCTCTCTCTCTTCAACCAACCCAACCCTCCACCTTCACCTTCCCATTCGCCTCAACTACCCTCCGCACTCTCTCTCCCTCTCTTTTTCGCGCCACCTCTCTCCGCTCTGACGTTCGAGTCCACCTCCGAGTCAACTCGCCCTTCCGCCAAATCGGTTAGAGTCTCGAGGCTCAATTCCAATGTCAAAGGTGGTGGAGGGCCCGCTTTTGTTGGTCAAGTTTTCAGCATGTGTGACCTCTCTGGAACTGGTCTCATGGCTGTTTCTACTCACTTTGATATTCCTTTCATCACTAAAAGGTTTTTTTTTTTTTTTTTTTTTGAATTTTCGTTACTCTTTATTTTCAGTTTATCTTTTGAGTTTTATTTTTAAGCTGTTGTTATGTTTGTGAAATTGAATTAAGATTGAAGTCGTAACTTTTTTTGTTGTTGTAATTTTATATATATTTTTAATTGATGGATAAGATTAGCTTGGTTAGTTTATTGCATAGTTATATAAATAATAGTTTGTGGAATCCACTTTTGATTCAGTAGTAATGTATTGATTGTTTTTGGAAGAACCAAAAGCAATTCTAGAGGTGTAGAATTGATTTTGGAATGATTTTGAGGCGTTTGGTTCTCTTTAAGTAGAATTGTTTCTGTCTTCAGAATTGTTTGGTTCTCTTTAAGTAGAATTGTTTCTGTCTTCAGAATTGATTCTACTTGAAGCTAGAATTTGTAGCTTTTGAGTTTAACGTGATTTTTACATTGAAATTTATTATTCAACTCATTTCTACAGAAACAATTTTATAGAATCAATTCATTCAAAATCAATTCATTTCACCGCAGAACCAAACGCATGCTTGAATGAGCTTCTAGTTCACGAAAGCTTCTCTATTGTTATAAATATATGGTTTTTACTCAAAGAAAAGCTGTGTTGTTGACTAGCAGTTATAGCTATAGCCTATAGTGCTATGGTACAACAAAATTTGAACATACCACTAGGTTTTATTAGAGTTTTGCCAAATAACAGTAATTGCTAGTAGAATTTGAACAAACTGCTATTTTCTGTGATAGTGTGATTACCGATTGACAATAGAATAGTTCTTATATGATTTTAATTTATATGAGAAACTGTTGTTTAAAAACGGACTCTTACTGCAAGATTCTTTTAATATTTTTTACTATAATTGTTTCTTATGAAATTTATTCAAGCCGGCACTGAAAAGAACTTTTTTTCCGGTTTTCTAAAGAACAGAATATACTTAGGTGTTTGTTATGTAGGTGTGATGCCCGTGCTTTTAGGGTTTCCGTGTCTGATTATGAGGACATTTAAATCACCTTGCATTTGTAAGCAAATACGACCTAGTGTTTGGTTTCATTTAGCAAATCTAGGCATCCAATAGAGATGTTAAGAGTAAGGCTAATGTCATTTAAAAACTGATGTAACGAATACGAGGAGTCTTGCTTAGGAAATCCAAGATGCTTGGCAGTTGTGGAACAAAAATTGTAAATCTGTGTCCTTTGTATTAGGGATTGAAATTGTGGCTTGTGTTTGTTTAGTACCTCATTAAACTGAAGCATAGATTAAGCTGTTACCATCCATTATTTTTCTAAAAGCATACTATTTCCGCCTGTTATCTTATTTTCTGCAGAACCCCAGAGTGGCTGAAAAAAATGTTTGCTGCAATCACCAAGAGTGAGAGGAACGGCCCTGTATTTCGCTTTTTTATTGATCTAGGAGATGCAGGTTAGTTCATCGACAGTCCCCCTTTTATACGTGCCTTTAGTTTGCTTGTAACATTTTCAATCCATTAATGTCTTGTCATATTCTTCAAAGTTTTTCTTCATAACTTGATGAATCTATTGTTGTTGTCATATGCTTCAAAGTTTTTCTTTATAACTTGATGTTCGAAGTTTTTCTTTATAACTTGATGAATTTAGGGTTGTGAGTTGTGTCGATGTTATCTAATTATCATTGATGTCCTTTAACTGCGACCTAGGTTAGCTGATTTCCCGTTTTCTATAGCTCATTCTCTATGCATGTACTTTTAGCCTTAGTAGGTTTCTGTTTGTGGAGATGCTTAATTTATAATTCCAATATATTCAGCTGCTAGTCAAGATGCCAATAAAAATACTTTATTCATTTTTATTTTGTGAAATAGAACATGAAATACAAGCTGATGGTTAGTTGTTAATCACTCTTTCTTATTTGTTTCTCTGGGGGATGGAAGGGGGTTGACTTTAATATTTTAAAAAATAAAAATTCATTAGAATGAACTGAGGAAGATCAAGCTAAGGGTCTTCCACAACTTAAAAAACTAGGTAAACGAATATGTAACAGGATGCCCAATCTCTGCATATTTAAAATGGAAACCCCATTAAAGCAGCCATGTGCAGAACACCAATAGTGATCCTAAAACAAAACCCTATCCCATAAGATAAGTGGCAGAGAGGTACCCCTAAAAATTTGTACATTTGGCTCGACCTAGATGCATCAATGTGTGACATATGATGCATACAGCGTAAAATTTTACTTGCTTACCTTTTCCAAGCTTTTATGATACACCGGTGTTCTAGAGTGAAGAGATAAAACCTAAACCCTAAGGCTATGTTTGGGAGTTTGGAGGGGAAGGGAGGGGAGGGCTTTGAAAAATATGAAGAATTGGGTGAAAAGGATAAAAAGATTTTGGGTAGGAGGGTTTTGGAGGGTTTGAGTTTATTCATAACACCAAAAATCCCATAAAATGGGGGAACTCAAAAATTGTATTGAAGGAGGGTTTTGGAAGGTTTTGAAGGGCTTTCATAAATTTTCCAAATATCTTTTAGGTTGTTATAGTATTCTGAAAATTAAAAATTTAGTAATGATAATGAGTCTTTTATCATTCTAAACAAAACCATTTTTTCAAAAAATGTCAAATATTTTTCTATAATTTTTTAAAATTTTGTTTTTGGAAGCCTTCCCCTCCCCTCCCCTCCCCTCCAAACTCCCAAACATAGTCTTAGGGGTTTTTGCAACCTCAAGTTGATGTACAGTACAAATTAGTGTCATAATGTGACTGAATCTCACCCTTGAATTACACACTTCTGACCTACTATGACCGAACCTGATCCTTGCATTGCACATTTGTTGTGTGCTAAAATATTCCCTTAAACACGGTGTATATTTTGTAGGGTTGCTCATGGATAGGTTATTCATATAACCAAACCACAACCATGTCAAAACCACTTGTTTCAACTTTCAATTGGATTTTAATACCAATCCATCCCTTTTTTATTTGTTACTGGTTAAAACTGGTTATATCCAAATTTGTTATAAACTTGGTTAAAAAAATATCGATAATATGTTACCAGATTCTTGAAAATAACGTACTACTGACTGCAATTATTTAATTTTTAATAATGTACAACAAAATTCAGTTAATAAAAATCAAACAAGTTTCAGTAAATAAAAAAAGGTATAACCATATTAAGAAAATCAATTATGAATAAGCAACAACCAATTTGAGATTAGCATATCCAGATTATCAGCCATAATCAATATCACCTGCTCCAGCACCTCTATTTCCACCGCCGACGGAAGACGCAAAAGAAGCGGTTGAGTTCAAAATACAGCACGTGCGGTGGCAACAGATTGAAAGCAAAAGAGGCGGATGAGCAAGCAATGCGGAAGCAGCGATGCAGAATACAGAACACACGATCTGAGAGGTGAGATTGCAGAATGCTATAACCATTGCTTTTATCAAGCCGAAGAACACAGAAACAGGGAACATAAAATTGCAGAACACAAAAACACTGTCATGAAGACGGAAAACACACCGTCACTAGTTACATCTGCTGTAGGTGATAGCTCTTCAGGCGTCGAACAGTGGCAATGGCTCGGGAATTGAGATCTAAGAATAGAAAAAGGAATGAGATGTAATCGAGAAAATATGAAATCTGTTAGTAAAAATCATAAATCTAAAACCAGTCTAGAGTGGAGAAAAGTCGCAAAACATTCCATAACGGGGTTTCACCAAGGGGTTTTCGGTCATCCATTTCACAAAACCAGATAAAAAACCAGTAACCACAACGGTTTGTAGATATCTGGTAACCATTGTAAATATCTGGTTTTTTGAAAACCGCTTATGGATACATTTGTGTTTTGGACTTAGAACCAGATACTTTGTGCATCCCTAATATTTCTGTACCTTCATCACTATATATTTTACATTCGTTTTTTCCTTGAATTACTTTCTTATCATCACATATTTTGATTAATGTTGATCTCCAACCAGCAATTAACACCTAATACTGACTTTTTACATTTTAATCGCTCTAGTTTCATATGTCAAAAAACTCAATATTCCAAGTGGCGTGGTGGGTGCCTGCCGTCTTGATTTGGCATATGAGCATTTCAAGGTACTGTTGACTTTTTCAAATTGCCATTTGAGATATAGTTTTGCTAGTTTGAGTTAGTGCATTTACGGTTATATATGATCCACTATTGGTTTGGCTGTTTAGAAAGACACAGTGATGCAAATTGCATGTAGATGGTTGTTCCAAATTATGAAATTCAACATGTTAGTATTCTTTTCTTACTTCTATGTTCTATGTTTTTTGTTTGATGTGTTGCTTGCTATGTACCATGCAGGAAAAGCCTCACTTATTCCAATTTGTTCCAAATGAGAAGCAGGTATTATTTTGTCTTTCATTGTTGCACATATTTCAAATTTATTAGACTATAATCTTTAAATATTATAAATATTTTACCTTCAGGTCAAGGCAGCTAATAAACTTCTGAAGACCATCCCACACAATATCGCAGGGAAAAAGGTCGATGGGGTGCCTGTGTTTAGTGCTCAAAACTTGGATATTGCAATAGCAACTACTGATGGAATTAAATGGTATATATTGCTCATCTTCCTTGTTTTATGTAAATAGGTGTTATTGTCATAAAACTTGCTTATATGTTGTTTTATTTGAAATTTAATATCAGTAAAATGATTATTGTGCATTTGGAAATCTCTTGTATCAGTAACTCAACAGGGGTATCCTTTCTCATGTTTCTTACACATCTATGAACATAAATTTTAATTTTTTCTTTATGATTGAATATAATTGCCTTGGCCTAGTCTCTTTTTTTGCCGTTAATTATTCCTTGGTTTTCTTAGTTTTCTTGAAAGTGTTTGTACAAATATTGATTTGTGTTATGCTATTTTTCTGTTGGGAATTAGACTTACTTTGATTATTTAGCCCATTATGTTAACTTGAATTTTGAAAGATAAAAGACTGTATTATTATTTTGAGGTCGGACGTTCTCTCAAATTCTTGAAATAGCAAAGTAGTCCACGAAATTGAAGATCATCAATCAAATTGGTTATTTTGTCATTAATTTTTAGGGGTGTAAGCGGATCAGAAAAAACCGATTAAACCGACAATCCAAACCAAACCAAACTGAAATAAAACTGAATTCTTCTGGTTCGGTTTGAACCGAACCAATGAAAACCGATGTAATTTGGTTCGGTTTTCGGTTTTAGTTTATAGAAACCGCCAAACTAATGAACCGAACAAATGGATATAATTACGCTTTAATCTTTAATTCCATCTATAATTAAGCCCAAATTTTGTATCGGTTCAACCATTCGCCATCTTTGTTTACACTTCATTCCTTTCAACAAAACACACATCTAGAACCAAATTCCAAAACATAGAAAGTAGAAATTATAAATCACATTTTTTTTTTCCACTGAATTGCTGCTCTCATTGGCTGCCACAACTGTTACTTTCTCTACCGTCTTCCTTCGTTAATTTTCATACATAATTTTATTTATCTTTTATTTCTTCTTCAATAAAATTCCTTCTAGTCTTGTTTGTTGTTACAAAATAGTTTTGATGTGTGTTTGAGTTGTGAAACATGTTTAATTGATATGTGTTTTATTATGTTCTATTTGTTAAGCTTTCAAATCTCTTTTCAACTTTCTGATGTCAAATGTCAATTTTAATAACTGATATTGAACTTATTGATGTAATGAAAATTATAACATTGTTTCGTATGAATTAAGAGCAACTTGTAATTTATTTGAAAAATAGAGCATGAAATAAATTACATGAAATGTATTATTTAAAAAAAGAGAGCATAAAATACACTGAAAAACATGATAGTGGAGAATACACTGATGAATATAATTTTTTAAAAAACATTGTAAACTGGTCAACCGAACCAAACCAAACTAAACCGGTTAGTTTGGTTTGGTTCCATATTTGAAAATTGTTAAAAATCGAACCAAACCAAACCGATGAAGATATCATCGGTTTGAACCTTTTTTCGACCAAAAACCGGTCCAAACCGATTTTGATGAATCTGGATTACAAAATAGAGATCAGTTGAAGCTTTAAACCAATTTATGAAAATATGCTCCATTTGAACACACCTTAAATGATGTTTTAGTTCAGCATTTCTGACCCTTTTAGATTACAAAGGGAATAAATTTGTTTGAGGCACTTCAATTTGAGGGACTGATTTCCCTTTTCCTTAAATTTGAACTATCAAATTGCTGGACACTACAATTTCGTGGAGCAAAATTGTGATTGACTCTTATTATTTCAAATACTATTGTGTATAGACTAGTCTTAAATATAAAATAGAAATAAATTCTTGTCCCTGTAGTTACTGGCTATCATGGACCATGGTGATATGTAGTAAGAAATCAGTGTTATTTATGTAATTACAACACACTTCATTGAACATCGGGTCCTTAGAGCAATGAGTAAATGAATTATTTTCTAACAAAGCAACATAATATTTATGCAAACCTTATTGCGTTGTTTGAACAGGTATACTCCCTACTTCTTTGATAAAAACATGCTTGATAACATTCTTGAAGAAGCTGTTGATCAACATTTCCATACATTAATCCAAACTCGGCACATTCAGCGGCGGCGAGATGTGGTTGATGACAACTTGGCAGCAGAAGTGATTGAGGAAATTGGAGATAGTTTAGGGGAGCCTCCAGAGGTATGACTAGTTTTATGAACATTTTATTGTTTAGTGAAGTACAAGAATGAGGAAGAAAATTTTCATTTTAGTGAATAAGAATCTGATATGGAATAGTTTTCAATCCGAACCTTTCATACTAATTGATTAATTTAGTATATGTTTGAAGTTAAAGTAAGTGATGATGATGTTTGTTATTGAGAACAATGTGTCAAGATTAAGATCGTACCTAGGATGGGGGGTGGCAAGAACTTAAAACACAACAATGTAAGAAGGATCATAAGATCCTACTAAAATGAAAAGTTATACTTATGTCAGAGTGGGAGGAACTCTTCTTGCTCCCGGCCTTGAAAGCCACGGCTGAAACTGAATGCTTCAGTTAAACAGTCTTGCAACTCTACACCTCCAATCTATTCCTATTGAAAGTTTCCAGACTACTTTTTCATTGGTAACAAGCACAGCCCCATCCACCACCATGGACGGTTTGGCCTGCTGTCACCATCATTGACGTTACTGGATAAAAATAAACACTGCTGTATTAAAACAATAACAATGGGTAGATGATATCTACAAAATTTATTCAAAGTCCATATTTAACGTGAAGGTCACCGGACCAAAATCAGAATTGCAGTAATAACTGGATTAAAATGAATGTCGTTGGAGGTGAATCAAAACCAACAAAAACCAGGAAAAGACTTAAAAAATCAGAATCAGAAAAACCTATATTGCATAAATTAATATTGAATTAGCATTTCACAAATCAGAATCTATTTCATAAGATATATACATAATTTTTAGTAGTGCATAAATCCAAAGAAAGAGGACTCTGGTTTCGTTGTCGCACGTTGGGAAAGTAATTAAACAGTTTGTAAAAGACTTCCACAGCAACGACAGCAGAATAAGTCATGTTCAGGTTTGAGAAATTTTGGAGATGAACATCATAGAGGAAAAGGCATGTGATATTTTGATTTTGGTACTCTGATCTACGCCATTTATTAATGATTGACAATGGCTTCTGACTAGATATGCCCCCATGAAAAATAACTATTAAATATTAACATTATTAAAGCAAACTTAAATCTGAAGTTTCAGAACCATGACATCCAAGACAAGTCATAATTAGTCACATAAGACCCCACTTCCAGCCCTCCTATCACCTTACATTTTATGCTCTTCTGAAACATTCACAGACCTCTCTTCATCACTCTCCTCTTCAGATTCCTCTTCTGAATAATTCACAAATAATTCATCATCAGAATCCTCCTTTGAAACATTTGCAGACCTGTTGTCTTCTGTAACATTTGCAGACCTATCATTATTAGCATGTTTGCCTTTTCCAAGACTGCTTCCGTCACCATGCATGCGTCTGCGCTTTCGATGCTTTGCTGCTCTCAAGCTTCAAAACAAGAAACAAATGTTTGTAAGAAAACAAGTTATAAAGTCCGGTCATTAACTCCATCCAGTATCTGACAACCACAGTCTTCGACCTATGCTTTATCACAACTCATTCATATTCATAGCAAACACAACACAAATATAAAACATAAATTGAAATATGCAATTCATCCTCACTCATAACTACACAATCTAAAGAAAAACGTTAACATTGTACTGGGGAATAATAGATTACCTCTTCTCAAAAGCTTCAACATTAGCAACGCAAACTAAATTTTCTCCAGGCTCCCAAGTATTTGCTGTCTCATCCCATCCGGACCTTGAGTGATAAATAAACAAATAAATAAAATATTATTAAAAATATCTTATTTCGCCCCTCACCCTTTAGTTTTATCACAATCTAGCTTAACAACAAGAACAAAAACAAAAGATGCACTCACCATTGGACAAAATACTCCACCTTACCCTGAAAATTGCCACAAACAAAAAAAAACTAATCAGGCAAAAGAAGAAATTGGACAAAAAAATGATCTTCATACCCAGATAACTGAAAAAAAAGAAGAAAAAGGAGAAATTTGACCTTGTGGACCCTCTTGTTATGAATTGCCCCGACTTCAAAATAGCCATCATCGAGAGATGGGAATTTGACAGCGGGAACATTTTTCGGAGCTTCCGAGGTTTTTTTACTCATCCCTTGTTCACCCTTAATGACCAAGGCTAAAAATACTGCAAGATTAAAAAAACAAAGGGAATAAATACAGAGACACGGCAGCAACGTTAGAACAGCGTCATCATTGACGGAATTCGAGTGAGAAACAAAAACACGAAAATTGCATCTGTTTATGGACTGAGTGTGAATCCGAGTTGTAAATGAATCTATGCAAAATCCATAGCCCTGCATTTTTTTTATTTAACACTCTTACTCCTTTGGCCAGTTTCTCTTTCCGTGTCGTCCTTTTATTGGATTTTAATGTTTTCCATTTTTATTATTTTTTCACTGAAAAAAAAAAAGATTTTTTTAATTATTTTAGTTTTTAAGGATTTTATTCACGCTCATCCGTTTGTTTCCAAAATTTATGTGGTTTATTTATTTATTTATTTATTTATTTATTTATTTATTTTTGTCCGCTTAAAAAAGCTGTTTTTTTATTTCTTTGTTGATGCACACAGCTAAACACAATACTTATATTATTATTAATCTTTTGTTTTAAAAAAATTATATTATACGGAGTAAATCGGTATAGATATTTTCAATTTTAGTAAGTTCTGTTCCACTTATTTAAAAGCGAAGTATCATAACCATAACATCTGGAACAGTTCATAATTAGTCAGAGACCATATCTAACTAAAATAATAACCATCACCGGAACATCCAGCAGCCTCACTATCACCAGCCCATGCTATCCAACCACAATATCACCTTGCACAGAAGCCATTTCCAATGAATTTGAATGCAGACCAAGCTATGACAGCTCAGAAAAGTGGGGAGGGGAGGATAGATGTGAAGAAATAAGATGAGCAGAGAGGATTGAAGTTGAAACTTGAAAGAGATGGAGTAAGATGCGTGAATCTGGTGAGATGGGTTGAGAGGGTCAAGATACTCGAGTCGAAGGAGATGGGTGTTATTTTCGGGAATTTAAGGGTGGGTTTATGGGATCCCCAACTCAGAAATGTCCATTTTGGGTTGCAAGAGATCTCACAATCTTTATGATCTTGCTCGTGACCTCACTTCGATCTTACGAACTAGTTATTTCACATGTGATTCGACTCAAGTAGAGGAGGCAAGATTGTGAGATCATGTGATCTTATGTTTTAGATCTCAAACTTGATAACAATTGATAAAGTATGACCTGGGACACCTACTATAACTTGTTCTTGAAGAGTAACTAGTTGTGTTGCATTTTTTTAAAGGACTAGTTTGAGATATACATATAATTAATACCCATGTTTATTTTTCTAGGAAAATTGTTTAGTTTCTTGTTCATTTATACTGACAGGTTCAAGAAGTGATTGATGAAATGGGCCATCCCAGTATACCACTAAGTGTTATTTCTAAAGCTGCAGAACTCCAGTTCCATTATACTGTTGACAAAGTGCTCTTGGGTAATAGGTGGTTGCGGAAAGCAACAGGCATACAGCCGAACTTTCCATATATGGTTGACTCATTTGAAAGAAGGTAGATTTTCTCTAGTTTTTTATTGTTATTTTCACTCTAGCGATTCTCAGTCCAGTGGTTTCATATTCATGTTTATTATTTTTTATTGTTATTTTCACTCTAGCGATTCTTAGTCCAGTGGTTTCATATTCATGTTTATTATATCTAAGTATACAAAAACAAAATAGTGGCAATTGGTTCCAAGAATAACAAATTGTTATACCAATCCATATTTAATTAATGGGAAATGCTAACTAGTGCCCTCAGGGCAATGGTTAAGCATTCCAAAATAGTAAATTTATCTCGGTAATCTGCGTATTTAATGTCTCGAAAATTGAAATATTAAATTTTCTATAAAATATTTTCTTTTTTTGGAATGCTTAACCATTGCCCTGAGGGCA
Source organism: Vicia villosa (assembly GCF_029867415.1). Taxonomy (NCBI): domain Eukaryota; kingdom Viridiplantae; phylum Streptophyta; class Magnoliopsida; order Fabales; family Fabaceae; genus Vicia; species Vicia villosa. Next base: position 178,701,942 of record NC_081181.1, read on the forward strand.
CTGGTTAGCAAGACCCTTAATTAATTTAGCTTAATCTAGCACCAAAGTAGGTCCAGGTTCGTTTAGACATGTTGATTAGAGAAACTAGGACCTGTGTAGTCTCTTTGAGAATCATATATTGTGTTCTGATTGCGCATTAACACATGTATTTGGTTTTCTGGTTATGCTTCTCTTTTCTATTAGTTGCTTAGTATCTAGAGTTTAAAGTGGCAACCCAAACTGTGCCTACCTGGTGTGCTTCTGAGTGTTTTTTTCCCAGCCAACCTTGTTCTTAGGTACTGGCCTTTCTATAATCTATACATATCTCTGGTGACCTTTTTGGTAGGTGTCTCCATGCTACTAGAATCACCTTCCTTTGCTTCAGTCATCCATCTGAGATTCAGCCCCAAAGGTGCTTTCATGAGCCCTTATCTGCGTTCCCCACATCACTTTCACTGTGCAGTAGGCCATTCAGCAATCTTTCAATCTGGCAGATATCTTGTCCGATCTTCCTATTTTTTTCCGTAGTCCTGATTTGATGCTGGTCCTGTCATGTCCTGCATCGACAGTTGCAAGTCATTCACATGCTTTGCGGTGGTCTTGTTTTCCAGCCTTTGTTATCTGACTTGAAGGTTCATAGTTGTCAGAGGACCTTCAAATGCTCCCATTGCTCTAAGTTTGAAGCCTTTTCAATAGTTATATGACAATGACATCTCTCTACCAACAAATTGGATGAAGTAACAATGAAGCCATCTTTTCTATTGTCGAATTGTGGCTCAGCTGTGAATTAAATTAAACAAGAGGATACTTTTGCAATTACTAGGAAATGAAAACAGGAAGCATTTTTTCAAGCCAATTTGACTTAAAAACATGTTTTTGTTTCTATTTTTTTAACTGATAATTAAAAGGAGACTGCCTGATCTGATATACTGTTTTATCTCTGTAACACTTTTTGTTATCCTGCAGAACTGAGGCGTCTTTTCTGAGAGTTACAGAGTCAAGCAGCTGCCCCGATAACTCTAAATTGGAAGAGGATGCTAAACATACTGGGTGTACAGACTCTACTGAATATAGTTTGGATGACATCACTGAAAAAGTAGGGTTATCAAAAAAAGGTGTAAATAAAGAATATTCGAAACAAAATACCTTTCTTCCAAAAGTTACAATGGTTGGTCTCTCTACGGAAGAAGCAGGCCAGATGAGCAAAGCTAGTTTGAAAAAAACAATGGATGATTTGACAAAAGAGTTGGAAAAAACAGAACTAGATAATATAACTGATGGTGGTAGTAATGAGTACAAACTAGAAGATGATAGGGATCCACTATTTGTAGCTAATGTCGGTGATTATTATTCTAGTATTCGAAGGACAGGAACACCTCGTTGGATTCGAGGAGGGTCAAACTAAAACTTGCATGGCGACCGTTTCTCTTTTTGATGGAAAGCTCAGAAACAACACATCGGGTTCGAGGAGGGTCCAATTAAAACCTTTTTGTTGTCAAGAAGAATGTTTCGTTTGGGGTAGTTTTGGATATTTTTTGGTGTCTCCAAACAAATAAAATTGGGAAATTCAGGTTACTGTTTAACAATGTTAAAATGTCGAGGCTGGAAATAATATGCTCCGGGCCTTTTGGGGTGTATACTAAAGTTGATTGATCAAGCTTGAGATTATGTCTGATCAGAATGTTGTACATCATCTTTGTCTATGTAATTTATCAATGTTTCCCATTTTTCTGATTTCTGGGATGTTGAATAAATCTTGCATTACAGAATAACTAGCTAGAAAGTAGAAACTATTTATATACTTGGTTCTGTCAAAAGAAAATATTATCCATCATACTAATCCGAAGTTAAGAGGTTTTTCCTTATGGCTTATTTATATCAGTCGTGTTTATGACCAAAATAAAAGAAACTTTTGCTTCTTTCCTTTTCATTTTGTTATGCAGGCTAAATGACCGAAAATGAAATATTTATTTGCTCTATTGGATATGTTTGTTTTAGCCTCACTAACCTAGAATTAAAAGTAGAGGATTTCTCATTCCATCCTGTACATTACTCTCCTGTTCTGGCAAAATTTTGAAAATACTCTTTTGTTTGTTTTGAAGGAGAGGAGAGGAGAGGGGAAGACTTTTGAAAACGAAATTTTAAAAAAATATAGAAAAATATTTGACATATTTTTAAAAAATGATTTTGTTTAGAATGATAAAAGAGTCATTATCATTACTATATTTTTAATTTTAAGAATACTATAACGATCTTTAAGATATTTGGAAAATTTATGTAAATCTCTTCAAAACTCTCATTCAATATAATTTTTGTTTTTTTAATAACGAAGTTTAAAAAAAAATACAAAACAAACTAGCATTTCAAATAAATTACCCAACTAATCATGTTTGTACTTTTTTTTCCACGTGGACGCTTCCTATTTTCTTAAAATTTTTTTCAGTTACCTACAGATTTGGTGTTACCTATGGATTTATCTGCAGATCAAATATTAAATATTTTTGTATGATAATTCGCAGGTAAATCCGCAGGTAACACCAATTCCGCATAAAACTGAATTTTTTTAAAAAAAAATAGGATGCGCCATGTGGGATGACACCTACGTGGAAAAAAGTCCAAACATGATTAGTTGGGTAATTTATTTAAAATGTTAGTTTGTTTGGTTTTTTTTTAAAACTTGATTATTATAAAAAAATCTTTCAATTATTGAATTCCCCCATTTTAGGGCGTTTTTCGTGTTATAAATAAAATCAAACCCTCCAAAACCTCCTTACCAAAATCTTTCTATTCTTTTCACCAAATCCTTCTTATTTTTCAAAATCCTCATCTCTCTTCCCTTCCAAACTCACAAACAAAGTCTTAGAATCTAAAAATTTAAATACTCTTAGAATCTGAAAAATTAAAATTTGGACACATTTTAACCATGCTAAATATAAGTAAAAAAATGTCTGGATATTAATATATGAATTCACTCTTTGCTCACAAGTAATTTGTTCTAGGGGTTTGTTTGCATATTGAAATTTGGATTCATCTTATGTGATAAAATACACAAACAATTTGTTCTAGTGTTTTTCTGACTATTAAAATTCAGATTCATCATTGTTATCACATGCACATTGTTAATTCTCTATTTTATCTGGTTGGCATTATATTTGATAAAAATAACTTATGAGAACATGTTGAAAAAGATGTTCTATTCACTTCAACTGAAGAGATATGTCGAGTAAGATGTCTTATGTAGGATCATCCGACATCGTGACTCTTAGGTACAACTGGATCTGTTGAAGTTTGTTTTAAGTTACAATTGCAGAATATTTTAGAATATTGTGCAATCCTATGTGGCGCTTGATTAAGGGATAAGAGATTTTCTCTGTTTTCACGATGTATGATTAGTTTCTAAATATGGAGAATATTTAGGAAACTAATGATTGAAACCCTATCTTCATGGAGAAGATTTTGGAGTCTTTTCTACAATACCCTACTGTGATTTAAAGGCCCAATTCAGTTCAGAAGATTGCTTTAAATAGCAACCAACATACCTAATTGTGGTGTGGAACTTAAAGTGTATTCTGTATTAGGGCTGGTGTAGTTTTTGCTAGCCTCACTAATATCATATTGATAGAAGAGTAGGATTGTGTTTTTGAGTTGTAAGTTTTGTGAGGATTCATAAGCTTTTAAGCATTGAGTGACCGTGTCTTTGAAGTGTGTATTCTGAGTTATTGAAACTGATTATCACGATTGTGATTGAGAGGGATTGAGAAGGGTCTCATACCTATGCTAGATGAGTCTTAGGTAGAAGTATAGCACGAGTAGTGATTAGGCGAGAAGGCTGTAAATCGTAAGTTGTTTACGTGTGAATTAGAAGTTGTTTGCATAGTATTTCAAACTGATACTATCATAGTGGACTTATCCTTGACTTGTTAGCCCCCAGAGTAGGTATTATTATATACCGAACTGGCTGGACAATATATCGTGTTCATATAAGCTTCTGCATTGTTTTATTGTATACCTTGTCATTGTGTGTTGTTTAGAGATTGTTGTCTCAACAATTCTTAGGACATATGTGATCTAAACACCAGAATTTCACACATAACACAAACAATTTGGTCTAAGGATTTATCCCGATATAAAATTCAAATTCACCACTATTATCACATAAACAAAACACACTAGTAAATGTCAAACAGAGAATCTGAAAAACATAACTCAAGATAAATATTTTTTATCAAATACACATAATACATAACATAACATAGATATTTGTTTACCAAAATCTAACATGACATTTCATTACCAACACGTGGTTCAAGCGTTTCACCATCTTTATAATAGTGTATTACTTCTCTCACCTTTAGTGATGAGGAACCACCCTTCATTAATTTGGGAGTATATATTTGGGCGTATCCTTATACACCAAATCCATCGTAAGTGAGACACTCCCTCATTTTGGCATAATTAAGTTCAGAGATGCATCTCTGTAATAATTCCATACGCACCTCATCCATTCATAACTGAGTCACACCCTCATTTTACCATAATTTGGTTCGGATTTGCATCTCCGTGATAAAATACAGAAATAAACTTCCGTGATTACCGTTTAGTAAGTAAATTTTGACATTTTTTCAAAGAAATACATTGATGTAATATGCCATGTATTATAACTATACTATCATAATGACCTATATACAATGACATACATGTAACATATCAACGACAAGATTGTCCCTAGCCTACTCCTCCTCTAATATTTTGTAATGAGCTAGTCTAGGTAGATCTACGGGAGCATCTAATGTCATGTAAGGACGTAACACTCTAAAATATCACTAGATGTACCCGAATGTATTGCTCCATTTGCGAGGAGCTACCACACTTCGTGATTCATGTGGTACCAAATGATTATAGAAATTAACATACATTGCATATATATCTATACGGACCATAGAGGGAGGAGCAGACATAGAGGGTTCTCGTGGAATACCTTGCATAAACCCGAACTGGTGCATAAATTAATCAGGAAGATGTGGATACATTAGACGTGACCCATAAGCCAATCATCCAGAGTAAAAGGCTATGTCATTCAAGGGATACAACTGATGGTGATTGTCGTACGACTCAAAGCATATATCATCGGTTGTAGTGCAGTCAAGAAACACCCTAAAAGGATTTATTAATCGATTCCCTCTAACTGGGATGAATGCACAAGCACACGATAGATCCTCACTATAATTATCAACATATGACCAATCGAAGAATACAAATCTAGCATGGTATCCTCTGGTGTCATCCATCTCCTTTAGGGCATTCTCTAGGTCGTCTCCCAAATAGGTCACCGTCATTTTTCAGGTTTGGTCATCCTGGAGTGGTCTAATAAGTTTCCCTGGTCATAAACGTTGAGATTATTGAACGACATTTGAACCCTCACACTAATCCCAGTGGAGACGATAAAACATTTTTTTTTACTTTTGCTTGCTAGTTTACCGCAAACAACACCAATTTGTTGGTTGGATGTCAGACCTGCTTATTTTATCCCTCATTAATTCTCGATCCTATATAAACCTATGAGTGGGGTGAAGTGTTAGAGAATAAAATGCCTACTCAAGAGTTGAACTCTTTTCTCACTTTCACTCGAATACTTTGAGCATAATGAGTTTATGTAGTAATTGCAACACACGAAATCTAACACTAAAATTTCTTATTTATAATGAAATCTAAATAACTATCGCGAACACTCCTTTCTTCAGAAGCTGACACGTTATTGGTTGCATGCATTTTCGCCCTTAACTTGTTTCTACGCGTCCTTAGAATGCAGATTAGGCTAAAAAACGGTTTCTTAGCCTTGTTTCATTTTTCAACTTTCTTAGTCGAAATATTCTCCAAATCAATCTAAAAAAATAACTAAGTCCCCAAGACTACTACACACATGGGGACTTCTACACGCTCTTTTAAACAAAACTGTCGAACCAACCACCTGACATCTCGTCGAAAGAATATCAATATACTTAGCTGAATTTCTTCTAGTGCTTTAACTTTTCTTGACTTGTTGAACATTTGAGATATGTCAAAAATTCCAGCTAACACAATTTTAAATCATTTTAGAATATGTTTGTGTTAGACCATATAAATACAATTGTGTCTCAGGGGTTGGTCCGAAAATTGAAATTTGGATTCATCCTTTTTTTATCATGTATGAAAAGTACACATGAGTTTCTTTGGATATTGAAATTTGAATTCTCCCTTTTTAGCTCACATGTAAACAAAATGTAGGATTTGTCCAGAGATTGAAATCTAAATTCACCCTAGTTCACACCAGACCAATTGACTGTACTTATTTTATGGACTTGTTTTATAACATACAAACACATCAAAATGTTAATTCCATTATTTATATAAGTAATGTTAGATATGCATTAAAACACATTAAAATGTAGTTGAATTATATCCATAAAAATAACTATCTAACTATCGAATGATGAGAGAAATGAAAGTGAGATCTAAAGTCGTTTTTTGGATGTAAAAGAGTGATATGCGAGTTCTCTATTTATAGGCCAAGGCGTAGTATAAAGTTGAAAAATCCACGAGTCAAATCAATGCCATAATCAATCAGGCTAATCGATTATTCAAGCCACAACACAATTTTTTTTATATTTAACTATTACGTATCATTAAGAGGCTGTCCTAATCGATTTTAAACTCAACCAAACAAAACATAATAAATTAGGTTATTGGTCTAATCAATTATTTAGTTGGAAAGAGACTTCTAATCAATCAAACACTCCCTTAATCAGTTGGTTATGTCATAAAAACATTTTTAGGTGGTTTAAATAAAATATGAAAGACTTCTCAAAGATATTTAGCGTGTGTATGTGATTTTTCCATAATATTTCTAAAAAGGAAATTTCTTCACCCACCTCCTAACCTTCTTGGCCACGTCTGGTGAATTTACCAAAATACCCCTAGTTTCGGAAGTTCATTTCCGAAAACGTACTTTTTTTGAAAAAAAAGGTGTTTTCGGAAATGTATCTCCGAAAAGGTGTTTTTTTTTTATTATAAAATATTGATTTCGGAGATGCATCTCCGAAATAAAGTTGTTTTTGAGAAAATTGGTGTATTCGGAAGTTCATCTCCGAATTCACCCCCCCTTGGAGAAATTCGGAAATGTACTTCCGAAATAAGGTCTGGACAGAAGAAAAATAACAAACAATAACGATTCGCTTTATTTAACCGGATGAAGATTACATCGATCACATTACATAAGATTAAAGTTACATATTGTTAAACACGGGTAGGTGGGGATGAGTTAACATTTTGATAACGTCGTCCGCCGATCTTTGAAGTTTCGCGTCCAACTCGATCGGGCCCTTCGAAGAAAATCGGTCGAACGTTGTCCACAAAACCGCTAAATCTTCGTCGTTCTTGATCTCAAAAGGTGTGAACTTAATGTCTCCCTCGTCGTTAAGCGATGGCGAGCGGTACTCGAGCTTGACAACCTTTCGATTCTCGGGATAGTGCAAAAGCGTGTTGAGCGACGTTATCAACTCCGCAAACGGCGTGTCGCGCGAGAAGCGAAATTGGAACGGCATCGGGTAGCCGGTTTCAAAGTAGACGAATGCTAGGTGGGGGTAGGTTTGTGTCATTTGTGTTTTGTGGTGTGAAGAGGATGAAGAAGAGTGTGTTGTATTTATAGACTTATTGGAGCAATGATGGCCCAACAAACCTTATCCTACTTCAGTGGACTTTTCGGAAATGAACTTCCGAAAATTGGAGGCAGACTAGCATATTTCGGAAGTTCATTTCCGAATTATGCAGAAAACAGAACTAAATTTTGCATTTTGTTGATTGCTTAGTGTTTTGTGTAAAAAATACAAAAGGAATTCAAAATACACATAAATTAGCCAATGATGACATAAAACATACTTATATTATATATGTATTGAATCGATCCAATTTTACATGATAATCAACAATACATACAAAAATGGTCATTACAAACAAAAAACGATCCGGAACAAACTAAAATTCACCGAACCAATCGGTGGATCCTAAGTCCAAAATAGGCATGTTCTTCGACCGTTCTCTATTTTGCTCGCGCTCTTGGCGCATCATTTCTTCAAACTCCGTCATTCTTGAAACGAAAGGATCCGGCCAAGTCTCCGCCTCATTTGAATGACGCGCCGTCCATTGACAAGAAGTAGCCGGTATAGGACATCCCGGTTTCAAAAACACTTGGACGAAGTGCCGCGATTGTAGATACTTGATGCATATGATCCGGCTCGACGCGTCCAATGGCGGTCGACTATGAAGTGGAAAGAAAGTCTCACTTAGTCCAAACCTCGTCAAATCGACACATACCATATCATATGCACTTGCTATTAGATGACCCATATCGGGGAATGACATCCACGTCGAAACCGGAGCGATACCGGTAAGTGATGGAACAAGTGAATCATGAATTTTCGCAAACTTTTCTTGATTTTCATATAGTCGGACGTAGATGTCCCGATACGAAGTCAACTCCGCAATAAGTTCCCGTCGGACTAAAGTGTGATTATTTTCCCCTTTAGCGAGCAAACCCGCAACGTCCCGATATCCACAATTGCCGTCGCCTCCAACATCAACGATGTTATCGATATATTTGTGCATAAAAAGTGGCATTTCATCAATGTAGACAATGGGTGATTTTTTGATCGGTGGTGTGCGAGGTGGCTTCGAAATATAGGCTCCTTTGTTACCACTACGCTTGGACTTCGGCGTCGGTGAATCCGGGAACGATGCATCAACATGTTCAAAGTAGGAAGGAGATCGTTTTGTTGACATGTCATCTTGTGTAATTTTGGACTTTTTCGGTGCACCTTTCGTTTTAACCGGTTGAGATGGCGGTTTCAAGTCGGTGGTCTCCGGAAATGCAATTTTTCGTAATTGTTCTTTAATGTGCATTTTCGTTGTGTCATCCGCATTAGCAAACTTCTCCATTATCACTTCCAACTCGTCGGAGATGGTGATTTTGGAGTCATTTTCTTTCGGCGGGTCAAAATCATCAAAACGAAGCTTCTTCCAATGGCCGACTACCTCATCCATGCGTATTGGTGAATTCAACTTCTTCTTTTTTGCAAGTATACAAGCACATGGAAGGCCGTATGTCTTTCTAATGGTAGACCCACATAAAGAACTATCCGGCCCCGTGGTCTCCGACCGCTTTGCTTCATGAAACAAAAAATTCAAACCCGATCGGGATATGTTGTAAATCAATTGGGAGAATAAAATTTGGCCCTTATACCGGTGTTCCATAACCATCTTGCTCCGACCGAACAATGTTTGAATTTCATTGTGTTGATTTTCAAGCATTTGGGTTCACGGTGTCCCATCCCCGCCACAAATCTCCCTTGCTATCACCCAACCACCTCTTGAAGACCGCATGTGCGGATTCAACTCGGTTAGTCGTGGTGCAACCAAGATGTCTAACTCGATTTGTCCAAGCGCACACGACTTTTTCTCTAACTTTGTCAAGAATGGTGGATTCGACGTAATGACAAAAAGTCTTAATGGAACCACACAAAGACCTAAAGTGTACTAATTTCTCGGTAAACACCTCTTCGGAATATGCATCCAAAATTTCCCTCCATGCCGCCATTATCCTATCAACCACAACACCGGCTTTGATTACTTTACCATTTTCATCCGGCCTATCTTTTGTCCCAACCGCGGGTTTCAACTTACTTCTCACGTTGCAAGTTATGTGATACCGGCAAAGTAACGCGGTCGATGTCGGGAAGACGGTATCGACCGCATTCATCAAAGCATTGTCCCGGTCGGTGACAATGACGTTTGGCATACACTTTTGATCAACTAACAAAGACTTGCATATGCCTAAAGCCCATGTAAAGTTTTCTTCTTTTTCACACTCCAAAAAAGCAAACCCGACCGAATAAGTCTTGTCCGTCGAGGTCACACCCACTATCTCTAGAAGAGGAAGCCTGTATTTGTTTGTCTTGTACGTCGAATCCATGATAAGAACGGTTGGAAATGTGTTGAATAATTTGATACTTTTGGGATGAGTCCAAAAAATATCACGCACCGTAACTTTGTCCTCGGACGTTCGGAAGCTTGACACATATTTGTTATCACCCAATAGTTTCAAAAATTGTTGCATTTCCGACCGAGGGCCCATTTTCAAAACTTTGAGATTGTGCCGTTCATTGTAAACTTGCTTGATATTTGAAACGCTATCCGGTTTTTTACGCTTCAAATCGGCAAGTATGTTGCGAGGCGCCACTTTGACTATCGTTAAATCCGAAATCACATTCTTCTCTTCGCGGGACAAACGACACGCCATTGGATGTCCGTGTAACTTGGCCTCCAAGGCATGATTATGAATTCCACAAATTACGGTTAAACGCCACAAATCATCAACCCTCCGAGTCGCGCACAACTTAAATGGACACCCACACTTTCTCGATCCCGTGTCTTCGTGTTTTAGAACCCGGTTTGATTGTACATAACTCCCACCCCGTTCCCAATTCAAAACAACGAAAGCATTCCGCCTACTATTTCCATTGTCGGACCTTAAAATAACAATACCAAATCCAAGTTTACTAGCTTCGTTCCGAACCCAATCGATCAATTGTTCGCGACTACCGAAGCTCCGATCATTTGTAAATTGTTGCCGAACATCGACCGCATTGATCATAGGATTAACGTCGATAACCAGATCGTTATTAACGTTGACAACTGCCGGAACTACTGCGTCATTGTCTTGCACATTGTTGTCCGGATGCACCATACCTAAAATATGCAAAAATTATCAAAATTGGCCAAAACTGTTTTTTTTAACTGCCAGGGCATATTTTGGAAGTTCATTTCCGAAATTTGTTAGGTAATATATTTCGGAAATGAACTTCCGAACCATCGCAGGTTCAGCATAAAATTCATCAATCAATGTAGTGAAATAGGAGATGAAATGAGAGATGTTTACCTGAAATTGTAGCTTTCTATGCTCCCTTTAACGTGATCAACGGTTTGAAACTTGATTTTAGGACGAAAAATGGATGGAGATTGATTGGGTTTTGGAGAGGGTTTGGAGAAGTTTTGGAGAAAAATGATGAAATAGTGAAGGAGGGAAAATTGTATATGCAGCAATATTTTCAGAAATGAACTTCCGAAATATTCACGGTTTTGAATTTTTTTTTACTTCGGAAATGCATCTCCGAAAACACCACTTTTTTGGCGTTTTCGGAGATGCATTTCCGAAGTAAAAAAAATTCAAAAAAAAAAAAACTTCGGAGATGCATCTCCGAAGCAGGGGTAATTTTGGGATTTCGCTGGGGGTGACCCCCATAGGGAGGTGGGTAAAGAAATTTTCTTCTAAAAATACCCTTGTGTCTTTACAAGACATTGGTCACTTAGACCGACATGGACAAACGAGCTCACACACTTTCTCTCTTTCACAAGCCTAAAGCTTAAGTCTTGGCTTCATTATCTTTGAGTTTTTCATCACATAAACTTAAGTCTTGATTACCATCATTTGAGAGTTAAGAGGTTAAAACACATGTGATCCTATAAATAGAAGTCTTCACTTGAATGTCGTTTGGCCACAGTTTTAACTTCAAAGAGATGACTTGATCTTCAATAACATATTTAAGATGACAGCTTGATGGATCATCTTAAATATCTTTGATCACTTGAGCTATCTTCACCAGATAAAGACTTCACTAGATATTATTTGATATCAGGAGTTGTCATCATCAAAACTAAACAGCTACTCAGTTGACTCGCATTTTGGCTATCCACAAAGTTTACTAACTTGGATCACCTTGACAATACGTGCAAGCACATAGATTTATAATTTATGTATTTAATATATACAGAGGGCAAAAAGGTAATTGTACACATAAAAATTATCAATTTTGTCACATCACAGACATTTTTGTGACTTGGATAACAATTATGCGTTTATAGATACCACTCATTATTTATTATATTAAATATATGATTTAGTATTATTGTCAACGTCACGAGAACATATAACGTCACATAGATAAAAAAATTAATGAGAGATAAAATGAATAAGTGAAACTTGTTCGATTGTGTGGTCTTAGAATGCACTAGAGTTAATTAGTGAAGTACAATAAACTATAAAAAATGATGTACTTAAGTGCAATACATAATATCGTAATACATGTACGATTATCGCGATTTCGATAATATACTTTGTCACATTTATTTATGTAAAAGTGAAACATATGGGCCAAAACGCGACCCAAATAGATCCAATAAAACCGGACCAAAAGAACAGAAGAAAAAAAAACAAAATCTTAGTATTACACTCCATTTCTGCGAAGAAAAGTGTGCGTGAGAGAGAAAAACAGAAACCGATCGAAGATGTTTCTCCGTGCGGTGGCGCGGCCATTGATGGCGAGGATAAAGCAAACAACAGGGATCGTCGGACTAGACGTTGTTCCGAACGCAAGAGAGGTTCTAATAGGTCTTTACAGTAAGACACTCAACGAGATCCAGAAGGTTCCAGAAGATGAAGGCTATCGTAAAGCTGTTGAAAGCTTTACCAATCACAGGCTTAAGGTTTGTCAGGAGGAAGAAGATTGGGAGAAAATTGAGAGTCGTCTTGGTTGTGGTCAGGTTGAAGAACTCATTGAAGAGGCTCAGGATGAACTCAAACTCATCGGCTATATGATTGGTATTTTTTTTTTGTCTCTTTTGTCTTTTGAAATTGAAGAAAATTTGAATGCATTGGGATTTTGCTGTGAATTTGCATTATTGTTGATTCTTTGTGTGTTAAATGTTGGGAATTGTTTGGGGAAATTCCTTTTAATGAAAATTGGGAATATATTTAAGGGAAATTAGGGTTTCATGATGCTAGTATTCAATGTTGTGTTGTTTAGAATCTGCTCAATATTAATTGTTGTTGCACGGATGTTGTTCATTATGTGGTGTGATGGATTTGTGAGTATTTTGTTTCTTATTTGTGTCCATGCTTTTGTTTCTTATATATCATATCCCTTGTGTCCATGCCTTGTAACAAAAAATGGTACTTATGCTAATAATCTTTGGAAAGCTTGCTGCACTAAAATATGCAGAAGTTTACTGATCAGATCATGCATAGTAAATACAACCCAGGTTACGCTCATTAAAAAATATGAAATATTTGTGAGCGTTAATGTAGCAACGACAGTCTAACAGTGACAGAGTGTTTGATGTGTGTCGGTATCTGGGACTGGTACAACATCGGGGGATATGTGATTATGTTCAATAAGTTCAATTTTCTAAAATTATTGTGGATGTCTGTTTAATGTTTGTGATTGTGTCGGTGCATAGAAGGTACATAAACCCAGACCCCTAGAGATACCCTCAAGTCCCTGAAACAATACACGCCCACCCTTGCAGCAAGACTACATCCAAAGTCACTTTAGAGCTTCTATAGCAATGATACAGCACTTTAGTGTGGTGTAATTTGATCAAATTGCTATTTCTTGCAATCTGCAACTGAATAAAAATCTAAATTAATGGTTAACCACCAAAGTCAATGCCATTAACCTATGCTTCAAGTCATATACCCTTCGAACAGCCTATTCTTGCGGCCTTTTCTTTCATTTTCAATGTTTGCGTTGAAGAAAATTTGAAATTATATTGTCTGTAATTTTTTTTTATTTGTTGCATTTTCTAGATTTTGTTTTTTTTTTTTTCCATTGATTAGTGTTTTTATTGAGGGTAAACATGAATATTTTATTTAAAAATTGTAATAATTGATTTTTTATCAACCAACCAACTAGAATAATTTGTTTCAGTGTATAGTTAGTCAGATCAGTTGTTGATGAAATAATCAATTATTCTAAGTGGTTGATATATCAACACTTGTCACTTGATGAAGCTAAATTTATTGATTTTAGATGACTTCATTTTGGTTGTAGTGGTGGTAGTAGTTATTTGTTGTTTTAATTTATAGGTTTCTTTATGCTGTGTGTTTTGGTTATTTTGTCTTTCTAGGTTTTGAGATGCTGTTTGTATGTTTTTTAATGTGAAAGAGAACTATAATGAATGACAAATGGTAGGCAATGGGAGCTATTTGTGAATTTGGGGAAAATGTGGGGGAAATTGGTGATGGTGAAAAAATGGCATATTTATTTGGGGGAAAGATGGGGTTCTTGATGTAGTATTCAATGTTGTGCTGTTTAGAATTTGTTCAATCTTACCAATCGTTAGTTGGTTCAATGGTGATTGGCGTTGGACTTGGTAGTGATAATCACAGTTCGATCCCCCGCAACTGCGATCGGGAGGGGGCTGAAACCACTTGATGCTAGAACTGACTCCCGAACCGGACTAAACCAGTGGTGATAAACCAAAAAAAAAGAATTTGTTCAATCTTATTGTGATGTTCATATTGTGTCTCTTCTGTATTATCGACTGGTCTAAGATTAAGATCTATTAGGAGTACATAGTACCTTTGTGTTTGTTCTCTATCACATTTCTTGATCAATGAATTGAAACATTTTTTGAGAATCGCCTGGTACAGAATGACCACTCTCTGATAAAGTAGATAAAAAAAATTATAGTATTTGGCAACTCCTTAGATGCCTATTTATTCCCTATGCATTGAAATCAACAATACTAGGCCAGAAAATCTCACCCTTTTGGTGCTGACTGTTTGCTTACCAATGTTAAATGTTTCACTGATGTATGTTGTTCATTCCCGTGGTGTGATGGATTTGTAGGCATTTTGTTTCACATTTGTGTATTTTTTACCTTTGTAGAGTTTGTGTGAATCAAGATTAGGAAAAAGGCAAATGCAAATTTGTATTTTCCTGAATTTTTAAAATTTTTTGTATTTGTTTACTTGTTATTTGGTGTCACTGACACTATCATTTGAAAATTATGAAATATTTGTGATGAAAGTCTATGTGGAACCCTTTGTTTACTTGTTATTTGGTGTCACTATCATTTGAAAATTATGAAATATTTGTGATGAAAGTCTATGTGGAACCCTCACTTTAAGTTGAAGACGTGTTCGATACTAGAATGACAGGGGCACATGTCTTTCTTTACATTTACTCATTTCTATTTTCTCAAATTAATACCTGTATGTACGACATTGTAGTGTCGTGTTCAATGTCATTGTGTGCCTTAGATAGTGTCGAATCCCAGACACAATACATATCCAAGACCGACTATCAAAATCACTACATAGGATCTATTCACCTTTGTAACCAACATATTCATGACTTAACCTTCGCACATTACCTTTTTGGAATGAGAAAACAATCTATTGAGAGTTTAAAACCCATATACTAATAAACACTGAAAGGAAATAAAAAACCAATCACCCACCAAGTTAAAAGCCATTTTCCCATACTTCAAGTCATATACCCTTTGAGCAACCTATTCCCGCCGCTTTGAACCACAACTGCATCCAGATAGCAAACCCATTTCAAAGACAATTTTTCAGTGAATGAACCCCTAAACCCTTATATATAAGAGTTCCTATTTGTTCTTTTCCTTTTAGTTCTAATAGTCGCTGACCTTCTTTGCTTTTGCAAGTCTCCCTAGTTCTCTACTACGACTTTATCCGAGTCTCTTAATTTTTTTGGTTCTTTGTTCTCATTTTTCAATTTGTTCTATGTGGATTTTTCTTACTGCATTGCAAAAATTAAGTTGCATCTCTTACTATCATTATTATGGTGGAAAGTTTTTGCATAAATTGATAAGGAAAATGTTATTTCTTTGACCTATATATTATAATATTGGATTGGATGCAGAATGGGATCCTTGGGGTATCCCTGATGATCACGAAATTGAGATGGTTGAAAATGATGCACCAATTCCAAAGCACGTTCCTCAACACCGACCTCTTCCTCTCCCTAAGGAATTTCGAGATACGTTAGAGGCACTTATGTCTCAACCAGGAATGACAGAAAAGCTTGAGGCTCTTGTATCTAAATCAGTAAAAGATGGTGCTGGTGCCAGCTCTAGTGAAGAACCCTCAAAGCCAAAGCCTTGAACCTCAGCAATGCTTTGAATTCTCCATTTCAACGTGTTTTCCCTTTAATTGCATTATTAAACTAAACTGGTTGTGTTAAGTAGTTTCAGGGACAAATCCTCTGCTCCAAAACAACTTCAAAGGTTTGAAATAACAAGAAATATCATTGTACTCTATGCTTGACATGATTTTTGATATTAAGAGCTTCCATAATGAACTATCTGTTGAATAAATCAGCATTTTAAATATCATATGTTTTATTTATTTATTGATTAAAACAGCAATTGGCATTTTGTTCATGTTCTTCATCAACAGGTGACCTGTGTAAGTTGTAAGATTGATTGATCCTTTTGAATGTTTGCACTTTATATCTTAATCTTATGTAAATTTAATGTATAAAAAGTGAATGAGCTATCATTAGACATTATACATCAAAGGCCATATCAGGTCGTTAGATCTATTAATAGATGATAAAGTCAAATATTTTTTGGTTGAAAAAGTTGAAAGATCAGGTCATAGTCCAGATTCATTTAATATGCATTGAATAACAAATTTTTTATGATCACCTAAGTAGTTGAGAGTGTTGTTAACATTCTTAAAAGGGATTCTTTGACTTATCAACGAGACTGCAAAATTTAAGTGTTGTAGAAATGCACTCATTTTTAAATTTTTTTTATGGATGAAGTATTAAAATTATATTATTAGGGAAATGTTAACAGTGTCTTTTGGACATTAATAGATTAAAATAGTAAGTTTTTTAAAAAATTTGTGTAATCAATACATTTAAAATGTATTGGAAATTAAAATATTAATTTTTGTAAAAATATTTTTTTTATTTAATATTATTAAAGGTGCTTCGGAGGCACTCATTAGCATGACCATATTATTATTAAATTTTTGTGGTCATTTTTATAAACTTTAAAATTTTGAGGTAAAATTTGAAATTTGGGACCAAGTTGCAACTTTAAAGGGACCAATTTGCAACTTTTAAAATAAAATTAAGAGTCAAATTGTAGATTTTTAAAAAAATGGAGACTACTTTGCAAATTTTAAAATAATAACTATTCAATTTAACATTAATTGATATATACAAGGAAGTTAAACTCTTTCAAATTTAAATTTAAATAACAATTCATAGTTTAAATAAGTATGAATTTCATAATATCAGTTTTTAGCATTTTGTCAGCTAACAACTTGTATCAAAATCATTGACTTCATGTCTATTTACAATTGCCAAATTTGACCAATAACAAATATATAAAAATAAATTATTTGATTTAAAATTTCAAATTAACTGATTTCTATACTACTCTATTCACGATATACCAACATTAGATGTTACATACTTGTGATCAAAGGAAGGACAAATCCCTTTCTTAAACAATGTCCTCTCTTTATTAAAGAATACGTAAAAAAAGCCATTTCATGAGTTGGTGTCTAAAGATCCTTTTATAAGACATTAAACTGGAGTATTTTATTTTTTAAATTCTAGATCCTTTTATATATATATATATATATATATATATATATATATATATATATATATATATATATATATATATATATATATATATATATATATATATATATATATATATATATATATATATATATATATAATCAACTTACTCTAAGAGTAAGTGTTTTTAGCTTACTTCACAATATTAACTTTTAAATTAGATTTAATCAACCAGTTAATTAAGTAAAAATGTTAATTAAAATTTTTAACCATTAAATTTTAGTCCAATTAAAAGACTAAAATCTCAATTTTTAACCATTAGATTTAATCAAACGGTTAATTAAATAAAAATGCTAATTACAATATTTCTCCTCTGTTTGATTTGATTCAAATCACACACCTAAAATCTCAATTTTAAAAGTTTTAAAAGATGATTTGAGATTTTACTTTTTTTTTTTTACACAATTTGAGATTTTACTTGTGACCTGACTTTAACAACCTTAGATATGGTTCTTGTTCCAAAAACTCGATTAATTGACTTAAAATATATTGTTTATACTCAATCATAAACATATTGAATTATGCATGCAAAAAATATACGAATCTAAAACTCGATCCTCAAAGATGCGCAATTAAAGAGGAGACTCAATGATTAAGACTAAAATCAAAATAAATCTTAAGAGACAAGCAACAAAACCATTATAAAGACATGTATAGTCTCCCCTTAACGTAGCAGAGACATACAACTTTAAGAGTCATTTCTTTGCTGAGAATAGGCTTTATGTCTATCTTCAAGTTGACCTATCTTAGGAGGAGACCTGTTTGAAGAAGAAATTGTTGGACTTTTGCGAAGTTTGTGCTTTTTTTGACAGTGCCACACCTTCTGAGGCGAATTCCAAGAAACAAAAGAAGCAATACATAGAGACACGTTTGCTGGTGAAGACCGCCACTAGAGAGGATATGTGTGTCTTCTTTGGTAAGTAGCATATAAATGTTTTGGCTTTCTTTAATAAATTTTTGGCAATGGTTTCTTTGACTCTCTTAATCGCTTGCTCGTAGATAAGATGAAGTGTCACAAAACATTGCTTCAAATGAAGAGGATGCCTAGGGTTGCCACTTTGCTTTCAGATGTTGTCCACGTGTCAGCTTCGGTAAGAATTCCAAACAAGTATTTATCCAAAATATTTTATCTTTACTACCTCGTCCAGGATAAAGGTAGCAATTTCTCCTAATCGACTTGTTTTGGGGGTGCCTCACATTCGTAGTCACGTGCAAACAAAGACAATTCCTT
Source organism: Vicia villosa (assembly GCF_029867415.1). NCBI lineage: Eukaryota > Viridiplantae > Streptophyta > Magnoliopsida > Fabales > Fabaceae > Vicia > Vicia villosa. Next base: position 178,720,653 of record NC_081181.1, read on the forward strand.
GAGGTGGTATTCCCATGATGTGACTTTTGGTAAAGAGCGAAATGACAAAAGACCCCTAACAGTTCTACATTATTTGAGAGGATATGGTCCCAAAGAATGCTCAACCTCAACCCCAGGTGCATGGTCGTCGCTGCTTCTGGCCCACCCTTGTCCCCATACGACTAGGGAACTTCAATATTCTTTCAAGATGATCTTCATGATTTATTTTGACTTATACAAGGAGTATGCCAAGTTTGTGGAATATAGTTATTTTATTTTGTAGATCACTTTTGAGAATGCATTAAGGGAGTAGAATTTTTCTATCTCGAGGTGCAAATATAAAGGGGACATATTCTCCTTGAGCAATTGATGATGGATAGGAGGTCGATTAATATTGAGTCAGACTCGTAGAATTTTTTGTCGAGTTGCTCTCGCTCAATATACCACTTGCTATTGAGTAAATTAATATGTGCATTATTGCTTTTATTTCATTGCTTTTTCTTTATTTTCTTACCACTATGATTACTTGTTATTGCGCTTCCTTAAGTCTCAAGTTCTTTTCGATGGGAATTATCCAACATTTGAGGTCGTGATTAGAAGTTTTATTGGATGTCTCTGAAGATTGTTCCCAGCCAAGGGTTAATCCCCCTTCCTTACCCCCAAGTTTGAACTTGGTTTGAGACCGATGTAGTGAGGACTTACCTTAGTGCTCTAGAGAGTGACTAACTACCAAGACCTTGGGGAGGGGGGTGAGCCCTTATCACCACCCTGATTTATGGTCTATTGTCCTTATCTTTGCGACTTTACTATAGGAGTTTGATTGATTTAGTCATACATCTATACTGTTTATGACAACACCCCTTAGTCATGCATACCCTTTATGGTTATGAAGAAGATAATTTGTTGAAAACTTTATATATCGACATGTAAGAGATATTACATGATAATGCAAAATAAATTTTACATATGTTGAATAGAGATACTTAACCAAGTGACTATGTTACAATTTATTGATATATGGGTAACTCAGTGTGGCATATCTTGGTCGTCTTCAGCCTTCCTTTGCAGTTGTCTCTTGCAGTTATCATCAGTGATTCATGTCATACCTAGTGGGACCACCAACTATCTTATTTGGTGGTTGGTCGTCATTTCTCCCAATTTCTTGACAAGGGAGGCTGTGTTGATCTCAATTTCATTCCTTTAATGGTGCCCTTGGAAGGGTTCCTTGGCCTTGGAAGGGTTCTTCTTTTTCTTCTCACTACTACTATCCTTCTTCCCTTTGGCCCTGCCCACAACCTCTGTAGTTTTCTTAGGAAATCCCATTTCCAAGCAAAGGGGATCTTTTTTTTTCTTTATTTCTCAATCATCTTTCCGACCACTCCCTAGGTGTACTGGACGAGCCTCTTCTTCTTCTTCATAAAGTCATCGATTGGTCTTTCAAATGGACACATTCATTGGTGTTGTAGCAGTGAATCACATAGAAACATCTATATATTATTTTCTCACTCGTGGGGATTTCCTTGACCAAATAGGAGTTTCGTATCCCGACTTTCATGAAGTTGGTATTTGCGCAATCTGTAACACCCTTCTAAACCCCGCGGCAATTAAATAAAAATTTTAGAGTAAACATGAAAACAAAGGTGCCACAATTCAATAAAACAATTCATTATAACTCACTTGTCAGGCTTCACTAGTGAACAATCATCAATTCAATAAAATCATGTTTCTACACAACGGAATATTCATCATACGAATAAGCATAACATCATCTATGCAATATCCCACAAAATTAATACAATAACAACAGAATAGTGTAACATCATAGACTTTAAACTAGCGTTCCCCAGTGTTACAATATCAGAGCATGACACCGACTCTATACTTAAACAAACTGGCCTATGAGCTATCCTCACCGAGCCAAAAGCCGCTACTCGCCAATCTGAAATATCAACAGTAAGGGTGAGTCTCATTCACAATTAACAAATATTATAGAGTCATAAACAATAACACATCATAGTCACATTATTCACCCAATTGTATCATATACAGATATTTCAGACAAGTTTCATCATCATAACAATCAACACATCATCAATATTCATAACACTGGAAAACATCCAATTATGTTATAAAAATCATGCATATGAATGCAACTGACACTATGCATGTGGTACCAACATCATCAATGGGATTAACCCATCGACCGATCCAACATCATCAAGATACGGCCCTGCCAACACAAATTCCACACAATGGGAATTATGCCCTTCACTGAATTCACACATCATTCGGATTCAGCCCTCAAACATATGATTATGAATGAATGCAAACATATATGAAACATACTTATATCCTCGTCAAGTTTATGAGTAACATCATCCAATACTCAAACCATCATCATCATCATCTTCATCAAGCATGTTTACATATGTTAACATCATTCAAATACTATTCAATCATCGTCATCTTACAACCAATAAATCATCACATGATTATTGCTTCAAACATAACATATATTATCGCATCTCATCACATATATGCACAATATATCATCCATCAAACAAACAAAATATTCACATCATACTCATATCATTGCATAGAATGTCTCATAAGCTTCATAATACAATCAAACAAATCATCACATAACTCATGTTTTAAACATAGCATGTATCGTCATATCTCATCATATATGTCCACAACACATCATTCATCAAAACAAGCAAATTATGGTTTAAAAATAAATTCGAGCTACTGCTCATTTCATCATTATAACACAAAGAATATTTCATAAGCTTCATCCTTCTCGAAACGGCACTTAAAACAGGCAAACGGTTTGAAAGTTATGCATCTTTAAACTTTTAAAAAATTATTAGTAGCACGCGGCGCCACACATTGTTCGCGACGCGCTGCCAGGAAACGACGCCTTCGCGGCGCCAACAAGGGACGCGGCGCAAACTGAGTGAAATAATTTTCCTTAAGCTTTCTGCCAAGCAGTTCGCGGCGCCAACAATTGGACGCGGCGCGAACTGACCAGGTCAGAGATCCCAATCGCAAACGACAGCATACAAACCTGAATCCCAAATTCCTCAACCTCGACCAAATCGATTCAAGTTGATCAAACACCACAAAACAGCCAAACAACATATATCATACACACATATAACATATATTATGCATCATTAAGCATCATACAACACCAAATTCATGAGATTAATCAAAAACAGATAATTATCAACAAACATCCCAAAACCCAAACTCTATCATTCGACTCAATTGACATGAAATAATATACCTATATCAGTCCTATTATCCATAACCCGATAATAGATGTTAATCGGAAGAGTCCCCCCTTACCTTAGCCAAGAATCTGGACTTTTCCCCTTCTTCCCCATCAAACCCGTAAGCCCTCTTTCCTCAAATTCAGCAAGAGTCTCCAATCTTCAAACTCGCTTATCTCCCTCATCACGAACTTCCCTGACACGAATTAATATATCAAATCGAAGGAAATTTCGTGTAGAATCCGAATCTTCAAGAATTACCTGGGGCCACGAGCAGAGAGTTATGACTCGTTTTGTGAAGGCTGCACCATGAATACGAAAATAGGTCTTTGTCCATGAGCTCTCTCCTTCTTCCTCTTAGGTTTTCCTCTTCTATTTTCCAATTTCCTTCTTTTTCTTATTTTATGAAAATATATTATAATTTTAGAAAATGGCTTACTAACATAGCACCCCCTCTTTACTAACACCAGGCTTGGCCCAATAGCCCATCTGTTAAGTGCCAAAATGTAGTTATTTTGTGTTTGTAAATAGTGGCACTTATCGATACTTTTTGTTAATACCGTTTGAATAATTCCCCGTTTTTGTGTATATTTGTATCGTTTGTGTTTTGTTACATTTTCGTGTAAATATATACCGTTTGATAGTTTTGATGTCTTTTTGTAGGTATTTATGCGTGTTCGGAGCTTCGAGGAATAAAGTGTCGAAGACACGGTGGCGAACGCGTTTTTAATGAAATAAAAGTTGCTGTTCTGTTGAGCCCGCTTAGCGCGCTCTTGTGGCGCTTAGCGCGGTCTGGAGATTTTGAAGACCAAGACTGGCAGAAAGTTGGGCGCTTAGCGCGAGTTTTTGGCGCTAAGCGCGCTCTGGCGGTTTAGCAAAAATAAAGGGCAGCCCGCTTAGCGCGGTGGGCGCGCTTAGCGCGGTCTGCGATTTTCAGTTTTGCATATATGTTGTAAAATCACAGTTTTTTAGGTTTTTTTATCATCCATTTCCCCCATGGAGTGGCTCTGGTCCAATTTTGATAGTTTAGAGGCATAGGAAACACCATTGGGTGCGACATCATGTGGATTGATCATGGATCTGTCTCGATTTCATTGTACCGGTGAGATCTTTCCGGTTCATCTTCTCTCTTCCCTTTGTTTCATTCCAATGGTGGGTGTTGTATGTATGTTTCTACTCTTATTGTATGTATATTTGTGGATCTTGGGATCATTTATATATTCGCTTTACAAATCATCATTGTTGTTGTTCTTGATCTTTTTGCTTAAATGCTCTGGATTTGTGTTGTTGCAGATATGGACACCATAGATCTTGATTAGGAATGATAACTGTTAGTTTCTGGGTTGCAGACATGGATTTAGGACTAACAATCGTAGTGGGTATCGAGTCTAATGCCTCCGTGTTGTTTGTGTCGGTGGAGAAATCGCTGATGTGAATAGTACGGTTGAGCTTTCGTCGGTGTTGCAGACATGGACACCGATGTGGCATCTCGAGTGATGCCCGGTGATGTTGATGCGTATTGTGAGTGTCGAGCGATAGATCTTCAGATTTAAGTATTCGACGGGTAGAACGAAATGCAATTCCATAACTATTTCTCTTAGACTATTGAGATTGTTTATCTGCTTTTATTTACTTTTCCCGCATTTACTTTCCGCACCCAAATCATGAAACTTAGAACGCGAGATAGTCGAACGGCAGTTTTTCTCAACCAATCTCTGTGGACTACGATACGATATAACCTATATCACCCGGTAATAAATAATACCTATTACTTTTTGCTTGCCGCTTTACCGCTTCAACAAAATGGCGCCGTTGCCGGGGATTGGTTTTGAGATTAATCGCATTGCGATGGTTTTGTGTTTTAAGTTTCGTAAATATGTGTATATCGTATATTTTGTACATAGATGTATACTTGTATAGTTATACTTGTTTCGTTTTGTTTGGTGAACTTACTAAACAAGTTGAACTCGGATTAGCTCTTAAATTACATATCTTCAATTTTCAACTTGTTTAGTCCATTTCACCATTCCTTGTATATTGGTGTTTTTACACATACTTGTATAAACTTTTGCTTTTGATTCGTTTGTTAAGTGTTTGGGCAGGATGTTTCCTTTAGGTTGCGTTTGAGGCGAAAGCATTGGCGTACCGCGAGGAAGTTTCTTACCATTCGCGAAACAATAAAAGGCGTCGAGCTAACGACGTAAAACGAGCGCTTGTTGGGACGCACCCCAACGGTTTTATTTTTCTGTTTTTCTGTAAATGAGTTGTGTAGGTGATTAGTGGAGGTTGCTCTTAGTTTATGTTTTGCTGCATTGGTTTTTCATTTTCTGGTGTAGCACGCTTAGCGCGCTCACCGCGCTTAGCGCGGCCTGGGAGTTTTGTCCAATGAACTCTTTTTAATGGTTCACTCGGCTCGCCTTTTTCCCACTTCCACCAAAGCCTTATAGTGTAGTAATTATTAGTAATATGTGTTAATTCTTTTGTTGTTGTTTAGATTCAAATTTTGGCCCGATTACTTGAAGTCGCATTTGGTAATTCTTCAATTTTGATTGATTCAACATGCCAATTGTGCGGTAATGATTGTTCGAATTTGTACATAGCAAGGTACTCGTTTATCGCTTTCTATAGCATAACATGTTTAGGAGACTTTTCATTTGTACAATTTTCATATTATTCATTCTTTTTGCATAACTTGCTCATGACTTGAATCACATTAGTTTCCCCTTTTACCATAAATGTGAGGTGGCTTTCCATTGTGTACATATGCGAGTGACTGACATTTCTTGTTTTAACTGGATATTATTATGTTTAATCTTTCGTTTGTGTTGATTTTGTGAATGCACGAAAGTGATCAAGGCACTTGTTTGATTTTGAGCACAACTACCATAGCCAAATGTCAATTCACCTTGTGAGTGTGTGACCATTCGTAACCCCTTTGCACCTAATTTGTCATTGTCCATTTTGTTTTTGAACTTGAGACATAGTTCACCTTTTTGATGGATTTTGATTATCGTTTTTCTTGAACCCTCATCTATGATGTTTAGTTGGATTTTTACCTTGCCTTAGAAAGTAGGGAGTATTCACTTTATGTTATGGTTGGATTCAAGTTGGGGAGAGGATGTTTGCTTACTTATATTGTGGTTGGTGTGAGGTTGTGAAAAGAAAAAAAGAAAAAAAAATTGTGAAAAAGAAAGAAAAGAAAAAGAAAGAAAAAAGAAAAAAAATTGGAAAAAGAAAATAACAAAAAGAGTTGGGAATAAGATTGTGCTAATAAGTATTGGGTTTGGTGTGAAACATGTGATGAAAAAGAAAGTTTGATTGAAATTCCTTTGTTTGGAACTTTGTGGAAGTAACTACTCCCTTAGGTTTAGGCAAGTTTTTGTTTCGATTAGCTTTAGGACTTATCGCTTGTTTGTTAACCGAGCCACATTACAACCTTTAAAGCCCTTGTGATTCGTGCCGTTGCATTTTTTATACTATTTTTGGATGAATGCATAATTTTGTCTATTGTTTGCAAGATTGTCGGGTGTGTGTCAAAGTCCTCGCCTTTCGGTGTTTTTCATCTACCGGTGAATTTTTGCTAGGCGTGATTCGTGATTGAGCTTGTTTTGTTTTAGAATGTTTTGTATGAATTTTGTACTTAGGATCCGTTTCATTTTCATGTTGTCGTTGTAGGATTGTGGTAAGTATTTACTTTGTTGGTACATTTTTGTTTGAACAGTACAATTGTTTCGTTTTTCCAAATCTTGTTGATTCTTGATTCTTTGATTTTTACTTTTGCGATTTGAGTGTTTGGCCTTGTTTGAGGACAAACAAAATTCAAGTTGGGGAGAGTTGTTAAGTGCCAAAATGTAGTTATTTTGTGTTTGTAAATAGTGGCACTTATCGATACTTTTTGTTAATACCGTTTGAATAATTCCCCGTTTTTGTGTATATTTGTATCGTTTGTGTTTTGTTACATTTTCGTGTAAATATATACCGTTTGATAGTTTTGATGTCTTTTTGTAGGTATTTATGCGTGTTCGGAGCTTCGAGGAATAAAGTGTCGAAGACACGGTGGCGAACGCGTTTTTAATGAAATAAAAGTTGTTGTTCTGTTGAGCCCGCTTAGCGCGCTCTTGTGGCGCTTAGCGCGGTCTGGAGATTTTGAAGACCAAGACTGGCAGAAAGTTGGGCGCTTAGCGCGAGTTTTTGGCGCTAAGCGCGCTCTGGCGGTTTAGCAAAAATAAAGGGCAGCCCGCTTAGCGCGGTGGGCGCGCTTAGCGCGGTCTGCGATTTTCAGTTTTGCATATATGTTGTAAAATCACATTTTTTTAGGTTTTTTTATCATCCATTTCCCCCATGGAGTGGCTCTGGTCCAATTTTGATAGTTTAGAGGCATAGGAAACACCATTGGGTGCGACATCATGTGGATTGATCATGGATCTGTCTCGATTTCATTGTACCGGTGAGATCTTTCCGGTTCATCTTCTCTCTTCCCTTTGTTTCATTCCAATGGTGGGTGTTGTATGTATGTTTCTACTCTTATTGTATGTATATTTGTGGATCTTGGGATCGTTTATATATTCGCTTTACAAATCATCATTGTTGTTGTTCTTGATCTTTTTGCTTAAATGCTCTGGATTTGTGTTGTTGCAGATATGGACACCATAAATCTTGATTAGGAATGATAACTGTTAGTTTCTGGGTTGCAGACATGGATTTAGGACTAACAATCATAGTGGGTATCGAGTCTAATGCCTCCGTGTTGTTTGTGTCGGTGGAGAAATCGCTGATGTGAATAGTACGGTTGAGCTTTCGTCGGTGTTGCAGACATGGACACCGATGTGGCATCTCGAGTGATGCCCGGTGATGTTGATGCGTATTGTGAGTGTCGAGCGATAGATCTTCAGATTTAAGTATTCGACGGGTAGAACGAAATGCAATTCCATAACTATTTCTCTTAGACTATTGAGATTGTTTATCTGCTTTTATTTACTTTTCCCGCATTTACTTTCCGCACCCAAATCATGAAACTTAGAACGCGAGATAGTCGAACGGCAGTTTTTCTCAACCAATCTCTGTGGACTACGATACGATATAACCTATATCACCCGGTAATAAATAATACCTATTACTTTTTGCTTGCCGCTTTACCGCTTCAACACCATCTCATAATTCTTTCCAAATAATTCCACAAAATACCGAATAATTCCAAATAATAATTTAATTTCCGATTAAATTAAAATTAGAAAATATGGGGTGTTACACAATCCCCTATCCCCATCGTCTAGGCAAAAATTATTGTCTCTCTCTGGCCCACAGTCATTTTCTAGGTGTCCATCTCCTCGACATTTTCCACCTCTTCGAACAAGTGTTTTTCCTCTTAATTTATGTAGGGATGACCCTAGTTAAAAGTGTTAGAACAAGATTTGTTCTGATCAATTATCTTAGTTTTGATGATAACAATAATATGAATTTTGCTTAAGATAATATGGTACTCTAATCCAATGCAATTTCCTTTTCAGGAAATATATAAAGAGTATGCATAATTCAGCGCTCAGAAGCTTTGTCTCAAAGGGTTGAGCATGCAACATCAGAACATGGTCTGGCAAGACATCAGAAGATGGTCGAAGCAGAATCAGAACATGGGTCTATGGAAGCATCAGAAGAACATGAGATCAGAAGCACTGAAGTTCTGATGGTATCACGCTCAGAAGCACTTCAAGGTCAGAAGATTAGAAGATGCTTTGCACCAAGCTGTTTGACTCTGATGATATTCAAACGTTGTATTCACAAACATCAGATCAGAAGGAAGTACATGTGGCAGGCTACGCTGACTGACAAAAGGAACGTTAAAAGCTATTAAAGGCAACGTCAGTAGACACAGCGTGAACAAGGCTCGAGGTAGTTGACAAAAGCGTATAACATTAAATGCGATGCTGTACGGAACACGCAAAGCATTAAATGCACTCAACGGTCATCTTCTCCAACGCCTATAAATATGAAGTTCTGATGAGAAGCAAGGTTAACGATTCTGAACAAAACAACTCATATTAACTTGCTGAAACTCTGTTCTATTCAAAGCTCAGAATCTTCATCTTCATCAAAGCTAACTACATTGCTGTTGTAATATATTAGTGAGATTAAGCTTAAACGTTAAGAGAAATATCACAGTTTGTGATTATAGCTTTTAAGAAGCAATTGTAATACTCTTAGAATTGATTACATTAAGTTGTAAGGAACTAGAGTGATCGTGTGGATCAGAATACTCTAGGAAGTCTTAGAGGTTATCTAAGCAGGTTGTAACTAGAGTGATCGTGTGGATCAGAATACTCTAGAAAGTCTTAGAGGGTATCTAAGCAGTTGTTCCTGGAGTGATCAGTGTGTGATCAGAAGTCTCTGGAAGACTTAGTTGCTGACTAAGTGGAGAACCATTGTAATCCGTGCGATTAGTGGATTAAATCCTCAGTTGAGGTAAATCATCTCTGCGGGGGTGGACTGGAGTAGTTTAGTTAACAACGAACCAGGATAAAAATAACTGTGCAATTTATTTTTATCGGTCAAGTTTTTAAAGCTACACTTATTCAAACCCCCCCTTTCTAAGTGTTTTTCTATCCTTCAATTGGCATCAGAGCGCCGGTTCTAAGGTGCAAGCACTTAACCGTGTTTAGAAAAGATTCAGGAAGAGAAAAACGCTTCAGTAAAAGATGGCTGATGAAACTGCAAAGTCTACATCTACATCTGGCTCTGCTGAGCAACACAACGGTAACAATGGTTATACTAGACCGCCGGTATTTGATGGTGAAAACTTTGAATACTGGAAAGATAAACTGGAAAGTTACTTTCTTGGTCTAGATGGTGATCTATGGGATCTTCTGATGGATGGTTACAAACATCCGGTAAATGCCAGTGGCGTAAAGCTGACAAGGCAAGAAATGAGCGATGATCAGAAGAAGCTTTTCAGGAATCATCATAAATGCAGAACTGTTTTGCTGAATGCTATCTCTCATGCTGAGTATGAGAAGATATCTAACAGGGAAACGGCCTATGACATATATGAGTCCTTGAAAATGACTCATGAAGGAAATGCTCAAGTCAAGGAGACTAAAGCTCTTGCTTTAATCCAGAAGTATGAAGCCTTCAAGATGGAGGATGATGAAGACATTGAAAAGATGTTTTCAAGATTTCAAACTCTTACTGCTGGATTGAGAGTTCTTGACAAGGGATACACCAAGGCTGATCACGTAAAGAAGATCATCAGAAGCTTACCCAGAAGATGGGGTCCTATGGTGACTGCATTTAAGATTGCGAAGAATCTAAATGAAGTCTCTTTGGAAGAGCTGATCAGTGCCCTGAGGAGTCATGAAATTGAACTGGATGCAAACGAGCCTCAAAAGAAAGGTAAGTCTATTGCATTAAAATCCAATATCAAGAAATGCACTAACGCTTTTCAGGCTAGAGAAGAAGATCCTGAAGAATCAGAATCTGAAGAAGAAGATGAACTGTCCTTGATCTCCAGAAGGCTAAATCAACTCTGGAAGAACAAGCAAAGGAAGTTCAGAGGCGTCAGAAGTTCAAAGAAATTTGAACGTGGAGAATCTTCTGATGACAAAAGATTTGACAAGAAGAAGGTCATGTGCTATGAATGCAATGAGCCTGGACACTTCAAGAATGAATGTCCAAAACTTCAGAAGGAAAATCCCAAGAAGAAGTTTCATAAGAAGAAAGGTCTTATGGCAACCTGGGATGAGTCAGAAGATGATTCAGACTCTGAAGATGAGCAGGCTAATTGTGCGCTGATGGCGACAGAGGATGACGGATCAGAATCTACATCAGAATCAGATTCTGAAGAGGTATTTTCTGAACTAACTAGAGATGAGTTAGTTTCCAGTCTAACAGAACTTCTGGAATTCAAGTCTCAGATTAGTCTCAAATACAAAAAGCTGAAAAAGCTATTTGAATTTGAAACAAAGAAGCTTGAGTTGGAGAATTCTGAATTAAAAGAAAAACTTTTAAAATTATCCAATAATGTTGGATCTCCTTCTGATTCAGAAAAATCCACTCCTAGTCTAAACCATATTCTGAAAGAATATGATTTAAGTTTCAGGAAGTTCTTATCTAGAAGTATTGGCAGAAGTCAGCTAGCTTCTATGATATATGCTGTGTCTGGAAACAAAAGAGTCGGCATTGGTTTTGAGGGTGAAACCCCATACAAACTTGAACCTGTTGATGAAATGAAAATCACATACAAGCCATTGTATGACCAGTTCAAGTATGGCCACTCCCATGATATTAGGCACACTTCACATGCTCAAAGTTTTCACATAACACACACCAAAAAGCATGTGACACAACCTAGGAAATATCATGAAACTCATATTAAGAATTATCATGCTGTTCCTCCTTCTGCTTACAATGTTAAACCTAAGTTCAATCAGAACTTGAGGAGAACTAACAAGAAAGGACCCAAGAAGATGTGGGTACCAAAGAAAAAGACTATTTCTTTTGCAGATTCTCTTGGCGACAAAGAAGATAAAAGTCAACATGTCATGTCACCTGGACTCAAGTTGGTCTCAACACTTGAAGGGAAGAAGGACTGTCTTCCAAGTTCTGGTACTTAAATCTGTTGAAGAAACTATGTTCGTAGGAGATCAGAAAAGAAAGTTTATTAGTCTTGGAACCATCTGTTTTGTTTGTTTCTAAAGCAATGGTGTTTCGTTCTTGATTATTCTGAATGCTCTAAATGCTACAGAATATACAATATTGAAACATTGATTGTAGAAGAATCAATCAATATCTGGTTTGATGATAAACTTGGTTCCGATGAAACAAAGCAGCTTAAGAATTTCTGCAGATACAGTTTTGTCTTATCAGAAGCTGCAGAACAAAGAAGTGAATCTCCAGAAGCTGTGTATATCAGAAATAATGGATCAGAAGATCATTCAGATTTACATCAGCACACTTCAGAAGGAGTGTTTCCAGAAGAGTAACTTGATCAATTCAGAAGCAGTGATCGGAATCAGAAGGCGTAAAGCTTATTGAATATTTCACACCTGTCATCTATTATCTGATGATGAACACGTGTCTCTACGGTCAGTACGAAGCGTGCAGTTGAAAAGACGCCGACCTAGGTAACTGTATTAAATCATTTCATTTACCATGCTATCTCTCCTAATGTCATTTCTCATTTAATGCAAAATGATTTAATTATTTTCAAATCTTTTAAATAGCCCGCTTCAACTTCATTTTTTTTTCTCTTTCTCTCTATTTTGTTCTACATCTTCTTTTCGCTGCATCTGTTTTTTTTTCAAACCCTAGTCTTTGTTCTGATCTTACGGCATAATCATCATGAACTCTTCCTCTTGTTCATCTTCCTCAAAAGAAAAACTTACTTCTTCACAAATCCTTCTACGAAATTATGAATATGCTCCTTTGAAAACTTGCTTGATACCCACGAAGGACTTGGAGGTTTTATGTGAAACTGCTGTGGACTTAAACAATCTTAAAGCGAATGGCTTTAAGTGTGATGCAAGAATCCTTGAGCAAGGATGGTCCAAGTACCTTAATAGATTGGTTGGTCCAATTTATCCTGATCTTGTGAAGGATTTCTGGGTACATGCAACGGTTACCCCAACGGCCATCATTTCATTCGTGCTAGGGCATGAAGTGGTTATCTCTGAAAAACTGATCAGGAAGCTATACAATCTGAATGATGAAGAAGGTTGGTCTGGTTTTCGACATGCATCTGTTGATTGGTCGATAGTTGAAAAACAAATCTCTCAGTCTTCTGGGATTGACTCGAATAACACAGGCACCTTGAGGCCATTTTATAGAGTATGGGCTGAGATTATTCTGGGTTCTCTTCACCATAGAAAAAGGATGCTCTCCTCTTCTTACATCAGTCCAGATCACAAGCACACTCTTTTCTGCATTGGCAAAAAGACTGAGATCAACATTTCTCATATTCTGTTTGAGAATCTGAAGACTTCAATCTTTGAGTCAAGAGAAGAGGAAAGGGCGAAGTACCCTCATCTTTCAAGAACGACTATTCCGTTTGGAAGAATGATTTCAGACATTCTTATTGAAAGCAAAGTGCTGGACTCCATCAGAAAACTCAATACATCCCATTTGCTTGGAGTAGTTCAAGGTCCCACTTTCAATGGTGTGGATTTGTTCAGATTAGAACTCATTCAAAATGTACCTTCTGTGTGCTCAAGCTTTCCTGACATTCTCTCAAGAAGACTTGCTGTTGAAGGTTTTGCCTCCTTGTTTCAAGAAGAACTGCATCAGGTTGTCAAGTCTTACCTGGAAGATTGTGTTAGGAAGCAATCAGATATTGATCCTGCTTGGATCCGTGGCAGAGTACTTCCGTCCAAGGCTGACCTTTTGAAGAAGGATCAGAAGGAACAAAAGGCTAGGTTTAAAAGAAAAGCCCGAGAAGATGAGGCTAAGGAAGCCAAGAAGTTGAGAGTCACCTTTGATCCTGACAAGGTGGACTCTGAAGAACGAAGGGAGAAAAGGATTAGAGATTCCTTTCGCAGAACCAGATCTTCTTCTTCTGTGCAAATCTCCAGGCAGGTTTTTACTCCACCTCCCTCTGTCCCTAAACCATCCTTCCAATCACCTCCATCTGAACCAAAAATAAACTTCACCTTACCAAATCCTTCTCCATCAACCTCCTCCTCTCCCATTCTAAATCCCACTCCTCTAAATATTCTTCCCCCAACTCCTTCTGATAGGACTTTCTCACCAATTCCCTTTACAAATAATCCATCCTCATCAATCATTCTCTCAGTTATTCCCTCCTCCTCGTCCACCGCACCTCCACCTTCTGTATCCCATCCCTTACCTACCAGAAAATCAAAACCCTTTTGTCCTCTCTACCCGGACTACAAATTCACCCTTAATCCGCCTGAACCTGAACTCTCTACCTACCTGGAACTTTTCAGATATAAGGTAATCAATGGCTTAGACCTTCTGAAGGAAGCCTTCCTAAATGGTCTGAATGATGTTTCTACAAGAAATATCTGGAAAAGATTTCGCAAGGTGTTTCAAGAAGAAGCAATGGGAGTACAGAAAAGACTAGTGGCTGCTGCCCCACGGCCTCGTGGAATTCTGAGGAATTATGAAGACTTCTGGTTTGCTAGTCTCAAAGGAAGACATCTGTTGGAAGAGAAGCCCTTCTTGGATGAGATGGAACAATTAAGACTGGCTGCTGAAATGGAAGCAAATCCATGCAGGGATATTGTTATCTTTATTCCTGATTATCCTGTTCTGCTCGGAGACTTCAAGACTCTCTTTAACTATCTGAGGGAAAACCCTTCTGAGAAAGACCCAAGCTTGGTCATTCCAGAAGTTGTTGACCCACCAGAAGTTGAAGGTCCTTCTACTCCCAGAAATCTAGCTGCCATTCTTCAGGCACTTGAGAATGGAGACTCGGAAATTCTTGCTGCAGAATATGGAGATGCTTCTATGCAAGAAGCAGATGTTGAAGATCATGTTGCTGAATCAGATCCTGTTGAGGAAATCCCTGCAAATGATCTATCCATGGAAGCTACAGATCAAGTTGCTATTCCTGTGGTTGAAAGCGGTGAAGCTTCTTCTGATGAATCTTCTCGTCTTGCAAGGACTCTGGAAGAAATTCAGAAGAGACAGGATGAGCAAAGCTCACTCAATGCTGAGTTTAGAGCTTTCATGGTGAGGCAAGATGGACACAACAATGAGGTTCAAGAGATGCTGGCCAAGATCCTGTCAAGGCTAGGGCCATCTTAGATTGAGTCTGTGTTGTTTCTTTCTTTTCGTTGCATCTGTTTTTGTGCATCTGATCTTACTTATCTTCATGTACTTCTGTACCTGATGTTTGAACTTCAATGAAATCATCTTCTTCCTCCGTGTGTTTCTTTTTGATTGTCTCTGAATCTTTTCTGTTTTTTGATGATATGACAAAAAAGGGGGAGAATTATGTGATAAATGATTTGATTTAATCAGTTGCTTTCACTAACAAGAACTGCAAGTTCTATATGGTTTAAGTGTTTTGCAGGTATAAATAAGTGAAGAGAATCTTCAAAGCACACAAGAAGCAAAACCATAAGAAGCGTTATTCTGTAAAAAGAATAAGCTCATGGAAACTGAAGCAAGCTGAGTGCTGTCAAGCTTCAGAATCAGAAGCACTGATAATAGAATTTGATCCATATTTGTCTATTTGTTCTGACAAAATTCTATTTGCTCTGATACATTATTTTAGCCTATATGGCTCTGATACATATCATGTGTTCTAATATACATTTTATGTTCTGACTCGTTCATGCTGACTTTTGTCGTTTAGTTTTTGTTCTGTAACATTTCAGGATGTAGAGATGCTCTGATGATGCTCTGGTACATTCAACAATGTTCTGATACAAATCTAGCATGAAGTGATGTTGGTAGAAATTCAAAGCTCTGAAGCTATCCGAGGGAAGCAGAAATCAGAAGCTGTGAATGTTCTAAAGATCCAGAAAACTCAAGTTCTGAAGCTGTCCTAAATGGAAGCAGAAATCAGAAGCTGTGAATGTTCTGAAGATCAAAGAAATTCAAGTTCTGAAGCTGTCCTAAATGGAAGCAGAAATCAGAAGCTGTGAATGTTCTGAAGATCAAAGAAATTCAAGTTCTAAAGCTGTCCTAAATGGAAGCAGGAATCAGAAGCTATGAGTGTTCTAGGGATCTAAAGAAATTCAAGTTCTGAAGCTGTCCAATGGAAGCAGAAGTCAGAAGCTATGAATTCTCTGAAGACAGAAGCTTATGTGATCGTCTCTACCGAAATAATCAGGGAAGTCTTTTATTAAAGTTCTTCGAGTATTTATTTCAGGGGGAGATTATTTATCTCAGGGGGAGATTGTTAATCTCAGGGGGAGACATATTCACATGCTTATGCTATAGCTGTGTAATTTGTCTTTTGCCGTCTGCTCTTTCTGATCGCAAATTCATATCATTTATATATGTTTTTGTCATCATCAAAAAGGGGGAGATTGTTAGAACAAGATTTGTTCTGATCAATTATCTTAGTTTTGATGATAACAATAATATGAATTTTGCTTAAGATAATATGGTACTCTAATCCAATGCAATTTCCTTTTCAGGAAATATATAAAGAGTATGCATAATTCAGCGCTCAGAAGCTTTGTCTCAAAGGGTTCAGCATGCAACATCAGAACATGGTCTGGCAAGACATCAGAAGATGGTCGAAGCAGAATCAGAACATGGGTCTATGGAAGCATCAGAAGAACATGAGATCAGAAGCACTGAAGTTCTGATGGTATCACGCTCAGAAGCACTTCAAGGTCAGAAGATTAGAA
The DNA here is from genome assembly GCF_029867415.1 of Vicia villosa. NCBI lineage: Eukaryota > Viridiplantae > Streptophyta > Magnoliopsida > Fabales > Fabaceae > Vicia > Vicia villosa. The sequence goes on from NC_081181.1 coordinate 178,737,223, forward strand.
GATGCTTTGCACCAAGCTGTTTGACTCTGATGATATTCAAACGTTGTATTCACAAACATCAGATCAGAAGGAAGTACATGTGGCAGGCTACGCTGACTGACAAAAGGAACGTTAAAAGCTATTAAAGGCAACGTCAGTAGACACAGCGTGAACAAGGCTCGAGGTAGTTGACAAAAGCGTATAACATTAAATGCGATGCTGTACGGAACACGCAAAGCATTAAATGCACTCAACGGTCATCTTCTCCAACGCCTATAAATATGAAGTTCTGATGAGAAGCAAGGTTAACGATTCTGAACAAAACAACTCATATTAACTTGCTGAAACTCTGTTCTATTCAAAGCTCAGAATCTTCATCTTCATCAAAGCTAACTACATTGCTGTTGTAATATATTAGTGAGATTAAGCTTAAACGTTAAGAGAAATATCACAGTTTGTGATTATAGCTTTTAAGAAGCAATTGTAATACTCTTAGAATTGATTACATTAAGTTGTAAGGAACTAGAGTGATCGTGTGGATCAGAATACTCTAGGAAGTCTTAGAGGTTATCTAAGCAGGTTGTAACTAGAGTGATCGTGTGGATCAGAATACTCTAGAAAGTCTTAGAGGGTATCTAAGCAGTTGTTCCTGGAGTGATCAGTGTGTGATCAGAAGACTCTGGAAGACTTAGTTGCTGACTAAGTGGAGAACCATTGTAATCCGTGCGATTAGTGGATTAAATCCTCAGTTGAGGTAAATCATCTCTGCGGGGGTGGACTGGAGTAGTTTAGTTAACAACGAACCAGGATAAAAATAACTGTGCAATTTATTTTTATCGGTCAAGTTTTTAAAGCTACACTTATTCAAACCCCCCCTTTCTAAGTGTTTTTCTATCCTTCAAAAAGATTATTTAAGCTACATGCCTTTCTAGCCCTAACTTATAGCGGAACATATAGTTCAGTCGTAGTCCCTTTTTAAATATCCAACATTTTAATCCATCATTCATTCTCCCCACTTCCACTACTACTTTGTTGAATGAATCAATGTATTCCCATAAGGTATATTTCTTCTTCTTTTGAATTCCAATGAGTACAACTATCATAGTGGGTTAGCCCTTTCAAGAAATGAATTGGGTGGCGAAAGAGCCGTAAAGTTCCCTCCATGAGTTTACGCTTTTATTCAGAAGGGTTTTGAACCATATCATCATGACTCTTTTGAGGGTTAACACAAACAATTTGCATTTCACAACCCCCATGCATGGTAGTAATCGAGTCTAGTATCTACATGCTCGATATGCTCGTCTAGGTTTCCTGAGCCATCATAGTTGTCCAATTTAGAAGGTTTCTTAAGAGATTTTTCGGTACCATACATTTCCTCTCTTAAGGAGTAACGCGACAACAAATGACAGTGACGACGAATCTATGGTGGAGTGTGATTGCCTCATCCTCCCTCATACTTGTGTGGCGAGGTGCAGTTTTATCGACTTTAAATACGGGTTGTGGATCCAAGGTCATCTCTACGTAGGGAGAAGGAACTTATAAGTATTGGTTCTGGCTCAACTCATATATTATCGCGAGAGGCCTCTCTGTGCTTAGAATGATCCATAGGAGGATCAAATTGCAAATTTTATTCGATTTTAAGTACCCTTTCAACTAACATGTGTGAATTCAATTGTTGCACTAAGTTGTTGACATGGTTGAGCAGATTGTTCGCCCATTACATGCCAAAATTGGATTGCATCTATTGAAGGCTCTAAAATATATCTTGTTTGGGAATTAGCGGTTGCGAAAAAAGTTTGCTTTGAAGTGGTTGATCGAAAGATTGAAAAATTGAAAGAACTTGGAAAATGCGTTGTTCAATCGTCAGAGGGACTGGATCTTGTGGTGTAGAACTGGGAGGAAAAGTCACCAAGTTAGGATCGTCCTTAACCTCTATGAGGTAGTAGAGTCCCCCTAGCGAGATCAGGAATATTGACGGTTGCAGCGACCACAACATTGGTGTTATCTTGAATAGCTAATTGAGTAGCTCTCGATGTTGCAATTGTTTTAAGAGTTCCATTAGAGATTTAAACGAGGAGATGAGGAGACCAGAGCTTACCGAATTATGGTAAAAAATAGTGGTTTCTCGTGGAATTTCACAAAATTCAGACGTGGGTTCCCGCAGACAATTGTGTGTGCACACAATGGAGAATAAAAAATTCAACGTCTACGTATTATTATCTAAGATTATTTTGTTTCTAGATTTGCATTTTTATAGAAAAATTCAAATTTATAAATAATGTAATATACAAAAGTTGTTATTTCAACAAGTTATTTATAATTTAATCGTCAATTTGATCATAACCAACGTGTGTAGTAAATCATCTAAGGCTTTGTTTGAATTGATGGAATGAGATGAAATGGAGTGTTATTATGTTGTTTGTATTCTGTTTAGGAACCAGAAATAGTTGGTGATAAAATGAACTAGGACTTGAATGCTGTGGAGCGTGCTTTCGATACAACAAGGCGGGATGGACCTGCATGGTTAACACTGGCCAAGTCAATCAATGAATAAAAAGTATATGAGTGTGAGAATGAGTAGAATTCCTGAGTCTTCCCATGTGAAGGACTTTATATAGAAAGGGCGGTTAAACCTCTTTCGCTTGATCACGTGTCTCGTGCGGATAACCATTCAATTAGATCTGACGTGGGACGTTGACAGAAAGTCAGAATTGTGCGCTCATAACTTGAGTGAAGTTGTACTTATTCCTTTGGTCTTTACTTCAGAGCGCTCGTTTTTTAGCCTTGACATGTGAGTCTTGTGAGCGGCTCAAAACTGTTTGGAGTAGTTAAAATCAAGTGGGATGGAGCGAAATTGAATTGTATCAGTTTCATTCAATTCTATCACTTACCGTTATATTTCTTCCCTTTTGATATGTGCAGAAATAAAAATTAGTCTTGTTTTGTCTTACAAAATATAATACTCTCTTCTATTTCATCCTGTTTATTTTATGATATTCAAGCAAATTTTAATTGCCATACCATCATTATTTAAAATGTGGGGTTGAAATTTTTTAAAATTAGGATATTGAAATAATTACGTATTTAAAAGGAGGAGAACAAAATTACAAAAATCATAGACAAAAAATTCAAATGTAGATATAGAAAAGGGGTGTTTATGGTTCATAAACTGCACTAAATTAAACCATATTTATAGTTTGATTCAATTTGGAATAATCACTTATATAAAATTCAATTAACTGCTAAAATGAATTCAATTCAATTCAAAACTAGTTTAGAATCCGTTTATATTTATAAACTAGTTTATAATCAGTTCACAATTTTATATTTTGAACTCTTTTAAAATCAATATTTTTAATGTCATTAAAATTTTGTATTGAAAAACAATATTATCAAAATATTTATTTTAAAAAAAAAATCAAATTTTTACTCTTTTTTATTCACGATTTTTTTTTAATTTTTTCAGATTTTTTTCCAGGGGAAATATTTTTATATAAAAAATTATATATATTTTTTTCAAATTTTCAATATATATATATATATATATATATATATATATATATATATATATTAGAATATTTTTACTCTCAATTAATTCTTTATTCTTTTTAAGAGAAACTAATTTATATAATTACTAGTCTATAAAAGAAAACTAGTTCTTAATCAGTTTTAAATTGAGTTTGAATCGTTTAAATTAAATAATTTAATTTATTAACTATTTAACTGGAGTTTTTTTTTATAATACAATTCAATTCAATTTACGTATACAATTTAATTAATCATATTTTTGACCACCCCTAATATAAAATATATATATTATAAAAAGTAGGGTCTTGCTAACCAGTGCCCTCGGAGCAATGGTTAAGCATTCTTAAAAAAAAATATTTTATAGTAATTTTAATATTTCAATTTCCAAAACAATAAATACGCAGATTACCGAGATAAATTTACTATTTTAAAGTCTTAACCATTGCCTTGAGATATAGATATAAATTTTTTCTAAATCATATGTACATTTGTTTATATTTGATAGAAGAATTTAGATATGAACATAAAATTATGTAGAATATAAATTTTTTAAATTTATATACACTAATAATAATGTAAAATTTTCACATAAATATTTACATATAATTATGTGATATCAAATAAATATTTATAGAGATATTTCAATAGATACTAGATAAGATTGAATAACACAAAAAACTATATATTAAAAAAACTAAAAACCAAAATATAATCCAATTCAAATTTAAACTAGCGTTAAAATATTCATAGTTTATAATTATTTTCAAAATCTATTTTATTTGATTTTTTTAGTTACAGAAAAAGCACTCACTACTCACTAGGGTTAAAGTTAAAGATCACCCATCAAAAAAACAGAAAAGACAATAACAAATTAAAAAAAAAATCAATTTGTTAAAGATTTTTTAACAGATTTCCTCGAAATTTAAACAAAATCTTTATATTATTAAAAGATATAAACGAAATTTCCTCCAATTTTGTTACATATATTTTAATATATATATTATAGAAGACTTGTGAAAGTCTTTCATATTATTGCCTTACAATCTTCCTTCAGTTCTTTATAAATATCCCCTCTCTCTCATTCAATCAAACTCATTCCTCTTCCAAAATTTCACAAACCCAAACCCTTTTTCGTTTATTTTACTCTCTTTTGCGATGGGTTTCGATCTTGAAGAGAAAGCCAAAGAGGCCTTTGTCGAAGACCACTTTGAGTTAGCCGTTGAACTTCTCACACAAGCCATTCTTCTTGATCCTACCAAACCTGAACTCTATGCTGATCGTGCTCAAGCCAACATCAAACTCAACAACTTCACCGGTTTCACTCTTGTTCCCTTCAATTTCTACTTTCACTTGTTTTTCTTAGGTTTTTTTTATTTTTTTATTTTTACATGATAATTTGAAAATTTTATAAATGATATATTAATTTTGTTTAGAGGCCGTTGCTGATGCCAACAAAGCTATTGAGTTGAATCCTTCTCTGTCAAAGGCATATTTGCGCAAAGGGTAAATACAATACCGCATTAACCTTTTCGTATTCTTACGTATTCTGTAATGTTTTGTTTATTTGTTTATGATTTTGGCTGCAGTAATGCATGTATGAAGCTTGAGGAGTATCAGACTGCCAAGATTGCTTTAGAGACCGGTGCCTCGTTGGCTGCAGATTCATCAAGATTTCTTAATTTGATTAAAGAATGCGATAGGCTCATTGCAGGTCAACTTTATTCTTATTATTGGACTTACAAACTCTTTTTATTTGGTGAATATTGATTAGTTTGTTATTTACTTTTTTTTAGTTGTTTGTGGTTTTTTCGATTTTTGTTTGAGTTTGTATGTATCTGATGTTGTATCTTGACGATTGAAAAGGAAACTATGGATAATTTATTTTTTTGCTCGAAAACTGACTGATTTTGGATGACATTGTCTTAAACAGAAGAGTCTTCTACTCAGGAAAAGTCCACCACCACACAGGAGGCAACTCCAAAAGTTGTTGTTCCAGAGAAAAATCTCTTGGAGGAGCCAATAGTGGCGGTAGCTAAGCCTAAATATAGGTTAGTAGTAGTAGTTGTATTCGGAAGGTTTATGTCCTTTGCTAGGGTTATTGCTTTTGCGGCATTTCATGAACCAACCCTTTGTGGATTGATAAAGTTTTATCTAATGGTAGATGCTAATCTGTGAAAAAATTATGCAGGCACGGATTTTACCAGACACCTCAAGAAGTGGTTGTAACGATATTTGCCAAGGGGGTCTCCAAAGAAAGCATTACTATCGACTTTGGTGAACAAATAGTATGGTTTACATTATAATAATATTTACTTGTTGTTTTTATGATTGGTTTTTGTTACACTTGTATGCATCTTGGTTGAACAAGTTGGATATAACATTCTAAGTTTATTTCCTTTATATTTTCTTTTGTAGCTAAGGGTCAAGATTGATGTCCCTGGAGAAGATGCATATGTTTTTCAAACTCGCTTATTTGGAAAGGTATGAACATGAGCTTTGCATTGTTTTTATTTGTTACTAGCCTTTTTATTGGAAGTTTCACATTTAAATTTCTGTCATTGTTTTGTAATTCTATATAAAATGTTAATAAGTGGTTGGTTATCTTCAATCAGATCATACCTTCCAGATGCCGGTATGAAGTTATGGCCACCAAAATTGAAATTCGCCTTGCTAAAGCAGAATCTATTAACTGGAAGTCCCTAGAATTCACCACAGAAGCCACAGTTGCACCAAGGGCTATTGCCTCTTCAGGTAACTTCAGATTTATCTACCATTTTTAAGACTCATTGTTGTTTGGTGGTTTATTTACAGTCTTAATCCCTTAACATAAATTTTACAGTTACTGGAACTCAAAGACCTACTTACCCGTCCTCAAAACCAAAAAGAGTAGATTGGGATAAGCTTGAAGCTCAAGTTAAGAAAGAGGTTTGTCTTCTGCGTACAAAAAACACTCATCTCTTTATATTTTAATGCACTTCTTTCTCCTAAACATTTTGTCATTTCAGGAGAAAGATGAAAACCTTGATGGTGATGCTGCACTGAACAAATTTTTCCGGGAAATATATTCCGATGCTGATGAGGATACAAGAAGAGCAATGAAAAAGTCATTTGTAAGTTTTATTTTAATTTTCTATATTTGATTGATCCTTGCTGCAATGTCGTAAGTTTAATTATTTGTTCGAATGTTGTTTGTAGGTGGAGTCGAATGGAACAGTGCTGTCTACAAACTGGAAGGAAGTGGGAACAAAGAAGGTTGAAGGAAGTCCTCCAGATGGCATGGAGTTGAAGAAATGGGAATATTAATATCTTTTCTAAATTACTTTATTTTGGAAATTTGGGTGCTTAATTTTGTTTACATAACTAGTGAACAAAAGTAGTAAACCTTTTTTTGGTTTTTTTGGGTTTTCATGACTTCATTGGTGGCTGATTTTTCTCTGTTTGGTGAATACAATGCAATTGCAGATTCTGTTTTTGGTGTCATTCTTCTATTTCAACTTTTTATTATTTAATTCTGTCCGGCTTGTATTATAATTATAATAATAAAATTATTTAACTTTCTAAATGGATGAAATTTTTTAAAATTATGATATAAATAAATATTTAACATAATTAAATAATCAATATATTTTTAAATGAATATAGACTTTAATTAAAAGGATTAAGGTAACACTTGTAACTTATACTAAAAATAATTAGTTAAGTTTAGGTCTATTTATTTATCTATATTTAGCACTTTGTTAATGCAATAACGTTATTACACAGCAAAAACCACTAATCAATTTGATACTAGTATATTATTAGAAAGGAAAACTCTATTAGTTGTCTATGACTAGTATTTACTGGAGATTCAACATTTCTAACGAGAAACGAAACAAAATGTTGTATCATAATCAAAATGTTAATAACTAAGAGAAGAAAATTGATCAAAAGAAATATTCTGCAGCATGTCTTCGAAACGAAATGACACGACTATTTACTTAAGAACATGCGTAGACCTGCCACCGCAGGTGAATTCCCATGTACCATGGTGGGACGTTACAGATTCAAAGACGATTTTAGTAAATTCTTTGCCAATGTTGCAGATGCAAATGTGCTTGATCTTTTTTGCAACTTTTTTCTTTAAATCGATCTTGTCTTGTTTTGGAATCCACAGGTTCACTTCTATGAGCATTGTAAGTCCTTTTTTTTCCCCTCATGTTCATGTTTGTGTCAATGTTTGATAGACAGAACATTAATTAACACATTCTAGTTGTTGTTTTATGTTAGGTTGGTCTTATCTTTGCAGCTACATTCAATGAAAACTGGACGAAAACGATGAAGACGTTGTTCTGGTCAGATTCACAGGAAAATCTAGGACTAATTTCAATATTTGGTTACATGCTGTTCCTATTCTACATTGGAGTAAAAACAGATATGAGTGTAGTCCATAAAACTAGGAGTGGTGCCACCAACATTGGTTCTTTAGCTATAATGGCTCCTTTTCTATGTGGCATGGCTACTCTAAGTTTTTTCTCAACAAAACCTCTTCAATATTACCAAACAAAAATACTTGTAATTATCATTGGATTGTTCTCCATGACTCCTTTCCCTGTAATCTCCTCAACTTTAAGCGATCTCAAGATCCTGAACTCTGAATTGGGTCGAATCGGGCAATCAGCGTCGTTAGTCAGTGAAATTTTCAGTGTCTTCTTAGCATCAACACTAACGTTTGGTAAATTATACGAGGACCATGGTTTAGCGAGAGCGTTGATTTGCATTGCGGCTGCTGTCTTGTTTATACTCTTGGTTATATTCATTATCCGACCGTCGATGTTTTGGATTATTAAACAGACGCCGGAAGGTGATCATGTGAGTGATAACTATGTTTATGGCGTACTCATATTAGTCTTGTTATCATCCTATGCTTCATCCAGATTTGGATTTTTCGGTCTCTTCGGACCTTTTGTATTGGGAATGGCTATACCTGAAGGACCTCCATTAGGCACTGCTATTATTAAGAAAATTGATACTTTTGTTAATGGGATTTTCATGCCAACGTTTATGACTACATGTGCAATGAGGGTAGATTTGAGAGACTTGTTGTGTTGGAGAAATAAAGTTGATGGAAGTGTTGATGTTTTTATGGTGCAAGCTTTGGTTATTGTCACGGTTTGCTTTGTTTCTAGATTTGTTGCTTGTATGATACCTCCTTTACGCCAAGAATTGCCTTTGAGAGATGCTTTTTCTTTATCTTTGATTATGAGCAGCAAAGGCATCGTTGAAATGGCTACGCTCTCTGTCGCCAGAGATACTACAGTAAGCATTTTACTTCATTTCATTGTAATATATATTTTTTAAAATCTTGATATCTGGTCTTGCGACTGATTAATCCAAGAGGACAAATCCCACCGTCCATTTGCGGGGACCAGTTTAAAGATAGAGCAAAGCTAATATTGAGGCCTTGAGAGAAACACACTCTCAGAACCTCTGGGGTTATTTCATCATACTATTAATTCAATTCTATCGTCGTCGTCATCATTTAATATTAATTGAGTTCTATATTTGAATGCATGCAGGAACTACCTAATAACATATTTGCCTTATTGATGGTATGCATCATAGTAAACACCACTATGGTTCCAATGCTGTTGGGTTATATGTATGATCCAACAAAGAAGTACACAGGTTACACAAAGAGAAACATAGCAGATCTGAAAAACAACTCAGAACTTCGAGTTTTAGCATGTATTCACAGGCCCGACAATATTCCAGCGACGATAAATCTTCTCGAAGCAGCATATCCAACGAAACAAGATCCGATATGCACTTATGCACTTCAACTGATCGAGTTAATAGGACGAGCTTCTCCTATATTCATCAGCCACGAACTTCAAAAAAAGAAGAAATCGAGCACAAACACCTCGATGGCAGAGAAGCTTCTAGAGTCATTTCAAATCTTCGAAAAAGAGTTCAAAGGTTGTTTACTCGTCAACACATTCACAGCCGTATCACCAGCAGAAATGATGTATGACGATATCTGTACACTAGCACTCGACAAATTTACATCACTTATTATCCTCCCTTTTCATAGAAAATGGTCGTGCGACGGTAGCTCGGTCGAGTTGGAAGACGAGTCGTTGAGGGACTTGAACTATCGAGTTATGGAAAGAGCACCATGTTCCGTTGGCGTGTTAATCGAAAGAGCACAAATGACACATATATTCTCACTAGAAACACCATATAATGTGTGTTTGTTGTTTATAGGTGGGAAAGATGATAGAGAAGCACTTATATTCACAAAGAGAATGACCAAGAATCCACATGTTAAGGTAACAGTGGTTAGATTCATTAGTTTGGAAGTTGATTCAAAGGTTTGCTGGGAGCGTTTACTTGATAATGAGTTGTTGGATGAGATAAAGACAAAGAATAAAGTTGGAAATGTTTATGTAAAATATGTTGAGGAAACAGTGAAAGATGGACCTGAAACAGCATTGATAATAAGGTCTTTGGTGACTGAATTTGATTTGATTATTGTTGGGAGACAAGCAGGGATTGAAACACCTCAAACATGTGGATTGTTGCAATGGAGTGAGTATCCTGAACTTGGTGTTTTGGGTGATTTGTTGGCTTCTACTGATGCTGCTGGTAAAGCATCTGTCTTTGTTATACAACAACAAAGAACAGCTATGGATATTTGAAATTTTATCAGGATCACTGATTGTACATTTTGTAATCATAGGAATTCAATTCATTTTTTTAGTTAATCATAGTATTAAAATTCATAGTTAGCATTTTTTTGAATGAATGCCAAAATGTATATAAAAAAAAACTTTCTATTTATTTGTTTGATAAAAGGAAATCAGTTTTAAAAGTATAATGTATATTATAATCAATACGAATGTCGAGAATTTGACATGCCATCCCCCAAATTATACATGTCACCTCCCTAAACCTATGAAAAGATCAAATTATTCAACCAATTTTCATTACCACATTTTCTAAAATTTATGTGAAGAATCGATTTTTCTGACGATACCGAAAATTTAGAAGACTTACCAGAAATTTGACGAAAACAAATAAGATTTACGGTATATTTTGTGAAATTTTCGGTATTTACTACTGGAAATTTTAAAATTTCCAGTATTTTCAAAATTTCTGGTATTATTATCATTCGCCAACATTATCAGAAATTTTGAAATTTCTGGTGCCTATTATCATACCAGAAGTTTCAAAATTTCCAGTATTTCAAATTAAAAAAAAAAAACTATTTCCTTATATTTTTAAATTTTGCAGTGAGGACCAGAGGCAGGGACGATTCTGTTGCGGGACAGACCACCGATTGAGCTCGTGCAATTGTTCGACCTGCTGATGAGGCGCATGCCTCAGAGCTGTGTGCTGGACGCCTTCCTCCGAACGGTTCTAATCGTAAACGGATGGCTGAGCAGCAGGTGGTGGCGGGGTTCCCCGCACCTCGTCGCCGAACTGGTAGAGCATCCACTACAATGGAGGAGCCGGTGGTTCAGGTGCAGAGAGTTCAGGAGCCGGTGGTTGAGGAGCAGGTGGTTGTTATTTCGGTGGTTCAGGTGGTCCAGGAGACGGTAGTTGTTGAGCCGGTGGTTAAGGAGCAGGTAGTTGAGGATACAGACATCACCACCCGTGCATCTACAGAGCCATCAGTACACACTGATGGAGGTTTCTCCGAAGGACCTTATGACAGGTCCGTGTTGACGGGATACGCTAACCATGTTGCTTAGAGGATATCGTAGGGCGAGGTATGTAATATTGGTCTTGTTTAAATGCTTAATTTTTATGTTTATTATGCGATTTGATGTATACTAATTTGATTTAATTGTATTATTTTGTTACAGGATTGTCTAGTGTTGAAGGTCGCTTCTCACAGGTCGAAGTTGAAGAACTTCACTGGGAGTCGGATGTCTGAGCAGGTGAGGAGGATAGTTGAGGATTTCCATCGGATGGACTTTGCTGGATACTCCTTGACGATGTTGGACGCCTCCCTGTTATCAACTTTTGTTGAGAGGTGGCACCCAGAGACATCATCCTTCCATCTTCCATTTGGGGAGATGGTGATGACTTTAGCTGATGTGGATGCTCTTTTTTACCTTTCGATTGCTGGTACGTTTTCACACCAGTTTATAGGGACCAGGCGACGGCGGTGCGCATGGTTATGAATGCTTTGGACGTTGATGAAATGGATGTGCTATGTGAGTTTGGTGAGACTCGGGGCTTTCATATTAGAATGTCTTGGTTGAGAACTACTTATCAGGAACTTATGGATGCAGAGGGGTACCAGGCCGCCGCTAGGGCGTACATGCTACATCTAGTGGCATGTACTCTAATTGAGGACAAGTATGAAGTTTATATAGATGTTTGATACCTTTCTCTATTCAGCGTCCTTGACACCTCATGTTGGACTTGGGGAGTAGCGACATTTACGAAGTTGTACACGGCGCTCGATGTTGCATCTCGACCTGACACCAGACAACTTGCTGGTTACTTAAGCTTGTTATGAGTATATTATAATTTATTAGATGGTTTTGTGTTTAATTATTTAGGTGTATTTATTTTATTAATTTTATTTATGCAGTGTTGGATCTACGAGCACTTCCCTCACATCTGTGAGCGGAATATCAAACGTGTTATGGCTACTAACCCATGTACGAAGAGGTGGAAGGCCAAACAAGCCATTCCAAGAGGGTCGATGGAGTACAGGCGAAGGCTATATGCTCTGAGCTTGGATGATGTCATCTAGACAACGTATACAGCTCACCGCCCTCATCGTCCTTTTGAGGTATCTACTTTATATTCAGGGTATCTCATATGGGATAGCCATGTGGCTAGACACTTGCCGAACAGGTGTCTACGCCAGTATGGTTATATACAGGGCATCCCACGTCCGGTCCCTAAGGCTCCAGCTGGTGGCATTGATCGATGGTTTCATAGTCACATCATCAGCTCCCCCGTGAGATCATTGATACAACAGTTGAGGTTCAAGAGCATGGGCAGTGCGAGGGTGGATACTTGAAATGGTTCTACAGTGAGTCACACCCTAAGGTCATACCACCTGCCATAGCATTTGATGTTCCAGGGCCTTCTGCTACCAGGGATTCTTCTGATCCACCACCACCTCCACCTCCCGTAGGTGACCAGGACAACCGCCTACAGTTCATCGTTGTTCACTTAGATAGTCTCATGGGTTTGGTGAACCCTGATGGTGAGGTTCATACTATTTAAGCTAGGTTAGACGATGTTTCCCGTTGAGGGGCCTATGTAGATTTATTTTTTATGGTTGTATTATATGTATATTTTGGACATACATCTTTTTTATTGCATAATCTTTTTTGTCAGTACATGTTTCGTTTAGGTAAAGAAAACAAAATAACATCAATAACAAACAAACATCACATGACAAACAACAAGCATAAACAGTACTCTGAAACATAAAAACCTAGGCACTAATGAATGACTCTGAACGTTTTAGAAACTTCATTATGTCATCCACGGATCTGCGCATCCAACTCGATAAGACCTTTAGTTATCCTACGGTGAAATGATTTCCACATGGCCTTCACATGTTTATCATTCTTCAAATCGATTAGGTTGTATTTCACTTTTCCATTTGTATCAATCCAGTCCTCCATGGATAATATATATATAATAAAATATTTACGGTTGACGTTTTTTGTTTGTTTTATATACAATATATATAATTCATTTTAATATTTTAATAAATATAATACTTACTGTGTCGTGAGTCTCCTTGCAAATATGTATGTTATTGTGGAATGGATATGAGGTTGTAATGATGTTGGTTGTGTATTGAATGTATGATATGTTGTGTGTTTATCTATCCTTGCGTTCTTTACACCATTTTATATCAAAGCTTATTCTCACCCCTTTTGCTTAATATCATCCACCATGGACATCTTGCAGATAATCAGGAGTTGCGTTGTTGTTGTGTTTGGAAGGTGGCTTGTTGGAGCTATTCTTCGTTTATTTTTCATTTTATGGGTTTTAGAATTTTTTACTCTAATTTGTAACTCCGAGATGGCGAACGTTGGTGATATTTTATTATGCGTTGTCATGGCGAGCGTTAGATGTTATCACTCCGTCTTAAATAAAATAAATAAGAGAATAAAGCCTCAGAAAGATAGAAGGATAAAGCAGAACTTGCGTAAGATAGAATGATTTATTATCCCATTTATTGCCTAAAAAAGGGGCCTACTCTCTTTTCTAAATCCAATCAATAGCTCGTTCCAGTCTAACAAGATTCCTCCCTTTCACCTTTCAGTCGATTAAAAAATTGATCCAATCGTTGACGTTGCATGTGATTCTTATGATTCCCGTCCTGGCCACCACCGTTTTATTTAAAATCTGGATCCATAATTATGGTCAATTAGCTACTGAGATAGCGTGGTTATTTAGTTGTTTTGAATGTTGAAGGCTTTTGCCATAACAATAATTAATTTCAAATAAAGGTTATTAAGTGAAATATTTTAATTGATAAGTTGTGGTTATTGAATAATTTTGTTGTGGTGAGCCTAAGTAAAGGCGAGCATGTGATGACAAGTGTATTAAATCATAAGTTTTTATTTAATAAAGTGTTACAGAGCAGGTTCATGATGTCTTTTTTAAAGGGTATTTGTGACTTGCCGTCGAAGCACAGAGTTGAGTTTAACATAGACTCAGTACCTAGTAATAGTCTTGCGCCAATGGTTCCATATAGAATGTGTGCTCAGAGGTTAGTGAGCCAAAGAGTCATTTAGAGGATCTACTAGAGAAGAAGTTTGTTTGGCCTAGTGTTTCACCGTGGCGAGCGTGTGTGTTATTAGTGAAAAATAAAGATGGTAGTATGGGGTTGTGTCACAGAGATCATAAGTTTTTGGGTTTGATTGGTTACTATAGAAGGTTCATCGAAGGCTTCTCAAAATTAGCTTTGCCTTTGACTCAGTTGACTCAAATAGGTCAAGCTTATGCTTGGGATGTGCATTGAAAAGAGTGTTTTCAAGAACTTAAGAGGAAGTTGACGTGTGCTTCAGTTTTGTTTTTTCCGAGTCCAGGTGAATCCTTTGTTGTGTATTGTGATGCTTCAAAGAGGGGGCCTAGGTGATGTTTTGATGCAAAATGGTTAGGTTGTGGCTTATATGTCGCAATAGCGAAAGATTCATGAGAGAAATTATCCTACCCAAGATATAGAGCTGGAAGTCATGGTGTTTGTGTTAAAAATTTGGAGGCATTATTTGTTTGATTCCATATTTGAAGTTTTCAGTGACCATAAGAGTTTGAAGTACTTGTTCGATCAGAACGAATTAAATATGAGACAGATGAGGTGGCTTGAATTCCTAAAGAAATAATTACTTTCTTATCTATTTGGTCATCCGTGTTAGCCTAAGAATCTTTAAGGAATAATTCCTTCCTTCTCCTTAGTTGGGCCTTTGTTGTAAAATGTGAGTTTGTTGGATTATACCTATTTTGCTTTGTGTTTTATATATGGGCTTAGTTTCCTTCTGGAAAAAACCCAAATCCCACTCTCCTTACTAAGATTTTTTCTCTGAGTTCATTTAACATATCAATGTCTACCAAAATTCTAACGCAGTGTCCAAAAAGTATGTCAAAAAGAGGTCTGTTGGAAGTGGAATTAATGCAAATAGGTGATCAAACGCTACTAGCGATTTTAAATATGATTTTGGGTCTCAAGTACTCCTGGGAAAGATCATGTATTCTTACCCAAACTTGGCCAGAGGTTTGGTTCATGTTATTTGGGACAAAGTATTTAGACCATGGGAAGAGTTTCAATATTCTAGGGTTAACATTCCATGAAGGTAAATATCTGACCCTTATAACATCCTTTATGCTAGAAAAGGAGAATTCAGAAAAATCCTTACCTAGAGAGGTGATTCCCTATTTCACAATTAAGTTCCATATAGTGTTCAATTTAAGCATGAATTGTTGAACTGTTAATGGGGTGGTTCCTTTCGGCCAAATAATTCTTCCATGAAGATTGTGTTTGCAGGCTTCCAACCCTATGAGGTATTCTTCTTCTGGGGTCGAGACGGAGAGCATGTTCCCTTTAAAGCATGGATTTGAGATATGACTTGTGAGAATGTTGCAGACGTTTTCTAGGGCTTCAACAAACGATTTGTTGGGTCTTTTCTAATTCGTATTAGGGTAAACTTCCTTTGCTGTTATTGATGTTTCAGTGAAGAGAGATTAGATGCGAGCGACGTCCATCTGGTAGGATGAATGAGAATATAATTAGGTTTTTGGTAGGGCAAAGCTCATCATCGCTATCATGAGATTGATTAGGTCTCACTAGAGTTGTCAAAGGATTTCTAAACTAAAAAGCTATTTGAAATAGCTTCAAAATGAAGTGATTTTTTAAAAAAAAAAAATTGATGTCTAATCTTTTTTTCAATAAAATGATTAAAATACTTGAAACAACGTTTTAAAAATATTATTCAAACCAAATTTCATTTAAAGTTTTTATAAAAATTTTCTTTGTAAATTTATTCAAACAAAAATTTATAACAATATAAAAATCATTTTAAAAAATAGTTGAAACAAACAGAACCAAAACTGATGATTTTTTTAATTTAAAATAATATCTTGACTATGTTAAATAATTTTACATTGTTATTCTGATAGAGAGTAGAATTTAGTATATAAGTTCATTAAGAATTTATAGAAGTAGTCATTTTATGTGTATTGTTATTTATTTGGGCATTTATTAATATTTAGACTTTTTAGTTTGTAATCCGCTAGTAACATTATATATTGTAGAGAATTTATCTTGCCACCCCCTTTTATACATGTCACCCCTTAGTATGACATTTTTACCAAATTATCCTTGTAAAATACCAGATTTTTTTAAATTTTTGATTGTACCAAAAATTTCATATAAATATCAAAAAATTTGATGGATTTATCAATTTATCGTGTCTAATGCTACATACCGGAAATTTAAATTTTCCGGTACCGGATATTTCAAATTTCTGGTATATAAAAAATACCGAATATTTCAAATTTCTAGTGTGACCTTTGTTCATAAAATTATCGGAAATTTAAATCTCCGTTATTGGTTTTTCTACCAGAAGTTCGTAAAATTTTCTGGATGGGGTAATAAATTTTGTAAAATTACCGAAAATTTTAAAATCTCCGGTAAATCGCAGTAGAAAATTTGAAATTTCCTGTAAATGGATACTTGAATTTTGTAAAAAAAAACAAAGAATTTCTGGTATCAGCCTAAAAGAAATACCAGAAATTTGCTTTTTGATGATTTTGGCAACAGTTATTTTTTTTTCTTCAAAAAGGTAAATTTTTTTAAGTAAATAGTATCATGGGCATTTTGAGAATAGTGTAAAATGGGGGGAGGGGGGGACATGTATAACTTGAGGGTGACAAGATAAATTCTATATATTGTAATTTCATTGGGACATCAGAGTATTAAAGAAATGAAATAAAATTTTATTTTTCTTAATTAATTTTATTTGTCTTCTCTAGTTCTTTTACTGTCTGTTTGTTTGGGATGAATTAAGAATGAGAGGGGTAAGTGAGAGAGATACTTGAGAAATATTTTCTCTTGTTCGATTCATCAAAGAAATAGAGGCGACAGATTAAATAGGATGGATCCCATTCGCTTTTTCTTTCTCTCCGCATATTGAGAAAAACAAAACTGTAACTATTATTTGAATACTTTTTCATATATAACCTTTCTCTCATGCATACAAATAATTTCAATTTGTATAATATGTACTAATACTTATGTAATTTATATATACATTTATAAAAAAAATTGAATTAAAGAGACATATATGACAGTTAGGAAAAGAGATAAATCATGCAGGTTTCATAAATAGGAGATCTAACATCGTATACATATGTAGAGGAGAATGCAAGGGATTGATTCAAATAATGCAATTAAGTGATTCATGTCCGAGTAATATTAATGAATTTCTTTTAGGACTATTTGTTTGATGGATACAAATTATACTTTTAGGAATGTGAGATTGGGAGTTTTATATTCTTATATTTGTTTTAAATTTTAATAAAATAAATATCTAGAAATTTTAATAATTTATCGAATAATAATCCTCAAACAAACAGTCTTATTCTATCTTTTATTATTTTTTATATCATTTAATGAAAAATAATTTTGTATAATTATACATGATTTATTTTTTTATAAAATTAATTATATTTTTAATATGGTGCAAAAATTTAAAAAAAAAGAAAGAAAAGAAATTAGGGGTGGACAAATTTAAACCAACCAACAAATTCATCATTTTTCTATACAACGGATCAGGTTGGATCAGGTGTTAGGTTGATTCATCGCAAATTGAAGCCGATAAAATCCAATTAATATTTATTTTATTTATTTTTATTACTATAAAACTGATTTGTTATAAAATGAAAATCATAATATTGTTTGATTATTATTTCTTATAATCTAATAATAATAATATTGTGCACTCACAAACTCACAAGGATATAAAATATATAATATAAAATTTTGAATATTATTTAATTTTTTCAATCAAAATTAAGTTTATAAAATAAAACTCCGATTTATGTTAGATATAAATTTTGAGCATGATATCGATACCGATTACCGATTGACGATTGTCATACCCCACCTCAGAAGGAGTACTTAAAAAGTTGAAAAACAGCAACATGCATCTGTGCCTCTTAATTAATTAATTAAGCACGAGTAGTATGTAGTCACTTTGAGTACATAATGTGCTCACAATAGGGTGGGAATAGGCCAGGCCGGCCTACAGGGGCCTACGGCCTAGCCTACATAGGCCTAGGCCAGGCCAGACCTATTTAATAAAGAGACCAGGCTTAGACTTTTTTAAAAGTCTATTTTATTAAATAGGCCAGGCTTAGGCTATTAAAAAAGCCTATGAAGCCTTATAGGCCGGCCTATATTTTTATATATATTAGAAATATAGCATTTTTGTCCTAATATATATATATATATATATATATATATATATATATATATATATATATATATATATATATATATATATATATATATATATAAAACAAATGCTAAATAGGTTTACTTATATATGACCTATAAGACTTCTTAAGTTATATAGATTAATTGAAAACTTTAATGAGATACAGGCTTTTTAAATAGGCTTTCAGGCCAGGCCAGACTTTTAAAAAGGCCAGGCCAGGCCAAAAAACTGAGCCTATGATAGGCCGTAGGCCAGGCTTAGGCCTTCTAACTTTATCGTAGGCCAGACCCAGGCCTTCTAAAGCCTAGCCTAGCCTAGCCTATTTCCACCCCTAGCTCACAATGTCAACATTATTAAAATCATCATGGTATCTACATTAAAGATATTCATAGTTGTATTATTATGGTATCTGTATCTGCATTAAAAATATTCATCATCGTATTATTATGGTATTTGCATTAAAAATCATCGTATCATCATGGTCTCCACCTACCCATAAGAATTCTTTTTCGTATTTTGTAATTTTAAGAATAATTAACCAAGTTTCTTGTAAAAATATTATATTTAATTATATTATTTTTTAATAATTTCGTTTTAAAATATCCCTAAATATACATGTTTAACTTTTAATAATTCTTATATTATAATGAAACGAGGCTTCAATTTAAAATACAATTATAATTTTATTAGATTAAGAATAACTAATTTTTTTAATAAACATGAAATTATAATCTTTATAATGTAATTAAAAATAAATAAAGTATATTCAATGGTGACCGAAACAATTAAACATAACTTAGAGAGTATAAAAATGTAATTATTTGTGTATTAGATCGAATTCTAGTGGGTCGAAGAGTAGTTTCGGATTTGATAGAGATTAGTATATAGTTGAAGGTTGCTCAAATGCTGGTGTCGAAGACCTACATACTGTAGTTGATGTGTGTTCGAGTATGTGGGAGTCGAGATGCTAGGGTTATTAGTATTTCAAATTGTGTATTTGTTATGTCTAATTGTTTACGTTAACTTGTACCATAAGTTGGCTTGTAATGAGTATTTATAAAAAGTTCATTAGTTTAGTATGTTAGGTTTATTATAAATAACATACTAGTCTCTCAACATTGCATACTGCGAATCTTAATTTAGGGTGAGAGGGTTATTTGTTATTCTTGTAACACTTATAATCTTAATTGAAGAGAAAGTAAAGAATAACAGTTATAATCAATTCCTTTGTATTCTTATTGCTCACCTACTTTTTCTTACCTTGTGGATTTCTTGCCGAAAGAAACCTATTATACTTTGTGATTTCGGCATCATTTTTTACAACAAATTAGTGCGGCGAGCGTGGAGAAGATGCCTTCAACAAAGATTATATGTGCAAACTAAAGAGATCTTTATATGGGCTAAAACAATCTCCTCGACCGTGGAATAGAAGATTTGACAAGTTCGTTGCACACATTAGTTTCGTTAGAAGATAGTTCGACCACTGTGTTTACTTTCGATTTTGACCTAGTAATTCATTTGTTATTTTGTTGCTTTATGTGGATGATATTCTCATAGCGAGTAACAATGTCGAAGATGTAATTAGGATGAAGGATGAACTCAATAAAGAGTTTGATATGAAGGATCTGGGAGCTGCATCTAGGATTCCTTGAATTGACATTCGAAGAGATAGGAAGCAGTCAAAATTATGCTTATCTCAAGAGGCATACCTACGAAAGATTCTCAAAAAGTTTGATATGTTGAATTCAAAGTCTGTTGTGACTCCAACAAACCCTCAATTCAAGCTGAGTATAGATGAGTGTCCCAGTACTGACGTCGAAAGAGCTTATATGAATATCATTCCATATGCTAATATAATAGGTTCTTTGATGTATGTTGTGATATGTACTATACCCGACACAACATATGTAGTAAGACTTGTAAGCAGGTACATGTCGAATCTTGGAAAGGCTCACTGACAAACATTAAAGTGGATTCTAAGGTACACAAATGGGTCTCTGAATAGAGTCCTTATTTATGGTGGAGCCTTGGGTGAAGATAGTAAAGCAGTAATTGAAGGATATGTCGACTCTGACTATGCAGGTTGTATGGATTCTAAAAAAATCTATTTTTGGATATATTTTCACTATGTTTGGCACAACAGTTAGTTGGAAAGCAACACTTCAGAAGGTTGTTGCTTTATCAACCACTGAAGCGGAATATATTGCCCTCAGTGAAGTTGTGAAAGAAACATTGTGGTCTGAAGGTTTTGCAAAGGAGCTGAAACTTCAAGGTCGAGGTATCACTGTTAAATGTGATAGTCAAAGTACAATACACCTGTAGAAGAATTCAGCCTATTATGAGCGAACCAAGCACATCGATGTGAGGCTGCATTTTGTTAAAGGAGTAATCGAGCGTGGAGAAGTCCAAGTGCTGAAGGTTTCGACATATCATAATGCTACTGATATGATCAACAAGACGTTGCGCAATTGCAAGTTTTTCCACTGTATGTAGTTGATAAAGTTGCATGAAGAAAGCTAGTTTGTTCTTCGATGTTTTAGAGTTTGTTTCAAGGTGAATATTTGTGAGATATTGGATCAAACTCTAGTGGGTCGAAGAGTAGCTTCAGGTACGACAAAGATTAGCATGCAGTCGAAGGTTGCTCACATGCTGGTGTCGAAGACCTACATTCTGTAGTAGAAGTGTGTTGGAGTGTGTGGGGGTTGAAATGCTAGGGTTGCTCGAATTAGGCCTGTTTGTTATGTCCAATTGTTTAAGTTAACTTATATCCTAAGTTGGTCTATAAAGGATATTTGTGAAAAAACTCATTAGTTTAGTATGTTAGGTTTATTATAAATGGCATACTAGTCTCTCATCATTGCATACTGCGAATCCTAATTTAGGGTGAGAATGTTATTTGTTATTCTTGAAACACTTGTAATCTTGATGGAAGAGAAAGTAAAGAATAACAGTTATAACCAATTCTTTTATGATCTTATTGCTCCATTACTTTTTCTTAACCTTGTGAGTTTCTTGCCGAAAGAAACTTATTATACTTTGTGATTTCGACATTATGTTTCACAACAGTTTGTGTTAAAATATAATATTGAAAATCAAATTTACTTATGAGCTTTCTTTAAAAAGAAAATATATCAATAATATTTTAAAGACAAATGCTAACATGTGTCCCAAGAGCACAAGTTAATAAATAATTTATAAAATTATTTTATTAGAATGCGTGTAATTAATTTTTAAAACTTTAAATATAACTTTATTCCACTCAAAATTTTTAATTATGATATTCTTAATATACGCCCTTAGGGCATAAAACCCGACCCTTAAAATAATAATAATAATAATAATAATAATAATAATAATAATAATAATAATAATAATAATAAATCACTGATGATTAATATGTTGGATCAACTAACCCTTAAATTGAGAAATTAAATTTGATTTCAAAAACAAAATTCCACAAATTGTTGTAGCTTGAGTTGGTTTTATTCATAAATTAATTAATTTAATTAATTTATAAATTGATTGGATTTAAATAAGTGAATTGAAGGATCAACTCACACCCATGAATACTTCTATCAAGTAAAGTATGTGAATTGACCATAAAATAAATGTGTATTAATGAGATATACATTTTCAAAATTGCGATTTGATACTTTGACAATGATACTTTTGAGATTAGGCGACAATAATTTAAATAAAAATTTAAAAAGTTAATTTTTTATATCTGCAAAATATAAGTATATTTATTATTTCATTTGATTTTTTTTTTCTTCTATGCGATAAATAGTTTGAATACCTGTTGGTGAGATAATCCTATTCCTTGCATAAATTTTTGTCAAGTTATAGTAACTTTAATAGATTAGAATCTCTTGTCTCTTTTTTAATAAATTATTCACATACAAAAAAACAAAGTCATGTGAAATTTAGATTTTCCCCTCTATCATTTTGTACTAGTTGCCATCTGATGTTGGTGGTTGTGTGTTAATAAAACAATTCTATTTAAATACTACAACTTGCTTTTCAACATATTTAAAAATATGTTTACGTATTTAAAGGAGATCATTTATTGTTATTTTTTTTATAAAAGAGATAAATTCAAACTTTGTGTCTAATCAAATAATTGGACTAGATTCCAAATATATAGTATCAAAGTTTGAACTTCAACATATAGAATTAGTCACATTTAGCATATGTTTAATTCTATTCAATAATAATTGATTTTATTTGAATTAATTTTCATTAAAGTTAATATCAAATAAATTAATTTTTAATTAAATTTAATTATAAATAGAGGGTGCTCTAACCTTTAGACAAAGGATTTAATTCTTAGAAAGACAAACTATAGGATCTAAACTTCAAGACTATAAATTATAATTTTTTTTTTTTGACAAGATAAATTATAATTTTTAAACTCTTTGAAATTTACAACCAACAACTCCAAGTTAAAACTTGGTTTAGTATCCTTCTAGCATCTTTAATTCCACCTTCAAATAATACTTTAATTCTACTAAACCACACAACCAATAAGAAGCAATGCAAATCATTACTTACTTTAGATGAAACTCACGGTCATAATAATTGGTCGGTTTTGATCGATATCAGACTCAAAATTTAAATCTGACGCTGATTACAGTTTCATTTTTAAGGTCCAATTTTGACCGATAATTTTTTTGGTTTTTTACGGATTCGAGTAGATTGATTTATCGGATAAATCGGATGGACTTAATTAATTTAATAGTTTTTAAACTAAATTTATAAAAATTATTTTTTATAAAATTCAGTAACATTTATTTTTTAATTTTAGAAAAAATTAAAATTTTAAAATAGCATTATATTTTTATTATTGAAAAAAATTATTATCACGTGATAATATTTTCAATATCATTTGACATTAATTTAAGAGAAAAGAAGTGATGCATTGACAGTGTAAAATATTTTACACTGTAAACCAATCACCACCCATATATCTAATTAAAACATTTTTTTATTTAAAAAAAACTTAATGACATGGCACATTTATGATTTTTTATTGGATGACCGTGTAAAATTATTTTACACGGTCAGTGCACTACCTTTTAACTCTTAATTTAATCATTGTCATACTTTTAAACTACAAAGTAAATAACAATAAAAAGTTTGTATTTCATTTTCTCGTATTCTTTTAAAAAAACTATATCATTATTAGATATGTTATTGAACTCCATTTTAAAAAGGAATCAATATAAAATAATAATAATAATAATTTAAATATTAGTTAAGTTCGGTCGGATCCGGTTTCCGACGAATTTAAAATAATTATCGTGTCCAATTGAATCAACTTTATACTATCTAAATTAAACAACTAAATTAACCCGATATTCAATTAAATCCTAACCGTTTTCATAAAAATTACAATGAATCAATCAATTTGATTCGGTCTGCTGAAATTTGTGCAAACATAATAAAACTCTACTTTAAGAGACTTACAGAATTTAATAAAATGACTAGTCAAAGAAACTGCTAAATTTGCTTGTAGTTGCGCCAAACAAGGAGCAATTAAATTCCTCAAATGAATAGCTACTACACGCACAAAAAGATGCAACCCCGCTTCGTCTCTGAAAAACAGTGACGGCAAATCAAATCATGATTTTTGACTAGAGGTGAAAATCGTCCACCAAACTATAAAAAACGTTGCTATCAAATCACATAAGAAATATAGTACTGATTTGATAACACAATGAACTAAAAACAAAAACATTCAAGTTCAAGCAAACAATTCAAGAGGGTATGATGAAATAAAATTATCTAAGATGATACGATGAAATAAAGAGAAAATGGGTTATATACAGACGGTTTAAAAGAGTTTTACATGTCAATTAATCACGACCATAAATTCCATTAAAATTTTTAAATAATTGATATGACATAACAAAAGAGAAAGGCTATGTTTACACTTGATTTTGTACAACTACACCGTATAAATATATATGGTTCAAGTACTTTTTGTATTTTATTTATTATTTTTATATAAATTGAAATATGTGCCACTTGAAAATGATGTTTGGAAAGTTACGGTGTAGGTTACAGTGTCATAATTTTGGTGTAGATATAGCATTGCTCTAACAAAATGATGTATTTCTATTGGATGACATTGTAAAACTTTTTTACACTATCAGTGCATCTTCTTTAAACTCTGAAATAAAACAATTTAAAACAATATGATGAAATAAAAATCATTCAAGATGGTATGAAGAAGTAAAATCATTCATTCAACAATCAAAGATCACACAAGGTAATAATGTGTTATTACAAAATATTCATAGGAAGGTGTTATTACAAATGTATTAATGTTTTGTACTGGTCAAAAGGTACAATGTGCATGTTACATCTGCAAGAGAATGAGTACTCAGAGGCCTTAGTATGTTTATAACAATTTGTGGTGGTTAGGGCTTGCCCACGGTGGCAGAAGCTTTGTATGGTAGTTTATGTTGGTTTTAGAGGACATGCTCACGTGAGGTGAGAGACTATGGATCTCAGTTTAATGTTTAGGTATAAGTGTAACATCCCAATTTTTATTAATATTTTTATTAATTATATTAGTAATTATATTATTTGGTGTTTTTAATAATAACTTATTTATTTAGTTATTATGTGATATAATAATTATTTAAGTATTTAATTATGTGAGTGTTTGTGTTGTTTGACTTAATTGAGTTATTAGAGAGATATAACTAAATGGGCCTAAGTGATAGAAACATAATGGATGGATTGGTGGGTTAAGCCCAATTGACATAAGTGAGATAGTAAGAGAAGGTTAGGGTTTTAGAGGTTACTATTTTCATTTGGGGGAAAATATAGGAAGAAGAGAAAAGAGGCAAGAGAACAATGGTGGAAGAGAAAAGCTAGAAGAAACCTCATTTTCGCAGCTATGTTTCAGCAAAGAGTCACCTTAGCAAAACGAACGTATCTCTCAATCCAACCGTTGGATCGTTGTGGTACTTGGACACAATGTTCCTGACCCATAGAGGTAAGTTCTGACCGGAGCGATTTTGATTTTGAGGATTTTAAGTTCGTCTGATAAGCTGATTCCCGAACTGGTTTTTAGGTGTGTCTCCTAGTGATGTTAGAAAGGATTTCTTTTGGAGAAAAGCTTAGAGCTATGGTGAAAGATTTCATATTTGCCAAGGTAAGGGTGGGGTTCTTTCATGCTAAAGGGTTGTATGATAGTATGTTATAGTGGGTTTAATTCTATACTTTGATATCCATGTTCTTCTATGTTGCAATTTTGGGTATTTGATGATTTGTTGGAATGTGATGATATAAATGTGATAAGTTGTGTGCAATTGATAATCTATGTGTATTAGATTGTTATGTTTGTTGTGAGTAAACCATTGATAGTGAAATAATGGGTTTTGTTATAGAATTGGAAAATAATGGAATAAAAATATAATAGTTGAATTGAAATTAATATAGTTTAATTATTAATTGGATAGTTAAATTATTAGTTGAATTGATTCCAATAAGTCTATGTGATTGGAATATACTTGGACTTGGACCAATTATTCGATTTATCGGTAAATTACGGTATTTTGAGAAATTGTTTGTAATTGTGTTTTGGCTTGAATATGTATGTTGAGAAATATATATTGTCATGCCAATGATGTTGTTTTGATATTGATTCTTTATGGTTAGTTGGTTAGCATTAATTCTAATGATTAATTGCTTAATGTTGAAAATGTGTGTTCATGTATAATTGACAAAAATGAGAATTAACATGAGATAGTATGATTACTAGTGTTAATTGGATTTTGTGAATCGTAATTGATTAATTGGCCTCTCATATGTGAATGATGTGTGTGTGTTGTGAATATTGTGTACAATTGGTGGATAATTCATAGAGTTGAATTATTGTGATATGTGGAAAGTTAAGATGGTAGAGATGATCTTAATTGCATATATTTGTGAGATTGTACATACATTCATATCATAGTGTGCCTTGAAACATAGGTGGGATTGCTTTGAAACACAAGCGTGGCTTAGATTCTAGAGTGAATCGGAAAGCGGTAAACTATATGTTTACATTTGGTGGCTTTGGTCTTGTCCGGATCTGAAGCGTGGCTAGATTCTATATGAATCGGAAGCGGTGGAACTTTGGGTCCATATTGGGTACCACATGCATAGAGTCACATGTCTTGCATTGAGTTACATTGGAGTTATGTGATGTTTGAATATATGTAATTATGTGATTAGGTGATTGTTATGTGTGCATGAGATGTGATAATTAAATTTGGTGATGTTTGATACATGATTTTGGTGATATATGTAAATGAAACGTATATGATGAGAATGCAAATATATATATGTATTAATGATATATGTATATATGTGGAATATATGAACCATGTTTTGCCATTGTTGATAGTTGTATTAATTTACGTTGTGATTATGAAGTATATGTTATTATGTGCTTGAATGACATACTTGTAAACTTGAATACATTGTTATAGTTGATAGTTAACATTATTGTTGTGATGCAAATTGCTTATATTGAGAAGTGGTGAATTGTGTATGATTTTATCTTTGCTATATGTATTATCATACTTTCCTTTATAATGTTTGATATCTCACCCCTTCTGCTGATGTTTCCCCTACCATGGGAAATGGGCAGATACTCAAGTATAACTATGGAAGTTTGTAGGTTGATCGTATTCAGTTGGTGTGTCGCTCTGATACGTAGCACTCGGGGGTTGTCTATATTGTTGTTTCTATGTTGTTCATGTTTTAGTTGTTGAGTTTCAAATTGGATAATGAGAAGTACTATGATGTTTGAAGTTGTTTCCGATTAAATAAGATGATTTGTTTATAAATTCGAATGTTATGATTCTGCTGCATATTAAAATGAAGTTGGTTTGTCTAAGAGCTGTTGTAAGTTGTTTTGTACTTCTATGAGATTAAAGTGCTATGTATCTGTTTATGAGTTGTTTATATGAAGTAAATGTGATATCCCAAATGCTTGTTGATAGTTTTTTAAAATACTCTGATTTCTCGCATGATATTTTCGGGTAGAATTTGGGGTGTTACATTAGTGGTGTCAGAGCAGGTCGGTCCGTCCGGCCAAGTTGTTGAGTCAGTTGGGTTGTGTGACAGTTGAATGTTGTTAGTGTTTTATTCCTTAGTACGTGACATGTGTGTGAAACACTGTTGGTACTTGTTCGTTTTGTTGCAGGGTTAGTTTGAGCAAAGTGGGGGAGAAGTTGTGCTTCTCGGATATGTTTCAGTTGTAAGTTGTTGGTGCAATATATTGCTTAAGGAGATAGAGCAAGCAATGCAAAATTTTGTTGGTTTCCGAATTCGAAGGTAACATGGATTTAAGATTTTGGTTGTTTAACAAGTCGGAACGTCTTGGAATAAGGATAATTGTTATAAGATGGAATTTAGGAAGTTGTCATATTCAGCATTATTGGTGGACTGTGAAGTTATCAGTTTAAGTAACCGTTGCGTAGGATGTTGACGTAAGAATAATTATTAAGCGAAGAATTACGGTAGACCTTGTCAAGGGATCCTTGGCAAGAGATTGGAAAAGTTGTCGAAGTTGTTGGAACGTTCAAGTCGGAGTTAGAAATGCGAAGGGACGAGTATGATTCCAAGAATAAAAAGTGTTGATGGTGGTGTAAAGGAATTATGTTCTAATGTTATCACAAGGTGTGTGTTAGCATGTTCAGATGATTTTGGGAGTTAATGAAGTATGGTACTTTTGGTGACGTAAAGGATTCTATTGCAGTTAAGTAACGATGGTTTACGCTACCATTATGGTTGTCGGCTATCTATTGACAAATTGAGGAACTGATCACCCTTAATCTCTTGTTGATAGTAGACGGAATCGTATTGGAATGAGATAAACTTGTCTTACCAGCTTGATAATATTGGAAGTGAATAAGTCTGTGCAAGATGGTGCGATGTTGTTTAGGTTGTTTGCAACTTTGGATGTTCATGAGGAAATAACGATTGGGGGATTATCGATAGTTGGCGCATTTGCATAAGTGTTTCCTGAAGATATAAGTGATTTACAGTCAGAAAGAAAAGTTGAGTTTTCGATCGATTTAGTTCCTGGAACTAGTCTTGTATCGAGGGCTCCATATAGGATGTCTGCTTATGATGTTGAAAGAGTTGAAGAGTCAACTTGAAGATTTGTTTGAGGAGAGGTTGATTCGTTCGAGTGTGTCGTCTAGAGGTGCATATGTTTTTGTTGGTTAAGAAGAAGGAAGGTTTTGCAAGGCTTTATGTTGAAACAAAAAGGACAAGTTGTAGCTTATGCTCCAAAGCAACTTAAGATTCATGAGAGAAATTATCTGACGCAAGATTTTGAGTTGGCCGCCGTTGTTTTTGTTTTAAAACTTTGAAGGCAATACTTATTTGGATCGAGATTCGATGTGTATAGTGACTACAAGAGTTTGAAGTATTTGCTTGATCAGAAAGAGTTGAATATGAGACAGAGAAGGTGGTTGGAATTCTTGAAGGACTAGGATTTTGCTTTGAATTATCATCCGGGAAAAGCGAACGTTGTAGCCAATGCATTGAGTAGGAAATAATTGCATATGTTTATTTTGATGATTCAAGAATTGGAATTGTTGGAATAATTTCGAGATTTGAGTTTGGTATGTTGAAGCTTACTTGTGGTATTCCTGATGAGATTAAAGAAGGTCAAAAATCGGATTTGAAATTGGTTGACAAGATGACATTGATTGATTGAAGACAAGGTGATAATTTTCGGATTGATGAGAACGGTGTCATGAGATGTAGTGATTGAATTTGTATTCCTGAGGTTTTGGATTTGAAAAAGAGAATTTTTGGATGAAGGGCATCGAAGTGATTGAGTTATTATCCCGGTGCTACTAAGATGTATCAAGACTTGAGAAAGTTATTTTGGTGGCGAGGTATGAAGAATGATATTGCGAAATTTGTGTATTTGTGTTTGACTTGTCAGAAGTCAAAGATTGAACATCAGAAACCGTCTGGTTTGATGCAACCGTTGTCCATTCCTGAGTGGAAGTGGGATAGCATTTCTATAGAATTTGTTTTGGGTTTGTCGAGGACATCGAGTAATTGTGAGGCAATTTGGGTCATTGTAGATGGATTGACGAATTTTCTCACTCTATTCCGATAAGCATGGATTATCCGATGGAGAGACTTGCAAAGTTGTATTTTAAAAAGATTGTGAGTTGGCATGGTGTTCCGTCGAGTGTTGTTTCTGATAGAAATTCGAAGTTTACTTCTATATTTTGGAAAGTTTTGCATAGTGCTTTGATTATTAAGTTGTCTTTGAGTTCTATTTATCATCCACAAGCTGATGGTCAAACGGAGAAGACGATTCAGTAACTTGAGGATCTTTTGAGAGCTTGAATTTTGAAGCTTTGTATGGTCGAAGGTGTGGAACGCCTTTGTGTTCGTGTGATTCTGGGGAGAGTAAGTGTAGTTTTGGAGATGAGATAGTTGTGTCAATGGTATTTTCGAGGACGAAAATATTCTAAGTGGGGGAGAGTTGTAACATCCCAATTTTTATTAATATTTTTATTAATTATATTAGTAATTATATTATTTGGTGTTTTTAATAATAACTTATTTATTTAGTTATTATGTGATATAATAATTATTTAAGTATTTAATTATGTGAGTGTTTGTGTTGTTTGACTTAATTGAGTTATTAGAGAGATATAACTAAATGGGCCTAAGTGATAGAAACATAATGGATGGATTGGTGGGTTAAGCCCAATTGACATAAGTGAGATAGTAAGAGAAGGTTAGGGTTTTAGAGGTTACTATTTTCATTTGGGGGAAAATATAAGAAGAAGAGAAAAGAGGCAAGAGAACAATGGTGGAAGAGAAAAGCTAGAAGAAACCTCATTTTCGCAGCTATGTTTCAGCAAAGAGTCACCTTAGCAAAACGAACGTATCTCTCAATCCAACCGTTGGATCGTTGTGGTACTTGGACACAATGTTCCTGACCCATAGAGGTAAGTTCTGACCGGAGCGATTTTGATTTTGAGGATTTTAAGTTCGTCTGATAAGCTGATTCCCGAACTGGTTTTTAGGTGTGTCTCCTAGTGATGTTAGAAAAGATTTCTTTTGGAGAAAAGCTTAGAGCTATGGTGAAAGATTTCATATTTGCCAAGGTAAGGGTGGGGTTCTTTCATGCTAAAGGGTTGTATGATAGTATGTTATAGTGGGTTTAATTCTATACTTTGATATCCATGTTCTTCTATGTTGCAATTTTGGGTATTTGATGATTTGTTGGAATGTGATGATATAAATGTGATAAGTTGTGTGCAATTGATAATCTATGTGTATTAGATTGTTATGTTTGTTGTGAGTAAACCATTGATAGTGAAATAATGGGTTTTGTTATAGAATTGGAAAATAATGGAATAAAAATATAATAGTTGAATTGAAATTAATATAGTTTAATTATTAATTGGATAGTTAAATTATTAGTTGAATTGATTCCAATAAGTCTATGTGATTGGAATATACTTGGACTTGGACCAATTATTCGATTTATCGGTAAATTACGGTATTTTGAGAAATTGTTTGTAATTGTGTTTTGGCTTGAATATGTATGTTGAGAAATATATATTGTCATGCCAATGATGTTGTTTTGATATTGATTCTTTATGGTTAGTTGGTTAGCATTAATTCTAATGATTAATTGCTTGATGTTGAAAATGTGTGTTCATGTATAATTGACAAAAATGAGAATTAACATGAGATAGTATGATTACTAGTGTTAATTGGATTTTGTGAATCGTAATTGATTAATTGGCCTCTCATATGTGAATGATGTGTGTGTGTTGTGAATATTGTGTACAATTGGTGGATAATTCATAGAGTTGAATTATTGTGATATGTGGAAAGTTAAGATGGTAGAGATGATCTTAATTGCATATATTTGTGAGATTGTACATACATTCATATCATAGTGTGCCTTGAAACATAGGTGGAATTGCTTTGAAACACAAGCGTGGCTTGGATTCTAGAGTGAATCGGAAAGCGGTAAACTATATGTTTACATTTGGTGGCTTTGGTCTTGTCCGGATCTGAAGCGTGGCTAGATTCTATATGAATCGGAAGCGGTGGAACTTTGGGTCCATATTGGGTACCACATGCATAGAGTCACATGTCTTGCATTGAGTTACATTGGAGTTATGTGATGTTTGAATATATGTAATTATGTGATTAGGTGATTGTTATGTGTGCATGAGATGTGATAATTAAATTTGGTGATGTTTGATACATGATTTTGGTGATATATGTAAATGAAACGTATATGATGAGAATGCAAATATATATATGTATTAATGATATATGTATATATGTGGAATATATGAACCATGTTTTGCCATTGTTGATAGTTGTATTAATTTACGTTGTGATTATGAAGTATATGTTATTATGTGCTTGAATGACATACTTGTAAACTTGAATACATTGTTATAGTTGATAGTTAACATTATTGTTGTGATGCAAATTGCTTATATTGAGAAGTGGTGAATTGTGTATGATTTTATCTTTGCTATAAGTATTATCATACTTTCCTTTATAATGTTTGATATCTCACCCCTTCTGCTGATGTTTCCCCTACCATGGGAAATGGGCAGGTACTCAAGTATAACTATAGAAGTTTGTAGGTTGATCGTATTCAGTTGGTGTGTCGCTCTGATACGTAGCACTCGGGGGTTGTCTATATTGTTGTTTCTATGTTGTTCATGTTTTAGTTGTTGAGTTTCAAATTGGATAATGAGAAGTACTATGATGTTTGAAGTTGTTTCCGATTAAATAAGATGATTTGTTTATAAATTCGAATGTTATGATTCTGCTGCATATTAAAATGAAGTTGGTTTGTCTAAGAGCTGTTGTAAGTTGTTTTGTACTTCTATGAGATTAAAGTGCTATGTATCTGTTTATGAGTTGTTTATATGAAGTAAATGTGATATCCCAAATGCTTGTTGATAGTTTTTTAAAATACTCTGATTTCTCGCATGATATTTTCGGGTAGAATTTGGGGTGTTACAATAAGCGTATGAATTATGATCTTCTTTTTCTTCTGTTAAGAGATAAGTATTTATAGAGGCCTTGAGCCTAGGGTTTTCTTGAGAAGGGTCATCGCCCACTCAATCAATAATGGACTATTGAATCCTATTTTCTAGGGAGACGTGGATAAGCTACTGACATTGACTTTTCTCTACCTAAGAAACATATTATCTCATGTTTCCTATGACTAGGCGAGAGAAAAATATTAGGGCGAGACAATACCTCCCTGAAGGCAACACATGGTCGTCGTCGTCCTTCTTGGGGGCGGCATAGCTCCCGCCCATTGCCAGATCTTTTACAAATAAAATAATACACGGTCCTCTAACACAAGGTCTTTGATAGAGGGCGAAGTGTTTTTAGACCATGGAATGAGGGAGTATCCCGAGGTTCTAAGTTTCTTAATGATATGCGTGAGGCGCTACGCCGACTATGCTTTGAGATATTTAGGAGAGATTATATTATTTGGCTGATGAAATATGTAAGTCTCTCGGGCGAGGTGTTGGATCTCTCAAGTAGGAATTCTATCGAGCCCTCAGACAAGACTTAAGACTAAGTCCCTTAGGCTAGACTTTGATAACACCTCTTGGGCGATATTTCTATGTTTTGTCCTGCCCGAGGAAACTCTAAGTCCCTTAGACTGGGAGTTTAAGTAGCCTAGGAAATCTAAGTCCCTCAGGAGAAGTTATATGTAGAATGACTAATGAGATTATAAGTCCCCCAAGTGAGGTGTTAGACCTCTCACAAGGGACTTATATCAAGCCCCCAAACATGACTTAAAACTAAGTCTTTAGGCTAAACATCGACCGTGCCTTATGCAATATTTCTAATTTTAATCTTGTTTGAGGAAATTTTAAGTCCCTTATGTGAAGAGTTTAAATAACATCGTAAATCTAAGTCCCTTAGGCGAAGTTATATTTAGTATAGCTAATGATATTATAAGCCTCTCAAGTGAGGTGTTAGACCTCTCAGGTGAGATTTCTATCAAGCCCTCAGACAGACTTGAGACTAAGGCTCTTGGACTAGAATACGGTCGCGCCTCTTGGGCGAGATTTTTATGTTTGCTCCCTGTTAAGTGCCAAATTGTAGTTATTTTGTGTATGTAAATAATGGCACTTATCAATGCTTTTTGTTAATACCGTTTGAATAATCCCCCGTTTTTGTGTAATTACGTTTACTTTACGAATACTTGTATTTTCATACACTTTTATACCGTTTGATAGTTTTGTTGTATTTTTGTAGGTATTCTTGCGTTTTCGGAGCCTTGAGGAATAAAGTGTCGAAGACACGGCTGCGAGAGCAAAAAGGAAATAATTCTGCTATTTTGGTGCAGGGCGCTTCGCGCGCTGCAGGGCGCGTCGCGCCCTCTTTGAGTTTGAAAAACATAGTCTGGCAGAAGATTGGGCGCGTCGCGCGGTTTTTAGGGTGCTTCGCGCGTTAGGGCGGTTTGGTACATAAGTGAGATGGCGCGTCGCGCGCTGCATCCGGCGCGTCGCGCGCTGTGCGTATTTCAGTTTGTATAAATAGCTTAGAACAGATTTTTCTAGGTTTTTTATCACCTCTTCTTGACAAGTTGAGCTCTGATCCTTTCTTGGTAGTTTAGAGGCTTAGGAAACACCATTGGGTGCGACTTCATGTGGATTGATCATGGATCTGACTCAATTTCATTGTACCGGTGAGATCTTTCCGGTTCATCTTCTCTCTTCCCTTTGTTTCATTCCAATGGTGGGTGTTGTATGTATGTTTCTACTCTTATTGTATGTATATTTGTGGATCTTGGGATCGTTTATATATTCGCTTTACAAATCATCATTGTTGTTGTTCTTGATCTTTTTGCTTAAATGCTCTGGATTTGTGTTGTTGCAGACATGGACACCATAGATCTTGATTAGGAATGATAACTGTTAGTTTCTGGGTTGCAGACATGGATTCAGGACTAACAATCGTAGTGGGTATCGAGTCTAATGCTTCCGTGTTGTTTGTGTCGGTGGAGAAATCGCTGATGTGAATAGTACGGTTGAGCTTTCGTCGGTGTTGCAGACATGGACACCGATGTGGCATCTCGAGTGATGCTCGGTGATGTTGATGCATATTGTGAGTGTCGAGCGATAGATCTTCAGATTTAAGTATTCGACGGGTAGAACGAAATGCAATTCCATAACTATTTCTCTTAGACTATTGAGATTGTTTATTTGCTTTTATTTACTTTTTCCGCATTTACCTTTCCGCACCCAATTCATGAAACTTAGAACGCGAGATAGTCGAACGGCAGTTCATCTCACCAATCTCTGTGGACTACGATACGATATAACCTATATCACCCGGTAATAAATAATACCTATTACTTTTTGCTTGCCGCTTTACCGCTTCAACACTCCCACCTGAGAAAACTTTAAGTCCCTTAGGAAAGAAGTTGGACAATTTATTCGTATTGCCTTGAAGGGTGGCAAATGTAACACCTCAATTTAGAAATTATGTTGCTTATGTATTTATTTATGAATATTTTGTAATTTATTCTATTTATTAAATTATTGGTGGGTGTGTGAGACCTTGAGTTAGAAAATATATTAGATTAATTAAATAATACTTTCATGTTGTTAATAATTAAAATAATAAGAAATATATAATAAATTAGAATGCATAGGGATTTTAAGGGCATATAGGTAATTGCATGAGGGTAAGAGAGAGTATATGAGGAAAAGCATATTAAGGAACAATTCATAATAGAAAAAGAGAAAAATAGGGAAAAAGGAGATCATTATGTGTTGTACGTGAAGAGTTAGAGGGAAAAGAGAAAGACGCTAGGGCAAAGAGAAACTCAGGGAACATCCATCCATAGAAAAAGAAGAAGAATTTTTAGAGAAAATCTAAAGTAAGGGTGGATAATGGTTCTCAATTATGATTCATATGAGGGGATGATAGACTTAGGGTTTTAGATTTTTTAGATTTCTTTGATTTGATGTTGAATTGTATGAATTTTCATGAGATAGGTGAAATCTGGATGATGATTTGTATACATATGTAGTGTTGTGAAAACTTTGATGATGATGTTGTTATTTTATGAATTATGTTTATTGATGTAA
Organism: Vicia villosa; assembly: GCF_029867415.1. Lineage (NCBI taxonomy): Eukaryota > Viridiplantae > Streptophyta > Magnoliopsida > Fabales > Fabaceae > Vicia > Vicia villosa. The sequence goes on from NC_081181.1 coordinate 178,772,837, forward strand.
ATTATTATGATAGATTGATGATATTATGCCATTGATTGATGTTTAAAGGTTGTGACCTTAAGTGTGCTAATGGTGATTTAGAGATGATGAATTGATGTGTTTATTTCCCTCGATTCATGTTTTGGGATTGTTGGAAGTCAAAACTTGGGGTTTGGGGTCTGTTGAAAGGATGAAAATTAAGAGAGATTGCACAAAATCGCATGGAAAAAGTGAGTTTTTGGGCTCAATTATGGCCCGTAATAACTATTACGGGTGGTCGTAACAACCCTCTTAATTTTGGTATCAGAGACGTGCAAAAAATGAAATTATGGACTGGGAGCATTACAGGTCGTAACAACCATTACGGGTGACTGTAATAGCTCTCTGGATTTTATACTGTGAAATCATTTTTGGCCATAACTTTGACTCCGTAAGCCCAAATAGAGTATCATTCGAAACGTTGGGAAGCTAACGCGAATTAATATCAAATTAAGTTGTTTCCAGAGGCTGATCATGATAATTAGTTGATTGCTTTGATATTTGAAATAAATGTTGAACTTGAAACTTATTTATATTCTGACAGTTTTTGCCGTAACGTTTTAACCGTGTATCAAAATGATGTGTCGTTTGAAGTGTTAGGAAGCAAAACACTTAGAGCGATAACATGATAGAGATAGGTGATTTTTTTTTATATTATTCCTATGTCTAATATTTTTGTGAAGTTGATTATTTACATGTTTTGTAATAAATTATTGCATCGTTGTGATAATGTTATGACGACTTGTCATGATGATGAAGTTTGATGTTATTGTTATGGTGTTGATGTGATGATGATGTTGTTGTTGTTGAATGTTATAAATTATGCATCCATGTTGTCAGAAATTTGGTTCTAATTATGATATGGCCTCAATCCTATGGTGGTGGTTCGAGTGCAAGTAACTAATTTTCTATGGTGGGGAATTAGTGAAGCGTTACCCTTAGTAACTGTAACAATTTTTGTGATGTGATCTGATTCAAGAGTGAACTAAATCCTATGGTGGCAGATCCTGTATCCTATGGTGGTGGAACAGAGAGCGAAATGAACATGTGTGTTCATGAATTTGTACCACATGCATTAAGTCAGTGTTGTTGCATAGCATTTATGTTGAATTACATAATTTTGTTGGTGTTATGTGATTTGGTGATACTTGTGTTTGTTATATGATTATATGTGAGCATTGTGATAGAAATTGTACATAAGTTACTTGTGATATTTATGGTGTGAGTTTATGATGTATTTGATGTTGTTAATTTGTAGATTATAATTGTTTCAAATCTATTCTTTCTTATATCTTTTATAATTGATTATGATTACTTACCCCTTCTATTTGAATGCATCTACGTGGATAACATGCAGATACTCAGGAGTAGATTTCGTGGAAGTAAGTGGAATCTAGTTGTGGAGACATTCTTATTTATCATTTTTGTAATGGTTTAACTCTGATCATGTAACATCGGGTTGGGGTTGATGTTTGAAATTCCTAAACTATATGTTGTTTATTTTGGAAGCAAGTTGTTGAACTATATTTAATATGTTTCGAGTTGAATGTTTTAAGATCCAAAGTGTGTTTTGTTCTATAATAAATGACTAGGATTCCGTTGCAATGTTATTGTATGAGAATTGATATTGTGGAAACATCATTAATGCGTATGTTTCAAAAGGTTGAATCTTAATCTGTGTAACCTGTGTTACATGGCATGATACTTATTCGTAAATTATACGTAAAGTTTATAAGAGTGTTACAACAAGGATCTCCTCCAAGAAGTCCATCATACAAATATTTCCTTTAGAGGCGACAATCTTCGCCATGAAGTCCATCATATAAAATATTTCCTTAAAAAGAAGCAAAGATGAAGTCCAACATACAAAATGTTGGCTTAAGAGGCGACAAGAATCTTTGTTGTGAAGTCCAACATATAAAATATTGTCTTAAGATATGGTAAAGATCTTCATCGTGAAGTCCAACATATAAAATATTGCCGTGAAGTCCAACACACAAATTATTGCCTTAAGAGGAGGCAAATATATTTACCGTGAAGTCCAACATACAAAATAATGCCTTAAGAGGCGGTAAGGATCTTCGCCATGAAGTCCAACATACAAAATATTGAAAATATCCTTATTGGTCATAAATATTCTGAAAAATTGTTCATAGATAAATAATTATATTTGTTAAGAAAATACAACAGTTTAACTATAATAATACTTAAATGGAAATCGTTCCAATTTCTGGCTAAGAGTTATCCTTCAAGTTCCTGAAACATATATGCTCCGTGAGGGAGCTTCTGGAATATGTAATATGTCCCTTCCCAGTTAGGTTGTAGTTTTCCCTGTTGTGCATGTATGACCTACTGCTTTAAGACCAGGCTGCCTTCCTGTTAGGAGTAAATTAATGGTAAATTCATGTGTTAATATAAGTGATTTCTTCTCTAAACCAATGCAAAAATGTGATGAATCCATAGGTTTTTATTAAGAATTGAACTGAATAAGTTTAGTTCATGTGTAAAGCAAATCGAATCACTTGTGGGTGTTATTGTTGCAGGTTTTGAGCTGAATTGGAACTTAAGAAGAACATGAGGAGGATAGAGAGCTTGAAGTCTCAAAGGCAAAGCAAAAAGTTGAAGTCTGACAAGGGCGCGCCGCGGGAGTTCTAGCCAGCGCCGCGCCAAAGTTTCTGTTTTTGATCGCGCCGCGCCAGCCCGTTGCCGCGCCGCGGCCTCGGCGTTAAAAGCCCAAAAGTTCTGTTTTAAAGCCCTAGTTTTCCAAGTGGTGAGATACTTTTGTGGGAGCGAAATTAGGAGATCTATCTGATTCTGAAGCTGAGAACAACAATTGAAGGTGGATTCTTTACCAATCGAAGACATTCTATTGATGAAGATGAATTCCTCCATTGATTCTTGTATGTTCTTCATGTCTATGGAGAGCTAAATCCCTCTTGTTGAGTCTAAGGTAGTAGTTAACCTATGAATATACATTACCATTGATTAATTCCTGTGAACAATTGTTTGAATTTATTATCAATAAGAAACCTTGCTTTTAATTTACATCATTGTTGAATCTTTGATCGAAAGAAAGGATTTAACTTTTGCCCTAGGTTACTATATTGATTCAATTGCAATTTGCAGAGATGGAATTGTAATTGGGTTTTCATAATTATCGTTCTTAATTACTATTATCGTTATTGTGATTTGGAGAGATCGAATCTCATACCGGTAAAAGTTATCTAATTTGATTTGCAGACATGGAATCTTATTTGAGGATAAGTGAAGATAATGATTCAAAGGATTGTTCTATTGAGAATTAATTGATAATTGTATAGGATTAGGTTGATGAACCCTAAAGACTCAACATCTTTCTTTAATTGTTAACACAAAGTCCTTTACTTGCTTTTATTTTATTATTTGCTTTTGATATTATTATTAGTATAAAACAAACCAAACCAAATTTCTTAACTCAAAATAAACAACTATAGAACGGCAGTGATATTAACCAATCCCTGTGGATACGATATATTACCGAAAATATTTACCCACAAATACTTCCAACAAATTGGCGCCGTTGCCGGGGATTGGTGTCAATATTGCATGCATTGCAATAGTTCTTATTTTGAGTTTTAATTTTTATTTTCTCTATTTGGTTGTTTCACGTGTTTGCTAGTTTTGCAGAAGATTGTGTATGCGCAGCAAAGTTTCTAGCGATCAACTTCTTTTTGATCCCGAGATCGAAAGGACCGCTAGGAGGTTAAATAGCAAAGCACGAAAAAGAGCGAACATAGCAAAAGCAAGAGACAACGCAACCGCGACATCGTCACAACAACTTGAAACCATTGACGAGTCGCAAGAAGGATTCTTCTTTCACGAACTATTCACGGAGGAAGAACCGGAAGTTTTTATACAACCTCTTGTTGGCAACATGGCTGCTAATGGTCCATGTGCTAATAGTCCAAGACTCAATCCTCAGTTCGCGAGAACTGCCGCCAACGGGCGACCGACAGAACTGAAGACCGGTATCATACAATTGATTTGTGCAAGTCCTTTCGCCGGATTGGACCATGAAGACCCGTACACGCATCTTACTCGATTCTATGAGTTAGCGGGTACTACGGGTGTCGCTCAAGCTGATGAGGAAGCATTATTTAAGAGGTTGTTCCCACACTCTTTGCTATCTAAGGCAAAGGATTGGTATCTGGATCAACCCGAGGTAGTGATGACAAATTGGAACACATTGGAAGAAAAATTTCTGGAAAGGTTTTACTCTCAAAACCGATTCTTCGAAGCAAAAACAGCAATAGCAGTATTTTCTCAAGGTAGTAATGAATCTTTGAATGAAGCATGGGAAAGGTATAAAGCTATGTTGAGAAAGTGCAAAGGACACGGTTTTTCAGACGTTGACCAAATCCATATGTTCCGTAACGGTCTCACAGCTACAAACAAGACACTTTTGGACGCCACAGCTGGTGGTTCTCTCATGTCCAAAACACCTGAAGAAGCTACTCAGATAATAGAGCGAATGGCTCTAAATGATCGTCAAGGCAATCATGATCGAACAGTAAGAGATAAGAAACCCGGAATGTTAGAGTTGAACAACAGTGATGCTCTACTTGCTCAGAACAAATTGCTAACTTCACAAGTGGAACTTTTGACACAACAAATGTCTAAATTACCACAACAGATCAAGGAGCTGAACTGGGTATCTAATTCATATCAAGTTGCTAAGTGCGAATTGTGCAAGGGAGATCATCAAACAGGATTCTGTCCACCAGTGCAAGAAGAAGAAGTGAATTACATGAACAATAACCAAGGACAAAGGCAGAATCAATATCAGAACCAGCCATACCAACAAGGCTATCCACCAAGATATAACAATCAAGGGTACCAACAAAGGCCACCGAATCAAGGGTATCAACAACAAGCATTCCAACCATACACTCAACCACCACAACAACAGCAAGGAGGACAATCCAAGTTAGAGGAGACAGTGAATCAGTTCATTCAAACATCAGTAATAAATCAAAAGAACCAGGAAGCGGCAATTAAAAACCTGCAAACTCAAGTGGGGCAAATAACACATCAGCTTACTCTACAGGCACAAGGAGCCTTGCCAAACTCAACCGTGAAAAAACCGCAAGACCAAGAAAAAATTAATGCTGTTACAACAAGGAGTCAAAAGGGTTTAGAATCGGAAAAAGAGAAAGAGGAGCTAGGTAACCCTATAGCGATGGAGGTAGATCTGGAAATAAGAGAGAACCTAAAAGAGCCAGAGGTTGTAATACTACCAATGAAACCAGTTGAAGAAAAAAATAAGAAAGATGTTGAACAAGTGATTAAATCACCCCTCCCTTTGCGAGTGACAAAGAAGGATTCAAAAGAGAAAGCCATTCGGAAGTTTACGTCCTTGTTCAAAAAGTTAGAAGTGAATTTACCTTTCTTTGAAGCACTGGAGCACATACCTGTGTATAAGAAATTTATGAAGGAGGTGTCGGCGAAAAAAAGACCACTAGAAGGAGAACCGAAAATTGCAATCGAGAAGTGTAGTATAGTCGCTGCAGCAAGAAAGATCCCAATTAAGAGAAAAGACCCTGGGGCGGTGGCGATACCATGCACTATCAAGAATATATCATTTAAAAAGGTACTTTTCGATTCTGGCTCTAGTGTGAGTTTAATGCCGTTATCCATTTTCAAAAGGCTTGAATTAGACAAGATCAGTGAAAGTAAGTCGCAATTACGGTTCGCCGATCACACTATTAAGAAATCTTATGGAGTAGCGGAAGATGTACTAGTAGAAGTTGATAAGTTTGTTTTCCCTGTTGACTTCCACATCATGGACATTCCGGAAGATGAAGAAACTCCGATCCTTCTTGGGAGACCCTTTTTGTCGACAGGACGCTGTAATCTTGACATTGAAAAGGGAACGCTAACGCTAAAATCATTTGATGAAGAAGTAACCTTAAAGATGCTGGGAGTCAAGAAACACAGGTCAGGGGTAAATGAGAAAAATTCAACCGGTATACCGGAAGGTGCACAAGAAAACAAAAATCTCAAAAACCTCCAAGAAAAAGTCTCTAACATATCTTCTCCAATGAAACCAAATTATGATGATGTCAAAAGTCCTAAGAGGGCTAAGGAGAGTGATAAGAATGGGGAAGATAAAGTGAAGAGAAAAGCTATCCATGCTTTTTATCTTCATGAGTTTGTGGGTATGGAAGTACAAAGTAGCGAGTGTTGGAAAAGGAAATACCCTCCATAAAACAAGGGGTAATGGACCGTCGAGCCATGCGACGTTAAACGAAGCACTTCGTGGGAGGTACCCCACACTTCTAATGTTTTATTTTGTTTTGTTTATTTCAGGAAATAATAAGGGAACCTTTCTGGTGAAAGCTAGGAAGAGGCAATTGATATTGCAATACCCTCTGTGAGTCAACCCTATCGGGCTTGTTACGAAACATTGAGGTCAATGTTTAGTTCAAGTTTGGGGGGTGGATTTATTTATTTTTGAATTGTTCAAATTTTCTGTTTTTATTTAGTTATGTACTCCCAGTTAGAGTAAGTAGTCCCATAACAAAGCGAGAATCTCAAGCGAAGTATCAACAAGGAAGCAACATGTATGAAAAGTGGTAGGAAGTGAATGTTCAAAAAATTTTCACCTTCACTTTCTTTTTCAATAAGTAACAAAGCAGGTATGAATTTTTGAACTCAAACTCTTAATGTGTGCAATGAAACTTAAGGTGTTAGTAAATACCGTCAGAAGTTCTTTATGGTACATTGTTTGTTGGATCGGCTTAGCCTTAACCATTGTGAGGAAAGCTTTCCATTGTTTACTATATGCAGGAGACCATCAATTATTTTGACGTGTTTGTATCATGCTAAACCGTTTGTTGCATCGTTTGTGGAAATCTGTGGAAATGATTTAGGCAATTGTTTGAATTTGAGAGTTCTTTGAGCCGACTCCACCGTAAAAATTATTTTCTTCTGTGAGAGTGTGATCCTTTGCTAACCATTCTTTGGGCCTGAGGTCAAGGTAAGTATCATAATATGCACCAAGGAAATACCTGGTGAGTTTGATCTCAATAAAAAGTTTTGTTTTGGACCATCAACCATAAAATTTGGTGATGTGTTTTCTCTTTGACCTTTTTAGAAAGTAGGGGAGCATTCATATAATCTGAATACAGGTTGATCTCCAAGTTGGGGAGAGTCACATTCAAAAGAAGAGTAAGTACTTATGGTAATCGGTGAAAGATAAAAGAAGTCGTAGCTTGAGAAAAAAGAGAAGTAACAACGTTAGAATATAACGGTTGCTGAAAAAAAGTGAAAAAGAAAAACCAAGCTACGAATGAAAAAAGATGGACAGGTAAAGGAAGTAGAGTTTTAGAGAAAAAGAAATAAGTTATGAATTGGATGCTTCCCTATATTAGGAACAACCCTTGATTATCTTCTTTTCTTTGAATCTAAACCGCATTACAACCATAGAAAGACCTTCTGATTCTCAGATTCCACAAGACTTGATGCGAGCAATTTGGTGAACGTATGATATGGATCTTTGTTGATTTAATTGTTTGGATGAGTGTTTAAACCCTCTTTTATTCATCATACTTTTTGATGAGAGTGATTAGTGCTGATTCAATTACAATTGTGTAGTGTTTTGAACTTCTGGAGGTAATTTGCTTTCAACGTTTGTTTCATGTGTATATTCTGAGTTTGCAGGTAGAAGAGGAGTATCTGACTTAGTTACTGGATTGAACCACTTGAGAAAAACTTTTTGAAAAACTTGTTGCTTGATTGTCGGTAAACTTTGCTGGAGGTAAGTAATTTTGTTTAGGGACAAACAAAACTCTAAGTTGGGGAGAGTTTGTTAGGAGTAAATTAATGGTAAATTCATGTGTTAATATAAGTGATTTCTTCTCTAAACCAATGCAAAAATGTGATGAATCCATAGGTTTTTATTAAGAATTGAACTGAATAAGTTTAGTTCATGTGTAAAGCAAATCGAATCACTTGTGGGTGTTATTGTTGCAGGTTTTGAGCTGAATTGGAACTTAAGAAGAACATGAGGAGGATAGAGAGCTTGAAGTCTCAAAGGCAAAGCAAAAAGTTGAAGTCTGACAAGGGCGCGCCGCGGGAGTTCTAGCCAGCGCCGCGCCAAAGTTTCTGTTTTTGATCGCGCCGCGCCAGCCCGTTGCCGCGCCGCGGCCTCGGCGTTAAAAGCCCAAAAGTTCTGTTTTAAAGCCCTAGTTTTCCAAGTGGTGAGATACTTTTGTGGGAGCGAAATTAGGAGATCTATCTGATTCTGAAGCTGAGAACAACAATTGAAGGTGGATTCTTTACCAATCGAAGACATTCTATTGATGAAGATGAATTCCTCCATTGATTCTTGTATGTTCTTCATGTCTATGGAGAGCTAAATCCCTCTTGTTGAGTCTAAGGTAGTAGTTAACCTATGAATATACATTACCATTGATTAATTCCTGTGAACAATTGTTTGAATTTATTATCAATAAGAAACCTTGCTTTTAATTTACATCATTGTTGAATCTTTGATCGAAAGAAAGGATTTAACTTTTGCCCTAGGTTACTATATTGATTCAATTGCAATTTGCAGAGATGGAATTGTAATTGGGTTTTCATAATTATCGTTCTTAATTACTATTATCGTTATTGTGATTTGGAGAGATCGAATCTCATACCGGTAAAAGTTATCTAATTTGATTTGCAGACATGGAATCTTATTTGAGGATAAGTGAAGATAATGATTCAAAGGATTGTTCTATTGAGAATTAATTGATAATTGTATAGGATTAGGTTGATGAACCCTAAAGACTCAACATCTTTCTTTAATTGTTAACACAAAGTCCTTTACTTGCTTTTATTTTATTATTTGCTTTTGATATTATTATTAGTATAAAACAAACCAAACCAAATTTCTTAACTCAAAATAAACAACTATAGAACGGCAGTGATATTAACCAATCCCTGTGGATACGATATATTACCGAAAATATTTACCCACAAATACTTTCAACACTTCCTACATCTCCTTTGGATTGAATTTGAAGTTATATATTCTAGCGATTCTATACTTAGCAGAGAATTCTTAGACATGAGCGATTTCTCTCAATTCATCGATCAAGTCCACCGCACATTCCAATCCGACCTTGTTTACCTCTTGATCATACTGGGATCGTCGCCACGAGGGCATGTTAATCTCCACAGGAAACATGACATCCACTCCATATACCATGGAAATAGAATTTCCCTGGTGGTGAAGTGTGGGATGGTGCGATACAGCCACAATATCTCATGGAGAAATTCTTCCTATAAGCATTCGACATCATTAAGCTTCTTCTTGAGTACCTTCAGGATTACCTTATTTGTCGATTTAGCTTGCCAATTGGAAAGAAAGTGTATTACATATACGAACATTATTTGTACTCCTAAACCTCAAAAAAAGTCAATAACCATAGTGCTGGAGAACTGGGTTTTGTTGTCAGAGAAAATTGCTCCAAGAGGCCTAAACCTGCACATAATTTTCTGCCAGTAGAAACAACAAACTCTTTCTATCGTGATTTTGGCGATAACTTCAACCTCTACCCCCTTTGTGAAGTAAATCACTCTCACTATCAAAAATTTGATTTGACCTGACTTAAGGGGAAATGGACCCAAAATGTCCACCCTGTGGTAGAAAGGCCAAACTGCTGTCATTGACTAAATAAGTTTATCTAGAGCGTGGTGATGGTCATCATGTCTCTGACACTTGTCGCACTTTGTTGACGAAAGCAATGTTGTCCTTCATCAAAGTAGGCTAATAATATCCCGCCCTTAACAACTTATGGGAGAGGGATTTTCCGCCAATGTAACTGTTGTAGGCTCTTTTGTGTACTTTTGAAAGCATTAGGGAAATTTCATGTTCCCCCCAGGCATCATAGCATGGGAGAAGCTCTCCCCATTTTATATATGTATAGTCTTTGGAATTGAGGCCTCTTATCAACTACATTATTTGGAACAAGTTGGACATTCACCTTAACTGTCGAACCAAAATTGGTTATTATAATTTCATGACAATATTCATACATTCTATATGTACTGTTCTAAAATTTAACCATCAACCATTCCCCTGGTTGCAGACCTAGCCCGAATTGCCTTATTCTTGTTTACACCAACATTCCATTTCCTTTGGGCCTTTAACTTGATGTCCTTGATTTGAATTTTAGGATTATCATTTAATGAATTTTGAATTCTCTTAACCATTTTGTAGCTATCATCTTCACATTGTAAGCGATCTTATGCATTTTGAACATCCATCACTTTCCTCAATTGCCAAGAATCTTTATTTGGTAATTTGGAACAATAGGCATTCCACTAATATCCTTCCTTACATATAACCCCAACCCTCTGTTTGTCATTTTTAGCCAATTTTAGATCCCTGCCTGACTGGACTACAAATATAGTGACTGCTTCCTTGAAATTAGCCTTGGTGTATCTTGGTGCATTTGGAAAGGTAGAAATGACATTATCTTTAATAATGAGATCGGGGATGTTGAAGAAATTATATACAAGATCAAGATGTTTTCATGGTGGTGGAGTCAAATAGGATCAAAGAGACTTAATTGTAATTTCTATGAGTGGTCTAAATACCCTCTCGATTATATTTAAGTAGGTGTGATATCTATTTAGGGGTGTTTCTCTGTATTTTATATTCGGGTTCGAGTGTCCCTAATACTCTAAATTTGAATATAAAGTTGCTTATAAAAAAAGAGTAGAATATGTCCTTAATTCCCATTTATAGTTTGCCATGTTTTTTTTGGCAATTTGAAAACATGGTATTTCTTCCTATTACATCCATTTCCTTCATCTGTTTCACACCCGTTTTCCAATTCCTCACCATAATCCTCACTTTCAACCTCACTAAATTCCTCTTCTAGTAAACCATCACTACCACTACCTTCATCTGAATCATCAAATGCAACATCTAAGGCACTATCATACTGAAAGCTCACTATCATCACCTGATTTTGTACTAATGATTCAAACATCATTTTCCTTTGCATTTGTCAACTCAACATCATTAACCTCATTATCATTCATATCAACCTTAGCCTCATTCACCTAATCCTTATTCACCTCAACCTCATTCACCTCAACATCGTTACCTCCAACTACACTCTCAGTCACCTTATCTTCATCACTTGTTGTACCTTTGACAATTTCCTCATATAATTTCTAAATCTCGTCTTCTTCATCAAGAATAATAACATCCTTTGGGTTTATGGTCTCTTACTCTAAAGGACCATCATATTACTCAGGCTGGGAAAGTGAAATGTACCTTACATAAATCAACTACATCTTGGGCACCTTTTCCATCACTCCAAAGTAAACATGCCAAATGTGGGGTCCTTGTATAATATTGTTCCGACATCTTTTATCCCTACCACCTCAAAATAGCTCCCCTTATCTACATTACATCTCACCTTAGAAACTAATACCTGATAACTAGAAAACTCAACATCTACAAATTCACCTCCATGGTGGATAAAAACATGAACAAGGTCATCCATTTTTTACCTAAAAGGAAAACTACTTAATAAGAACCAACAAATAATAATTTTTAGAAACAACACCTACACAAATTCATACATTAGAAATCATACAATCACATTCGTACAACACAAATTCATAAAATCAACGGAGAATCATACAACACAGATTACCCTTTCGAATAAGAACCAACAAAAACATTAATAGAAATAACGCAACCTAAAACAAAATTTGTACATTAAATCAAACAAATTACACCGACTAAATTGAAAACCAGGTAAACCCTATATTAGAAAGGGGAGAAAATTGAAAAACCACTAAACCCTAAACTTGAAAGAGGCGAAACTTTGGACTTTAGTAGAATTGTCTTCCTTTTCTCGATTCATCCTTTGTTCCTTTATTCTCAGTCATCGTTTCTTCGTTCTTAGCCTTCGTTCATACCTTCTGAATCATTCTCATATAGGGATGACAACAGGTCGGGCCGGGTGCGGGTTTCACACTACCCAAACCCGCACCCGAAATCGGCACCCGAACCCATACCAAATGGTGTTCGGGTGGCAAAATAGCACCCACACCCTTTGAGTTCGGGTTTTTTCACCCAAATCCGAACCCGTAGCAAAATACACAAAATACATTTTTCCTTTAACTTTCCACAATATTATATATATATATATATATATATATATATATATATATATATATATATATATATATATATATATATATATATAATATTGTGGAAAGTTAAAGGAAAAATGTATTTTGTGTGTTTTGCTACGGGTTCGGATTTGGGTGAAAAAACTCGAACTCAAAGGTGAATGGGTGTTTTTTATATATATATATATATATATATATATATATATATATATATATATATATATATATATATATATATATATATATATATATATATATATATATATATATATATATATATATATATATATATATATATATATATATATATAACACCCATTCACTTTTATGATGGTATGTGTTAGCATAATACACCTTTGTTAATAAACACTAAAAATTCTTCTCTCTCCTCAATTACTCTTCAAAGCATGACTCATTTTCTCTCTCTTTTTGTTTCAACCAATCATTTTGAATCATTTATTCTAAATAATAAAAATAAAATAAAATTTAATAGTCCCAATTTTTCATGCTTCACGAATGATACCATTTTTTTTACATAAATACAATAAACTAAGAGAGATGAAGTGATTAAACTATTATAATAATTTATCTACAAACTGTTTTGTTTTGATTTATCATCAGTAGTAATTACTTTATTTTATGAGAACACTTGTCATGCCATAAATGAAATGGTGTTGTAATGGGTGAATAGTTCAATTTTTATCGAGAAACAATTTGATTGTTTTGGTGTATGCTTAATTTTTATCCTGGTAATATTCAACTGTATTTACGTAAAAAAAATGGTATCATTCGTGAAGCATGAAAAATTGGGACTATTAAATTTTATTTTATTTTTATTATTTAGAATAAATGATTCAAAATGATTGGTTGAAACAAAAAGAGAGAGAAAATGAGTCATGCTTTTAAGAGTAATGGAGGAGAGAGAAGAATTTTTAGTGTTTATTAACAAAGGTGTATGATGCTATAACGTGTGTGATTTCGGGTTTCGGGTATATGGGTTTCACACTACCTAAACTCAAACTTAGTCAACTCGGATTTTTACCCGTTGACTTGAATTTGGGTCCCGCGAGTTTGGGTATGCTTGCCATCCCTATTCTCATCTCTCTAACTTGCAGTTCTTCCTTCGTTCACTCGGAGAATATCAAATGTGTCCCTTAGAAAAAAATACAACAAATAAAGTAATCGAAGCCCTAGTCCTTTTAAGTATTCCAACTCAACATTATTTATCAACATAAACAAATTCTAATCCACCTAAGTGATATCTGACATCTTCCATTGACTTTGACTAACACCTTTGACATCAACGACAAGCGTGAGTTTTTTTGAATAATTAAATGACTAAAATAGACATTTTTTAGTTAAGAGACAAAAATAAACCCCAAACAAAAAATACGAAAAAAGAAATGATAGTAAGCCTTTTAAAAAAATACATTAGAAATATTATTAAGAGTTCATATAGTAGTATGAAGCAAACTATATTATGCTAGACTAAGTTAGGTTGTTCAAAATAGTTTAAACATAATAATTTAGTTTATTAGTTTGTTATTTATTTATTCATAATAAATTAATTAAAAATAATAATAAATTTAGTCAGTAGTTAATATTTTAGTATAAATAAAATTGAATAACATATATATATATATATATATATATATATATATATATATATATATTAAATTGATAAAAAAACAACTAAACTATATATAATAATATAATATTTTATTATAAAATATTTATAAAATTGAGGATTTAAATATTTATGAATATTTTAATACAAAGTGTTTATAAAATTGGAGAATTTCTCAATGCACCCCGTAATTCTCTGAACCATCTGGCGAATTTTCATTTATACCCCCCACTTCCGTAGATGTACATTTGGAAGCACATTTTTTTTAAAAAAAATTGATTTTTTTTTGTAGATGCATCTACAGAAGCGTAAAAAATTATAGTAAACGGTGAGAAAATATAATGAGTTTCAATCCAGGAATTCTTCCGTAGGTACATCTACGGAACATGTTCAAAAAGAATATTCTGTAGTTGTACCTACGGAAGAATTGCTGATATATTTTAAAAACTTTTTATAGAATCGAATTCGTGGTGAAATTCCGCTTCTAATGGTGTATTCGTTTGCTTGAAATAGTTATGAATCATGATTTTTTCCTAGTGTAATGTAAATATAATGATATAAATAGTACACAAAAAGAAAACATCTTATAAATCTTACCGATAGTGTCAAACATAATAAAAATAAACAGTAAAAGTGTCTCAAACTGAGAACGATGAGACTAGTAAATGTAATCCATATTCAACCAAAATAAGGCAAAAAAAAAATCCCGACCAACATCAACAGTAAAACATAACTTCGTTGACGTTATCCACGATAACTGAACTCTTCCGGAGCATAGTCGACCAATACATTACCATATGTTTGGTATAAGTTATTAGTAAAACTTTGTAGTTGATCTACATTGGATATAATTTCATCATACAACACATGGTAATGTTGGTCGACTGTGCTCCGGGAGAGTTCAGTTATCTTGGATAATGTCAAAAAAGTGATATATTACTGTTGATGTTGGCTAGGCTTTTTTTAGGGCCATATTTTGTTTGAATATAGAACTTATGTTTTGGTGTTGATGTTGATGCATGCTGTGCAATCCTCCTGGTCGGCCATAATGTCTGCGTAATACAAAGAAAGTCGAATTAAATACAATTAAATTAGAAAAACAAAAAAAATGTTTTTCCTATATTTCGTAGATACAACTACAGAATTACCTAGCATTCATCTCCCCCGTAGATGCATCTACGAAAATTTCTGAAACCTCCAAAACCAATAATGACGTCGGATCACTGTTGCAGAGAGTTAAAAACTCCATTTTGGTGGCTTGAACATCATTTTAACACATCAAACAACACTTTTATTGTCTCTAAACTATATTTCTAAAACAATTCAATCATTACTACACCTAAAAATTGAATTCTAACTCTATATTACAAATACTCTTAAATTATTCAAAAAGTCGAAAACTCACCGATTAAATTGAGTTTTGAACTTGATAGAATGTGTTGATAGTTGTTATGGACGTTATCGACCAAACTCGAGAGAAAAAAAACTATGGGGGAGTTTATTTTTGAAGTTGAGAGCATGAGAGTTGAAGAAGAGAAAAGTGAAGAATGAGGAGAAGAGTGTGGTGCGAAGTAGGGGTGATCGTATCCGAACCAATCCAAAAGGAAAACCGCAAACCAAACCATTCCAAACCGAAAACCGCGTTTGGTTTGGATGGTTTTGGATGATTTTTGGGCTGAACTGCACGATTCGGTCCGGTTTGCGGTTTTCATTTCACAAAACCGAACCAAACCGAACCGCATATTTAACTAAACTTTTGAATTTCTATAATTAATTTATTATATTTCCAATCCAATTGCAATATTGTACACTTACGTCACGTGACTCACTATTCCCTTATTCTTCCTTCTTATTCAACATTTTTATATGTATATTTAGTCCTGAAGTTGTAATATTGTATTAGTATTTATAACTGAAGTTATTTGATACTTCAGTATGTAGTATGTAGTTTATTAGTTAGTATGTAGTTTATTAGTATGAAAAAACTGTATATAGTATGTAGTATATGTAAAATACATGGTATGGTACAGTAAAATACATGATACAATTATATAGTAGTAATTTTTGTGTAAAATACACGTATGGAAGAATGAATTATTTTGGTGTAATTAGTATGAAAAACTTCTTTTTTATGGTACTGTAATATATGTATGGAAGAATGAATTATTTTCTTTTTTTTATTTCACTATATTTTTATTTTATGGTGTAAACCGCAACCCCCGAACCTATCCTAACCGCATTGGTTTGGTTTGGTTTGGTTTGGATGACTTTTTAAAAATTAACCGAACCAAACTGAACCGCATACATTTTTATCTCGCGGTTAGGATGACTTTTATGCTCCAAACCACACCGCGAACACCCCTAGTGCGAAGCACGGACACCGCTAGGAGTAGGCGTGTCGTGGTGTCCGACACGCGCCGCTGTCCAACACTTGTATGACACCCGTACGAAACGTGTCGGAAAAGTCAAACAAGTGTCGGAAAAGTCAGACAAGTGTCCCCTAAAAAATGGTATTTTTTTCTTTGCTTTGACACTTTTAATCAGTGTCCGACACTCATATGACACCTATACCACATATTTCTGACAATTCAGACAAATATTTCAAACCAAAATTTGTTTTATTTCAAAACACCGATATATGTTTTGGACAAATCTCACACACATCTAAAAGAGTTAAACATGTATTGAAAAAATATTATCAATAAAGAATTTCAGACATTAATTTTGATCAATATATGGATAAATGAAACTCAAATATTAGCTTATATGTAGCGGTGTCGGTGTCCTATGTTTTTAACATTATCGGTGTCGGAGTGTCCGTGTCTGTGTCGGAGTCTGTATTTCATAGGATGAGAATTATAACATCAAATTCTTTCGTATATGCATCTACAAAAGTTTTCGTATGTATATCTACAAAAGAAATCAACGTTAAACAACAAATATGCTTCCGGAAATGCATCTATGAAGGACAAATGAGAGATCTATGGGGTGTGGTTGTTAAGAGTCCCACATCGGACAATATATGGCCTGAACACGTCCTTATAAGTGGGGGCAATCCTCACCCTATAAGCCGGTTTTGTAGGGTTGAGTTAGGCCTAACCACACTTCTTAACATGGTATCAAGAGCCTCGTTTAAGATCCGGTGGGCCACCTTCTATGGTTTTCGCTATCGGGTCACCCACCATTTATTTCCACGCT
The DNA here is from genome assembly GCF_029867415.1 of Vicia villosa. NCBI lineage: Eukaryota > Viridiplantae > Streptophyta > Magnoliopsida > Fabales > Fabaceae > Vicia > Vicia villosa. The sequence goes on from NC_081181.1 coordinate 178,789,866, forward strand.
CCAGTTGTCTAGTCCTAGGCGTGAGGGGGTGTGTTAAGAGTCCCACATCGGACAATATATGGTCTGAACATGTCCTTATAAGTGGGGGCAATCCTCACCCTACAAGCCGGTTTTGTAGGGTTGAGTTAGGCCTAACCACACTTCTTAACATGGTATCAAGAGCCTCGTTTAAGATCTGGTGGGGCACCTTTTATGGTCTCCGCTATCGGGCCACCCACCTTTTATTTCCACGCTCCAGTTGTCTAGTTCTGGGCGTGAGGGGGTGTGTTAAGAGTCCCATATCGGACAATATATGGCCTGGACATGTCCTTCTAAGTGGTGGGGCAATCCTCACCCTACAAGCCGGTTTTGTAGAGTTGAGTTAGGTCCAACCACACTTCTTAACAGTGGTAAAACTGAAGGGTTGGTGAAGTGATGAATTTGTGTTTTATAAAATTTATGTTTATAAAGAACACACAAACAACATATTTGATGGTATAAAGCAAAACGATAATTAACTACTTCTATACTATATAATAAGCTCTTTAAAAGAGTTTATAACATGCTTTATAAATTAATATTCTAATTACTGCCCAACAGTTTTCCAAGTAATATAATGGATCGCACAATCAGTTGACATAATATGATAGAGAAAGGCAAAAACAAACCATAAAAATTGGATGGAAAGTTCAAATATGGATCGCACAATTTGTCATACCATGTGATGTGTGAGCCACTACTTTATTTTTAAGTTTTTATTGAAAGCCACTACTTTATTTGTAACGGATATCATTGTTACTTTTAATTGTTAGAAATTATATAAGTGTAGGAAAATGTATTTGATGAATTAAATAAAAAGGTAATGCTAACGAGTGTCTTAGGAGCACGGGTTAAGAGATTAAAAATGTAAGTTGAACATTGTTTAATAAAGTAGTAAGATGTATTTTCACCCAAAATATATGTATTAAGTGCATTGAAAACATAAATAATTAACTTTTTAAAAAAAGATTAGATATATTCAATGTGTTGAATTTAGAATATCTTCTTTATTTGGTATTTTTAACCAATATCCCTGGAGCACTCGTTAACATCATCCATTAAAAAAATTAAATAAAAAAATAAAGAAAAACTAATGTGTCGCAATCTTTTTTAAACAAAACTAATACTTTTAAAAATTACAAGATTGACATAGAAGATATGATATTATTATGTATAAATTTTTAAATTTTCTATTGTAATCATCGTGAGAATTGTTGTACTAGTGTTTGCTGAAAGTTTATTCAAGAACATAGTCTAATGTAATCTATTTGTAATCTCTTTTATTGGACTCTTTTTTTCTTCTTCTTTTTTTTGGTGTTAACCGACCGGTATTCGCGGGGGAAAGGGATCCCACGTGACTAATCCGGACCTAGGCTCGGAGGCGACAACACCGTGGCCCCAGAGTGTTTTTGACTCCATCCGGAATCGAACCCGAGTACTAACCGATTCCGTCCATTTTTGGAGAAAGCTCATTTGCCAACTAAGTCAACCCTTTGAGATTATTAGACTCTTTTTACTATAACTCAATATAAAATATTTCTTATTCATATTAATAATTACTCTCCCTATTAAATCAAATTAAAGACAAAAAATAACTTTACTTATAATTTATTCGAGTGCAAATTTTTTATAACAACACACAATAATGTCATTGTCGAGATTAAGATAAGCTCTCTCTCAAGCTCCTCTGCACCATCATTTTATCTTTGGAGTTGTTCTTCCTCCACATCATTGACATATTTAGCGACGATTGGTCTGAGTTCATCGACATCGACAGTGAGTCTCTAAACTTGCAGTTCGACATCAACCTCTCCAGATTGCATCAACAATCCTTAGAAACTCTGTTTTGTTTTGGCAAATTTGTCCCTCACTTCCTGCAGTTTGGTTCAAGCAAACGTTCAATGCAGGATGATCGGCTAGCGTCAAATTCAAAGTTGTATAAGTTTTTTTTTTAGTTTCATCGATTGGACTTCTGGTTGTCTTTCTAGATCTAAACCCTTCATTGATTTCGGTTTAGATTTCGTGGTTGGTGGTGGTGTGTCTTGCTTTTGATTTTTGACTTGTTTCAGGTTTGTTGAGATCTACAGTTATCAAAGCGTTCGGATTGACGCTACCACGACAATGATTTTGTTCTATTTCATAACCTTATTGTCGTCTTATTGTACTTTGTTATAGTCCGATGTAATATGAGTTTGTTTAGCTTGAGAAAGTTTGTTTAGAATGTAGACTATTTTGGATACGGTTTGACTAAGTCATGTTTTGCCCCTTCAGTATTTTAAACTCTTTTATAATAATAATAATAATAATAATAATAATAATAATAATTATTATTATTATTATTATTATAAACTGAAACATATACATGCTAACAATTGTGAAGAATTGAATGGGAAAATGCATGTTGTAAATCAACAAAATTGTGATACCAACAAGTAACAATTATTCCTTCTAACAAACTGGCAAATAAATAGCTTAATACAACCAAGGAATAGGACGAATAATTCAAAATAAGTAGCTACGACAATTTAGGTAAGCATAATATCTTACACCAAATATGACATGTATCCAACTTATGAAAGCTATTATTATGTCCGAACAATAGTAATAATAATAAAACATCGTATAAAACATCATCACATGTAATGTACTAATCAAGCTTTTACGGTATTGCGCATTTGAATGGCAATTCAAAATCAAACAAAGGGCATTAAGTATATTTGTCTCACCACTAGACAAAAACATACTACCAAATTACAATGCCCATCATGCTTATTATCCCACACACATGTAACTATCCAATAAATACACACGCATTTTCTATATTTTATTTTTTATATAATATATCAATATAAATAATAATTAAATTATAAAACATAGTTAATTAGATATAAATCATGTAAGCCATACAAAATCTTAAGATAGATACAAAATTTCTCAAAAGTAAACTCAACGTGGAAAGCCGAAGCAACTAAATTCACTTTTTTTCGGCTAAAAAAAATCCACTTTTTTTTTCTAAAAATAAAAATTTATATGATTATTCTGTTTCAAAATGATTTAGAAAAATGAATTAATGTTAAAAGTGAAATTAAAGAAAGCAAAAGTAAAATAAAAATTTTCCGAATCCCCATTTTTTTTGTTTATATAAAATCTTATAGTTGGCGGCATCACATGGTGTTTATCTTGTGCTGATTCATTCATCTCTCTCTCTCTCTCTCTCTCTCTCTCTCTCTCTCTCTCTCGTATGGTTCCTCTACAGATTCATATCTGTGTTGTAATTCTAAAGCTTAGTTTTTGATTCAGCACCAATATTTAATATTTAATTACCTTTGTAAGTTTTGAATTAATTCATTAATACCATTTTATTCTGTGTTTGTTATGATTTATTCAAATATTTGATTATGAAATTAAATTGTTATATCATGTTTATGGTTTTGGTTTTATATAACAGTTTATAGGTTTTAACGCTCCTAGGCCAGTGTTTGAATTCAGAGATGGTTGCCTTTGGGAAGAAGTTGAAAGACAGACAAATTCAAGAATGGCAAGGGTATGTATCTATCTATCTATGCTCTTGAGTTTTTCAGGCTTTCATTTTTTGTGTTGAGTGTTAGTATTCAAGTAATGATACATTGGATTCATTCGGTAGCACCGACACCTTTGAAAAAATATGGATATTTGTGATTAAGTTTAATTTATTCATTTCCATGCATGTGTTGGTGTGGTGTGGTGTGGTGTTTCATGTGTCCGTACTTCATAGTTCATCAGTTTCATTTTCTTTTAATTATAGATATTACATAAACTACAAGCTCATGAAGAAGAGAGTAAGGCAATATGCTCAACAAATTCAACTCGGAACACTGGATCGGCGACACGTTCTCAAGGATTTCTCGCGAATGTTAGATAATCAGGTTTGTCATGTTTCCGCTGTTTCTGTTCTTGAATGCTTTTTGATGAAATGCTAAATGAGATTGTCAAACTCAAATTGGATATTAGTTATCTGAGTATATGCGATAATTGGTGTAAAATGAATCATGAATGAATGTGTTTTACATTAGTTTTGTGAATTGCATGTTTTATGATTTGTTTGAATATAATTTCTTTTGTTAAAATTCAGATTGAAACAATTGTGCTTTTCCTGTTGGAGCAACAAGGGCTTTTGGCAAGCAGGATAGCAAAGCTTGGAGAGGTGCATAATGATTTGCAGCAGGAGCCTGAAATTAACAAAATAACGGAACTGCGAGAAGCTTATAGAGCAGTTGGACAAGATCTATTAAACCTGCTCTATTTTGTAGAGATCAATGCGATTGGCTTGCGAAAGATATTGAAGAAGTTTGATAAACGCTTTGGTGGTAGATTCACTGATTACTATGTCAAAACTCGTGCAAATCATCCTTACTCCCAGCTGCAACAAGTGTTCAAACATGTGGTAATGTGTTCAGAAACTGAGTTATATCAAAAATTGTTTTAATGAATAAGTGTTGAAATTCACCAAAAAGTTAAAAGAAATTGAAGATTGACTGAGTGATATGGAATTTGTAGGGAATAGGTGCTGTTGTGGGAGCCTTATCTCGCAATCTTCACGAGCTTCAGGATCGTCAGGGGAGCTACTTATCAATTTATGATCAGCCTTCTCTTCCTCTCCAGGTTTCTTTCTTCATTTACTTTTCTCCTTTAAACACTAACTTTATTGTTTATATTTTTTCCATGTAGTGTGTGTTTGGTTCTACATATTACAAAAGTTTAATTTTAATGAATTGATTCTATAAAATTGATTATGGTTAAAGTGAGTTGAATTTAAAACAATATATGTTTAGAGATACATTCTTATAAAAGGGGGTTGAACATTAAACTTTAGGCTTAAAATCAATTGTAGAAGCACAAGTTCCAAATTCTAGCTTCAAGTTAGAACAGATTCTAGATACAGAACCAATTCTACTCGAGAAGATCCAAACCTGTCAAATACAATTCTACACTTTTCCTTATCAACTTTGGCTCCTCTAAATATAGAACCAAATATACACTTAATCTTTTAAAGCATGCCTTATTAACTGGTTAGGGAGCAGCACAATATTGGTGTTGATTATGCATCATTTTATTTGGTTTAATATGCAGGATCCCGTGGTTGATTCGATAAACGCAGCTGTTGATAGGCTATCCTACTCAACAAACTTTCTTAACTTTTTGGCACAACATGCACTCATTTTGCAAGATGACCTTCCTACCCCTTCCGAGGAACACGTTGATGATGAAAGATACCATTTTATGTCTCTTATGCTGAACTTGGCAAACACATTTTTATATATGGTCAATACATATATCATTGTTCCTACAGCAGATGATTACTCTACGAGCCTTGGTGCTGCGCCAACGGTTTGTGGTATTGTTATTGGGGCAATGGCTGTTGCACAGTTGTTTTCTTCTGTGTATTTTAGTGCATGGTCAAACAGATCATACTTTAGGCCTCTTGTGTTCAGCAGCATAGCTCTTTTCCTCGGAAACGTCTTTTATGCTTGTGCTTATGATGTTCATTCAATATGGATTCTCTTAATCGGTCGCCTGTTTTGTGGGTAAGCAATACTCTGTCATCTTAATTTTCCCTCTCATTACTTGATGAGCATAATTTATCATAACGTGCCTTTTGACTTTTAACTTCATATAAGTATAATTATTCTTTCTCAGTTTAATAATTTGAGAAAATGAAACTGACCAAAAGTAACATGTATGTGCCTTGTTGTCGTCGGACACTGACACATGTCGAACATCAGGCATGTCTTCATTCTAAAATGTCAATGCTACAGAGATCTGAATAAACCATTATTTTCATGGTACCTGGAAGTTATGTTTTTTGCTTGATTTGAGTTGTAAATGCCTAGCTGTATTAAGACCTTTTTTTGCTGAAATTTGCAGATTGGGTTCTGCCAGAGCTGTTAACCGGCGTTATATCAGTGACTGTGTTCCGCTCAAAATCCGCATGCAAGCATCAGCTGGTTTTGTTAGTGCCAGCGCTCTTGGAATGGCATGTGGTCCTGCGTTAGCTGGCATACTTCAGACTAATTTTAAGATTTACAACCTTACGTTTAATCAAAATACCTTGCCCGGGTGGGTTATGGCTGTTGCTTGGCTAGTATATCTGGTATGGTTATGGATTTCTTTTAAAGAACCTTCTCATGATGTTGAAGAGAATCAAGCACCACCAAATCAGTCAAATGATGGTATTCAACTTATATTGCACCTACACGTTCATTATTGTTTTAACATTTTTATTGTCCTTGTAAGATTATTGATCTACATCAGTCCTCTGATTCCATTGCTGTTTTCCCTTATAAAAATTGAGCTATTCTTACATTGTTACTCATTTATGCATGCCTTTTCCTAAACCAGGCCGTGGTGAGAGCATCACTATGCTTCCCTATTTTGTGTTTTATCATTCTATTGAACATCTAAGTAGAAAATAACACTTGTTTTTCTCCCTGTGCAGCAGAAAATGGTGCACTTGAGAAAGGCCTAAAACAACCATTACTAATTACTTCGGATGATAAGGTAGATGAAGACATTGACCAAGATTATGATGATAGTGAGGAAGCTCCAGAAGAATCTCGCCTACCAGCCAATTCAATTGGATCGGCATACCGACTACTTACACCTTCTGTAAAGGTTTGTGAACTAACAGTTACTTTTATGTTATTGGACTTCTATAAAGCAATAATGTTTTCATATGATACACAATTTTTAATCATTTTTTATGTTGAGATGGAATCCTAGTTTACTAGTGTTTAAGTTACACATGTATGGTTTTCTATGGGTGTCGAAACATGTTAGTCTTAGATGTTCCTATCGAAGATGATTGGAAGAAATGGAAAGTTAAATGCTTTACCTGACCAAATTTTGTAACATCTGCAGGTTCAGTTATTGATATATTTCATGCTTAAATATGTAATGGAGATTTTACTATCTGAATCTAGTGTCGTCACTACATACTATTTCAACTGGACAACAAGCACTGTTGCAATTTTTCTTGCTTGCCTTGGCTTGACAGTTCTTCCTGTAAACCTTGTTGTTGGAAACTACATAAGCAACATGTTTGAGGATAGGTAATCTATACTTATATATAAAGTTAATATTGTCGAAAATTGTTTTATTTTTCATATTGTCTGAGAGGTCATTTTTTCCCTGTTTTAGGCAACTTCTGTTGACATCAGAAATTATGGTATTCATAGGAGTTTTACTCAGTTTCCATGTATTCTTTCCATATTCTGAGCCACAATACATTTGTTCGGGTCTCCTTGTATTTGTTTCTGCCGAAGTACTGGAAGGTAATCTCTTATTTGCTTTACATTTTAAGATTGTGCACTAGATTATATTGTATTGTTGTCCGTTTGCCTTCTATTTCTGTATAAACTTTATTATATTGAAATAACGCTCCCCTTCAAGTAAGTTGGTTTAATCGTTATTGTCATCTTGATTCCAGGTGTCAACTTGTCACTACTTTCACGTGTCATGTCATCAAGGCTTTCTCGTGGAACCTACAATGGCGGACTTCTATCTACGGAGGCCGGAACAATTGCAAGAGTGATTGCTGATGCTACCATTACCTTGGCTGGATTTTTGGGTCAGAGTAGGCTCCTTAATGTTACCTTGCTTCCTTCACTCTTGATTTCAGTACTCTCTATCATAGCAACCTGCTACACCTACAATTCTTTATACTGATTGCTATATCCAGTTGTGACTTAAATTTTTGTGATGATTTATTAGTTTGTTGTCAGAATCCTTTTAATTATAGTTAGATTTAGGAATGTAAATGAATTGATGGTAGCTATTCATGAATTAATAATATACTACTAGTAGTATTTGTTTTGTTTGGTGCTCGTTAAACAGGAACATTGTTTCGTGTCAAAGTAAAAAGTTTCTGAATATAAATGTCATGCACATGCCTTGACTTCAAAACAAGTTGCTTCAGGACAAACACTTTACTTTATAAAGGTGTCCATATGTCTACTTAGATAAGGGGTTACTCATTCCACCCCAAGTGTAATCATGCAATCTGGCCACGTTCTAGATTCTTCTTCCCTGATAAATTCATCTGATTTTGAAATTTGAAATATACTCTTATTAGAAAATCAGGAAATTTAATTTCCAACATACACAAAATCATGTCTGAGATTTTTAGGATTTTGAAATCTGAAATATACCGTTATAATAAAACAAAAGTAGTAGAATATATATATTTGTAACCACATACAGAAAATACGTAATATATCATAAGCTTTTGTTAATATAAAATGAGTTAAATATATTTGTAGTTTTTACAAAATTATCGATTTTGAGTTTTAATCCTTATAAAAAAAATCATGTTTTAGTCCCTATAAAATTAGTTATGTACGTGGTTTTAGTTCCTGTAGAACGACTAAAATGTCATGTAAAATCAATTTTATAAAGATTAAAATATGATTTCCCTTTTTTTTATAGGGTCTAAAATTCAAAACTTGGGATATTTAGAGACTAAAAACATATTTAATCAATATAAAATTTTATGATTTAGAGGTGGTTGAGTACATTTCAACATCTTTAGAATATTGTCAATTGATCTCGCCAATGTCGCATCCACAATTGAAATGTATATATAGCTCTTAAATCTTCATTTGTTTTCAACTTAGAATTAATGAACTTCAATTTTTCGTCGTTATCAATCGATGGCAAACATTACTCAATCTTAACCACCTTTCAATTGTTTGGGTAGCGTAAGAGATATCTAGTTTGGATTTTAGAACTTCAAGAGAGATGTCTTTTGTGAGTTGTGACTCTTAATTCAATAGGAGGACTTACGATATAGAAATAAACAAATAGAACATATTAATATGGAGACATTCCGTAGTGTTTTTGATAGTTACATATACAAAAAAAAAAAGGCATATTTAAATAAAGTTTTAGAGAAATAAAGATCATACAAATGTTATCTTGTCTCCCTCAAGAGTCAATTAGGTACAATTAAGAGAGTGTTTGGCTTGAGGTAGAGTGAGGGGAGGGGATAAAATTTTTTAGGAGGGAGAGGAGAGAATATTTATCATAAAATGTGTTTGGTTCAATTTTTAGAAGGGAAGAGGAGGGGAGGGGAGCAAAATCTCTTGAATGACACTTTCAACGTCCCCGGAATTGGGGGGATTTGGAGGGGAGGGGAGGGAATTTGAGTTTTGATATTTAATAAACTAATATATTTATTAAAATATTCTCAATTTTATTTTTTATTTTAAAGTTATTATTTTCTTTCATGTTCCTGCATTTTTTTCTCTAATGCTTCTATCATCTTATTATAATTATTTTTTCACCTTCTAATTATTTTTTATTTTTTATTTAATAAAAATTATAATTACTGTAATTTTTTATTATAATTTATTATGTATTCAAAAGTTGTTACCATCGCATAGTTTATTGTGTGTCGAAAGTTATAAATCAAATCAAGTGTACTCAATTTTTTTAATGTTATATCGTAAGTTATGACTTTTTAATCAATCAATTATATAAATATTATTTCTAAAAATAATTTATAAAGTTTTCACTTTTGAATATCATATCACTTATATAAAATTACAAGGAAAAAAATGTAACTTTTTTTATTAAAATTTCTCCCCTCCCCTCGTGAATCAAACATACTTTTAAACGAAGTTTCTCCTGTCCCCTCCTTTGAACCAAACATATATATAATAAAAAATTTTCCCTCTCCTCCTCTTCCCTCTCCTCCATTAAAATCCACCATTAAATATGATTTGACCAATTGCATATGGTCCTGGAAAAATAAAGAGATATATGTGGAAAATTTTAGTAGGCCAGCGAATATCACTCACCATATTACTCAGATTAAAGAGGATTACGACAAAGCTATGAAAGCCAATAAAAAAGTCATCAGTCATGACCATGCGATAAAGCTAATTCGTTGGACTCCGCCTATTTTGAACTGTGTCAAAGTTAATACGGATGGAGCTCGCAAAGCAAATAACGTCGCAGAATAGGGCAAGCAACAAACAAGATTTGGAAATATTGATCCGGGAATTATCGTCCTCAGAGATGGAGAGATGCCATTCAATAGTTTCTACGGTTTCGAGCTTGGGTTTGAATGAGCAAAAAGTAAACAAAGATATAGACAAGAAAAGAATAAACACATTCTTAGAAGAGAAATAACTTATCAGGAATGTAAATATATTCACTCTTCACAAACATACACTTACCAACCTGTTATACTCAACCTACAATACTCATCTATGTTATCACGTATCTCTCACATAAGCGTCCATCTCTGGAGCACAAACGAGATCATCTCACAACTAAGGTTATCTCTAACGCGAAGTTGCGAGAACATCCGTGTTCTCGCGTCGGCGATCTCTCGCGCGCCGCTCAAACACGAAAGCATTAAGTACGGATACCCACAGTGAATGCTAGCTCTAAATCTATCTCTAGAGTTCAGAACCAACAGATTATCATCCTAGATAAGGATTCAAGAAGTTTATCTCTAAAGCACCCCAAATCCCCAGCATAGAGCAAAAATCCAGGATAATATCAACACAGATTTGTAAAGCAAGTTAAACATAACATTATAATCGGTAAATATACATAAGATTCGAGTAACTATACAAACAAACCCAACACAAAAGAAATACACAAAGAATAGAAAAGATAAACCAAACATCTCGCGGGTTGTCAGCTCCGGTTGATGAGAAATCCACCTCCGATCTTCCAAGTGCATGACCCAGTGTTGTTTTCTAAGCTAATCCTAATCTAAGAATGAAAATGATGGAGTTGGAACCAAAAACTCTCCAAAACCATCACCCTAAAATGGTTCAAATGAAAGAATATAAACACATTTTCTGCTACGGCCGCTTAGCGGCCAAATCTCGCTTAGCGGACTACACGTATTACAAAAATATCAAGAACAGTAAACAGGCCTCCGCTTAGCGGCCAGAGCTGCCGCTTAGCGGCCAGGGAAATTTGGTTCGCCCCTGGAAAGCGCGCTTACACGCCGCTCAGCGGCGTTCTCTGCACAAAACTTGCTTATTTGATCCAAAATCGCGCAATCGGAGCCGTGCCTTCGACACTTTATTCCTCGAGGCTCCAATAAGCATGAATACCTATAAAAACAAAGGAAAACTATTAAACGGTATATAAAACATATAAAAACTAAATAATGTGAATATATACACAATAGTGGGGATTTTATTACAAAATCAGAATGAATAGAATCGATAAGTGCCACAATTATATACTCAAAATAACAACATTTTGGCACTTATCAAACTCTCCCCAACTTAAAACTTTGTTTGTCCTCAAACAATGTCAAATAAATCAAAGAATCAAAAGTAATAAACCAAAGAATTGTGAATCAACAAGTTTTGAAAACCAAAAACAAATGTATGGCTCAATACAAAAACGTATAAACAAAGTAAGTACTTACCACTATCCTACAACGACAACATGTAAATGAAACAAATCCTAAGTGCAAAAAGCATACTAAACATTCTAAAGCAATACATGCTATCTCATGAATCACACCTAGCAAAATTTCATCAGTGGGTGAAGAACACACAAAGGTGAAGGACTTTTAACACTCATCCAACAATCTTGCAAACAAAAGATTAAATTATGCATTCATCCAAAAGTCACATTGAAAATACAAAAGCAAGAATCACAAGGACTTTTCAAGGTTGTAATGTGGCTTGGTTAACAAACAAGGGATATGTCCTAAGGCTAATCGAAACAAAAACTTGCCTAAACCTAAGGGAGCGATCAATCCACCAAAGATTCAAACAACAAAACCTCGATTAAACTTCTTCCATAACCACAAGTTTCTCAAACCAATCACAATACTTATTAGCACAATTATTCACTTCTCTTTTCTTTTTCAAAACTTTTTCTCTTTTTTTTCTTTCTTTTTCTTTTCTTTCTTTTTCACATTTTTTTCTTTTCTTTTCTTTTTAACCTCGTAGCAACAACCAAATAAGTACATAATCATTTCTCCCCAACTTGAATTCAACCACACCATCATATGAATACTCCCTACTTTCTAAGGCAAGGTAAAAATTCATACAACAACATAAAGTTGAGGGTTCAAGAAAAAAGAATCAACATCCATGCAAAAATGAGAACTAAACACTCAAAGATAAGCATTTAGCAAAAACAACATGGACATTGACAAAAAGCTCAAAAGGGTTAACAAATGATCACACACTCACAAGGTGAATTGACTATTTGGTTTTGGTAGTTGTGCTCAAAATGAAACAAAATGCCTTGATCCATTTCATGCTTTCATAAAATCAACATAAACAAAAGATTAAGCATAATAAAATCCAGTTAAAACAAAGATTGTGGCCTCCAGCATATATGAACAATGGAAAGCTTCCTCACATTTATGGTTTGGGAACTAAAGTGATTCAATCAATAAGCAAGTAATGCAAAAGAATGAATGGTATGGTAATTGTACAAATGAAAAGTTTCCTAAACATGCTATGCTATAGAAAGCGATAAATGAGTACCTTGAATGATACAACTTCAAAAACAATATCCTACCATACATTCGCAAGTTGAAACACTCAAGCTTTGGAAAATCACCTCAAAAATCTTCGAATTACCGAACAAAATTTGAATACAAACAACCAACAAAAGAATTAGAAAAATAAAACTAGTATCTATAACTACTTAGCCTTGGTGAAAGTGGGAAAAGGAGTGAACCAAGTGGAATGGGAACCCCACTGGTACAGAGCAGAAAAACAAAATTTTACTGTCATCGCTTAGCGGAGCTAGGCTCGCTTAGCGGATGACAGAAAAACCAGAAAAATCAGAACTGCACCAGCTGTTCAAATTTTCTTCCACTTCACCTAAATTCCTCTTAAACATAAAAATAAACAAAATTTACAACCGTTGGGGTGCCTCCCAACAAGCGCTTGTTTTACGTCGTTAGCTCGACGCCTTTATTGTTTCGGTGTTTGGAAAGTAGCTTCCTCCCGTCATGCCATGGTGACATCTCACCGCACAAGCCTAAAGAAAGTTTCCTAACCAAAACACTCAACAAACGTTACGGGTACAAATATATACAACAACGAAACGAACATAAAAGAAAACACAAATATACAATTATGTACACAAACCACCACATATGCACAAGTATGGAACACAAACAACTATTATCATACAAAAAGAGAAAAGTTGGTGAATGTTGGATTCACAAGTTGAAAAGTGAAGATTTTGAATAACGAACTGGTCCGATCTCAACGTGTTTCACCAACATTCACCAACAAAGTATACTTGTATGCAAACATATACAAGTAACTATATGGTGAACATAAACAAGTAAACATGTACAAGTAAGTATATATGCAAGTGAGATTATACAAGTAAACATATACAATATATACGATATATACAAAGCTCAAAACCACGAAAACTATTGCGATGCAATCACAACCATCCCCGGCAACGGCGCCATTTTGTTGAATGCAGTATAGGGCAAGCAACAAACAAGATTTGGAAATATTGATCCGGGAATTATCGTCCTCAGAGATGGAGAGATGCCATTCAATAGTTTCTACGGTTTCGAGCTTGGGTTTGAATGAGCAAAAAGTAAACAAAGATATAGACAATAAAAGAATAAACACATTCTTAGAAGAGAAATAACTTATCAGGAATGTAAATATATTCACTCTTCACAAACATACACTTACCAACCTGTTATACTCAACCTACAATACTCATCTATGTTATCACGTATCTCTCACATAAGCGTCCATCTCTGGAGCACAAACGAGATCATCTCACAACTAAGGTTATCTCTAACGCGAAGTTGCGAGAACATCCGTGTTCTCGCGTCGGCGATCTCTCGCGCGCCGCTCAAACACGAAAGCATTAAGTACGGATACCCACAGTGAATGCTAGCTCTAAATCTATCTCTAGAGTTCAGAACCAACAGATTATCATCCTAGATAAGGATTCAAGAAGTTTATCTCTAAAGCACCCCAAATCCCCAGCATAGAGCAAAAATCCAGGATAATATCAACACAGATTTGTAAAGCAAGTTAAACATAACATTATAATCGGTAAATATACATAAGATTCGAGTAACTATACAAACAAACCCAACACAAAAGAAATACACAAAGAATAGAAAAGATAAACCAAACATCTCGCGGGTTGTCAGCTCCGGTTGATGAGAAATCCACCTCCGATCTTCCAAGTGCATGACCCAGTGTTGTTTTCTAAGCTAATCCTAATCTAAGAATGAAAATGATGGAGTTGGAACCAAAAACTCTCCAAAACCATCACCCTAAAATGGTTCAAATGAAAGAATATAAACACATTTTCTGCTACGGCCGCTTAGCGGCCAAATCTCGCTTAGCGGACTACACGTATTACAAAAATATCAAGAACAGTAAACAGGCCTCCGCTTAGCGGCCAGAGCTGCCGCTTAGCGGCCAGGGAAATTTGGTTCGCCCCTGGAAAGTGCGCTTACACGCCGCTCAGCGGCGTTCTTTGCACAAAACTTGCTTATTTGATCCAAAATCGCGCAATCGGAGCCGTGCCTTCGACACTTTATTCCTCGAGGCTCCAATAAGCATGAATACCTATAAAAACAAAGGAAAACTATTAAACGGTATATAAAACATATAAAAACTAAATAATGTGAATATATACACAATAGTGGGGATTTTATTACAAAATCAGAATGAATAGAATCGATAAGTGCCACAATTATATACTCAAAATAACAACATTTTGGCACTTATCAAATGTGGTGGTATTATTCGTGGCTGTGAGGGAGAATGGCTAGGAGGTTTTGCTAGAGCTACGGGAGAGTGTAGCGCGTTCGAAGCTGAATTATGGGGTGTGATAGAAGGGTTGAAGTTGGCTTGGCATAAAGGTTTTCGAGAAATGGAGATAAATACGGATTCTTTGATGATTGTGAATGTTTTAAAAACGGGAAAATTTTCTAATACGTTAGGAGTTCCGTTAATAAGGCATATTCGAGAGTTGATGGAGAGGAATTGGAAGGTTAATATTCTGCACTGCTATCGGGAGGCTAATCAAGTTGCTGACGCGTTAGCCAAGCTGGGATGTATTTTAAATGTTTCTTTAACAGTTTTTGAGGATTGTCCTCCGCAGGTTAGAGAGTCGTTTGAGGCTGATCTTAGGGGGCTTGCTACCCCGAGGTTTTTCGCTGTGTAGTTTTCTTTCCCGGGCTTAGGCCCTCATGCTTACCAAAAAAAAATTACAAAAGCTAATCTTGCATGCAAACGATTTTACAAAAAAATTTCTCAAATTATATACAAATTATGTTAGATATACATTAAAACACATAAAAATGTATTTGGATTACATTGTTGAATATAACAATTCAACGTTACATACCATCTAAAATGGTAAAACTAAAATGCATCAAACCATGTCCCACCACCTAAATTTATATCTATATGTGGTGCCTTTGACATTTTTTAGTTTGCTTCTCTTCCTACTATGCTCAACTTGGCAAACTTCCATCTTATCCAAAAAATTATCCGGCCAACTTTTAGCTTCTTTTGTGGAATTAGATGTCCACTCAAGGAACGTGTATCGTATATGACATCTTGATTTCAAATAAACTTGAATAAAATATTGTGATTTTGAAAGCCACCCAATACACACAATATGTCGGGCTGAATTTTAAGGTGGGTCACTTTGAAGAGGAAAAAATATTTTCAAGAAATCATATCTTGTCAAATCGATACACACTCTGTTATATGCACTTTCAATAAGATGACTCATTTCAAGGAAACACGTCCATTTTTCCACTAGCGCGGGACCGCTAACACAAGGAATAAGAAGAATGAATTTCATCGAAATGTTCTTTTTTCCCGTATAGCGTTGTGTATGATTTATTTTGTGCCTTCAACTCTTTGATAAGATGTGGGCGAAGAGGTGTATGATTCTTCTCTCCATTATCCAACAAAGCTAAAATAATGTGTTAACTGCTGTTACCGTCACCTCTCACATCTACAATTTGATCAATATATTTGTGCATAAAAATCAAACAAGCACACAAAAGACTATACCTCTTCTCAAGTGTAGAAACACACTTTGAGCTTCCTGAACTTTTTTTATTCTCACTTAGCTTCATATGATAAATTTAATTCAATCTCGCTCGAGATAAATTACTGACCAATTATGAATAAAGATTTTGATCTTTGAATCTATGTGTTAGTATTGTGATTCTTCGACCAAATGCTGTTTGGATCTCATTGGAATTGCTTGCAATGTGTCGAGCTGAAGCATTGTCGCAATACAAGTTGGCAGGTGTTTGAAGAGGTATCTTGAGTTCATGAAGTAGCTTCGTTATCCATTGAATTTCACAGACCGTTGTTGCCATTGATCTGTATTCTGCTTCCGTTGAACTTCGTGAGACTGTTGGTTGTTTCTTCGATTTCCAAGAGATGAGCGATTGTCCTAAGAAGATGCAGTATCCTGTGATTGATCTTCTGGTGTCGGGGCAAGTTGCCCAGTCAGAGTCGGAGAATGCTTTGAGTTGAAGTTGTTGTGTGCTGGGAAAAAAAATGCCCTGTGCTGGTTGATTTTTAAGATAGCGTAGAACACGCAATGCTGCCTCATAGTGGATGTCTGTTGGAGTTTGCATATGTTGGCTGAGTTGTTGCACTGCATAAGCAATATCTGGACGCGTATTGAGAAGATATATTAGTTGTCCCACGAGTCGTCTGAATTTTGTTGGATCAGTCATAGTGTTTCCTTTGATTGCTGAGAGTCTAGTGTCACGAGCCATGGGAGTTTTAGCCGGTTTGCAAGCAAGGAGTCCAGCTGATGATAGTAAATCGAGGGTATATTTCCTTTGGTTGATGTTGATGCCCGTTGTGTTCCTTGCAACTTCAATGCCTAAGAAGTACTTCAATGGTCCAAGGTCCTTCAAGTGGAAGTGTGTATGCAGAATTTGTTTTGTGTTGTTGATAATTGTAATGTCATTGCCTGCAATCAACAGATCATCGACATAAATGAGAAGAAATGTGAAAGAATGTGCAGAGTTATAAATGAATAATGAATGGTCACAAGCACATTGTTTGTAGTTATTTTTGAGGAGAACTTGAGATAATTTCTCAAACCACTGCCTGCTGGATTGTTTTAATCCATAGAGTGATTTAAGAAGTCTACAAACTTTGTTTGGTGAAGAGGTAGTCATCCCTTTTGGCAAGGTCATGTATACTTCCTCTTCTAAGTCACCATGTAAAAAAGCATTGTGTACATCCATTTGAAATAGAAAAAGGTTTAAGGAAGAAGCAAGAGCAAGGAGAATTCTTACAGTTGTTAACTTTGCTACAGGAGAAAAGGTGTTAAAAAAATCAATACCTTCGATTTGTTTGAAACCTTGGGCGACAAGTCTGGCCTTGTGCCTTTGTAAAGAGCCATCAGAGTTATATTTGGTTTTGAAAACCCACTTACAGCCGATGGTTTTCTTACCTGGGGGCAGAGTGGTGATGATCCATGTTTTATTAAGTGTCAAAGCTTTAATTTCATCTGCCATTGCCTGAATCCGCTGATAAGAAATGTGTTTAGAAATATCATATAATGGGGATGAATGTGAAACATGACATATGAAATCTTTTAAGTATGCAGGGGCTGACTTAGTTCTAATGGAGTGTCTAACATTGGGAGTTTCATGGGTTTGTTCATCAGAATTAAGGGGAACTTGGTTATCAAGAGTAGTGGTATGGTCCTGAGATTGTGTATTAGTAATGGCCTCAGTGGTAGGGTTGGTAGGTTCAGGTTGTATGGTTGGGACATTAGTAGGTATGGTGGTGAGGTTATCTTGTTGAGCTGTGGAATTAGAGCTACCTGGATTGCTATATGAGTTGTGTTCTAAGTCAAAAAGGAAAGGTGTGTTAGAATCTTCAGGTTGGGGTGTTAAGTTCTGAGAATGTGGTGGTTTGAAGGGAAAAATTGATTCATAAAATATGCAGTTTCTAGAGGTAAGTAAGGATCTGTTTTGGAGGTTGAATAACAAGTATCCCTTAATGCCTAAAGTATATCCCAAAAAAATACATTGGGCAGCTCTAGGATCTAGTTTATCCTTGTCTCTTGTTAGTGTTGATGCATATGCCAAACACCCAAATGTTTTGAGGTTGTCAAAGGATGGAGGGGTTTGGAATAGCAGGTCATATGGAGTTGTATGGTGTAAAGAGGGACTGCATATTCTATTAATCAAGTATGAAGCATGACATAATGCAAATGACCAGAATGACTTAGATAAGTTAGAATGGAAAAGTAAAGATCTAGTGACTTGTAATAAGTGCCTATGTTTTCTTTCTACTATGGAGTTTTGTTGAGGTGTCTCAACACAACTCCTTTGATGCACAATGCCAAGAGTAGCATAATATGAAGTCATTAGGAATTCAGGTCCATTATCAGACCTTATTATTTTAACAGTGCAGGAAAACTGAGTTTTGCAGAAATTAAGAAAGTTTTGAATGTGCTGTCTTGTTTCAGATTTAGTATGCATAGGAAATGTCCAGGTATACCTAGAATAATCATCAACCACAGTTAAGAAATATCTAAAACCATCTAATGAGGGAACACTTATAGGGCCCCAAATATCCATGTGAATTAAATCAAAAGGCTTATTAGAGATAGTGTTACTTGTTGAAAAAGGTAATTTGGTTTGTTTAGAGAGATGGCAAGTATGGCATGGTGAATGTTTGTGTGAAATAATGATAGGGAAAGTTTTAGACATATGAGATAAAACTTCATGGGAGGGATGTCCAAGTCTATAATGCCATAAGGAAATGTGATTATTATTCATATTTGTGTCAAAAATGACATTATTACAAGTAGTGGTAGTATAATCCTCCTGTATAGGAGTTCTATGTAAAATATAAAGGCTGTTAAGGGTGGTTACTTGACCAATCTTCTGCTTGGTAGACACATCCTATATGGAACAGGAATTGTGTAAGAATTCTACACTATAAGCAGAGTTTTGACAAAGCTTTGAAATAGAAATGAGACTAAATTTGAACTGAGGTATGTAGTAAACATGTTGAAGTCTAAGATGTTTGTTGATATATACAGTTCCAGAAAACTTAGCAGTTATATTTGTGTCATTAGGAAGATTAATATGCACAGGTTGTATGCAATGTAAGTCAGAAAAACAAGTTATGAATGGGCAGACATGATGAGAGGCGCCCGAGTCTAAAATCCATATGGAGGGATTAGATAAGGTATTACCTGTATGGTTCATACCTGAGATTACAGCTTTGTCATCTTTAAGGGCTTCCTTCTTTGATTGTTGGAGAAGCTGTAGGAGAAGTTGATAATCTTCTTTGGAGATTGGTGGTAGTGCATCCGTGGGAGGTTGGGATTTCTGATCTGTTGTGTTCTTTGAGTTCTTATTGCGGTATCTCGGTGGGAAGCCGTGTTTGAAATAACATGTGTCAATGGTGTGGTTAGTTTTGCTACAATTGGTGCACACCATTGAAGACTTTCCCATGCCACGACCTCTGCCCTTGGCATTGTTGTTGTTAGCATATAGAATAGTGGAGCTGGAGGTGGTTGGGATCTGTTGTTGGGATATCAATGAGTATACGCGACTGATAGGTGGAAGGGGATCAAGGAGTAGAATTTGTGTGCGGATATTTTGATAGTTTTCATTCAGACCTTTCAAGAAACATGTTACATACTCCATTTGTTTGAAATCACGAACCGCCTTGGATAAGCCACATGTGCAAGGAATGGGGCAAGTACAGGAAGGAGTAGGGCGCAAATCTTCTAATTCGTCCCAAAGAATCTTCATATCAGTGAAATAAGTGGATAAAGAACGGTCACCTTGTTGGATTGAGTGGATATCGCGAAGGAGGTCGGAGAATCTGAAATGGTTTCCTTTGGTGAAGCGCTCGCGAAGATCCTCCCAAAGGTCATATGCAGAGTCAAAACAGATTGTGCTCTGCGCAATGTGTGGTGAGAGAGTTCGGTTTATCCATGAGAGCACCATGCTATTGGCGCGATCCCAAAGCTCAAAATTCTTGTCCGATTCAGAGGGTCTTGGAAGCGTTCCATTGATGAATGAAACCTTGTTCTTGGATGTGAGAGCTCTTTTCATGGACTTGCTCCAATTGTGATAATTGTTATCATCTAGGGGAGGTGCGACAATGATAGCTCCAGGGTTTTCTCCAGGATGAAGGTAATAAGGGTTTCTAGGGTTCATGGATGGATCTTGATGAATTTTCGGTTCTGTGTTGTGTATAGAATCAGAATCAGAATCACTTCCATCGGATGCCATGGAAGCGATGGAAAGGAAAGAAGAGATGAACTATTGTATATGCAGGTGGGTTAAGGACTGAATGAAAGATTGGGTTTTATCTGCTGATACCATATTGCAATGTTTGGGTGCTAGCTTGAAGAAGACGATGCAATAACATTGGCGGCAAGAGCGAAAATATGAATGTATCTCTCTTAATTGAATCAGCTAGGTTACATGTGTATATATATATTGGACCTAAAGATGCTAAAGCCCATTTAACAATATGGGCCCAAAGTAACTAAGAGCCTAATGAGATAATACTGTAATCTAATATTGATTATGAATCATTTTGTTAATGGATTCTCAACCCGTACACAAATCCCCTTTACTATTTCCCAACCAGTTCTTCAATGTGGCATGAGCATATTCTACCCTATTGGTTGTAGTGTTTCTTAAGTGTTTAACCTTATTAGTCCAAGCACAAATAATATTCTCTTTCACCTGCTCTAAAATTGTGCTTTCAACATATTTCAAGAAATATGGACATGCCACACACACCTTTCTAAAAAATATGATTGATTCAGTATATAACACTTTCGAGGAATAATTTATTATAACTTCCTAGGCATCCATTATGATTTCCAATATTACATTAGATTTGACCATTTTTCGGTGTTCTTCCTTGATTTGATTGGTCCCTACCACATGCTTAAGTCTACCTCTCATTTTTTTGTTATATTATACTTACACAATAAAGCATATGATGTAGGAAACAAATTTCTAACCGAATTCATCAATGCAATATAACAATCAATGACAATCACATGTGATATGTTTTTTTAGCCTTTCAACATAATCTGACACACTTTCAAAGCCCACTTAAAATTGTCCCTACCGCATGCTTAAGTCTACCTCTCATTTTTTTGTTATATTATACTTACACAATAAAGCATATGATGTAGGAAACAAATTTCTAACCGAATTCATCAATGCAATATAACAATCGATGACAATCACATGTGATATGTTTTTTTAGTCTTTCAACATAATCCGACACACTTTCAAAGCCCACTTAAAATTGTCCTCTTTTTCACTTTTCGAAAATGTAAACCCAACTGCAAAGTCATATATATATATATATATATATATATATAAAAGTAACACAAACAATTTTTAGAAGTGGTAGTTTGTACTTGTTAGCTTTATATGTTGAATCAATTATGAAAATAGTAGAAAAGGTGTTACACAACTTGATGAAATACGAATGTTTCCAAAATATATATCAAACACTTTTCCTATCCTTAGAAACTCTATCTAGATACATAATGATCATCATCATAAAGCTTCAACATTTGTTGTACTTCGGATTTTGGACCTTTTCTCCTTGTTGTTTCATGTGCAAACATTGTACGCTTGCCTGGCACTTTTAGGTTTTTTACTTTTGAAAGTTGGCAGTATCTTCTCTTTAGAATTCAAACGAAATACAATGGGGTAATCAACTAACTTGTAACACAAATTGTGATTATATATACAAAAAATTGCATTAAATTTCCATGTATTATTTTCCTTGAGGTACCCACACAATTTTAAAAGACACTCACATTTTCTCATTCTGGTGTCATCGCTTTTCAACTTCTTGATATGTCCTATATAATTTCCATTTATTTCACATCTCATGGTTACAAATGTCGGTCTTCTATCAGAACCAAAATCCGACCTTCCAATTATAATTATGAACCCTGATTTCACAGCCTCTGCACGAATCTATTGAAATATATGTTCATATATAGTAAACTCCTATTTATGTGTAAATTATTTTCCAACATATACATGGATATCCCCTGGTTTAACATCCGCGTACAGAGTAACGTCAGAGAAAGCATCAGGAACAACATCCAAGTGCACCATAACTACAACCAATCATGACAAAAGCAAATTCAAATTCCATAACAGAACAATCCCTATTTCACTTTCCTGACACAATATGAACATAATTTGAATTTTGAAATTCGAACGCAGCGTTCAGATTTCATCTCACAAAATCAGATGATATAAAGTAATGAGCTATGAAATACATGTATGTTACCTTAAATTTCAGATTTTTTTGCGCCATTTGATGCCAAAATATAGAAGAATGTTGTTTTGAAGTAAAAATATTGAGAGACAATGGAAGGAGATTTTTGTAGGTTTTTGAAAATAAGGTGTCTTGATCATGAAAAACATGAAGAGGGGTATACATGCAACGTGACAACAAAATCCGTTCTCCTGCTTGAAATTTCAGAGATTGGAATCCAGAATATATTGGGAGAATAAATTCTAGACTAATTTTCGACAAGTGGGTGTGCATCTGACATGAAGTGATTTTGTTATGGAATGAACATTTCCAAATTTTAAAATTCCCTATAGGAAGGACATTTTGGGGTTTGCATAGGGTGTGTGATCACTATATAAGATGTAGTGACTAGTGAACAACACCCCTTGATAATATTTCCTCTGAAAATAAATAAAGTTTACTTTATAGTTTCATCGAATATGCAATATATTTGGCGCACACACACACACACACACACACACACACACACACACACACACACACACACACACACACACACACACACACATATATATATATATATATAAAATTTAATTTAATTTTTTAGGTATATTAATTATTTATTGTATTTTAAAATATTTTTTTTATAAATAAGACCAAAGGAGAAAAAATTTCTTTCCACCTTCCTCATCTCAAGGACTAGAAGTGGTTATTCGTGACTCTCTAGGATGAAACAATCAGAGCCATCAAATCCATCCAATTCATCCTACGGCCGTCCTATTTTCTAAAACTCCTTTAACATTTAAAGTTACAAACAAACTCATCTATAAAAAGAAGCAAAGCCCGCCATTTCAAGGTAACTCTACTTCCATTTGAAATTTCCCTGTTTACTCCACATATATATTATTTTGGGTCGGCCGCAAAGGTCCAATAGGGACCAGGATCCAAAAGTTAGGGAAAACCAAACATGGAAAATAAAAACCAAGTAGTTATTTGTGACTCCCTAGGATGAAACAATCAGAGCCATCTGATCCATCAAATTCATCCTACGGTCGTCCACGTTTCCCAAACTCCTTTCACATATCAGTTACAAACAAAATCATCTATAAAAAGAAGCGAAGCACGCCATTTCGAGGTAACTCCACTCCCATTTGAAATTTCCATGTTCACTCCATACACTAACTTGAGCACTGGAGTGTTAACCTTGGAGGTTAGCTATATCCACCATATCGGAACCCAATCTCTACTGCAACAGACTATCCAGATCATATCATCTGATCATCATCTAGTGCTCAAACAGAACATTATCGTCGTTTGTGAGAAACGACATTGAATTCCTGCTATTACCACAAATTCATGATCTCATGCCCATATCTACTTCACTAAGGGCATAAATTTTTGCTTCCAACTAGTTTTAGTGAATTAGAAACCAAATTCATCCCACCAAAACCATCAATCAATAACACTGTCGAAAATTACTCACTCCACCACGATTGGCCGCTGCAGCAATCGACATTGGCAAAAATCTTCCCCTGCCTATTCGTTTTGTTCTACAACCAAATCCCATGTAATTGGAGATCATATAGGGAGTTCCTCAACTTCCCATGCTCATAATCAACACTCAGAAATTCCACGGGGAAAGGTCATCCAAACGGCCAGACACACCTCCGACAACTACCAAGCGTGAAGCACTCCCTGATTTTAAGCTTTTGGAAGCCAGTTTAGGACCAGAGACAGCTCATTAAACATTGAATGGTTTGTTCAAAATGATCTAACAATAAAATTCCCAAGCCATCATTGATAGACTCACTCGGATAAAAGATAGACTACAGAATATTGTATCAAAAGACTGCACCATTCAAGAAGCGGCCTTGCAGAAGGTCGTGTAACCAATGATGAAAATGGAGGAACTCCAGAAATATCCACGACGACGGGAATATAGGAAGCACACACCTTCACCCGGTCCTGAGAGAAGGAATGGTAGCCACACTCCTCTAGAGGCTCGTAGGTCGTCAAGGAAAGAAGGAAAAAAAAGGAAGGCACTTCGGCTCCACTGAAAAAAATAATCCTTTGAGTGCTCGTATCTTGGATATCAAAATTTTGTGATCCTTAGAGAAATCCCCTAAACTATAAGATTACAACGGGACCAGAGATACCAAAGAGTACATCGAACATATAGACGGTCTCTTGGACTACTACCATGCAGACAGAGACATTAAATGTAAACTGTTTGCGCTAACTTTGATATAATCTTCCCTGGACTGGTAAAAATCCCTTCCTGACAAGAGCATAGATTTATGGCCCACTTCACTGCTAGAAAAAGACAACTAGTAAGTAAGGTCGCCCTTAGTGGA
Organism: Vicia villosa; assembly: GCF_029867415.1. Lineage (NCBI taxonomy): Eukaryota > Viridiplantae > Streptophyta > Magnoliopsida > Fabales > Fabaceae > Vicia > Vicia villosa. The sequence goes on from NC_081181.1 coordinate 178,814,536, forward strand.
GTTACTCCAGGAAAGAAAGAAATGTGGGGCTGCATTGATCAAATTGACTATAAATTACTATTATTCATCAAGACAACACATATCCATTTTGTACACCACCTTTTAGTGCATGACCTTTCATCCCTAAGTCATTATTGATAGAATAGTGAGTTGAATTTGTAATGTTCCATGAGTTATTAATGTAAATTCAGCAAGCTACCTTATACTTATAAATAAGGAGTTAATCATGAATATAAAGTCAAATTGAATTTTGTTAAACAAACAAATTGTGTAAATTTTGTAAGCTTTGCTCATTTGGTTCTGAATTGGAATAAAATTTTGATATTATCAAGAAATCAAGTTTTTTCTGGTGATCTTCACTTAAACTTATCGTTCTTTCTAATTCATAGCCCTATTTCTATCATTTTTCATCAATTTCTTTCTAAACTTTCTGTTGTTACAATTATGTCTCAACTCAAATTATTACTTAAAATTCGTATTCTTACACCATATTATCACATTAAAAGTGGAAGTTTCATAAATTAATCAAACTATTAAAAAATGGTTGAATTTCAAATTGTTTAGTCATCACCATGTATGTATGAGGCCAATTAATGGGGATCAAGTCCCCTGCTTCCCTGTCTGAGACCAAGAAATTATGACTATTAATATGTCTTGAATACTTTGTTTGCTTGAAAAACTTCTTCGTGTTGGTTCCGGAATGACCTGCTCGACTTAACATATTAAGTTGAACTAGCTCGGTTTTGCCTTGATGGATAGCTTAAATATTGGGGCGGACTTTGTCAAATTCGAGTTTGTATTTGACCCAATTCGTCAGATGATACACAGTCTCTTAAACATGAGACCTCTAAGAATGAGATGCTTTAGGTGAGATACCATATTGTACACTTAGTTATTGTTTCAACTCATAATAATTAACAAACTGCATGAGCACATAATCATCAATCGATCATATTTTGTTAGTATCAACTAAATGACACATTACGAGACATGGTTTTGTCAACTAGTACATAGTCTAATTTTGTTGTTCTGAAACCATTCTAAACACAACGATTTTGGTCGTGCAACCTAAAGGTCATGGAGTATTCATGTTTAATAATAGAATTTAATTGAAATGTACGGACAACGTAAAGATATTTTACACTGTCAATTAATCGTGATCGTTTAATTTTTGTAAATGTTTAACTTTTTATTTAACCACATATAAAGTATAACATGTGTATAACATGTGAATGATTGTGATACATTACACTCACAAGGCATTACAATTATTATCTTAATAAAATTACTCCCACCAATTCGTACCTTTATTCATGGATTTTTGAACAAAATGATAGAAGAGAAATTTCCTCATGTCTAAGTTTAAGAAGAAACAGAGGAAATTAAGAAATAAAAACAAAGTTAATTGTTTTATAAAATTTGACTAAAATAAAGTTATGAATTCATTGATCAAATAATGATTGTAATCGATGGGAAATAATGTTAGTGTTTGTACTCCTTGAATTGTGAATTAAAAATGAATATAATAAGATTTTTTTTATGAATTTTAGAATGTTTATAAGACTCTCTTAGGGTATATTTGGGGGTTTGATGGAAAAGGGATTAGAGTGTTTTGAAAAAAAGTTAATGATTGAGTGAAATGAATTGTTTTTATTTATAAAATCAAAAACTCTTTAATTTTGGGAAATTCAAAATTTGCATTGAACACAGTTTTGAGGAATTTTAGAAGACTTACATAAATTTCTCAAATATTTTTTTGTTATAATATTCTGAACATTGAAAATATAATAATGATAAACGCTCTTTTATCATTTTATACAAAATCATTTTTAAAAAAATGTCTAATATCTACCTACATTTTTTTAAACTTCGTTCTCGAAAGTCATTCCTTCCCTTTCCTTTTCCTTTCCTCCAAACTCCCAAACAAAGAAGGCCTTGTGATTTCAAACTCAAGAATGGCTAAAGATTCAAAAAGAGGAAAATTTTATCTAACATTAGTATTTTTATTTATTTTTAAATAGCTTATGATTCTAGTTTCCAATACATAGTATTTGAGTTAGATTCAAATTTTACTCTCAAAAGTGTGATTGTTTTATCTTTTTGAATGGGATCATACCAAAAGAAAATCATTTTTGATCAAACATAAATCAATTTATGAAATAAAACTTAGAACAACTGGACAAGCTGATATTAATCAATTTTTAATATAAATTGATCAATTAGTTCACATAAACCGATTTCATCGATTACAAAATTCAGTTTGTGTAAAAACACTATAACTCATTCAAAACCTATTTTAAATTAATGTTTAAGCATTCAAACATCTAATGATCAAAATTCGAAAGATTACAAAATTGTAACTAAACATTTTTCAGCCAAGAAGCACAATATACCATATCGAAGTTTAAACACAGAAGAGTTATAGCAAGAAAGTGACAAAGCCAAGAAATGGTGTTGGCTTAAGTACTTCAATTATTTGTTATGTCTATTACAGGCAAAATTTAGCCAATTATGATGAGAAATAAGCAGAATAGAAAAGAAAATATGATCCTTAAGAAAACTAAACAAATTTTAACACAAATTTCGCTAAAATCTCCGCAAGTAAAAAGAAATTGTCTACCAAAGCCTGCTATATCTACCATCATATCCGGTAGATGTAAAAGTGGCGCAATTTAAAAAGACTTGCCTTTTATCATCATCGGGTAAAATAAAAAGCTCCGCTAAAGAAACTGGCAACTAAGTTGATCTTTGCCTATCTGTATCTGTATAATTTATAAAATCCAATTTGCTACTTTAGTATTTTTTTGTTTTCTCTTTGTGATTGGTTCCCTTTTTAGCCTTCCCTCTGTATTTGGATTTAGAAGCTTTGGTGGTTGAAAGCCACGTGTCGTCTTCTTTTGCTTCCTGGTTCCCAGAATGTTCAGAGTCAAGGGAAATAACCAATTCCACATGATCTGATGAGAGAGCTTCTTCCCATCCTGCATGAAAATTGCTTCTATTAGGAAAAACAAATGAAAGCTCAAGCCAAATAGGTACAAGCAAGTTTAATAGAAGAATAATGAAAAGTAGTAACAATGCTTACTTTTTGCAAGAAATTCTCTAGCAGCTTGAATCGAAAACTTTTGCTTTACTGGATCTATTTTACTCTCGGTATTGGGAACTTTGTTTTCGAAACAACTTCCATAGCTAGAAATCCTTGGCAGGTTCTGACAAACTTCATTTCTATTAACTGCATCATCTTCCATGCCACCACTTTGAACTGGAAGTGGATCTTTAGTTTCAAACTGACTAACTGCTATGGAAGGCTTAACAATTGACTGATTATTTTCACTAGTACGTAAATCAGGTTTCTTTGGTTTATTCTGAGAACTATTCTGCTTGTCCACCGTATTCTCAATCAAACACTTTTCTTGAACTGCCACCTCTTTCTCAATCAAACATTTTTCTTGGGATGCCACCACATTACCCTCTGATTGGCTGCAGTTGGCAAGATTGACAGATATAGATCCTATCAAAAGTTCATGATCCTTTACAAGGTCTGGTTCAGTCTTTGTTACGGTTTTCAAAACAATCGTGTCAACTTCAGGTGTTGGCTTTCCGTGCCACGCTTTGCCAGCATTAAATGTACCATCTGCCCTCTGATCATGGCAGGTTCCTGTCAAAAGTTCATGATCCTTTACAAGGTCTGGTTCAGTCTTTGTTACGGTTTTCAAAACCATCGTGTCAATTTCAGGTTTTGGCTTTCCGTGCCATGCTTTACCAGCATTAAATGTACCATCTGCCCTCTGATCATGGCCCTTTACAAGGTCTGGTTCAGTCTTTGTTACGTTTTTCAAAACCATCCTGTCAATTTCAGGTTTTGGCTTTCCAGGCCATGCTTTACCAGCATTAAATGTACCATCTGCCCTCTGATCATGGCGGGTTCCTATCAACAGTTCATGATCCTTTACAAGGTCTGGTTCAGTCTTTGTTACGGTTTTCACAACCATCGTGTCAATTTCAGGTTTTGGCTTTCCGTGCCACGCTTTACCAGCATTAAATGTACCATCTGCCCTCTGATCATGGCGGGTTCCATCTTTCTGAATGACTTCAGAATTTAAAATTGGAGGATTCTTGTTTGTAAGCTGATCACTCGCAGTGTGTTGGGAGAATTTTGGCAGCTGGTGCCATATGGCAATTGCTCTGCTTTGATAATCAACTTCACATTGTGACTGTTGAATATTCAGATCAGCACCAAAATCATTTCCTGACTGGGTATCCCCATTTGTTCCATCATTGATGTCAGGGGATTGAGGAGGTACATGTGGAGTGTTCTTTGCAGACTCCTCTGGATTTTGAGCTTCAAAATCATATGTATCCAAAGATGTTTCTGCTGGTGATACTGTCTTCATTGTACTGTCAATATTCTCTTTAGTATCTACCTCAAGCTTGTTTCTCTGTTCCTTAGCCTTCTGTTCTTTTTGCCTAAGCTTTTTCTGGCGTTTCTTTTTCAAAATCTCAGCTTGTCTACAAACGAAAGGCTAAATGAATAAGGTGTCCTATTATCCATACAATCAAGAGAATACACTTTCAGCTGTATCGCGTGTACGTTTTTCTAAACGAATCTTCAACGATAAACTTGATGTATAGTAGCCCAGTTTATTTTATTTAGAATAAGAAATGAAATCTAGGAAAATTAAATGAAAATCATTGCAGAAGCATTGTACGATCTTATTTTAATTTGTGACAAGCTGGAAGTACTAAAGGATACGCCAAAATTCTAAACAGATTTTTTTTAAAAATTTTATTCCAAAATTAGTCTATTGAAAAACTTAATCTGCTAAGGTACCTTTTCTGGGCAGCTTCTTCCTCCTCCACCAATTGCTTCTGGCACCTCAGTGATTCAGCATCCTTGTCAGCAAGCCATGCCTTAACCTAAATGAAAGAAAACTCATTTCATCATAACCATAACTGAAATAACTAATTTGGGAAATTAAGATTTTGGGTTTTTTATGATACAACCGTGTGAGATCAACCGTGTGAGAATAGCGTGTGAGAATAGCGCTACGAAGATTGATTTATATATATGGAGATTTACAATTCATTACATTTTATAGTCGATGTGGGACTTATATACAAATATAAAAACATATTCTATTAGCAAATAGGAACATATTATATCATATACCGAAAAAACACAAGATTAATTATTGAATTTTTTTTTTTTAAGTTGTGATAGGTAGGAACTTAGGTACCATGCAAATTAGCACTGTTCAGTACCAGTTTCTATCAAATGGTTGGTTGAATACTTTAGTGGATTGTTTTCTCCTCAAGTGTTTGAGTGTTTATCAAATGAAAACAGAGTGAGATGGTTTTCGGGGCAATAAAAGCATGGTAGGATGCAGATGACGGTGTCTCAAAAAGGGATCTCCACTGATAAGCGGATTGGATAAGGGTCAATAATAGCATCGTAGAGTGCAGCCACCGAGAAGACGGGTTTCAGGGCTGGTGTTATAACAGGGATTTGGATTTTATGGAGTATGTTATTATGTGAAAAGCACCTTATAGATGAAATAATCCTTTTGAAGCAAAATTATAAGCACTGTGCATTAAGATAGGAAAGGGTGGGTGAGTTATGTGAATAAATTTTGACGTTAAGAGAAACAATTAAGATAATAAAAGGTTGGTGAGATATGTGTGAACAAATTTTTAAGTGAAGAGAAACAAATACCAATATCTGTTCTAGCAAGAAGCTTGAACAAGCCACTACATTTTTCGGTTCAAGACCAATTTTTCCAGCCCCTCCAGGAAAAACAGATTTTTGCATTGACGCTGTTGTCCCCAATAAAAATGTTCCTTCACTAGCATCATCAAGGATACTGAACAACTCCTGGGAAGGTATAGGAAAACTGGAAGGTTTAGATTGAACAATGTCCTGCAGACAATTTAGATGTATTGCATTAATATACCAAGTTACACCTGTCAGAAAATTTAACAACAGCAAATTGATAATTCAGACTATATGCTGCTTACCAATAGGGCACCGCCGGCCCTCAGATAAGACGGAAGAAGAAAAAAGAATCCTTGTTTTTGAGTAAGAGCTATCAAAGCATGCAAAACCGAAGACCCTGGAACTTCCTAGAAAGCACAGTCAATGAAGAAAAACAAGATATTAAGATTACCAAAGCAAAATAAATAAACAAATAAATAAGAGTTGAAATGAAGAGAGAAACATAATGCTCTATCATAGATCATATCTTAATTCCAATCATTGACCTCTAAGTCTTTCTCAATAGTTTTTCTTAGCCTTCCTCTGCCAATAGCAATTGAGCTACCCTCCCTTCGAACAACTCCTTTGTATTGAATTTACATTTCTGCTCCCCACGTGTGTAGACAACCAAGTCGGAATTCAACTGTCTTTTTATACGATATTGACTACCCCAAATCTATCTCTAACACTCAAATCAATCCTAACTTGACTAATATTTCCACACATCTAGTGCAATACTCTCATCTGCACTACACTAAATTTACTGTCATGTTGGCATTTTATTTCCAAACACACATACAACAACATTGGTATCAGTATCAGAGTAGTAAACTGTAAGATAGATTTTTTCTTTTAGCTTAAGCAACACCTTTCTATCACATAAAACACCCGAAGAGCTTCAACATTTCATTCATCCCACTTGAATTCTATGATTTACATCTTCCTCTATTTCTCCGTTATTTTGAACAAAACCCAAGATATTTAAACAATGTGACTTATGGTATAGTATGATCTCCTACTTTCACCTCTAAACAAGTTGTGATTTTCCATTTGCTAAATTGGCATTCAATATATTATCTTCTACTCAAACGAAAGCTATATGCTTCTAAAGCATGTCTTCAAGTCTCTAACCTCTGCTTTATTTTCTTTCTCATCTGTCCAAGTAGGATTATACCATCTTCAAAAAGCGTGTCATGGTGCTGGCACTTGAATGTTCTCTGTAAAGATATCCAAATCTAATGTAAAATGATATGGGCTAAAAGTTGACCTTGGTGCAGTCCTATAGTTATTGGGACATCCTCCTCTCCACCTTGTGTCCTAAAAGTTAACCTTGGTGCAGTCCTATAGTTATTGGTACATCCTCCTCTCCACCTTGTGTTCTAACACTAGTCATGGCCACCCTACAGATAGATGGATAGCCCTGCATCATTAAAGCTGACTCTTGGTTTAGTCATTTTTACTGTTTAGTTAAAAGTATAATGTGTTAAGGTGATTATACTTCCCCCTTTTTGCACTCTTAGGTATGGGGCTTAACTGAACCTCTAAGTCCACTTATAAGGTGAGGGTGGCCCCTTACTTATAACCACTATTTAGGCCATATCACTATTTTCTCCGGCCTCATGTCCATGGCACCGCATTTTCAAAGTATTGTCAACTTTGGTACTTGTATAAGTCCTCACAATTCTCTTTATAAAAAGTGCCTTAGTGGGGAGAGGACTGAGTGTTTATAAACTACCCTTAACCTCAACTCTCAAGCAATAATAAGAGACTTTTCGGTGTACTGAAACCAATGTTTAAAAACTTGAGAGTTTACGCAAAAACGATAGGGAATTGAAAAACAGTAACTCGAGGATGGTAGCACAGGTCGTAATCCTACTACTGGTAGAAAAACAGCAGTTATGTAGTGTTTAGAGCGAGACAGATGAGGCGATTATGTTTCTAACAGTAATAAGGAAGAATAATAATGATAGAGGATTAAAATTTATGGTGAAATAAAAGAGTCTTAATTGATGTTGGTGGCTGTAACATTTTTTGAGAAGAGAAATCCACAATTATGCTTTTTAGAAGGAAATGATATGAGTCCCGTTAAGGCAGCTCAGTTGGTAGTTGTGTAGGGACATTGAGTAATGGGGCGCGGGTTCGAACCTGCGACATCCCACTTGTTCATCTTTAATAAGATGAACGACAGCCATTGTAGCTTAGATCCTTACCTGGAGCATCAATGTTTCGACCTCAAGTATACAACACCATGCTTAGGAGATATTGTCTGCTTTGGACCTTGTGTCTCTCACGGTTTTAGTCCTTTGTAAAAGGTTTCTCGACCGATAGAGTATTCTTGTCGTTTATAACCTATCCTCAGCCTCGATTCCTAAATAATGTGGGGCTGTTTGGTGTCCTGGAACAGTAGCCAGCATAGAACTCTCAACACTACCCAAGTCTAGAGATAAATGGAGTGAAACCTTGGTAGCTCGATAACAAGCAGTCCAGTGGGTCTAGGATAGCTCCCACAGCAACTTAGAATTTGGGTTTGGCCTAACATAGCCCCACAAAACCAACTGGTTAGGTGTAAAGTTCCCAAGCTTTATAAGCTCGTATTAGACACCACCACTAGTTGTTATATGACTTGGGCTTTTTCCAATAAACCCCTCATGCATAACACACTACAGGGATTAGTTTGTGGATAATATGGTAGGCAGCCCAACAATAGACCTAGGATAGACTTTAATAGCAACTCAGAATTTAGATTTGACCAAACTCAAATTCACAAAAACCAACTTTCAAGGTAAGGAGTGATCAAGCCTTATAAGATCTTATTATACATGATTTATATTTTAAAAGGTCAAAGAAGAGTTTGTAAAACTCACATTCATAATTCGAATTTACATTTGAAAAGGAACCTATCATCTTCCAAACACACCAATGTGGATATTTTGTGTCATAATGAAAAGTAACATGCATACAAGATAATAAAAACTAATATAACTTATTCATGTAGGAGCAACAAGGTTTTACCTCCAGCATCACATTTTCAAACGATACAACTTCCTGCGCCTCTTCTACCGAGAGCTATGAAAATTATGAATAAGAACACATCAAAATCACCCGGGTCATTCATATATGTATAATTCACAGTGATGAAATATTACCTTATCCCAATATGCCCCTAAAAGCTCCCTAGTTTTTGAAGTATCCTGAAATTTGTAAACAGCATAAAGAAAAATTGAGCGCAACAAGTTAAAGAAACAAAAAAAAGTGTTGTACAAAAGGGTAAATGTATGAACTAAGAGAAACAATATGATAGATATCATTATACTTATAGGATCAAAAGAAAACCTTATCAAGCTTTTTGAATCGGTGATGCACAGGTAAATGTCTTCTATAGTTAAGGGTTGAGCAGAATTCTTGAGAACACTTCTCACATTTTTCCGTCGGAACCTTCAGAGGATAGAGCAAAGGCCAACCTGGATATTCTGTATGTACGAAAAAATTCCTCTTAAGCTCATAGACGTTTATTGAAAAATTAAACGAGGGCTTTTGAAAAGTTGAGATGTAGAAGCTAGTTTTTTCTTATACTCGAAGCTATTGCTTAAAGAAAAATCATAGTCATTGCAAGAATCTTTTATTATTCCTTTCTAAGTAAAGAGTTATATACACCTGTAACAAGCCCAAAAGTGAACTATGATACTGAAAATATAAACTCTCAATCCTGTACAGGCCAGCACAAAGGCGGCATTTAATGAAGCACGGACACGATATGAGTATCATATACAATACATATCCGATACGGCAATACGTCACTAACTGAATAATACATGATACAATACGTTATGTATATATAAATTAGAACAAAACCACATACATAACAAAATTTATAACACGTTAAATTTCAAATATTGGTATTGATAAAAAATTATGGGAAATAAAACCAATTCTGAAAAATGGTAACTATCTCCAAAGAATTAATTAGGATATTAAAGAGAATGAGCCGGAATGAAGGGTTATTAAAAAGGGGAATTGAGGGTCATTAAAAAGAAGAATCTGATAAAAAAATAGAGTCACGTAACCGTGGAGTATCGGAGCGTATCACCGCCATATCGGAATTTTTTATTTATTTTTAAATAAATAAATTCAGACACTCCTTCGATACGTATCAACGCCTTATCAGAGCGTATCTATATGTATCGGATACGATTCGGCAGAAATTTTGACGTATCCGTGCTTCATTGGCCGCATTAGTCTAAATAATTATTTATTGCCCTGCTTGAGGTCTTTTTAATTTATTTCTGGCCGGCTAGACGCATTACATGGTTGGTGTACATGCTTCAATTCAATTAATGTCCAATGCTTACAAATTTATATCACAAGAATGATTTTGAACGTGAACTACCGAAACTATAAATTTTCAGACCTGAAAAAACATTGCTAACACCTTGCGGATCAAAAGCATGAAGAAATGGAATCAACTGTCCTGGGCTGTCACTGACCCTTGGAAAATAAAAGAAAGGTTCTTTGCCAATTGCTTGTCTGATTATGTTTTCTATTCCATCTTCCGTTCTCATGACATCCAGAGTGTCAGAGGCCTGGAGTTTTGCAACTGACATCTACTTAAACAAAAGCTCACCAAGCAATTTGACTAGACACTGCATAAAATATAAATTAATACATGTAAATGGTCATTTGGAAAGAAGATGAAAACTTTCTTGCTTAAAACATTTGAATTTCTGGTAAACAAGTAAAAGTTGTCAGTAGACAGTTAAAGGGAGGAAAGACAATGCTATTGCTTGTTTTCTTTTCCCAAATTATTTACCCCAAAAAAGGAAACACAATCCTGTAAATAACTTGAATAAAGCCACGGAAATAACAGAATAAAATTCCACAAATGTATCTTTAAAAACTTACAAAAATGTTGGTAGTTCAGTGCTTGTCCAGTACCTCTTTCTCTCAGAGAACTTGGGCCTCTGGAAAAAAGTTAGAATCTAATGTCAATATCAAACTACATAAAATAAGAACTAGAATATAATGGTATATCATATCAGATAGTCAATGTGCCATATGCAAAATATGTATGATCTGGTCCAATCATCCTCCTACATAGGCACCACACACCATACTTTTATAGCGATTTCTGCTTTGCCAAATGTAGGAAAACAAAGTACACACAATCAGTTGCAGATATACAGACTGCACTCGTGAATTACCTTAACATATGGCTATGGCCTCAACGCCTGACCCATTGTTAAAGTTGAGTGTGGAACACACATATCCATTTTAGAATAACTTGAGATTCTTTGCAAATCACAAGGACTAAAAGCAGGTTAAAATTTGATCAAAAGACTTAACAAAAAATCAGATCATTAGTTCTCTAACTTCGACGGGATGATCAAAGGAATGAAGTAGATATGAACTTTTTTCCTTCTCTATATGATAGAAACAATTTATGTGTGAAATTTAATGCACTATTATACCCTATCCTAAAATCGGCTTCAAATGCAGAACTGTAATTGCCAATTAATTAAACCAAAAATGACATTGCTCAGAATCAGTAAGTCAGTAAATTTACAATAACGCCAATTCATTTTACCGATCCACAAGCTGGTTTATGCTTGGAATAGCGTCGAAAAACCCTATCGCACGTTTGGGCTCAAGCAATTATAAATTTCTTTCAGGACTAGCGTACACATTAGGGGTTTTCCATCATTAAACCAAACAGTATTGTCGATGGCGGAAAGCCAAAATCCCGCCATACCAATCGCTTTGCGGCGCCACTATAGCGGATTATGGCGGAAAAACCCACAATAACGGCCGATATTTACCGCCATGTATATCGGCCATGGTGCCGCAATTTGATAACACTGACCAAACATAATACTACCAATAAACATTTACCCAGCTCAAATAGCATTTTGACACTGGTCAAAGCACAAAGAACTTCTGTAATAAAAAGAAAACCCAGTGCTATAAAGCTCCTGTCATAGCATGACCTAGGATTTGTCAGACCATTTACGATTCTATTGAACTCTGCATTGCAAAATATAATTCAACTTTCTCTTATAAAAATAAAAGTTACATATTAAAATGAAACTCTGATTCTTATTACGACAAAATAATATAGACGCGTTCGGCAGAATCATGTGATCCATACAAAAAGGAACTACCAGTGTTCCCCTCATAGATAACCGTTATATTACAATAAAAAATCACGAGATACTTTGATTTAAAATTGACAATGTTAATATATACAAAATCATTTTCCAAAGTTAATAAATTAATTGGCAATATAAAGGAGTAACTGGTGTACCCTTTTCAAGAATACACCTTAGTCCAGGCATGGTAACAGAGTAGTCAATCCCGAATAGCGGAATAGAGCAAGCGACCCTAAAAATGGGATAACGGAAAAGCATATCACAGGATGACTAATATTTGATCATTTTTTGAACAAATTACATGAATAATAATTATAAACATACGAAGTGCTGAAGTGCAAAAAACGTCGGTGAAGGGCGGTTAGGAAGGAGTCTAATAACAAATTTGATTGAAAAACCCAAATTTGCCCTTAAACGATTTAAATTTACGCAGTAATTTCAAATTTTCAAAGGAGAAAAAGATAACGGGACAAAAACCGCTCCGCCCTCGCTACCCGCTATTTACCCTATAAAGATCCAATTACGCGGGAAGGAAGCAAGCCGGCACAAGATGCGCAAAACCACTACTCAAAAATACGAAATAAACAAAAGAGAGACGAAACGAATCAAAACCCCAACACCATCAACGAATCAAAGCACCAAAAAGAACGTAACTAGATACTATAAACCAAAGCCCACCATCAACAAATCAGCATCAACCAACAGCAGCTTATAACCACAACTCCAATAAAATCAGGTGACAATGACATAACAACCTCACAACAAACTGATTAATCATGTAAAAAACTGAACACCAAAAACGTAACTAAATTTTATTTTATAACATCAATCAATCATCTATATTTTTCATTAGAACCTTATTCGTAAGTAAATACCCTAAAATCAATAACCCCAATGTGTTTTCCACTAAAAAAATGCAAAATCATCAAAGTTCAAATTACAATTACAGTACTCTCCAATCCACATTGATCACCATAACAAACAATAAAGCTACAACAAACAAACCTAAACGCATGCATCAACCACAGTAAAACGATCTTACACAATCCAACAGAAAAAACTACAATGCATATACAACGTCTTGTTTCATCTCATATTCTGAAAGCAGTAAAAAATAATTGGAACGAAGTGATCTATGAAGTAATAGGAGAAAAGTGAGTAAGAGAGTGAGAGTGAATCACAGTACCTGAGAGAAATGAGGAGAATGAGAATTGCTACGGAGGGAACAAAAATCGGCGAGAAAATGCGAGAAAAGATTGTAATGAAGTAGTAATGAAAATTGAAAGAATGTTCATCGTATTTAAATGAACAAAATTAAATATTAAAATAATGTTTTTTTTTTGTGAAATGGGTTGTAAAAATAAAATACCAACCTGTCCTAGGCAAAAAAAAAATCCTTATAAGTTATAATAATAATAATAAGTATTTTTTTTATAATTTTTAAATGATTTTGTTTAATTTTTTCTAGAATCAAAATTGAATTTATCTTTTAATACAATTCGGTTGATAACTATAAAAAAGATTAATATTTGTAAATCGTTGATTCACTCGTTCATATTTGACGTTTAAAAATATAAATTAATAATTTATTAATTCAAAAATTAGTTACGAACCCGCGCGTAAATTAACAATTTATTAATTCAAAATTTAGTTACAAACCCGCGCGTATGCGCGGGTATGAGTTATTACGTTGTCTACGATTATTATTATTATTAGCTAACGAATAATGATAATATTACATAATTAAATTATAACAAATTAATACTAATTTACTATTTTCGATAATTGAGAATGTTAATATACAAAATACAAAAGTAATATATATATATATATATATATATATATATATATATATATATATATATATATATATATATATATATAATCCAAAAGAATTATAAATTCAATGAATATGGATTTTATAGTGTTGTACATTAATTTTCGTAGTTGAATATACGTAATATCAAAATTTTAAATCTTCAATCTCTCTGAATCAATTTGACCAATCTAATAATATTATAACTTTAATGGATTTAAACGTTATAATCTTTTGAATTTTGATTTATTTTTAATCCTTTTAAAAATCTTGTAAAAAAATAAGATTATATTGAATTATACTTGTCAATATTTTTTTAGGTATGGACAACTCTATGTGATCATTTGTCTTTTAAATATAACACACTCTTCAGATTATATTGAATTTTAGACACAACACTATAGGTTTTTTAAAAATTGATTTTGTCTTTTAAAAACAATTCAGTTGATAATTATAAAAAATATTAATATTCATAAATCATTATTTCACTTATTCATATTTAACGTGTAAAATATAAATTAAATAATTTATTTAATTCAAAAATTCGTTAAAAATCTACGGGGATGCGCGAATATGAGTTGTTGCATTGTTTCCGATGATTATTTTTAGTTAATAAATAATACATAATTAAATTATAACAAAATTGATAATTTGCTATTTTTTGAGAAATCTAAAATGTTAATATACAAAATACAAAAAGTAATATGTTAGATATATATATTTATAATTCAAAAAAAATTGTAAATTCAATGAATATGAATTTTATGGATTTTATAGTGTTGTACATTACTTTTCGTAGTTGAATATATGTGACCTCAAATTTTTAAATCTTCAATCTCTCTAGACCAATGTAATAATATTACAACTTTAATGGATTTAAACTTTATAATCTTTTGAATCCTGATTTGCTTTCAACCTTTTTAAAAATCTTGTACATTCTATCCAAAAAAAATCTTGTACAAGAAAAGAAGACACTCTTAGATTATATTGGATTATATTTACCAATGCATTTTCTTTAGCTATGGATAATTTTATGTGAACATTTTTAAAATGAAGAGTAAACATGGTTTTGATGATTTTAATACACAACGAAGAAAAATATATATATTATTGTGTAGTATTATAAATATTCTCTTTGAATAAGTTTTTCATAACATATAGAGAATTTATTTAACCTTTTATTCATATGATACTTTTTTTATATTTTACGAGTGTTTATGTAGTTTATGTAAAATACTTTTTCTTATTCATTTTTTATGGGAAAATAAACTATATATGTTTTTATAATGATATGATTATATTATGTTATTGACATTTTTTTTGGCATTTTAAATCGTTATTTCATTTATCCATGTTTAACGTACAAAAATAAAAAATAATAATTATTTAATTCAAAAATTAGTTAAGAACCCGCACAGATGCACAGGTATGAATTATGATTATTATTATTAGCTCGCAAATAATGATAATATTATATGTAATTAAATTATAACTAAATTAATAATCTACTATTTAGGATGGTTGGAAATATTAATATACAAAATACAAAAAAAATAATGTGCATGACATATATTTATGATTTAAAAAATGATAAATTCAATGGACACTACTTTTCGTAGTTGAATATATGTGATATTAAATTATTAAACCTTCAATCTCTCTTAACCAATTTGACCGATGTAATTAATATCTCAATTATAATTTTAATGTGTTACAATTTCATAATTTTTTTACTTTATCGGGCTAGATGTCTTTGACAAATCGTCTTCTAGGGTTTGTGGGAAACCATGCTGAACTAGGAAAAAGCACTTTAGAAATGGATCTGCATGAACGAAGTACAAAAAAAGTTAAAGAAATAGGAAAGAACAAGGATGGCTACGAAGATATAAAAGTTGTTGTACGGAATATCTCCTTCAAAGATAATATCATGGGGAGGAATGCAAACGATACGGAGGAGGACGTTAGTGATGATCTGGTGGAGGACACAGTGCTGGCAAAAAAAGTAAGAGAGATCAAGGTAGAGGAGGAGATAATTGGAGGATATGAGTGTCCAAATTTCATTTTCTCTACGGAGGAGGAAAAGAGGATATAACGGCCATGGCGGAGAGGTGTAATTGTCAAGCTTCTTGGAAGACGGATAGGATACAAAGCCCTTGAGAATAGACTGAATCAGATGTGGGTGCGGAAGGGAGTCATCAGTATTATTGACTTGAGCAAGGACTACTATTTGGTAGCATTTTCTCATGAGGATGATAAGAAGGCAGCTATAGCGAATGGCCCCTTGGTTTATATACGATCACTATCTCACTGTGAAGGATTGGAAACCGGATTTTCAACCAGAAAGCAATACTATATATGAAGTGACCGTTTGGGTTAGAATCACTGGACTCCCTATTGAGTATTATGACCCGAGAGCCTTGACGAGTTTTGGAAACAGGATAGGACGCACTATTAAGGTGGATATGACTACCATCAAACAGGAAAGAGGAAAATATGCATGTATCTGTGTAGCTGTGAATCTGTCTCAACCTCTTCTTGGAATGTTTAAAATAAAAAAATAGTAGCTACAAAATAGAATATGAAGGTTTACACCTTCTTTGTCTTGTGTGCAGTAGATACGACCATTACAAGGAAGGGTGCACCATAAATGAGAAGAGGAAGGATGCAACGATTGAAGGAAATTTGAGTAGAGGAAAAGAACAGATTCAAAATATGGCTAGTATGGAAAAAGGCCAGAGTAGCATGCGTAATGGAGATGAAGAAGGCCCTTGGAAAATTGTTCAGAAACAAAAGAAAGGTAGGAAGGTGGTGGAGGGTCGGAGAAACAATGGATTGGTGAAAATTAATGAAAAAATCGGAAGAGGGGGATCACGTTTTCTAAATCAGGAAAATGATGATCCAAAAATTATTGAGGAATCAAATGAAATCAATGAGGATCTGAATAATTCCAAAAAGGTGGCAGATAACAGTTTTGGAGTTAAAGCTAAAGGAGACAATATAAATGGGACATATGGCGTCATTATTGGAAATGGATCAGGAGATGAAGTGACAACTCAAAGAACTTGGCAACACATGGCGGTATTAACTCTAAAGATAGGGCAAGTGGAATAAGTGGAAAAGGTGTGGAAGATCTATTGGGGAAGTATAAAGATGATAATACTCATATGGCCAACAAAAATGACACGTTTAGCTTAATAAGGAAAGAAAAAGGTGTAGTGGGAAGCACAGAAACAGATGAAAATATGATTACCAATACGGGTGGTAAGGAATCATTGGCAGAGAATGATGATAAAGTGGATGAGATTATTGAAATTGATGAACCCCCAGATACGTATAACAAACCATTACAATAGTTTCAATTTTCTTTTGGGAACAAACTACTTCAATGGAAGGAGGATCTGGAGAAAGTATGGTAGATACTGATAAAGATTTGGAAGTGGATGAGGAAATCACAGAAGTTGGTGAAACTCCTTAACTGAGTTTTATGTTTTGGAACTTATCTTATACAATGTTTTATGATGTGTACAAATAAAAAAATCTTAGTATGGAATTGTAGAGGAGCATCAAGTAGTGTGTTTTATCGCTATTGCAAACAGAATGTTGATAGCTTTAAACTTGTGTTGATGGTGGTGGTCTAGACAAGGTGCGAGCCAATCAAGCTTAACAAATCTTTCAAAAGGCTTGGTTTTTATTTGATGGAGAGTAGTGAAAATAATGGTTATGTTGGTGGCATTGTTCTTGCTTGAAAATCTAGTGAGATTAATGTTCAGACCATTAAAAAGGATGCACAGTTTATTCATAATAAAATAAAGATAGACAAGGAGGAAGATTGGAACTTCACAGCCATATATGCTAGCCCTCAGGATAACATGATAAAGATGTTGTGGGAATATTTGAAGGAGATAGCTAGTAATATGAGAATGCCTTGGATGCTAGCAAGTGATTTTAATGAGATAGCACATATTAGTAAGAAAAAAGGCGGAGTACCTGCATCCTTAAATAAATGTAAAAGAATGTGAGATAAAATGGACATATGCAGAGTTAGTGATGTGGAGGCAAGGGGTCCTTTGTTTACATGGAGAGGTCCTATTTTTCATGGTGGCCATAGAATCTATGAAAAATTAGATAGAACAATAAGTAATGATGACTGGAGGGTGATGTTCCCAGAGGCGTATGTAAAAGTCTTGATGCGAGTGGAATTTTCATATCATCACTTGATTCTGATCAACCTGAAGGAGGAAGGCTTTGTCAATTATGAAAAACCTTTAAGGTTTGAAAATGCTTGGCTGACACATGATTCATACAATAATATGATTCAGGAAGTGTGGAGAGAAAATGCAACTTTATTGATAATCTCAAGAATGCGGTAGACGGTATTGATAAATGAAATTTCGTTTCTTTTGACAAAGTTAGAAGAGAAAATAGTGTGATTATGCGCAGGCTTGAGGGTATTCAAAAAAGACTTCAACTGCATGATAATACGGGCGGCATGAGGAGATTGGAAATCAATTTACAAAAGAGGTTTAGTAGGATCCTAAACCAAGAAGAGCTTATGTGGCATCAAAGATCTCGAGCATTGTTGCTGGCGGATGGAGTAAGGAACACAAAATACTATCACATGCAGACCATCGCAAGGAGAAAGAGGATTAAGATCCTAATGCTGAAAGATGAGAATGGAGACTGGATAAATGAGCATAAAGCTTTAAAGAAACACGTAACAAAATTTTATAAGAACTTATTCGCGGGCCCTAATCACTGGTGTAAGTGGGAGAAAACTAAGGTTAGTTTCCCATTGCTTGATGAAAAGTGTCTGAGACGGCTTGAAGGTGATATTCATATAGATGAAGTTAAATGCACCTTGTTCTCCATGAAGCCATGGAAAGTTCTGGGTCCTAATGGTTTTCCAGCAGGATTCTATCAGAAGGATTGGAAAGTGGTCGGTGTGGGATTGAGTAAGTTGGTTCAGGATGCTTGGTAGAATCCTAGCAGCATTGTTGATATAAACAAAATTGATATATATCTCATTCCAAAAATAGATCATCCATAAAGAATCACTCAATTTCGACTTATCTCCTTGTGCAATAACAACTATAAAATCATCACAGAAGTAATAGTTGTGAGATTGAAGCCTCATATGTCTCAGCTTGTTTCCCCTAACCAAACAGGTTTCGTGTCGGGAAGATCGATACATGAGAACATTATTATTGCTAATGAAGTTATGCGTAGTATGATCAATAAAAAGGGAAGTAATGGATATTTTGCTATGAAGATAGACCTATCAAAAGCATATGATAAACTCAATTGGGAGTTTATATGGAGATCGTTAGAAGAAATAAAACTCCCTGCAAAAATGACAAATCTGATTATGCATGGTATTACTTGTATGGAAACAAATGTGAATTGGAATAGAAAAAGGAATGAGTTCTTTCGGCCACAGAGAGGAACCCGCCAAGGAGATCCATTATCTCCTTATTTGTTTGTTCTCTGCTTGGATAAACTCGCCCATTTAATTGAGCATGAGGTGAACATCGAAAACTGGAAGTCGTTTCGGGTGGGAAGGCATGGTGTGGACATTACTCATCTAATGCATATGACCTTCTCATTTTTGGGAAAGCGACGGAGAAGCAGATCCACTGTGTTAAGAAGACCTTGGATGCATTTTTTTGAATGTCTGGCTGTCATACCCCAAAATTTGCCCATCATATTTCAATCCATCTGACTTTCAAATGCTCAAAGACACACAAGAAAGAAGCATGCAGTCTCTCTCCTAAAACAACAACCCTCTGAATTAGGGTTTCTAATTTAATCAAGGAATCTGAACTTCTGACACCTCAAGTGGACTACATGGCCTCTCATATGATTCAAAGTATCCTCATGCCAAGTTTCAATTCCGATTCAAAAGATTGCTCACTCAACGGCCCAAACGACTGATAATCGACTGGTTGACCTAAAAATCAACTGTGGTCAAACTACAGTAAAAACTTCTCATTTTTGGTCAACATCCTCATTATGGAGTATCATTCATCATTTGAGCAAGTATTGATCATGATTCATCAAGAAAAGTTCAGAAATCAACAAAAAACCAAAGTTTCTAAATTAGGGTTTTTAAGGAAAAAGTCAACTGAACTTTGACCAGCCATAACTCCCACATGGAACATCAGAAATTTCCCATCCAAATCTCAATTTGAAGGAAATTGAATTCTCTACAATTTTGTCTCTCACACGCCAAGTCTAAAAATATGCCATTTGAGAGATATGAGCCAATACATTATAGGTCTTTCTAAAAAGATCGCAAAAAGTCAATTTTTCTCAAAGCTCATAACTTGGACATGGTAGACTCAGTTGAGATGAAACCAAAAGGAGCCTTTAGAGGACTCTTTGAGCTTTCTAAAAAGTCCAAGAACACTTTCATATGATCAATATTGAAGGAGATATGAGGTTCAAAAGTTGGTCAAATTTCAAGAAGTGCATGAAACCATAATTGAACAATTTGGTGTTTTTGAGCTAATGGGCCTAACTATTGGACTTCAAACGTGTCTATGGGCCAAATAAATTCTTTTAAGCCAATTATTTTATTTTTACAACATTTATTTTTATTTATGTGGATTTTATTCATTTAAATATCAATAAATCAAATAAAACATGAAATAATTGATTTAAATCATGGGATTTATTTTCCAATCATATCAAGTGATCCAAATATCATATATCTCCTTAAAAATTCGTTCAAGGCATGATTGGAATTATATTTGACTCAAAAAGCTAATTTTAGAAAGATTTATGCACAAAATTCCAATCAAATATTTCACCATGATCATGAGAGATATGATTGAAGATTATTGACCTAATTTCTCCTACTATATATACTAAACATATGCAGAGTTTTGGGGACACGTTTTTAGGCCAAGAGAATAGGGTTCAAAGAGAAGAAAATTTCTCCAAGAATAGGGCACGTTACAAAAACTATCCCAGCAACTTTTCAACAGATCCCGTCCATTCCAATATCTTCCTGAGCATCTAAAGAGTAAGTGCAGGTAATTTCTAATGCCCACCCTTGTCTTTATCGTGCATCCATGCTCATGTGTTATATTCATGCTTCAAAATTTTATATACCATGCATGGCTGTGTTTCAACGCAATATGGTGCTGTTGACGAGTTTCTAGTGACCTTTAGTAGGGATTAGAATCATCAAATTGAAGCTTTGAAGCCCGTAACAAATTTCACCATTGTTAGGGCATGGGTTTGTGTTCCTTCGTATCACCTCATGCAGAGACTTTCTGGCCAAACTAATGCTT
The DNA here is from genome assembly GCF_029867415.1 of Vicia villosa. Taxonomy (NCBI): domain Eukaryota; kingdom Viridiplantae; phylum Streptophyta; class Magnoliopsida; order Fabales; family Fabaceae; genus Vicia; species Vicia villosa. The sequence goes on from NC_081181.1 coordinate 178,835,539, forward strand.
CCAATGGATTCGCAACCATCGAATTAGTGGGACACGGCTCTTTGCACGCAATTCTCATTTGATTTTTGCAGGTTTCAGGTCTCGAAGGTTTTTCTGCAGATATTTCCGCAGGAAAAATCGTATGTATTTCCGCAGGGCCATGCGAGAGAGATGATGAATAGTGCTGAAGACCATTTGACCATGTGTGGGGAGTCATGATTCGTTGGTCAACGAGACCACTCTCTCTCCCTCCATTTAATTGGCGCAGACAGAATTTCTTGGGTCCCACTTTGACAATTCTTTTGAACTTATTCCATTAACATTTAATTTTATTTTTATATATTTTGTGATAGATAATTAACGAATGATGTAAATAGCACAGTTGGCAAGGCGCTTTCATGGTGAGGCAAAGGGCATGTGTTCGAATCCCTGCCACCAACATTGTTTTTGTGTGAATTAACAATTGCAGATCATGTGCGCTACAGACCTTAGGGTTCACCATACACCCTCATCTCAGGCCATCAGATCCATCCTCTTCCAGATCCAACACACGTCATGATGCAGAAGCACCATGCACCCTCACTAGTCCACCACACTGGAACGAAGCTAAGTCTCTTTTTCTAAATTTTATTTTATTTTATTATTTCTATTCATAATTCTTTTTAGTTATTTCTTTATTCTTTTTTGTTTAGTTTATTTATTTATTACAAATAATAAAGTTCTTTTATAACTACTAAAAATTATTTTGATATTATTTAATCGAAAGTTCGATTTTTTTTATAACATTAAAAATAGTTATTTATTTAGTTTTTTTTTTTTTAAAATAAACTAAAATGTTTATGTTAGAGTTATAATTTAGGGTAACAATTTATTTTATGCCTTAAATCCTTTTAGCATGATAACTAATCATTGATGTTGGTAGGTGTTATCTACTAATCGTATTTTAGCCTTACAAACCCTGTTAGGTCACAATAAATTTTCTTGGATAAACCTGTTAGGTTCAGGGGTAGGGTTTGTAGGCTTTTTAAGGTTTAGAGATCATTCATACACTAAAAGTTTTTCTTTGTGCCCAATTTTCAGGATTAATCAAAATCCTCCGACTACGCGCCACGCCAGATCAAAAAAGCTAAGTTTCTTATTTATTTCTTTATTTTACTTTAATGTCATTTTATTTTTATTTTAAAAATAGGGTTTGCCTCGAGTAATCAATGAATCATGCCTACACTCACTCTGTTATTTTTCTCTTAATTTTCAGAGTCAAGCGAGGGTTCGAGGAAGATCAAGGCTCAAGATAATTATTCATCCCTCTTATTTTTTTTCTGTCTTTTAATTTCCCCCCATCCCCGCAGGTGTTTATTGTAATAGCGTAGGAATTTATTTTTTGCCTTTATTTTCTGCCATTTTTAAACTGCGTGGTTAGTAATCTTAGGGAGTGCAAGCCTTTAACAGAATTAGAATAACTATAATTATAAGATAAATATTATCTGAATACAATCACGTGGTTGGTGCACACACTCACCTTTAGGGTAACCTCTTCTGTTGCCTTGTTGCCTGTTGCCTCTATTGTACTAAATAGTCAAAGTCCCTCGATTCCGAGGATACCTAAAGCAAAACAAATGTTGCCCTCGGTGCATTATCATCATCAATTTTGTCCCTCGAAGTTGCCTCGGTAAAAACATGATGATTGTCCCAATTGCTAAGGTATCCTCGCATGATGCCTTAAATGACTATTATATCCTTCCTTTAGACTACCTGCCCTCTTTATGGCAAGGGACAGTCTTATGGCGAACGATAACTCGATGACCCTTCCACATCCAATTGAAAGACTTCCTGCCCTCTTATGGTATGGATAGATCCTTTCACCTGAAAGACTAAAAGAACAAAACTTTTAAACTTAGGGTAGTTGCTATTAATTGCTTGCTCTATTTCAAATTCAAAAATCAAATTCAAACTCTTTTTCCACTAATTTTCAAATACTTTTCAAAAGACTACGCTTATTTACAAGCTAAAGTTCTTCTTCAAAGTTTTTACTTTTCACACCTCATTTTCAAACAATTTAAATAAACAAAGTGAGCTAAGCAATTAAGAGCCCATGGATAACCATGGATACAAAGGGTGCCTTAAACCTTCCCTTTGTATAACTTACCCCCCGAACTCAAATCTTTTCAAAAGGTCTTTTTCTGTTCTTTTAGCCTTTCCTAAATTGGATAAAATAAAAGTCGGTGGCGACTCTTGCTATCCGCACATTTCAAATAAAAAGTCAGTTCACCGTATTACAGAACTGGCGACTCTGCTGGGGATGCTTTCGATTAAAAGAGGGGTTACCTTAGAGTTTAGGATTCACTTTAATTGTTTGATTTGTCTGCTTTATATTTCAAAGGTTGTTTTGGGTATTTACTTTTGTGAAAGATCCTAACCCGGATCTGAGAACCTTAGGTAAATGGCATGAGACCAAGGAGACTGCACAGCGTATACTGATGTGGTTGATATGGTGGCCATCGTTAGTGTGACACATTTGTTTGTCCTGGTGTTCCTTGGGATCCGACTTGAGGAAACACTTGGCTGCTGCGTGGTGTCATTAAGCACTAATTTGCCCCTAGAACCCTAGTTGAACTTGACTTTGGCCTATTAGAAAGTAGCGAGATGGCTGGCTTTGGTTCCGACTGAAGTTGGTTGATACTCGAAGCTACACTCATATGGACTGGACTTTCAGGACCTTCTCGGTCGGTGATTCGATTGCCGAACTGAGATAAGCGCCTTCGAGAAAGGTCAATGATATGAGCTCCCTAGAACCCGATCTTTATATAGGACAGGTTGAACCAACTAAACTTCAGTGGGGAGGGTACTTACCTACGAACTTCACGCAAGCCTTTAAACTTAAGGACACTGGTGTGACTTGTCTGTGCTTGCTACTAACCCTTTGGTTTCCTTGCAGGTTTTTCTTGTGGGGCTCACTGGTCCTTATTACCTTACGTTTCGTCAGATGCATTGCATCCGCATAACATCATGACATCATGACATCATAAGCATAACATGATTTAACTAACCCTTTCAAGGATCTTAGGGATTTAGGGCGCACAATTTCAGGTACTCTTATCAAGGACCGAATTCCTAATCAAGGGGCGAGAGGATTTATTTTCCTCTAGCCACATACATTTCAATTCAGAGACGCTGTACCTATCAAGGGGCAAGAGGATTTATTTTCCTCTAGCCATGTACCTTCAAATTCAAAAGTTCCCGAATCAGAGGCTATGACCCACTGGATATGGTGAGCTTGATTCCCATAGAAGAACATCCAGAAATCAGAGTTCTTCAAACGAAGAAGCGACCAAATCATTTTTGACGTTGCTAACTAAATTTCCAGAGATCCTTGAAAATATTGCATCTGCATTCATAACATTGCATCACAGGTTTCCACCACAGGTTTCTCACCTCCTCGCTGTTTATTTCAGCATCATGAATCTCGAGCAATCAGTCAAAGACCTTCAAGCTCAGAATGCCCAGTTTCAAGATCTGATCCTGAACTTATCCAAGGGGCAAGATGAATTGAAAGCACTCCTGACCAAGAAAGAGAAAAGGCCTAGAAAATATGTGGGTGTCCTTAACATGGGAAGAAGATTCCGAGGTCCACTCAAGAGGGCTGAAGAAGTCAAGGTTTCTAAAGAAGACGACGATGAACAAAAGGACGATGCTAGTGTCAAAACTGATGCAAAAAGCAACCATGATTCTGCCAATCCCTCTGATGAAGAAGAGGACTATCACCATGAGGATGAACACCCTGATGACAAATACAAGATGTTAGAAGAGCGTCTGAGAAGCGTGGAAATTCAGAAGGTACCTGGACTGGATTTTGAAGAGCTTGGACTCGTTCCTGGGGTCGTTATTCCTCCAAAATTCAAAATTCCAATTTTCGCAAAATACGATGGAGTCTCTTGTCCTAAGCTGCACTTGAAATCATATGTGAGGAAGATTCAACCTCATACTGCTGATAAGAAGCTATGGATCCACTTTTTCCAAGAGAGTTTATCTGGAACTCAACTCGAATGGTACTATCAACTGGAAAGTACCAACATCCGTACCTGGGAAGATTTGGTTGTTGCTTTCTACCAGCAATACCAATACAATGCTGACCTCGCACCAACTCGCATGCAACTACAAAGCATGTCTATGGGACCCGAGGAAAGTTTCAAGGAGTATGCTCAAAAATGGAAAGATCTAGCTGGAAGAGTCAAACCCTCCTTGACTGACAGAGAATTGGTTGATATGTTCATGAATACACTGACTGGTCCTTTCTACAGCCATTTACTTGGAAGCTCCTCGTCTGGTTTCACCGACCTCATACTGACTGGAGAACGTGTTGAAAGTGGTATCCGAAGCGGAAAAATTCAGGTGGCTACTTCTTCTGGTACTATTAAAAAGCCATACAATGGGAGGAATGACTCCAACACTGTTGGGGCAGTCTTGGTCCCTAGTCAGGCTCCAACAGATCAACAACAAAATACAGATAGACGTAAGCAACAAGGTGGCCAACGTACTTGGAAATCCAAACCCAAAAGGTCATTTACCCCACTACACATGCCATTGGCTCAAGCTTTGCAACACTTACTCGATCGGAGTCTGATAACTCTACTGCCTCCATACTCAGCTCCTGCTAATCCCGCCCCTGGGTACAAGCATCATGCAAGATGTGCTTACCATTCAAATAGTCCTGGTCACGATACAAAAGATTGTGGGCCATTGAAACATAAAATTCAAGACTTGATTGAAGAAGGGGTCGGCGAATTTGGCCAACCAGAGGAGCCACACAAAGTCTAAAGGATGGCTATTTAGATCATTAATTTACTCGCATTCGCAATTTCTTTCCTGTTTGTTTAAACATTCGTCTTATGTCAGACTCTATTTATTTTATCATAATCATTAATGCATTGCATACGTTTGTCTTGACTTATTTCTCTTCCTATTGCTATATTAAACTTTGTTTTTACTTGGTTTTCTTTATGATATTTAACTCTCGCTAAAGTTGTAAGCCTTTTGAGGGAGGATGACGAAAACGATACCGCAACCTCATACAGTATGCTTTTGAACGGACTGTGTTGATGATGTACAGGCATTGCTTCAATTCCTAAACACTGGAGATATAAGGATGTTAATCCCTCGTCAACCCCTTTGAGCCTAAGAAGTAGAAGTTTTCTTTCTCATACAGATTAAAACCCTTAATCATAACCTGGGGCAGGGTAGTTACTCAGTTAACTCAATTATACCAGGTGCTTTACGCAAGTGATGGATTCCCGTAATTCTCAAGTTAGGCAGTCAATATCCATAAGAAAAAAAAAAGAAAAAAAAGAAGAAGAAAAAATGTTAAGTCAAAACCAATGAAGGAGACTTATCAAGAACTAAAACATCCCGCTGACTGTAATCTCAAAATAAAGCAGTTCAGGCAAAAGTTAGGGATAATAAAGTAAAAAAAAAAGGCCACTACAAATTCTCGACAAAAGAAAAATAATTACAAAAAAGGATGACGGCCTTTTCAAATAAACTTTCGGTGCTTCAACCATCATCAAATGTCAACATTACGACTTCAAGACCTGCTAGAACTTAAATGCAAAGTTAACTGAGCATAAGATCGAAGAACATCACGAAGATTGGGATGGGTACAAATAAACTTTGAGCCTTTATCTTTTGTTTCTTAAACCGTGAACCAAGCCACGTTGCAACCCTTGAAAGTCCTAACTGAAGCATGGTTTGTTCGAAAGCATACTGTTACCAAAGGTATCCTGACTCCTTAAAGTTTACCAAAAATCCTGAGTTGATATCATGTTTTTACAAATATCACTTTCTTACATATTTTGTTTTACTAAAATTGTTTTTAAACTCCAAGACAGACATATGCATTGCATTTTAATGAGTGTTATTATAAAACAATTTTGTCTATGTAAATTCAAATGTTTGGCATTAGGAAGAATTTGCATGGGGCATAATTAATGACTAAAAGTCCTCTCGACAAATAAATTTGCAGAGACGTCTCGTATACATGACTCGATCAACTAAAATCTTGTTTACACAAGGGGCATGGCATATTCATAGAACCTCTCAGAGGCACTGAGCAACCAGAGAAGTTAGTCCATCACTGGGGGCATGTCACATCAGTTACAAATCTCAACAAAAGCTATTTAGCTACTAGCATCAGATGATGTCAGTACCTGTCTCTCCTTTGAAGTTCTAATTCCAAACTCAAGTATCGAGCATATCAGGCTGCTGATTCCAGGGGCAGGTATATGCCCGCAAGCGAAAGACCATATATGGTTAAAAGTGTTTTCCAACAGCAAGTACTCAAAGACATGGGGCAATGAAAAGTTGAAATCTCTGGGAATCTTCCCCGCAGAGCAGTTTTCCTGATATATCCCCACATAGCAAGTCATCTTCAAGCAATCTCTTCCTAACAGAAACTTGGTTCCCTAACGGATTTTATATCTCCGGCATAATCTTCTTCTCTTGCATGTTTTATTCAATCTCGCCATTTCTATCAAAGTTGACGCTCAAAAATTTGGTCAGGTACTATACTCATCTCTCTTGTCCTCAGGATACATCAGGATCAGATCCCTCAAATCAATCTTATCCCCAAGCGAAGATCAAAAATCCCCAGCTGGATATCATCGAACGAAAGACAGGAATTCTCTTGTCATTATCTCCAACGGCATACAGGGATTTATTTTCTCAATTAGCAGTTTCTATACAAGAGTTATCAATATGCTTTGACTATAGAGTCCATCCCTGCATCATTCATAAATACATGCATAACATACAATAATCTCGTTTATCTCGAGAATCTCAATACATGCATCATAACATTGCATAACACTAATTTTTCCTTTTCAGGTAATTTCATAATCAACAGAATATTACCATTCAAGTGCGATACAAATACAATCGTATCAACGATTCAATCTCAAAACTCAAGACAAAAACAATTCTAATGCTTCATTCTGGGTCTTTCTTCAAAGATAATACAAAAACAATCAAAGAACTTCTCGACCTTTCTAGGTAGTCTTTTTTAAGACGTTTCTTATCCTTTCTAGGTAGTCTTTTCTAAGACGTTTCTTATCCTTTCTAGGAACCTTTCTAGGTAGTCTTTTCTAAGACGTTTCTTATCCTTTCTAGGAACCTTTCTAGGTAGTCTTTTCTAAGACGTTTCTTATCCTTTCTAGGAACCTTTCTAGGTAGTCTTTTCTAAGACGTTTCTTATCCTTTCTAGGAACCTTTCTAGGTAGTCTTTTCTAAGACGTTTCTTATCCTTTCTAGGAACCTTTCTAGGTAGTCTTTTATAAGACGTTTCTTATCCTTTCTAGGAACCTTTCTAGGTAGTCTTTTCTAAGACGTTTCTTATCCTTTCTAGGAACCTTTCTAGGTAGTCTTTTCTAAGACGTTTCTTATCCTTTCTAGGAACCTTTCTAGGTATTCTTTTCTAAGATGATCCATATCCTTTGTAGGAGCCTTTCTAGGTAGTCTTGTTTAAGACGTATCATATCCTTTCCAGGAGCCTTTCTAGGAGAGTCTTGTTTAAGACGTATCTCAGCCTTTTTAGGTAATCTTCCTTAAAACATTTATCCAACATTTTCTAAGACATCTACTGCCCTTTCGAGGAGTTTCTCAATTAATTTTCTACAAGACATTTCTTCCCGAGCTTTGTTTAAAGCCTAATTTCCTGTAAATCAGTAATCATAGTCTTCTTTAGGAACCTTTCCAGGTAGTCTTCCATAAGACATTAATTCATCTCTCCTTCAGATACAATCAAGGCATATGATCCAGTCTGAAAAGCATCTGCTTTAGACAATCAATTCTTTTCAAACGTTGGATGGCATCTTCAAGCCCATCTCTGACAAGCGCCTTTCGAATACTTCAAGCTCGGATAGTCTAACGTACGACTTATCCTGACTTTCATACTTATCCAGATCAGATGGCATCCTTAAGCCCATCTCCTACAAAAAGTCCTTATCTCAGCAAGGGCAAATTTCTTGGGTATTCTAGTGTTCAATCCTCTTCTACCTTCAGACTCCGACAGGCACACAAGAAAATCTACATCCTCAGGTATAAGAAGATTGAACAGGGGCAGCTGTCATACCCCAAAATTTGCCCATCATATTTCAATCCATCTGACTTTCAAATGCTCAAAGACACACAAGAAAGAAGCATGCAGTCTCTCTCCTAAAACAACAACCCTCTGAATTAGGGTTTCTAATTTAATCAAGGAATCTGAACTTCTGACACCTCAAGTGGACTACATGGCCTCTCATATGATTCAAAGTATCCTCATGCCAAGTTTCAATTCCGATTCAAAAGATTGCTCACTCAACGGCCCAAACGACTGATAATCGACTGGTTGACCTAAAAATCAACTGTGGTCAAACTACAGTAAAAACTTCTCATTTTTGGTCAACATCCTCATTATGGAGTATCATTCATCATTTGAGCAAGTATTGATCATGATTCATCAAGAAAAGTTCAGAAATCAACAAAAAACCAAAGTTTCTAAATTAGGGTTTTTAAGGAAAAAGTCAACTGAACTTTGACCAGCCATAACTCCCACATGGAACATCAGAAATTTCCCATCCAAATCTCAATTTGAAGGAAATTGAATTCTCTACAATTTTGTCTCTCACACGCCAAGTCTAAAAATATGCCATTTGAGAGATATGAGCCAATACATTATAGGTCCTTCTAAAAAGATCGCAAAAAGTCAATTTTTCTCAAAGCTCATAACTTGGACATGGTAGACTCAGTTGAGATGAAACCAAAAGGAGCCTTTAGAGGACTCTTTGAGCTTTCTAAAAAGTCCAAGAACACTTTCATATGATCAATATTGAAGGAGATATGAGGTTCAAAAGTTGGTCAAATTTCAAGAAGTGCATGAAACCATAATTGAACAATTTGGTGTTTTTGAGCTAATGGGCCTAACTATTGGACTTCAAACGTGTCTATGGGCCAAATAAATTCTTTTAAGCCAATTATTTTATTTTTACAACATTTATTTTTATTTATGTGGATTTTATTCATTTAAATATCAATAAATCAAATAAAACATGAAATAATTGATTTAAATCATGGGATTTATTTTCCAATCATATCAAGTGATCCAAATATCATATATCTCCTTAAAAATTCGTTCAAGGCATGATTGGAATTATATTTGACTCAAAAAGCTAATTTTAGAAAGATTTATGCACAAAATTCCAATCAAATATTTCACCATGATCATGAGAGATATGATTGAAGATTATTGACCTAATTTCTCCTACTATATATACTAAACATATGCAGAGTTTTGGGGACACGTTTTTAGGCCAAGAGAATAGGGTTCAAAGAGAAGAAAATTTCTCCAAGAATAGGGCACGTTACAAAAACTATCCCAGCAACTTTTCAACAGATCCCGTCCATTCCAATATCTTCCTGAGCATCTAAAGAGTAAGTGCAGGTAATTTCTAATGCCCACCCTTGTCTTTATCGTGCATCCATGCTCATGTGTTATATTCATGCTTCAAAATTTTATATACCATGCATGGCTGTGTTTCAACGCAATATGGTGCTGTTGACGAGTTTCTAGTGACCTTTAGTAGGGATTAGAATCATCAAATTGAAGCTTTGAAGCCCGTAACAAATTTCACCATTGTTAGGGCATGGGTTTGTGTTCCTTCGTATCACCTCATGCAGAGACTTTCTGGCCAAACTAATGCTTCCAATGGATTCGCAACCATCGAATTAGTGGGACACGGCTCTTTGCACGCAATTCTCATTTGATTTTTGCAGGTTTCAGGTCTCGAAGGTTTTTCTGCAGATATTTCCGCAGGAAAAATCGTATGTATTTCCGCAGGGCCATGCGAGAGAGATGATGAATAGTGCTGAAGACCATTTGACCATGTGTGGGGAGTCATGATTCGTTGGTCAACGAGACCACTCTCTCTCCCTCCATTTAATTGGCGCAGACAGAATTTCTTGGGTCCCACTTTGACAATTCTTTTGAACTTATTCCATTAACATTTAATTTTATTTTTATATATTTTGTGATAGATAATTAACGAATGATGTAAATAGCACAGTTGGCAAGGCGCTTTCATGGTGAGGCAAAGGGCATGTGTTCGAATCCCTGCCACCAACATTGTTTTTGTGTGAATTAACAATTGCAGATCATGTGCGCTACAGACCTTAGGGTTCACCATACACCCTCATCTCAGGCCATCATCTCAGGCCATCAGATCCATCCTCTTCCAGATCCAACACACGTCATGATGCAGAACCACCATGCACCCTCACTAGTCCACCACACTGGAACGAAGCTAAGTCTCTTTTTCTAAATTTTATTTTATTTTATTATTTCTATTCATAATTCTTTTTAGTTATTTCTTTATTCTTTTTTGTTTAGTTTATTTATTTATTACAAATAATAAAGTTCTTTTATAACTACTAAAAATTATTTTGATATTATTTAATCGAAAGTTCGATTTTTTTTATAACATTAAAAATAGTTATTTATTTAGTTTTTTTTTTTTAAAATAAACTAAAATGTTTATGTTAGAGTTATAATTTAGGGTAACAATTTATTTTATGCCTTAAATCCTTTTAGCATGATAACTAATCACTGATGTTGGTAGGTGTTATCTACTAATCGTATTTTAGCCTTACAAACCCTGTTAGGTCACAATAAATTTTCTTGGATAAACCTGTTAGGTTCAGGGGTAGGGTTTGTAGGCTTTTTAAGGTTTAGAGATCATTCATACACTAAAAGTTTTTCTTTGTGCCCAATTTTCAGGATTAATCAAAATCCTCCGACTACGCGCCACGCCAGATCAAAAAAGCTAAGTTTCTTATTTATTTCTTTATTTTACTTTAATGTCATTTTATTTTTATTTTAAAAATAGGGTTTGCCTCGAGTAATCAATGAATCATGCCTACACTCACTCTGTTATTTTTTTCTTAATTTTCAGAGTCAAGCGAGGGTTCGAGGAAGATCAAGGCTCAAGATAATTATTCATCCCTCTTATTTTTTTTCTGTCTTTTAATTTCCCCCCATCCCCGCAGGTGTTTATTGTAATAGCGTAGGAATTTATTTTTTGCCTTTATTTTCTGCCATTTTTAAACTGCGTGGTTAGTAATCTTAGGGAGTGCAAGCCTTTAACAGAATTAGAATAACTATAATTATAAGATAAATATTATCTGAATACAATCACGTGGTTGGTGCACACACTCACCTTTAGGGTAACCTCTTCTGTTGCCTTGTTGCCTGTTGCCTCTATTGTACTAAATAGTCAAAGTCCCTCGATTCCGAGGATACCTAAAGCAAAACAAATGTTGCCCTCGGTGCATTATCATCATCAATTTTGTCCCTCGAAGTTGCCTCGGTAAAAACATGATGATTGTCCCAATTGCTAAGGTATCCTCGCATGATGCCTTAAATGACTATTATATCCTTCCTTTAGACTACCTGCCCTCTTTATGGCAAGGGACAGTCTTATGGCGAACGATAACTCGATGACCCTTCCACATCCAATTGAAAGACTTCCTGCCCTCTTATGGTATGGATAGATCCTTTCACCTGAAAGACTAAAAGAACAAAACTTTTAAACTTAGGGTAGTTGCTATTAATTGCTTGCTCTATTTCAAATTCAAAAATCAAATTCAAACTCTTTTTCCACTAATTTTCAAATACTTTTCAAAAGACTACGCTTATTTACAAGCTAAAGTTCTTCTTCAAAGTTTTTACTTTTCACACCTCATTTTCAAACAATTTAAATAAACAAAGTGAGCTAAGCAATTAAGAGCCCATGGATAACCATGGATACAAAGGGTGCCTTAAACCTTCCCTTTGTATAACTTACCCCCCGAACTCAAATCTTTTCAAAAGGTCTTTTTCTGTTCTTTTAGCCTTTCCTAAATTGGATAAAATAAAAGTCGGTGGCGACTCTTGCTATCCGCACATTTCAAATAAAAAGTCAGTTCACCGTATTACACTGGCCAAGAAATCAGCATGGAGAAATCCAGTATTGTCTTTTCGAAGAATGTTACCAAGAGTATAAGAACCAAGCTTGTTGTGACTTTAGGTTTTCGAGAGACTAATAGTTTCGGTAAATATCTGGGGGTTCCTCTGACTGGAAAAGCCTTAAGGAAAGGTGACTTTAATTATGTGTTGGAGCATGTTGGAATATATTATTTCTATTTGTATTATTTCCCTATTTGTATTATTTCCCTTTATTCTCCATTAAGGAAAGAATTAATATCATTATTGTATTACCATTATATATATATCAGCCACCATTATATATACCAGCCTAGAGCTGAGGAATAAAATACAATAGCTTTTTTTACCATTCCTTTCAATATGGTATCAAGAGCTCTGGGTTAGGGTTTACTGTAAAACTTCCACAACAGCTTCCAATTGACATACCCGTTTAATCCCCTATGGCGAATCACGGCACGAATTGGCCCGCTCTAGGTTTTGCCTACACCGGATCCAATAATGGCGGGTGGCGGTGGCCGCGGTGATGGAGGCGGCCGCGGTGATGGCGGCGGCCGCGGTAACGGTGGTGGCCGTGGAAATGGCGACGAAACATCGGGTGTCACAAACAATGGAAGTTATTTCAATATAGGCGGCAATGACCAAGAGGGTTCCTTATACTCCCTCAAGGTCAATATTCCTAAGATGAATGGGAATAACTATAATGAATGGGCCCAGACAGTTCGCTTGGTATTGGATAGCAAAGGGAAGTTGGGTTTTTTAACTGGAGCAGTAGCTGAACCGGCAGTAGGAGACCCTCTTTACCAACAATGGAAATCTGAAAAATCCTTGATTATTGCATGGTTGGTAAGCTCTATGGAAACTGTAATAGGTAAGCCTTATATGTTTTTGCCTTCTGCAAAGGATGTATGGGAAGCTGTTAAGGAAACATACTCTGATATTCAAAACTCTTCCCAAATTTTTGGTTTAAAATCAAAGTTATGGCATGCGAAACAAGGGGACATGAATATTACTGCTTATTACAATGAGTTGTTGACCCTTTGGCAAGAGTTGGATCTATGTTATGATGACAGTTGGAGGTGTACAGAAGATAGTGTTTTGTTTCTCAAAAGACAAGAAAATGATCGTGTCTTCATGTTTCTCGCTGGACTCAATAAAGACCTTGATGAGGTAAGAGGTAGAGTTTTAGGAAAAATACCATTGCCAACTCTTCGTGAAACTTTTGCAGAAATAAGAAGGGAGGAGGCACGACAAGGTATTGTGATGGGCAAAACACCACGAAGCTCTGAATCTGAAGGCTCAACTTTGGCTACTAGGAACCTTGACGAGGAAAAAAGGGTAGACAAAGTTCCTTGGTGTGACCACTGTAAGCGTGAATGGCATACGCGTGAAACCTGTTGGAAGCTCAAAGGGAAACCTCCTAACTGGAAGAAGAAAGGTGGTCGTGCATTTCAGGCTAGTAATTCTGATCAAGGGCAGCAAATTTCTTCACCGCAGCTTCCACTCACTACAAAACAACTAGACAGACTGTACAAACTTCTCGAGTCTCCAACTCCTTCTTGCTCTATAGCAACAAAAGGTAATTCTGCATTTATTAGTGTCAGTCCCAGTCATACTTGGATAGTAGATTCAGGTGCCTCTGATCACATGACAGGTGAATCTATTTTTTTTCTCTTCATATAGTCCATGTGCAGGTAACCAAAAAATAAAAATTGCAGATGGCTCTTTTTCAGCCATTGCAGGTAAAGGGTCAGTTGTCTTGTCTCCAATGTTAACTCTGAAAAATGTCCTTCATGTTCCAAATTTATCATGTAATTTAATGTCCGTCAGTAAATTAGCCCAAGATATAAATTGTCAAACTAATTTTTTCCGATCTCACTGTGTCTTTCAGGATTTGAACTCGGGGAAGATGATTGGCAGTGCTAAGGAGAGTGGAGGACTCTACTACCTTGACATTGGATCTGCATCACAACTACCTTCAAAAACAATAAGTTCCTGTTTTGAGTCTTTTTCTGTTTTGAATAATAAAGATGAAAACATTATGACATGACATTTAAGATTAGGTCATCCTAGTTTTCGTTACTTAAAACACTTGTTTCCTAAGTTATTTCATAATAAGAACTTTTCTTCGTTTAAATGTGAAGCATGTGAGTTTGCAAAACATCATCGTTCCCAATTTTCAATACAGCCTTATAAACCATCAAAACCTTTTTCTATTATTCACAGTGATGTTTGGGGCCCTAACCGTACAAGTACACTCTCTCTCAAAAAATGGTTTATCACATTTATAGATGACCATACAAGAGTATGTTGGGTGTACTTGTTAAAGGGGAAATCAGATGTTTGTCAGGCTGTAAAGAATTTTTTTACAATGGTGCAGAATCAATTTCAAACAAATATCCAAGTCTTTAGAAGTGATAATGGCAAAGAATATTTTAACACTATCCTGGATGATTTTTTTCAAAAAAATGGGATTGTACATCAAAGTTCATGTCCTAATACTCCTCAACAAAATGGAGTTGCCGAAAGGAAAAATAGACATTTATTGGAGGTTGCTAGAGCTTTACTTTTCACAAATAAAGTACCAAAATATTTGTGGGGCGAAGCCGTTTTAACAGCTGCATATTTAATTAATAGAATGCCCTCCAAAGTTCTTAATTTTCAAACTCTGATTAATACTTTCAAAGAATGTTTTCCTAGTTCTCGTGTTTTAACTGATCTGACATTAAAAATCTTTGGTTGCACAACTTTTGTTCATGAACATAAGAATGTTGGAAAACTTGAACCACGTGCTATAAAGTGTGTTTTTGTTGGATACTCCCCAACCCAAAAAGGATATAAATGTTTTGATCCAAAAACCAAAAAAATGTTTGTCACTATGGATGTTACATTTTTTGAAAATAAACCTTTTTTTGATGACACTCATCAAGGGGGGGGGGGATATAAAGGAAGACTTGTTTCAAATTGAGAACATGAATTTTTTAAATAATTTATCTTTGCCTGTATCACAAAGTTCTGAGACTTATACTTCTGCACCAACAGAAAATGGTCATGATTCTTTATTTAATCCTACTCCTGTTATGAGTAACGATCCTTGCGAATCTGAGCCTACATTTTCTCATGTAGAAAACAATGAAATTCCTGAAAACGATGATAGTGATGATCTAATTGAAATGCCACAGAATAATGAGTCACTTCAAGAAAACAGATTTGAATTAGGAAACGGGATTTGGAAAGGGAAGGTTTTTGTAAAAAAGAACCACAAAGGAATGGATGAGTCCACATCTCCACACTGTCAGGAATCTGAACCGGGGAATGATCAACCTCCTAAGAATAGGAAAGGTAAGTCCATCTCTGTTTCTGAAAGTCGTATTTTGTATCCTGATATAGATGATCCTGTTGCCATTAGAAAACCTGTTAGATCGTGTACTAAACACCCCATGTCCAATTTTATATCATATTCAAATTTGTCTTCATCTCTGTCTGCCTTCACCTCAAAATTGTCTAGTGTAGAAATTCCAAAAAATGTACAGGTTGCTCTAGAAATTCCAAAGTGGAGGGAAGCTGTACTTGAGGAGATGAAAGCTCTAGAAAAGAACAAAACTTGGAATGTTATGACACTACCGAATGACAAGAAGACAGTTGGATGCAAATGGGTGTTTACTGTGAAGTATAATTCAGATGGGTCAATTGAAAGGTACAAGGCTCGCTTGGTGGCTAAAGGATTTACTCAGACCTATGGTATAGACTACTCAGAGACATTTGCTCCTGTTGCAAAACTGAACACTATAAGAATTCTTTTATCTCTTGCTGCTAACCTGGATTGGCCCCTACATCAGTTAGATGTTAAAAATGCCTTTCTTAATGGCGATCTAGAAGAAGAAGTATACATGGACATTCCTCCTGGATTTGAAGACAAATTTGGATCAAATGTATGCAAATTAAATAAGTCTTTGTATGGATTAAAACAGTCTCCTAGAGCTTGGTTTGAAAAATTCACTCAGTCCATGAAGAAACAAGGGTACATTCAAGGACAGGCTGATCACACCTTATTCACAAAGTTCTCCCATGATGGGAAATTGGCTGCCCTGATTGTATATGTTGATGATATTGTCCTTACTGGAGACGATACAGTTGAAATGGCAAGAGTAAAAGAGAACTTAGCAGTAGACTTTGAAATCAAGGACTTAGGATCCATGCGATATTTTCTTGGTATGGAGGTTGCTCGGTCAAAGAAGGGTATTGTGGTTTCACAGCAGGAATACATTCTAGACTTATTGAAAGAAACAGGAATGAGTGGATGTCGTCCTGCAGATACCCCTATGGATCCTAATGCTAAACTTTGGGGAGAAGGTAGTGTTCCGGTTGACACTGGAAGATATCAGAGGTTGGTTGGAAAACTGATTTATTTGTCACACACTCGACCTGATATTGCTTTCTTAGTTAGTGTAATAAGTCAATTTATGCATTCTCCTTACGAGGAACATCTTGAGGCAGTCTATCGGATACTGAGATATTTGAAGGGAAAGCCTGGTAAAGGCTTACATTTTAAGAAAACTAGTGAAAGAAATGTGTCTATCTTCACGGATGCTGATTGGGCAGGCTCATTCACTAATAGAAGATCAACCTCTGGATATTGTACTTATGTTTGGGGTAATCTTGTGACATGGAGGAGCAAGAAACAAGGAGTTGTAGCAAGAAGTAGTGCAGAAGCTGAGTTTAGAGCTATGTCTCAAGGTATTTGTGAAGGGTTATGGATCCTTAGAGTCCTAGAAGAACTTAAGATGAAAATTGAGCTTCCATTAAAATTATACTCTGACAGTAAAGCTGCCATTAGCATAGCTCATAACCCAGTTCAACATGACAGAACCAAATATATTGAGATTGATCGACACTTCATAAAAGAGAAGTTAGATGCTGGAATCATATGTCTCCCTTTTGTTACTTCAAATCAGCAAACTGCAGATATCCTTACCAAAAGTTTGGCAAGACCAACCTTTGAGCATTTGATTGACAAGTTGGGCATGATAGATATCTATGCACCAACTTGAGGGGGGGGGGGGGTGTTGGAATATATTATTTCTATTTGTATTATTTCCCTATTTGTATTATTTCCCTTTATTTTCCATTAAGGAAAGAATTAATATCATTATTGTATTACCATTATATATATCAGCCACCATTATATATACCAGCCTAGAGCTGAGGAATAAAATACAACAGCTTTTTTTACCATTCCTTTCAATAGAGCAGATAGCCAAGAAGCTCTCGAGTTGGAAGGCTAGAAATTTGTCATTTGCTGGTAGAGTGACTCTCACTAAGAGTGTTATGGAAGCAATCCCTGTTTATCCAATGATGATGAATTTACTCCCCAAGGCGTGTACAAAGGAAATCCAAAAGCTACAATGAAACTTTTTATGGGGAGACACGAATTTGAAGAAGCATTGTGCGGTCAAGTGGGATAGAGTGGTGGCTAGTAAATGTGATGATGGGTTAGGCTTGTGTGATATCGATACGATGAATCAAGTTTGCATTATGAAACTGGGGTGCAAGGTCATTAATGGTGATGATGATTTATGGTGTAGAGTTTTAAGGGATAAGTATTTACATGAAGATAACAACCATAACTATGTATCTCAGAATACATATTCAAAATTGTGGAAAGTTATTGCTGGTACTACTCATACGCTATTGGAAACAAATTGGTGGAACATTGGCGATGGAGAGAATATTCATGCTTGGAGATATAATTGGGTTGTAAAAGGTAGTAGTATCATGGAGGATAGCATCTCGATACCGGCAGAGCTGCAAGATGCCAAAGTGCGTGATCTGGTGGGAATTATTGGAGAATGGAACTGGGACATTTTGGACTGGATTCCAAATAATATCAAGCATAGCATACAAGGTCTGCACCCGCCAGTTAAAGAAAGTAGGGAGGATAAGATGCTGGTAGCTACGAAAGAGGATGGTTCTTTCTCTATTGGCAACATGTATCGGTTTTTGACAGCATCTTGTGATACGAATCTGAGCAAAATCTGGAAGAGTATTTGGGAGTTGGAAGTTCCGGAGAAAGTGAGAAGTTTTATGTGGATTATGAAACATGAAAGGTTGTTGACTAGGCATAGAATGAACATGTTTGGGTTAGGCTCTGCGAGTTGTAGGTCGTGTGTTGCAAGTCACGAAACGATTTTGCATGCTATGCGCGACTGCATGCACGTTAAAGAGGTTTGGCAGAATAAAATACCTGTGAGGCTTATGCAGATTTTTTTCTCTGTTAATTTGCAAGAGTGGATTGATATAAATATTAACGGAGCGGTGCATGGGGATCGCGACTGGTGTTGTTATTGGGCTATTGGTTGTCACGCAATTTGGGAATGGTGGAACAAAGAATTGCATAATGCTGATTACGTGAGACCGTATAAAATTCAAGAAAATATTGATAATAGGCTGCAAGCTTATAAAGAGGCAATCAATATTAACTTGAAGGTTGTGGAGAGGAACACACTGGAGATGGTGATTAAATGGATGTCACCAGAAAGGAGTTTCGTGAAAGTTAATGTGGATGGTGCACAGGATCTGGATGGCAAGGCTGGCTGTGGAGGGATCATGCGTGATGATAGCGGTAACTGGGTTGGAGGTTTTGCCAAAAGTATTGGTCGGTGTAATGCTCTAAAGGTAGAACTATGGGGGATTTGTGAAGGTTTAAAGAAGGCTTTGGAGAAAGGTTTTGTGAAGGTTATAGTCGAGTCAGATTCGAAAGCTGCAATAGACATTAGTATTAATGTGGGGAACAAGAACTTTGTTCATGGTAACATAGTAGGCCAGATTCATAATCTTATGGGAAAGATGGATAAAGTGGAGATTATTCATGTTTATAGGGAAGCTAATGGGTGTGTTAACCTATTGGCTAGACATTGAAAAGATTTGCAACGCGATAATATCGACTATCTTGATATTCCGAGTTGGCTTGGCAAGAACTTCGATATGGATAAGAGTGGTTTTTGATACACTAGAAGAATTGTTGTTTAGTTTTTTGTTTTGGACGTAGGCCCTCCTTGTAACCAAAAAAAATCTTTTAAATTTTGACTTGCTTTCAACGCTTCTAAAAACTTTGTACGAAAAAGAAAGCATGGATAGATATGTCTAGAATAATATAGATTTAGTTAAAAATATGTCGATAACAGATTATAGTCACATATCCATAAAAGTATTTGTAATCTACTGTTCCACAAATAAAATGAATAAGAAAAAAATTATTCTATTTAAACTACATAAACAATAGCAAAATATTTATAAAAAAAAAGTATGATATGAATAAAAGGTTGAATAATTTTCTACTGGATGTTATGAAAAACTTGTTTGAACACAATGATCTTTTATTGTCTTTGTCATGTATTAAAATCACCAAACCATATTTACTCTTCACTCTAGAAATGGCCACATAGAGTTAGTTGTTCATGAATAAAAACATCCATCGACAATTATAATCCAACATAATCTAAAGATTAGTTCTAAGACTTGTTTATTATCGTGACAAAAGAAATAATAATTGAAAATCATCTTCATATTAGCTTAAATGGCCAAAGTGATTGTGATGGTGACATTGACATTCTTAAAATGTAGATCACATTTCCAATATTCTTTCCTTGTATTATTTTTGCTTCAATCACATGATTAGCAACACTAGTAACATTCTACCTAGTTTTAATACATAAACCCTCAACTTGATCAAGATTTCTCAACAACATGATTGGTGTCCCAATCTATAGCTTTATGGAATGATTTAGAAGTCCAAATGTTTTAAGAAAATTCAAAAACTATGGTGTTATTTGCTTAAATGCCTCATCATCATTAGCTTTAGCTCGATCAATAGAGCCATAACTATGATATTCTTCTTCACATGTAAAATATTAATTGTAAAAAAAATATTATGTTAGAATATTGTGTATTAACATAGGGCCGCATTAGAATTAATTGTAAAAACTTATTTTCCGCACCCAAACCTAAACGAGGATAAATAATTAAACCCAAAACTCGTCCCAAACAGATTCGGGTTCCCCCACCCCGTCCCAAACCCGTATTAGAATTAATTTTGTAAATTTAAATAGTCAATTTCTCTAAACTCATAAATTGTTCCAAACTCTAACATGCATTAGAAATAATAAATTAAATAATCATGAAATTTTCTAACATATATTTCAAATAATAAAGTGTGTGTGTATGTGTGTGTGTGTGTGTATATATATATATATATATATATATATATATATATATATATATATATATATATATATATATATATATATATATATATATATATATATATATTATAAATTAGCAAAATAAAATATTCTAAAATTGGGGAAAATCCAAACTCGGACACAAACCCTTTTAAAGTGGGTTTTCTTTGTCAAACTCGGGGTGGTCCGGGAGGGTACTTGCGGATTTGGGTTTTGTTGACATGCCTAACTCTAAGTCTTCCAGGTGAGATTATACATTGAGTTTGATTGATGATACTCCAAGTCTCTCAAGTGAGGTATTTACTCTCTCAAGAGAGACTTTGATCGAGGCCCTTAAGCAAGACTTTTAAGTTAAGTCTCTTAGGGGTGACTTTGGTCGAGTCCATTAGGCGAGACCTTATACTTTAAGTCCACCAGGCGAGGCGTTTAGAAGAGTATGTTTCATGGTGCTCTAAGTCCTTCAAGCGAGATTATACTTTGAGCCTTTTTATGAGACTCTAAGTCTTTCATGCGAGACTAAACGTTAAGTTTGTCTGATGAGACTCCAAGTCCCTCAGACGAGGCGTTAAGTCTCTCAGACTAGACTTCAATCGAGACCCTCAGGCAAGACTTTTAAGTTAAGTCTCTCATACCAAACTTTGGTCGAGTCCCATATGCGAGATCTTAGGCTAGACCTTGTTTGAGGAAACTTTAAGTCCCTCAGGCGAGACATTTAAATAAATAAATTAGATACTAAAAAATGTTTTGTGAAATTGATAGTAAAAATAAAATGCCAAGTTGTCTTGCGCAAAAAATAAATCTTATAATAATAATAATAATAATAATAATAATAATAATAATAACTTAGTATTTTTCCAATAAATTTTTTAAATGATTTTGTTTAGTTTTTTTAGAATAAAATTTGAATTTATATATTAAACACAATTTAGTTTATAACAACAAAATAATTGATGTTCACCAATCATTATTTCATTTTTCATATTTAACAAAATTTAAGCTACTAAAATATTTGATCTAAAAATTGGCAAAATACTCATTTTAGTCGCTTAGTTATACCCTCTGGTTCACTTTGGTCCCTCAGTCCTTTCGTTAGTGAACCGTTAGTCAAAGTACAAAAACAAGTTTCAGGTGGTAGTCGACTTGCTGAAGCGGATAAATGGAGTCCATATGGCAAACTAAATGAAGATATAACACAATCTTCCTCAAAACGAAATGAAGGGATAATACATTTTCTCAAAGTCTGATACACAAACACGAAGGCGATTGTGGAAGGGACTGCGAAGGTGATTTCAAAAGAAGGTGATTGCAAAGGACTTAACCTGTGTTTGAAGGGACTACTGAAGACGAAGTTTCGATTCCAGGGAAGTATTCTCCGCGTGTTTTCGTCATTGGATTAGGGTTTTGTGTAAATTTAGTTATTTGGTATATTTAGGAATTTCTATAGATTTAGGGTTTTGCTAGATTTAGGGCTTTGAATGTCTGTTCTGGAACTATGTTAGGTGACGATTACTATTTGTATAGGGTTATTGGACGAATTTCTGAAGCTCAAAATTCACCACCGCGGTGAATTCGTTGATCCTGAACTTAGTATGTATGAAGGAGGATTGGTAGATGAATTGACAGTAGTTGTTGACAAGTAGAGTTATTTTGAGTTAGTTGGTGTATTGAAGGAGTTAGGTTATAGGGACAATGTTGAGAAAATGTAATACAAGGACCCATAATTTGGGATGAATTCTATAGTTTATGACAAATGTGCTCTAGACATTGCAGGCCTTTACATGGTGCACCAAAGTGTTGATATCTACATTCAACACACATTTTCTCAACCTGATTATTGTGATGGTCATGTTGCTAATATTGATGAGGGGCCTGGCAACATTATAGATGAGGTGGAAGAGTTTATTATCAAGTTGCATGATGACAATGTGGATAAGTTAAATGAGTCTAACGTTGTTGTGAAAGAAGGTTGATGTAACAAGCACTTTTACAAACTTATGACTTGTCATGTATGAAACATTATATCATTGCTCCTTATTGTTATTTATAGCATTGGTTGTTATTTTGGAATGTCAGGTGAGCACATGTTTGAAGTAATGCATGTTGAAAATCCAGATGAAACATTCACTATGAATTTGAAGGATTACTTGTGCTCTTGCAGAAGATGGGATCTCACAGGACTTCCTAGGAATTGTAAAGTTGATCATTATATTCCGGAGTATTATAGGATATCTAGGTACAAGGCAGTCTACAAGCATGTGTTTTACCCTGTGAATGGATCTAATCTGTGGGTAAAGACTCCATATCCAGATATGCAGCCACCTAAGTATAGGAAGATTTCTGGTAGACCAGAGAAAAGGAGAAACCTTGAGGAATAGGAGATGATGGGACTGACAAAAAAATTAGAAGAACATGTTTTGTAGTCAAGCGCTCTATGTGCAAAAAAGCGGGACATAACAAGAAGACTTGCAAGGTCACACCAATAAGTCAATCAAGCCAGACCGCTGCTAGTGCTACTTAGGTTTCAGCATCTCAGGCCGATGCAAATCAGGTAGCAACAACACAGGCTTCAACAACTCATGTCAATGTGTCATACTCCAAATTTTGACATTAAGATTCCTTAATCATTTGCATTTCAATCATTGATCAAGATCACAATCTTGAGATTCAACCTTTAGCTTTGTGCCCACCTCGCCTTTGGGGGGATCACCAAGCACCCATGATTGCTTAAATTTATGAATACTTCTTCTTATGTTACACTAACAAGTAAAAAAATATGTCTTTTATTTTAAATCTTTGTGCATTAAAGGTGATTGAATCAAGTGAATCCACTAAGGGTTGAAAACCCAATTCAAACCTTCCTTTCTTGTATTTTTCTCTACCTTCAAAAAAACTCTCCTTCATTTTAGTTTTGCATGTAGAGCTTACATCAATTATTCTAGCAATTGAAATTGCAATTAGTAAAGGTTGTCTTAATATTTTGATTGAGAGTGATTCTCATGTTGCTATTAGAGACTATAAAAAGCCGGAAATAGGGATTTGGAACCTTCATAATAGATGGGGAAATTATTTGATGGTGAATGTTATTTTCTCTCATATTTTGCATGAAGAGAACACTTGTGATGATAAGATAGTTAACTTTAATCAATCAGTAAGTTCTTTATTTTGGTGGAATGATTCTCGTTTATCAAGGAAGAGTTTTGAGGGATAAGTTTGGTTTTCCTTGGTATCACTTTTTGTAGTTATCTTTTTTTTTCTTCATTTCTTTTCGGGATTTTTGCCTAGTCATCCCTTTAGATGTTTTTTCTTTTTAAATTTTTATACTGTTGAGATATAAGATATTGAAGAACAAGGTTCCTGAAGAATATAAGATATACTATGAATAGATTCCCTATCAAGAAATTGAAGAACAAGGTTTCTAAAGAAGTATGGAGTGGCAAACGACCATCGGTAAGTCATCTGAAGGTGATTGGCTCTATTTGTTACAAACATGTTTTTATATGAGAAGAAGGAAGCTTGATGAGGATAGTGAACTTATGATTCTGGTAGGATTTCACAAAATTGGAGCATATAGGTTATTCAATCCAATTAATGAGAAGATCGTGTTGAGTCGAGATATTATGATTGATGAAAATCATGTATGGGATAAGAATTCTGGCAATGTAATTAACAGTCCATTGATGAGCTATGTTTTTGACGAAGAAATTTATGAAGTCATAATCAAAGAAATTGCAGATATTCCACTTGAAGTCAAAGTCGAAGCATTTGTCAACATTCTCGACACAATCTAAGTCGAAAAGGATGTGGCTGGTATAAGGTAAAGACCTCAAAAAATTAGAGTTCGTCCAACAAGACTTCAAGATTATGAAGTGACTGGTGATGATGAAATCACACTAGATGGAGAATTAGTTCATTTTACTTTACTTGCAGGTGCTGAACCAATCAACTATAGTGGGGCTTTAAAGAATTAACCTTGGAAGTCTGCTATGGTCGAAGAGTTACAAGAAATCGAAAGAAACAACACATGGGAGTTAGTCGAATTTCCAGCACACATAAAAGCTATCAAATTGAAGTGGGTGTTCAAGTTAAAACACAATGTTAATGGGTTGATAGCAAGACATAAGGAGAGATTGGTAGCTCGAGGATTTCTTCATAGAGCAGGACTTGACTACTCTGAAGTATTTGCACCTGTCACAAGATATGAGACTATCAAATTGGTTGTCGCCTTGGCAATGCAAGCATGGCTGGCCGACATTGCACTTAGATGTGAAGTCAACATATCTGAATGATCGTTTAGACAAAGAGGTTTATATTACATAACCTCCTGGGTTGTGATTAAGGAGGAAGCGAGTAAGGTATATAAGTTGCACAAAACGCTATATGGCCTCCTGGCTTATGATTCAGGAGGAAGTGAGTAAGGTATATAAGTTGCACAAAATGCTTTATGGCCTCAAACAGACACCTAGGGCATGGAACAAGAAAATCGACTCATACTTAGAGAGTGTTCCCCGAGGTGCTACTTCATGTTCTTGGTTGGCACGTCCATGTTTGGGGACAATAATACTACCTGTGTGGATGTGGCCTACCTAAAATAGTTCATCGACTTGGAGCTCATTCGCGAGTGGAATTGGGGGTGGGGTGCTTGGTGTATCTGTACCACAACCCGAACGAAGCTTGTAACTGAATGACAAAGCAGATGAAGGGTTCATGTACCCGGCTTACGGTAATTTCCAAATCACACTATTAAGTTATAAACTAGTTTTTTCTTTTTACACTTGTTACTGGAAAAAATTATTGGATTTCAGGGATGGATCCTTGCTCACTATCATCGCATCCACGGGTTTGCAATGACCCAACCTATACTCATGATTGGCCATATGCTAGCCGGTTTGTCCCTAGAAGAAGGAATGGTCATATCTTGCTATACCGTGTGTAAATTAACGATATTTAGCATGACGGCGTAAAATGAAGGTCATACGGTATTCACCGGGACAGAGTCTCATTCAACCCCATTTCCTTATACTTTGATGGTTGGCATGTGAGACCAATATCATGTGCAGATATCTTCCCGAGCGGTGCATGGGCAGTTTTAGTACGTGCAGATCATACAGGTCACCCTTCCAGACTGCTTCTATTTGTACTGCCTGCTCATAAGGAGCTCTTTGAGGATCAACATGCATTGGACGACCATGTCGTTAATGTATAGTCGCGCAGTCAGAACATTATGCGGCTTACACGTCAGGGCATCGAGTTTGGAATGTTTGCGAGAGGTGGAGATGAAGTGGGCCATAACAGAGTCCATTCTTTCTAATACACAATAGAGTATTTTGATTGCATTTTGTTTAATTTTAATCAATTTTGAGAACAATGATTGTACTAATATATCTGATTTTTATAATATTTGATTTCTATAAAATTCATTTTTATTAATCGTTGAAACAAATAACGAAATTTTTAATCGAATTGAAATTAGTTTGGATTGAAAACACCACAATACTTGAAAACTGATTCTAGAAAAATTGTACAGGCAAAAATTCGGAGATGCATCACCGAACCTATTTCCTTAGAGTGTGTTTGGATGAGGTAATTAGAGATTTTAAAGCAATTTAAAATTCAAAGCAATTCAAATGATTCAATTCAAATTCATTCATTTTTAAATTATTTTGTTTGAATGGAGTATTAAGATAATTCCTTGTTAGATTTTTGATGTCATTTTTTATAAAATTTAAATTTTTTGGACGAAATTAAAAAATGAAAAAGTAGAGACTAATTTGCAATTTTTAAAAATTTGAAGGACCAAATTGTAAATTTTAAAAATTGTTAAAGACAAATTTGCAATTTTTTGAAAAATTTCGGGGTCAAATTTATAATTTTGAAAAATATGAGAACCAATTTGTAAAATTTGTAGAAATAATAATAACAAATACATTCTATGGAACATGAGAGGAATTTCAAATTCTTTGGTTTTTGGTGTCATTTCAAAATGATTAAATTTAACGTAGATGAATACTCCATAAATTTCCATCATTTTATCAATTCTTTATTTTTTATCCAAACAATGGAATTTGGTCGAATCATTTTAAATTCCCTTGAAAAATTGTTTTCCCTCGTTAAAATGCTTCATCCAAATACACTCTTAAGAAACGTGGGATGAAACTGTTGATTGAAAATTTTAGAAGACCACTAAGATATTTAACCAAAATAAAATTAATTAAGTAATTGTGCAAATCTCTCGAGAAAACTAATTTGGCAACTATTTCTTAAATAGAGACAAATGTGAGGCAAGGAAACAAGTTTAAGAATTCTCACTTACAAATAATTGACCGTTATTTTTTTCTCATTTTGCTTCCATATTCCAATATATAATTTCATCCTATATAATGAAAGAATTATTTATACATACATGAATGTCACACAACTCAAAGGCAACTTTAGGTTGCCAGAATAAATTTCATTTTAATACAAGCAATCAATAATGTTATTAGAACTAATTGAAAAGCTCTCCAACTTCCTTCTTCATCATTCCCTTAATCTGCACAAGAATAAAATGATCAGTTACTTATGAGAAGAATTTATTAGATTGTTAGTCATGGACAATCAAATATGCAAATTTAAAAAGAATATGACAATACACTATGGGAAGAATAATGATACCTGTTTTTCGGAAAGTCCAATATCCTTCAGATCATCAAGCTATTAATGAAAAAATTGGTTCACAATACCAAAATTAGTTATTAGATACCTTGTAACTAATTATTATGATAAAAAAACTATAATAATATATAACAAAAATAAATCATTTTAGGACACATACACTCTTGAAAGGTTCTGGAGATTCTTCACGAAGCTCGAGTATATAGTTTGCTCTCTTCTCTCCAATTCCCTGTAAGAAAAAGTCCAGGTCAGTTAAAGCACAAGATAGATAGGGGGAAAAAATTAACTTAATATTAAAAGGTGAAACGCATTTCTAACCTTTAACTTCTTTAATTCATCCCTGACAATGTTAATATAGAAGAAAACCAAAAGTAAACAAGTTAGACTTCTCATAGAAGGTATGAAACAATTTTTGACAGAAGAGTTATAAGAAATTGTGTGTAAGACTTATTAGGAATGAATTATTTGGGCTTATAAAAATGGTTTGTACCTTAAACGAAAACAATTTAACTATTCGTATATTTCGGTACAGAAATAGTTTTACATAAATGTTTATCATATGATAAGCAATTGTTCTATAAGCTATATATAAGTTGTTTATCCAAACATGAACTTGATATAAGAGAGAAGATATATACATTTCTAATAATAAATTGAACATGTGTGTATACACAAAATGTTCACTTACTTTTCCGCTGTGTTTAAAATTCTAAGGTAGTCTTTAACAAGAGAATTCTGAAATTAAACAAAATTAGGAGTTAAAACAATGAAAATAAACTTTAGAAGAATTAACGATATTTATAAATAGATCAAACCTTCATTCCAGAACCATGCAAGTTAAATGTTTCCCAAGGACTTTTGGTATTCATTACATCTCGTATGTCAACATCAGGAGTTCTTGGTTCTGTAACTTTAGTAGAATTCTGCAATTAAACAACATTATGAGTTAAAACAACAAAAATAAACTTTGAAGGTCTATATGTAATATTTATGAATAGATCAAACCTTCCTTCCAGAACCATGCAACATAAATGTTTCCCAAGGACTTTTGGTATTCATTGCATCTCGTATGTCAATATCAGGAGTTCTTGGTTCTGTAACTTCAGTAGAATTCTGCAATTAAACAAAATTCTGAGTTAAAACAACGAAAATAAACTTGGCAGGTCTATAAGTAATATTTATGAATAGATCACACCTTGAATCCAGAACCATGCAAGTTAAATGTTTCCCAATGACTTTTGGTATTCATTACATCTCGTATGTCAATATCAGGAGTTCTTGGTTCTTCTGTAACTTCAGTAGAATTCTGTAATTAAACAGAATTTTGAGTTAAAATTATGAAAATAAACTTAGAAGAAGGTCTATAAGTAATATTTATGAATAGATCAAACCTTCATTCCAGAACCATGCATGTTGAATGTTTCCCAAGGACTTTTGGCATTCATTACATCTCCTATTTCAATATCAAGAGTTTTTGGCTCTGTAACTTCAGTAGAATTCTGCAATTATACAAAATTATGAGTTAAAACAATGAAAATAAAATTTAGAAGATTAACGATATTCATGAATAGATCTAACCTTCATTCCATAACCATGCATGCTGAATGTTTCCCAAAAACTTTTATTATTCATTACATCTAGGTTTTCAGTATCAGAAGTTTTTGGTTCTGCCGTTTTAGTAGAAATCTGATTTTCATCAAGTGAAATGAATTTCTCCTCTGGTAACTGCATGCATAATGGAGTTGATGAAACGAGAGATTGAAGTTCACGCAATTGAGAACTAATGGGTGGTGAACAATCTTCATTTTCCATTAAGTTGTTGTTCTCCTTGTTCATGTTATGACCTGTAATGACAAAAGACATCTATATAAATAAATATGCATTCTATGATTTGTAAAACAATTTATATGTCAACAATTCATTTAATCACATATACCTTCGTTAGCCATTGACAAATCTTTGGAGTAATTAATGATATAATTCGTCTCCTCTTTATCCTCAAAATAAGTACCCTAGTGACACAATAAAAATAGTTAGTATTTCATATTTATTAACTCTACCAGAAGAACATGATAAAGTTTTGTTAGAAAAAAATATCATAAAATAATAAAATGAAAAGAGAAAACTGAAAACTGATGGAATAAATAGAAGAAAATTACCTTTTCCACTTTGGGATCAAGTTCCACTTTACTGCTAGCATTCAAAGATGAGTCAACCTGCAGCAGATACTTATTAGTTTCCTGACCGATTTTAACTTATATTCTACAAGATCCATCACATTTTGTATATCATCATATTGAGTTTGACATTATTACTAGCATCTGCAAGTGAGTTGTCCAGCATAGAGCATTTTCCCAAGTCAGGTAAATAAAATGAGGATTTTTTTCCTAAGTTGTGTTCATATTGGAGTTTTTTGTTATTTATTACCTTTTCAACTCTAGAGTTTAGTTCAACATGATATACATCTTCTGATAATGAATTGTCCTGCATTTGATAGGCCAATTGATGTAATGAGCTTTCTAATTTGTTTACCATTAACAATATAATCCAAAATATATATATATATATATATATATATATATATATATATATATATATATATATATATATATATATATATATATATATATATATATATATATATATATATAAAATATGCATTACCAGTAAAGGCTGTGATGTGTTGGTTACATCAGCAATGGTAATTTCCTACAAAAATACAAATCTATTCATTAATAACATGATGACACCTCACGGTTGTCCATGTCAGATAAATAAATTGAGAACGGTAGTGTCTAAGTTTTCTTCGTGTTAGGATTTTAGGTGATTATTTAACTTATGTACTCTAGAGTTTACTCGGACATAACTTCCATCTTTTGATATTGAATTGTCCTACATTGGGTTTGATACACCAGTTGATATATTGTGTTGCAATTTGGTTTTCATTTAAAACATAAGAAACAAATTTATAAATGAGGCATTACCAATAAAGGCTCTGATGCTTCCATAACATGAATCAAGTTACGTCATATTGTTCTCAATAAAGTAGACCCACACATAAATGTTGTGTATAAGTATTTAGAGAAAGGAATAAGAAAAGTATACCTTCTCGGCTTTAGCAGCAGAGTGGCTGACTTCATCAAACAATTTCCTTCAATCCAAAGGAAAAAAGTCAATATCCAAAAACAGATAACAGTAAAAAGCTATTAAGTTTAACGAATAAAATATGCATAAAAATTCAATACAAACCTTCCTTGTATTTCAGACTTCATAGCAACAACACATGTTTCTTCATCATATGTATGAGATATGGAACCTGGTAATTCTTTTGTTGATGCAGAAACACTTTTGGGTATCTTGTTTTTACGAACAGTCACAAACTGCATTGCTGAACTTGCACTTTTCTTCGCGGAAACTGAGGCCACTGTCTGTCTTGCTGAACTTGCACTTTTCTTTGTGGAATCTAAGGTTTTTGTCTCTGAATTTTCACTTTTCCTTGTTGAATCTAAGGTTTTTGTCTGCCTTACTGAATTTTCACTTTTCCTTGTTGAATCCAAGGTTTTTGACTGCCTTACTGAATTTTCACTTTTCCTTGTTGAATCTAAGGTTTTTGACTGCCTTACAGAACTAGCACTTTTCCTTGTAGAATCTAAGGTTACTGTCTGTCTTACAGAACTTGCACTTTTCTTTGTGGAATCTAAGGTAACTGGCTGTCTTACTGAACTCGCACTTTTCTTTGAGGAATCTAAAGTAACTGTTTGTCTTGCTGAACTTGCAATTTTCTTTGAGGAATCTAAGGTAACTGTTTGTCTTGCTGAACTTGCAATTTTCTTTGTGGACTCTAAGTTCACTGTCTGTCTGGTTGAACTAGCAGTTTTCATCGTTGAACCAAAGGGCGTTTGATGAGACCTTTGACATGACCGTGATGCTAAGCTAAGCATGTAAACAGTGTCTTGGCAAAATGATGGGTTCTAAGTTCACATTATACAAAAGAAAATGGACAAAATTAAAATTTAATTACTAATTGCAAATGAAAAAAAAATTGACAAAAAATCAATCACATACCAAGCACGAAACCAGCAAAACTTTGCTAGTTCCCCTCAAGGAGTCCTGCAACATGCGTGTGAGTTTACTTTCCCGAAAGGGGACACGACTTTCATTTGCGCTCAAAGCATGACAAACATTCAGTAAGGCATAAATTGACTTGTTAATTTTGTTATTCTCAGCAACACCTGAAGCATCGCCACTTTTCCTTCTAGGATCTTCATAACCTGATAATAAATGAGCAATACTATTTAGTTAAATTTTAAGATATGTCAACAAAAGCTAGAAAAATAAGCAAGGGTTACTGGACCATTTTAAGTTGAGCAAGGGTTACCTGCCATATCAACAAAATTCATTTTGCTCACAAGACCATTTGCACTTTCATTATGTTCAAAGACATGAACAATTAATCCCAAGTGGCTTCTCCGAGCAGGCTCAAGTCCTTTTTTGGGTGCAGCCTCAAATCCTTTCTTGGGTGCAGACGTTTGCGCAGAACATGCTGTGATGTATAAATTCTGAAACTCAGCAATGGATTTCACAGGAGTCTGTAAAAAAAAAAATACAACAACATTACTTGTCTACTATACAAGTGTAAAATTTCAATTTTTTCAAATCAGAAAATTAACCACTACAATTTTTACTTGAGTAAGTCCTTTAAACTGAATTCTTCCGTGATCTTCAAGCACCAAAATTGGTGATTGTTCTGGATTTAATAAATCAGCAGCATGGTCTTGATGATCAACATCATAGAAAGAAACTGCTATAGATTTCCCATTTTTCTCAGCCATAGAGAGAAACTCCGAAATAGCCAGCATTGCCAAACCCGATTTCTCCAAAGAGCCCTTCAAGAACAAAGTAATTATTAAAATAAAATAAAAAACAGAATTTCAGAAAAATAAAAAATAAAAACAAAATTTCATAGAAATATTTTTCATAAACAAAATTGATTCAAACCTGAATTAATTGAGTTTTGCCACTTCCTCTAGCTCCATGAGCAATAATTGTGCTATTAATACCTTCAAAAGCAGCCGAAACAAGAGGTTTCACCTCCTTTGAATAGATTACTTCATTATCTTCATGTTCGTTGTAGCAGTAGTCAACTGAATACCGGCTGCACCGCAAGGATTAACATTAAATCAAGTAATTGCAATCACCCCCATTTGAAAACAACAACAAGTTTTAAAAAAAAAAAAAACAATTACAAACATTTCCATGGCATTACTACAACTACAAACTATAAACTGAAATGTATCCCTACAAGAAAACTGTTCGAGATAATTTAATAAATAAACGGAAATTGAATCCCAAAAGAGCTAAAAACATGTTAGTTAAATACATTGAGAGAAAAGAACAAAAGCTTGAAGAGGAGTTGAGAGATATAAACTCTACTAGGAGACTTTCATTATAGACAATGCTGAGAAGTGATTAACTCTACCGATTAAACCAACAAATAACCAAATGTAATAGATATTTTGCGGAACAGAATCTAATCTCAGTGTACAACACACTACTTAGCCCTAATTTCTAAGATGTGTTAGTATTCAGCTCTGAATTATGAAATTTTAAATAAAAAAATGATGAATTATGAACATTACAAGTCTTCCTATATTACAGAATTAAGTTACAATTTCTCATTCGTCTACGGAACTTCACTAAGCTAAAACTGCATAATTGAGAAACTAACCATGGTCCATACTTTATAACAAACAATACAAAAACTGCATAATTCACAAACCCTAAAACTCAGATTTCACTCAAAGTGCATAACTCACAAACCCTGAAACTCAAAATTTTCCCCATTTTTTCCAATTATTATTTCAATTTCGGATTCTCCAGTCAAATTTCACTAATCACAAGCTGAAAACTGAATAATTAAGAAAGTAGACATACCTAGAGGATTGTTCTTTAAAGGAGATGGTAACTTCCCCAGAATTTTCCGTGTTCACTGAAACCCATTCCACACTCCTGGAGGTTTCGAAATTGGTATCTGGATCCGAAAACCCACGAATTTTTGCCACTACCCGAACCTTTGGACCCTGAATGGTTTCCGTGAAGCCGGATTGGGTTGATGCCATTGAAAGGATGGGTTTAGTTGAGAGTGAAGTGAACGAAGAGAGAGCGTTGAATTTGTAGAGAAAGAAGAGAGGAGAAGAAAAAAAAATAGAGGTAGAAATGGAAATAGCCGTTAGAAATAAGGATTTCGAAATAATAAAGTGTCCCAGTTCGGTTTATTTATTGTGGCAGTTCGTATATTACAATTTTATATTCAAATATCATTTATCTTGGTAAAACCTTCTCTTACACGCTTTGTAAATATACTGCCTTTTTTTTTTTATGTGTTGAATTAACGAAATTTCTAGAGAGAGATGCTCCTCCTTCTCTCTAGAAAATTTTTCCCCAACCCTTTAAGGATTGGTGGCTCTTCTCCACCTCCATGGTGGTCCTCTCCTTCCACCTCTATGGTGGCACCCTCCCTCTCTTTCGAGAGAACTTTCTTCTCCATCCCTCTTCCTTCTCATTCCCTCACCTTAGACAAACTTTTCACCGGAATCTCCCTCTCTCAACCACTACCAACCGCCAAGTTTTCTTCTCTTCTTTTAATGCTGCCACCGGAACCACCACCGCCAAGAAGAAATGACAAATTAGTTGTGGTTTTTCTACACACCTCAAACACAACAACAATGGATGCTCCTCTCCTTCAACGAGCTGCTCATACAACTCCGTTGTCCGAAATTTGTCGTCCACCACCGAAGCCGCCATGGTTATACAGTATGCAAATTCTAACAGGGATGTTTAACTTCGGTTTATTAATTTATGTTTTGTGTTTTTGTGTTTTAGTGGTAAATGATGCACTCTTGGTGTTTGACAAAATGCCTCAAAAGAGTTTTGTGTCTTATAGCATGTTTATGTGTGTCTATTGACATTTCATAGTGATTGAGGAAGCTTATGAGTTCAACATCTATTCCATAACTATCTCTAGTCATCTATTAATTTGTGAACACTCAAAAAATTGGGGCAATTTTGAGACCAAAGAAAGTCGAAATGTGCAAACACAAGTCAATGAAATCATCCTTAATTGGATTTGGAAAAAGATTATGGATTCTCGCTTCTACATTGACATTGATGGTGTTTGCAAGAGAGTGGATTGCTCGTTGATATGTCGTTGGATTTGGTTTGGTTGTGCCTTAGCTTTTGAAAATTATATGTATAATGTCTCTTATGACTATGTAGTGTTTTATGTTAGAAGTGCTTTTAGGCTATGTATGGAGTATGTTCCATTTCAATTGTGTCCTAACATTTGTAATTCTTGCTTGATTGAATATTAATGAAGCTTGTTTTTCTATCAAAATAAAAAATATACTGCTTTTTTTTTATTTATGTTATTTTAGACATGTATAATCAACTGAAAAATAAGTGGATTTCTCAATAGACCTCTTGAATTTCTTAGCCACATGACGAAATTTCAATCATGTCTTTGCTTTCGTAGATGCACATCTGAAAATAGTTTTTTTCTTTCAAAAATTAGTTTCTTTCTGTAGGTGCATCTACGGAACGTGTTAAAACAGAGTGTTTCGTAGATGTATCTACGGAACAGACAGCTATACTTTTAAATGACTTACATTTCACTCCAAAATTTAATTTTTATAACAACAGTGGAAAAACCAATTACAGTCAATTAAAGTAATGCAATTGAAAGGCAATAAGTAAATAGTACACCAAAAAGAACATAGTATAAATCGTCAGGCAATAATGTCGAATACATATATCAAAACCTCGTACATAAATGAAATCAAAATACATATATGAAATAAATTTGTCGGCATCGCAATTGTGTGTACCGTATATCATCCTGCGCCTCTCCCCTGCCTCTGGCCCCGCCTTCGCATCTGCGTCCACCGCGCCGTCTGTTGAGAACTCTGTCTCAACCTTCGAAAGCCCCACCTGTCCTAGCACAGTTTCTGCGGTACAAAAATGTCTTCTCTGTCACCCTAGTGATACCCTCCACTAGACGCAGATCAGAAGACCCCTCATAGAATAAACCATCGGCAATGCCTGCCCGCGTCATGTCAGCTATATCCCGACACCGAGGAAGAACATCCTGAGTATGGTCCATCTCAGCCTGATGAGTCCATAAAATCTCCTCGAGGGATGGTCTGGGCGATGATCCAGGTGTGGTGGGAAGCATGTATGGGTGTGACACTCTGTAGTATCAGGTGATGTACCTGTCGTCGACGCAACTCTAGCCCCTCTCTAATATGGTCGCCCGAGTCTCGAAAGGAACTATGTGGTGCTCCTAGTCTACATAGACATCATCTAGCTGCCGACGGGTCATGACGATAGGAGCAGAGACATGAGGGTCGTGAGGTATCGTCTGCTGGTAGGAAAACTGACGCATGATACGCTCCAGAAGATAATGAACAATGATGGTTGAACTGGTAGCCAACCATTCAGAATATAGTACGATCTCATCAAATGGAACCGTCTCACGGTGATCAGCGTAGAAGTCGTAGTGGATGTTCTTAGCACTCATGCGGTCAAGACAACGCCTATAAGGATCTGTCACCTGGTTCCCTCTGAGAGGGGCGAAGGCTCTGGCACGCGGGATGTCCTCAGTGTAACCCGACACCTCTCCCCAGCCAATAATATCCGGGAAGTGATGTAGTATCCAACCCTAAAAAAACACGGTGATCAAACATAGTATCACAAATACATAATAAACTTTGAGAAAATGTAGAAGGATAAAAGTTTGTTACCACTAACAGGGTACAACTGCCAGCCACAGTCCTCGCCTTCTACATTCATCCCTCTCACAGTTGGTGGCAGGTGTAGGCCAGTGTAGTCGCTCCCCAGTTGTACTCACGGACACGTGCAGTGTCCGATAAGTACGTCAAGTAAATGACATCTGTGTAGGTCGAGCTCGTGTCCACAAAGAGCTGAGTGCCTATAAAATATAGCAAGAAACATCTCAGTACCCTTGATAGGTAAATGCAGGAGGCATGCAATATCGTCCAGAGTAATGGTAATCTCGTCGTGAGGAAGATGAAAGGACGAGGTCTCTGGATGCCACCTCTCTACAAATGCCATCAGCATCCCGTTATGAATCGTATGGAAGCCGATCGTGCAAAGGTCCCTCGGACCAGAAATTGTGAGTGCATCCCAAAACTACGACTCGTCAAGTTCCACGAGAGCAGCAATCTTCCGGCTGTGGTTGTAGAACCTCTAGGGCTCCCTCTCCTGAAAATTTCCAAAAAAAAAAAAACATTGTTACCTTCAAGCAAAGTCATAAACTGAATAAAATAATAATAAGTAATAAACAAATAAAATTTACCTCCTTATCCCATATATGCCTAGCCGAATGATCTGCATACCCTGTCAGTATGACGCATCTATAGGACCCCCGGATACTAGATAGGCTCTGGCACTGGATCATCCTCGCGTAGCTCAGTAGATGGCACCGAAGATCCTGCAGTATCCTTCACTGGCACAGGCACAAATGTAGAAGAATTGCCCCGTCGACGTCTGTGGGCGGTGGGCATCTGTGAGGAACCCTCTGCATCATCCTGAGGTCTCCGTGATGCAGTAGTAGATGGAGTAGGCTTCTCAACTGGAACGGACGAAAAAGGGTCGTCAACTAGAACGGACGGAGAAGGCCGGTCAACTGGAACTGATGGAGAAGGACCATCTGGAACAGGGGTAGCAGGTACATCAGTTGTGATATTACACGAATCTGTCACCTGTGATACTACACACATTCGTTCACGCCGCACAAATGCATGTTGTACAGTCCTCCCATGTTTAACTATGTCTGGATGGTCAGCCATAATGTCTGCATTGTGATTTAATAATGCATTGTGATTTAATAAAATTGAGTTAGTTACTAAAAAGAAAGAAAAAAATTAGAACAAAACCTTCCATAAATGCATCTACGGAAGTGTCTTACATTTGAAAAAAAGGGTTTCTTCCGTAGGTGCATCTACAGAACGACTCAACGTTCCACTCTTCCATAGATGCATCTACGGAAGGTTCTGAAACCTCTAAAATGCAGCAATGGTGTCTGGTCAGTCTTACAGAGGGTTCAAAACCCCTTATTAATGGATTGATTGTCCATTTTACTCTTGAAACATGACCTACATTATCACTAAACCTTATTTCTTATACTACTCAATCATTTCTACACCTAAAAATCGAATTCAATCTCTATTTCAAAAACTCTAAAATAACTCAAAACATCTAAAACTTACCGATTAAATGGAGTTTGGAACTTGTTGGAATGTGTTGCTAGTTTGATTTTTGAGTTTGAGAGAAAGTGAGATGTTTGAAATGAGAAAGTGAAGAATGGGAAGAGGAAGAGTTTGGTGCAAATATAACATCAAATGATGTCGTAGATACATCTGCGAAAGTTTTCGTATGTACATTTATGGAACAAATCAATGTTAAATAAAAAAAAGGTGCTTCCGGAGGTACATCTACGGAAGCACATGGATAATTTTGGCAAATCAATGGTGGGTGAGAGATCCATGGGGTGTGATAAGAAATTCTCATAAATAAAGTAAAGGAGATAAAAATGGATAAAATATTTTGATTTGATTAATATATTTTGTAGAAATGATTATAGAGTCCAACATTTATAAATAAAAACAAGTCTTATATGTCATATTGTGGTGGAGTACGCAGTTTAGCCGAATAAATTAAGTTAAGACAGCGCTCCTGCCGCAAAAGAAGTAAAGGGCTTCTCCCTCGGGTCAACACCAAGGCAAGATCGATGCTTATAGCCTTCGTGAAAGACGTCCAAGAGCATCACTTCTTCCTCTATAAGATCTGTTGCGGATGATATAGTTGTTCCTAGTCTGACAACTGGAGCAAGAACCAAGGATGGCACGTGCTTTCCTAAATCCATTTCACCGGGTGTTCACTCAAACTCCTTAATCATTGAATCCGAATCGGAAGGTGACTCCCCTAAGGCCTAAGGCTTACTCAGGTAAGACTTATTCCTTCTCCCCTTTCATGCCCTAAGCGGGAGGCGGGTCGGCGAAGAAAGAAATAGCAATAAACCCATCTCCGGTAGTCAATAAAAGTTGATCTACGACAAGCCTTCATCAATAGTTTAACAACCAGAGCTACTAGTCTAGTCAAGACAAGGAAAATTAAGAATTTTAAGTCCCTATCCGTAAATATTGGAGTTCTCTAGACCGGGGCGCTAAGGATGAAAAGAAAAAAGGATCGGTCGTAGTCGTTGGAACAAACTCGGTAACAATGACCAGTCATTAGTTAAGCTGGCTTGGCTTACGCTTCCTTCCCTCGAGGACAAATACCCTCTCCCTGATGTTGAAAGTATTTGTGGGTAAATATTTTCTGTAATATATCGTATCCACAGGGATTGGTTAATATCACTGCCGTTCTATAGTTGTTTATTTTGAGTTAAGAAATTTGGTTTGGTTTGTTTTATACTAATAATAATATCAAAAGCAAATAATAAAATAAAAGCAAGTAAAGGACTTTGTGTTAACAAATAAAGAAAGATGTTGAGTCTTTAGGGTTCATCAACCTAATCCTATACAATTATCAATTAATTCACAATAGAACAATCCTTTGAATCATTATCTTCACTTATCCTCAAATAAGATTCCATGTCTGCAAATCAAATTAGATAACTTTTACCGGTATGAGATTCGATCTCTCCAAATCACAATAACGATAATAGTAATTAAGAACGATAATTATGAAAACCCAATTACAATTCCATATCTGCAAATTGCAATTGAATCAATATAGTAACCTAGGGCAAAAGTTAAATCCTTTCTTTCGATCAAAGATTCAACAATGATGTAAATTAAAAGCAAGGTTTCTTATTGATAATAAATTCAAACAATTGTTCACAGGGATTAATCAATGGTAATGTATATTCATAGGTTAACTACTACCTTAGACTCAACAAGAGGGATTTAGCTCTCCATAGACATGAAGAACATACAAGAATCAATGGAGGAATTCATCTTCATCAATAGAATGCCTTCAATTGGTAAAGAATCCACCTTCTATTGTTATTCTCAGCTTCAGAATCAGATAGCTCTCCTAATTTCGCTCCCACAAAAGTATATAACCACTTGGAAACTAGGGCTTTAAAACAGAACTTTTGGGCTTTTAACGCCGAAGCCGCGGCGCAGCAACGGGCTGGCGCGGCGCGCCCCTCAAACAGAAGTATTTTCGCGGCGCGCCTAGGAACTCTCGCGGCGCGCCCTTTGTACTTTCCATCTTTTTCTTCAGCCTTTGAGACTTCCAGCTTTCTTTCCTCCTCATGTTCTTCTTAAGTTCTTATTCAGCTCAAAACCTGCAACAATAACACCCACAAGTGATTCGATTTGCTTTACGCACGAACTAAACTTATTCAGTTCAATTCTTAATAAAAACCTATGGATTCATCACATTTTTGCATTGGTTTAGAGAAGAAATCACTTATATTAACACATGAATTTACCATTAATTTACTCCTAACAAACTCTCCCCAACTTAGAGTTTTGTTTGTCCCTAAACAAAATTACTTACCTCCAACAAAGTCTACCGACAATCATGCAACAAGTTTTTCAACACGTTTTTCTTAAGTGGTTCAATCCAGTAACTAAGTCAAATACTCCTCTTCCACCTGCAAACTCAGAACATACACATGAAACAAACTTTGAAAGCAAATCACCTCCAGAAGTTCAAAACACTACACAATTGTAATTGAATCAGCACTAATCACTCTCATCAAAAAGCATGAGGAATAAACGAGGGGTTAAACACTCATCCACACAATTAAATCAACAAAAATCCATATCATACGTTCACCGAATTGCTAGCATCAAGTCCTGTGAAATCTGAGAATCAGAAGGTCTTTCTCGGGTTGTAATGCGGTTTAGATTCAAAGAAAAGAAGATAATCAAGGGTTGTTCCTAATCTAGGGAAGCATCCAAATCATAACTCATTCCTTCTTTTCTATAACTTTAATTCTCTCACCCGTTCATCCTTTTCCATTCGTAGCTTGGTTTTTCTCTCTCACTTTTTTTTTTCAACAACTATTATATTCAAACGTTGTTCTTTTTCCATCAATTTTCTCTCTTTTGTTTTTTTCAAGCTACGAATTCTTTAGCCTTTCACCAATTACCACATATACTTACTCTTCTTTTGAGAGTGACTCTCCCCAACTTGGAGATCAACCTGTATTTAGATTATATGAATGCTCCCCTACTTTCTAAAAAAGGTCAAAGAGAAAACACATCACCAAATTTTATGGTTGATGGTCCAAAACAAAACTTTTTATTGAGATCAAACTCACCAGGTATTTCCTTGGTGCATATTATGATACTTACCTTGACCTCAGGCTCAAAGAATGGTTAGCAAAGGATCACACTCTCACAGAAGAAGATAATTTTTACGGTGGAGTCGGCTCAAAGAACTCTCAAATTCAAACAATTGCCTAAATCACTTCCACAGATTTCCACAGACGATGCAACAACCGGTTTAGCATGATACGAACACGTCAAAAATAATTGATGGTCTTCCTGCATATAGTAAACAATGGAAAGCTTTCCTCACAATGGTTAAGGCTAAGCTGATCCAATAAACAATGTACCATAAAGAACTTCTGTTAAGAATTTACTAACACCTTAAGTTTCATTGCTCACATTAAGAGTTTGAGTTTGAAATTTCATACCTGCTTTGTTACTTATTGAAAAAGAGAGTGAAACTCAAAAATTTTGAACATTCACTTACTACCACTTTCATACATGTTGCTTCCTTGTTGATACTTCGCTTGAGGTTCTCGCTTTGTTATGGGACTACTTACTCTAACTGGGAGTACATAACTAAATAAAAAAAAGAAAATTTGAAAATTTGAAAATAACTAGCTCCACCCCCCAACTTGAACTCAACATTGACCTCAATGTTTCGTAACAAGTCCGATAGGGTGACTTACAGAGAGTAACGCAATGTCAATTGCTGCCTCCTAGCTTTCACCAGACGGGTTCCCTTATTATTTCCTGAATTAAAATCAAACAAAATAAGACAAAACATTAAAAGTGTGGGTTACCTCCCACAAAGTGCTTCGTTTAACGTCGCATGGCTCGACGGTCCATGCTTTCAAGGGACTAAAAATTGTGCATGTTGCTCCACTTCCCCGAAGAAATCTTTTAACCGTGTTCCATTAACGGTTCTCCTCTCTTTTGTCTTAGGATTCTCTACCACAATGGCTCCATAATTGCATACCTCTTTTACCACAAATGGTCCCGACCATTTTGACTTCCCTTTATTCGGAAATAACTTGAGTCTTGGTTTGCACAAGAGCACCCTTTTTCCAACTTGAATTTCTTTGTGGCTGATGTTTGTATCATGAGATGCTTTCATTTTGTCTTTTTTAACTTGATTTTCAGCATATTTGAGTTCTTCTTCGGTGGCATCGATTTGAAAACTATCCTTCTTGTTCGTAGGATGCTTCTTGGCTTCGAAAAGATTAAACTTTACCTCTTCATCTTGCACCCTTACTTTCATGATCCCCGCATCTATATCAATTATCATTCGGGCGGTTTTCATGAATGGTCTTCCAAGAATTAATGGTACCTCATGATCTTCCTCCATGTCAACTACCACAAAATCCACCGGGAAAAAGAATTTTTCTACTTTTACTAGCAAATCTTGAACCACTCCATATGGTGAGGTGATAGACTTGTCGGCTAATTGCAATGTCATCCTAGTAGGCTTCATCAAAATATTCCCTAATTTCTTGACAATGGATAAAGGGATTAAGTTGATGCTAGACCCCAGATCAATCAACCCGGCACCAGTGAAGTTACCTCCAATATTTAATGGCAAAGTGACTCGTCCCGGATCGGATTCCTTTCTTGGAGTAGTTCTTTGGATTATGGCACTACACTGGGCATCAAGCAACACGGTCTCCTCATCTGTGTACTTTTTTTTTCTTTGTGATTATATTCTTCATGAATTTAGCATACTTGGGCATTTGCTCCAACGCTTCGGCGAATGGAATATTTATATGAAGTTGTTTAAATATGTCCATAAACCTTGCATGTTGCCTAGCATTATCTTTCTTTGATGGTGCATGTGGGTATGGGAGGTGTTGACTCGGTATCACCTTGCTTGCCATCTTGTCACATGCTTTCTTCCTTTTGGATTGATCTCTTTTTTTCACTTTTTTATTCACCTCAGTTACAACAATTTCATCTTCCTCATCTTCCGCTGCACGATTATTATCTTCCTTCTCAACATCCTTGTTTTCAACTTCCTCATCGAGCACTTTTGCCCTCTTTATTGAAGTAGCATTGCAAGTTTCTACACAAGTCATAGGATTTTGAAAAGTTGAGACTTGCCTTACGTTTTGCTCGGTGAAGAATTTGGTAAGTTGAACATCTTGCGTTTCCCGGTTTTGTTGAATGGCTAAAGAGAATTGCATGAATTGATTCATGGTTTCCTCTAACTCAGAGGGTCCACTTTGATAACCTTGATTATAGTGTGAAGGCCCTTGTTGTTGATTTGTCATTGACATTTGTATGAACTGATTCATGGTCTCTTCCAACTTAGATTGTCCTCCTTCTTGTTGTGGCGACGGTTGAGTGTAAGGTTGAAAGGCTTGTTGTTGATATTCATGGTTAGCCATATGATACTCTATCGTATCTTCCGGTGTGCCCCATCTGCTATCATAAAACTCACTAACTTGAGGTGTGAACTGTGACATACTTTGAATGAGATACTCCATTTGTTGAAATAGGATCTCGTTTTGAGCATGAATCGCAGCATTTATATTTGGGTCGAACATGTCGACAAAGAAAATTCTACAAAACTAGCAAACAAGTGAAATAACAGGAAAAAAAATAATAAAAATAAAATTAAAAGAAATAAAAATTAAAATTAAAAGATTATTGAAATAACAAAATCTAAAATAAACTAACTAACTAAAATTCTAAAATAAAGGAACTAAACTAAAAATCTAAAATAAAGGAATTAAACTAAAATCCTAAAATAAAGGGACTAAACTAAAATTCTAAAATTAAGTAACTAAACAAACAAAATCTAAAATTAAGTAAATAAACAAAAAAATCTAAAATTAAGTAAATAACTCAAAATAATACGACTATTGCAATGCGTGCAATATTGACACCAATCCCCGGCAACGGCGCCAATTTGTTGAAAGTATTTGTGGGTAAATATTTTCTGTAATATATCGTATCCACAGGGATTGGTTAATATCACTGCCGTTCTATAGTTGTTTATTTTGAGTTAAGAAATTTGGTTTGGTTTGTTTTATACTAATAATAATATCAAAAGCAAATAATAAAATAAAAGCAAGTAAAGGACTTTGTGTTAACAAATAAAGAAAGATGTTGAGTCTTTAGGGTTCATCAACCTAATCCTATACAATTATCAATTAATTCACAATAGAACAATCCTTTGAATCATTATCTTCACTTATCCTCAAATAAGATTTCATGTCTGCAAATCAAATTAGATAACTTTTACCGGTATGAGATTCGATCTCTCCAAATCACAATAACGATAATAGTAATTAAGAACGATAATTATGAAAACCCAATTACAATTCCATCTCTGCAAATTGCAATTGAATCAATATAGTAACCTAGGGCAAAAGTTAAATCCTTTCTTTCGATCAAAGATTCAACAATGATGTAAATTAAAAGCAAGGTTTCTTATTGATAATAAATTCAAACAATTGTTCACAGGGATTAATCAATGGTAATGTATATTCATAGGTTAACTACTACCTTAGACTCAACAAGAGGGATTTAGCTCTCCATAGACATGAAGAACATACAAGAATCAATGGAGGAATTCATCTTCATCAATAGAATGCCTTCAATTGGTAAAGAATCCACCTTCTATTGTTATTCTCAGCTTCAGAATCAGATAGCTCTCCTAATTTCGCTCCCACAAAAGTATATAACCACTTGGAAACTAGGGCTTTAAAACAGAACTTTTGGGCTTTTAACGCCGAAGCCGCGGCGCGGCAACGGGCTGGCGCGGCGCGCCCCTCAAACAGAAGTATTTTCGCGGCGCGCCTAGGAACTCTCGCGGCGCGCCCTTTGTACTTTCCATCTTTTTCTTCAGCCTTTGAGACTTCCAGCTTTCTTTCCTCCTCATGTTCTTCTTAAGTTCTTATTCAGCTCAAAACCTGCAACAATAACACCCACAAGTGATTCGATTTGCTTTACGCACGAACTAAACTTATTCAGTTCAATTCTTAATAAAAACCTATGGATTCATCACATTTTTGCATTGGTTTAGAGAAGAAATCACTTATATTAACACATGAATTTACCATTAATTTACTCCTAACACCTGACAGTAGTGGTAGCGCCATAAACTCTCTCTTTAGCTTAGAGGTCGCTTCAACTAGCATTTGAATCTCCTCTATGGGTGGTCGTGGCACCCCCACCTTTCGTTGATGTGTGTTTTTCTTCATATCATGGTTTTGCAGTTTCCTCCCTCTTTGGTTAATGGCGATAAATGAAATTGCTTCTAAAGTATGTATATCTTGGGTGTTTTCTTGCTTGTGAGTTCGTTTATAGTTAGCAATTGAGTCCCTCACAATAAGTTTGTTGTACATCTCTTAGAAAATGGTTATTTTCATGCATAAA
Source organism: Vicia villosa (assembly GCF_029867415.1). Taxonomy (NCBI): domain Eukaryota; kingdom Viridiplantae; phylum Streptophyta; class Magnoliopsida; order Fabales; family Fabaceae; genus Vicia; species Vicia villosa. The sequence goes on from NC_081181.1 coordinate 178,880,100, forward strand.
ATAGACTTTTGACTAAAAGTCAACGCAAGATGATTTGAATCCGAAAGATTGTGACTTGAATCAAGAAATTCTTGCAAGCATCATTCCAATCATGCAAGTCCTTGATTTGAATCATTAAATGTTTTATTTCTCAAAAGTTGGATTTAGAAAATATGATTAGAATCCTAAGCAAGTTTGAGAATTTGTAATATTACGTATGAACTGTGATTTGAATTATAACCCCATTTGACTCGAATCATGAGGTGGTTTAGTTTGAATCATGGTTAGGCTTGGTTTGAATCAAGAGCAAATTTTTTTTTTTGCAAATGCGCACTTTTTACGCACTAAAGCACATCATCATTAAGTCACCCCATTTTTTTTAAAAAAAATATGGAGTTCAAACTTCAGATATTGGAATCCAAAAACACGAAGCGGAAAATTGAATTTAACACCATCTTGCATGTATGCTTCATTTCTTGATAATATTATCATACTTCTAAAATCCTACCAAAATCTCCATTCAATCTAAGTCAAGTTTGTATTTCAAAATAACATTCTTTTTTTTTGTTCAAATCAAAATGAGCAAAAGGAGCAGGAATTTAAGATAATGTACATGTATTTCCTTCATCATTGTTTATAAGAATATGGTTTTTTGCAAAAAAAGTCCGAAATTTTAAAATCTGGATTATGATGCATATTATTTCAGAAACTAAAATCTAGATTGTTTTCATATAGAATTTTAATATAGTTATGTTATTATCCCCAAAGCTAATGTGTTTATGGATGTTAAATTGGGTGATGTCTAGTTAACGGGCGATACCCATTGTCATACCCCAAAATTTGCCCACTATATTTCAAGATGGTTGGGCTCAGATAGTCTCCACAGGCTCAGATAGTCTCCACAGCCTCATGCAATCTCTGACTGAAAGCATGACCACTTCTCTCCTAAGCAATTAAACCACAACTAGGGTTTTGCTTCTCTCCAAGTAAAATCAAATTTTGATTCCTCGAGTGGACTTCATAGCATCTCATATGATTCAAATCATCCTCATACCAAGTTTCAGGCTTCGATTGCTCAGACAAATGCTCGAATGATCAATAGTCGACTATTTTGATCTAGAAGTTAACTATGGTTAAAGCACAGTCAAAACTCCTGATTTTTGGTCAACATCAACATTTTGAAGTAACCTCCATCATTTGATCAAGCTTTGATCATGATTCATCAAGGAAAGCTTCAAAATCATCAAAGATCCAAAATTCCAAAATTAGGGTTTCTAGTCAAAAGTCAACCAAACTTTGACCAGCCGTAACTCTCACATGGTTTATCAAAAATTGTCCAACCAAAGCTCATTCTCAAGGAAATTCAATTCTATACAACTTTGATGTTGGGCCCAAGGTCAAGAAATGCTTCCTCCTGAGAGATATAAGCCAAAACATTACAGGTCCTTCTAGAAGCTCACAAAAGGCTGTTTTTTTCTCAGGACCAATATCTCCAAGATAGAATCCTCAAATGCAAAATATGTTCCAAAGTGGCTTGTAGAAGACATCTTGGGCTTTCCAAAAAGTCCTAGATCATCTCCATACGATCAATATTGAATGAGTTATGACTGTCAGAAGTTGGCCAAAAAACTGAAAAATGCATGAAATCCCAAGTGAAGAATTTCGTGTTTTTAAGTAATGGGCCATGGATTATGGATTACCCACGTTATTTTAAGATCAAAATGGGCCCAAATACTATTTGATACTTATTTTATGATTTTATTATATTTATTTTTGGATTTATTTACTTAAATCCAATATAAATCAAATAAAATAAAAATAAATCAAATTAAATCTTGTAAGATATTCCATTCATTAAAACAAGTCCAAATTCATCCAATATGGCCAATATCACGTGAAAATATGTAGAAAATAGATTGGAGATAAACTTGGAAAGATTTCATGCAAGAATCAAAATCAATTTCTTTTTCAATCAAGCATTGATTCTTTCCTTAAGATTTTAACCTAATTCTCTCATCTATATATACAGAAGACCATTCAGCATCAAGGACACGAAAACCTAGCCTCTCAAGCCTCCTTAAAAATTCGAAAAATCACACAAAAAAACAAGTTTTCGTTTTCAGATTGGCAACCATTATCAACTCAAACTAATCATTCCATTCACTTCCTAAGAGGTAAAAGGGTAAGAATGAATCATGTTTGAGGTCCCATGAGGTGTACTACGACTGTACCATATTCATATTTTTCTCATGCACACTTGAATTCATGTATGGTATGTTTCAATGCGTTTAAATCATATATGACACCTTGTGTGAGTTTTTGATGTTGTTTAAGACATGATAGGGCCTTTAGAATGAAGCCTCAACGTGATGCCATGAAATCACCATTGTTAGGGTTCAAGCAAGAGAAGCTTTCGAGCACCTATTTTTAGAACGTTGCAGACAAAACCAGGGCCCCTATCATGTCCGCAAGGTCGTGTTTGACCGATCTGGGCACTATTTGATTGCATCTAACGCGTTATTTTGAGTTTTTGATTTTTGGAGGATAAATCCGCGGCAAATTCCGTAGGATAAAAGGTTGAAGATGATGACATGGAGAGCTGAAAGTGGACCGCACGCGTGTCGCTGCTTCACTTGCTGGTCAACCATTCACTCTCTCTCCGCACGCGTGGCGCGATCCTGCTCTCTGGTCAGACTTTCTGATTCCTCTCTCTTGCTGCGATTGGTCTACAATAACACAGGGGGGCCCATGTTTGACTTATGTTTGAATTCCTTAGATAGTATTTATCCTTCAATATTATATATAATTTCTGTTCCTATTATAGATTCAACACGCAGCGCATTTGGCAAGAGGAGGATGGGTAATACCCCATGGGCATGAGTTCGAAACTGGACTCCGCCAGTTTATTTTCCTCATTTGTTTAACAAAACAATTGCGTGTGGATCCATGTTGCGCTCCCATGCAAGAACACCATGCGTCCTCAAACTCCAGCCATCAGATCTCTCTCTCCTAAGATCTAACGCATATGGATACGCTGGTGCACCAAAGACCTTCACCAAGCGGGCACACTAGATCCAGAGCTAAGTTTTAATTTCCTTTCTTTATAATTATATTATTCTTCTTAAAAAAATTTATTTTCTTTTCTTTAATTCATTAATCATTTTTTTTCCAAAAATTTACATTAACTAAATAATGTTATATTTTGACCATTATTTATTTTTAGTCGAATACTCGACTTTTCCATAATTTTATCAATAATTGTTTCTTTACTAAAAATTAATCTTTTTGCACATATTTTAATCAATTAATTAATTAGGATTTTATCTAATAATTAGTTAGGATCATGATAAATAAATCTTTCTCGCACTAATCCTATTTTTCGTTCTCGTCTTTTTTCAGGTTTATCAAAACTTCGACGTTGGCCTGAGTTGTTATTTTTTTTAAAAAAAATTATGTAATAGTTAAATAGGATTTTACTTTCCGCATACCCCCTACAGGTGTTTATTGTAAATCCCCCATCTCTAAAACTGTAATAGCTTAGGGTTTTACTTTCCGCACTTTAATTCATGCACAATATTTATTGCGTGGTTAGTAAATTAGGGAGTGGCAAGACTAAAAACAATCGTTAGATCCCTAACAATACAAGATTAAATATTCGAACTGAACCACGTGATTGTTGCACACACTCACCTCTAAGGTACGCCCCTCTTGGTTGCCTTACGAATTATAAGGTCGTGTCCCTCGAAACGTAGAGGTACCCATTAGCAAAGGTCCCTCAATATAAAATCGTCATTAAGTCCCTCGATGACCATCGATTGTTGCCTACAAAAAGTGACGAACGTCCCTTCGAATTTGCTAAAGGTACCTCTACCTGTTGCCTTCAACGACTTCCGATGACCCTCCGATTGTCCTGAATACGTCCAATCAATAGGACTACCTACCCTAAATGGTAAGGATAGCCCTATCCTTTTCTTAGGAGGATAAAAAGCATAGAAAAAGACTAATTTAGGGTAGTGCTCTTAATATGCCTAGCTCGATTAAAAAACATCTTTTCAAAATGCTTTCAAAGACTAAGGCTACGCATTTACGCTAAAGTCCTTAAGTCCCTTTTCAACTTAAATCAAACAAAACAAACATTGAGCTAAGTAAATTAAGAGCCCGTAGACAACTACGGATGAAAAGGGTGCTTACATCTTCCCTTTTCATAATCTACCCCCCCGAGCCCGTTTTTTTAAGAAAGGGTCTTTTGCTGTTCTTTTTACCCTTCCAAGATATTGGACAAAATAAAAGTCGGTGGCGACTCTTGCTATTCGCACATTTCAAAAAGTCAATTCTCCCACCGTATTACACCCATGTAGATGTTGAAAAATAATTTACAACTAAATATGAGTTTGATATTGTGACCACATGCTCTAATGGATCTGCATGAAGGCTCTCAAATTGGGGTTTGGCATTATAATTAGGGGTGGATTCTGGTTCTGGTAGAAGACTGAAATTTGTGACAATCACATTGAAACAAGAAGTGGCAAGTACGAAAAACTTATCAGAAAGTTGAAAAAGGATGACATTGAAATAAGAGAATATGGGTATCCTTTTACGTTGTGTGGGTACCTTATGGAAAATGATACATGGAGATTTAATATGGTTGGTGGTATACACAATCATGAATTGTGTTACAAGTTAATTGGTCATCCTATTGCATGTTGTCTTAATTATAAAGAGAATGATATTGTTTCTGACATGACATTGAACATGGTGCAGCCCGAAAACATATTTGCAACTTTGAAACGGAAAAAACCTTAAAATATCTCAAATATTAAAAAAGTATACAATGTTCAAGCCCAGAACAACAAGGTGATAAGATATTCAAGATCTGAAATGCAACAATTGTTGAAACTTTTGGGTGATGATCATTGTGTATCTAAGTACATGATGTGTGAGTATGGAGAAACTGTTCAAGATATATTTTGGACTCATCTTGATTTCATTAAGTTGTTCAACACGTTTCCCAGTGTGTTGATAATTGATTCACTATATAAAACCAAAAAGTACATGCTTCCACTTTTAAAAGTTATTGGTGTTACTTTTACAAAGATGACTTTTTAACTTGGGTTTGCATTTTTGGAAAGTGAAAAAGAGGACAATTTTACTTAGGCTTTGAAAGTGTGTCAGACTATGTTGAAATACCGAGAAAACTAGTCACGACTCATTATCACTAATCGTCTACCATACTGATGAGTTTGGTGGAAATTTTGTTTTCTACATCATATGCATTAGTTTGTAGGTATCACATAACAAAAAATGTGAGAAGTAGATTTAAGCATGCAGTAGGGACCAAAAAAAATCAAAGGGCTGAAGATTGGAAAATGGTTAAATTTGATGTGATATTAGAAAGCATAATGGATGTCTGGAATGTTATAATAAATACTTCTACGAAAGAGTTATGTGATGAATTTGTCATACACTTTAGGAGGATGTGTGAGAAATAACTGAATTTCTTGAAATATGTTTGTGTTGTATTGGAACCACAAATGATGTTGATTGACGGTGTAGGAATCTAGAATCAATGATATTGATCTCTGGTACGGTGATGCGGGGTGGACATGCAAGGTTAGCACTATAACGCTTAAGAAAATTATAGAGTTCGAAATGAGTATAGAAAAAGTGATGATCAAAAAAGTGTACCTTGAATATTACGAGTGCTAACTATATACGTTGGATAATCTTGTTTGGGCCATGTAGGATTAGACCTTTGTATTGGGCCTTCGGCGGATCTAAAATAAAGTTGAAAGTACAATACTATATCAGATGAAGGAGAAGACTGTTTGTGCTTAGAGCGATCAAGCTATCCACTTTGGAAATACAACAACTAATATAGTTGAATTTGCTCATGCTACATTGACGAATTGGTTGAGAAATAGTAGAGGTGATTTATGTAGAGCTTCGGACTTCGTGAACCAAATGATCCAAAATCAACATAACAAGATACAAACATCATTTGGTCGTAACATTATAGTATTAGAATACAAATTCTTAGACAACGATCTTCATTCACAATTCATGAGAAATATATCTCAATCGATATTGAATTTTATTTATCACGAAGTCAAGCGAGCAGAGAAAACATGCTCAAATAGCTTAAAGCGTGGTTGTACACTTAGGAAAATGAATGGTCTTCTGTCTGCTTGCGTAATTTTAAAGAAAATGAAACTTGATAGACTTGTGTGTATGGATGTGGTTTACACGCATTAGAAAAGGATTCAGTTTATTGATGATGATGGTGTTATGAAGATGGTAAATCGAATATATTTATCATGGCCGAATGGGAGGTGATTCAAGAGAGATTTTTGAAAGTTAATGATATCATAAAATTGAACATCAGAGAATGGTTGACAAAGATTGCATCCAGAAACCACATATTTGAAACCACCTGCGGAACCAATAAAAGCAAAGGGTGCTCCTGAGAAGGCTAAACCAACACGAGTGACAATTTAAAAATGCAGTCTCCTTCTTGTTTCGAGCATGTTAACACACATTTATTAGATTCTCCAATTTCAATATCTCAAAAGAGTGTTTTCAAAGTTGCTCGCATTAGCTAACCATCTCTTTCACCACCTTTACCAAAAATTATACACATTGAAAAGATATCAATTTTATGGACAAATATATTAAACAAATTGTGGATGTTAAGGAAGGCGGTAATTGCGATTATCATGTTATTTCAGCTTTGCTTCGTAAAGGATAACAAATGATGTTGAAGGTGCATAAGGAATTATACACTAAGCTATACGGGGAAAAAACATTTTGATGAAATTTATGAATCTCTTATTCCTTGTATCAGCGGTTCATTGCTGGAGGCATAGACGTGTTTCCTTGAAATGGATCATCTTTTTACAAGTGTGTATAATAGAGTGTGTATCGATCTAACAAGATATGTTTTCTTAGAAATATGTTTTCCACTTTGAAGTGGCCCACCTCAAAATTCAACCGGACGCATTATGTGTATTTGGTGGTTTTCAAAATCACAACATTTTGTTCAACTTTATTTGAAATCGGGATGTCATATACCACAAACATCGATGGACTGGACAACTCATTCCCCAAATGAACCTGAAACTTCTCCGAATAACTTTTTGGATCGGGTGGAAGAGTTCACCAAATTGAACGAGAATGAATGAAAATCAAATCAGTCAAAGACAAAGGCGGAACCTTCCATAGATATAAATTTAGGTGGTGACACATCTTTTAATGTGTTTTAGCTTCTATCTTACAATATATTTAGATGGTGACTCAATTTTTTCATGTAATATTGAATTGTTATTTTCAATGATGTAATTCAGATACATTTTAATGTGCTTTGATGTATTTTTACTGTATATCTTACATTACTTATATAAATATTGAACCCTAAATTTTGTATATAAAAAAACAAGTTATGTTTGTATTTTCTATGTTAAAAAACAAGTTTTGTTTATGACAGGTTATGATTTTGAGGAGTGAACCTGAATTTTGTGACGCACCTCATTTTATATGCATTAAAAAGGTAATTATGGATTTCAATATTCAAAATATTCTCAGAGGCGTGAATGAGTTTATAAGGTCCATGTTTATCTAAAATTTATATAAATATGGATGTCTCTCATGTTGTCAACAAAAGCACCACATACTATCTCAATATTTATATCTTGCATTTGTCTACTTCAATGGCGAGAAGCCCATTCTAGAATTTAGGTTTACATCATTCGCCTTGTCACTCTAAAATCCACACTAGAGAAACTCATGTAATATCCAGATGATCGAAAGATTGTGAAGTTCTATTATCGTTCACCCTCTATTAACAACGAAGGAAAGATACAATTTAATAAGTTTGAGTTGAAGACGGATGAAAATTTAACAGCAATATAGAGTACATTTCATGTTTACGCAACAAAGGGCTAATTAATATGGATGCGACAATTGTAAGATCGACCAGCAATATTTTAAAAGATGTTGAAGCATCCTCAACCATCTCTTAAAAATGAAATGTAATATTAGTTTATGATTAATAGACATATATGTAATGTTACGAAATTTATGTAAGTCAAATGAAATATTTATGTTTTTCTTCTCATTTGTGCTATTGCTTCAAATTTGTGGTGACGGCGAAAATTTCAAAATTTTAATATCTTGACAACCCCCTAAACATTATTTCTAATTTTGTCTGTGTTTTAGTTTATCATAACAATGAATATTCCAAATTGTAAAATTTGGACTATATAAAATTGAATTAGAGAATGAATTTGATTTAGGTGAATCCGGATTATAAAAGCTAGAATTTTTTACCTTTGATTTGACAAAAATATAACACTTCAAGAAAATTGTCCATAAAATATACATGAGTATTAAATTTGTTCGAGTAAACATTGTCACACCAACAAAATTGACTTCAAAATAAAGTTGGAGACCAAAGCCCAACAAAATGAATTCAGAAGAACAAAAATGCAGTTTTTAAAATGAAAAGATCAAAACTTTTTTTTTCAAATAAGATGACTAAAATTGCGTTTAAACCTTAAAAAAAATGATGACATGTAAAAGCTATATTGACAATTAAAAGTCATAAATTCTTAACGCCCGAAAAGCACTCATTAATGTTTATGCCAAAACTAAAAAAATATCAAAATTGTTCAGCTCAATGATATCAAGCAAATTATCACAGGATGAAAAGAAATTACCCCTATACAGATTTGTTATATCTCTATCCAATTCAATGTTAGTGTCTAAAACTACATGTAGTGCAGATAAAATGAAATGACACTTATGCCTTTAAAATTATGACAGTGAAGCCTACACAGGACAACGGAAACCAACTAAATTCCTTTTCTAGAAATACAAATAGAGCACACGCACTTGCAAAGTCCGCATCCCCCAGATGTTATGATAGTTGATGTGATATTGAGGTACAAACCGAGAATAATACAGAGTTATTTCTTCATTGAAAGCTTCCAAAGCAGATAATAACCCCTGTGAATCTTTGTTAGAATGGTTACAGAATTGATCATGTTCGCAAGCATCTACATAGCTAGCACTTTGCATTCTCTGCCTTCTTCGCGAAATAGGGCAGGGAAGGTAAGAAATTCATGATTAACCTATGCACTTGTACAACAAAATCTAAAGCAAATAAAACTGAGAATAGAGATAATCGCGAATTTTATAGTAATCTTCACACAGAGGACCTTCAATAATAATTTGCTGAGTACCAGAACCAGCACCCTGTTTTCAAAATAAAAAAAATAAAAATTTGTTATAATGGATCAGAATCTTTTTAGCGAAACTGAATATAATCGCAGCTTAATTTGGAAAAGTCGTTATGCTAAGAAAAATGCAAAATTCACATATGCTCAGAAGATGAACTTACCTTCTGAGTTGCATCCCCAACCTTTCGAACAGTTACGTATTCACCGCAACGCAAAGCCCCGCCAGCAAACTCCACCTACAAAAATTATCATGTCATGATACATACTTCTATAAAGTAGATAATATTCAGCGTAGCACTATTTTATTGAGTCAAGTTCAGTTTCAAAAGACATGGTATCCAACATTTTCACCAATGAGGATTACAACCATGGTTATCAGTATCTAACAATACATGAATTGTAACATGATTTGAAATAAAATGGAACACAATAGATATGAACGCCTAGTGTGTATCTATTTTGCACATGAATCTCATCTTGAATCTTGTTTTATTATGATCAATACGGATTCACAATGATGAAGCATGATTCATTCTAATGAATCATAACCTAAACTGTGTAGCCAACCTCTTGTTTGTATAGCCAGACTCCTCTGTTTTCATTTGATCTATAACTTGAAATTGAATTATTTTGAGGTTCATATATAATATATCAGCCTATAGTTTTGCACTTTTGCTGTGTCCCTTGATTTTATTTTCAAATGTCCTTTTTATTAGTGGTGTGTCTTCCGATTCACAATAAGATTTGATTCATGAAGCAAAAAATAGTTCTTCCCATTCATATATTTTATAACCATGACTACAACTACCAGCATGTCAATGCTAGGGAAATGAAGTAGAAATCACTCCATTTACCAAGAAAAAATTGGGCCAAAAAGGAACCAGTGAGTATTGAGTCTAAAACTGAAGAATTACCGGAACGCCTTTGGTTGAGAGAAACTGCTTGAAATCTGCCAATTTCAAATCACCAACAAGAACAGATTTATGCGGACGAGGTGCGCCAGAAATGGGGAGAAGCGAAAGCGTGTCATTCTCTGCCTTCCCTACTTCGGCATCAACCCAAGCTATTTCATATTCTCCCAGCTGCAGTTAAATTTATATTTACTATTATTCAAGATGATAAATTCCCTATCTAACGAGATAAAGTTTGGTTGTTGTTATTGTTAGTCAACATTGTAAATGGCAGACAGTTATATAAAATGAAACAGTTCATATGTATACTATATAATACCTTTTTGAAGAGTACATTACTCATTAACTTCTCAGATAATTGAACCTATAATCAGAAAAGCAAAGCATGATTAATTTTCACATATTGGACAATTTTTCAGAAAATGAACAAAATGATGTCATTGTACCTTGTAAGCACATAAATCAGAGGTTACATCGATAGTCTCTTCAATTTGAGGAGCATAAACATGAGGACACACATTCTTCAGGCAATGCTGCTTCAGATGGTCTGTAGCTTCAGCAGATCCATGCACCAAAACCTTCGGGAAAATAGTGAAATTCATCATTATGCATGATACTAAAAACAAAGAAATGATACAACGAATATATCATAAATCGTTTTAGCAGGACAAAACACACAGATTGTTCAGACTGGAGCTGCCAATACCAAAAATGCTAAATCCAGATGGATGCTATAATGAAGAACATAAATATTTATACTACACATTTATATGCGAGAAAAATAAAAAATATTCCTCAAAATTAAATACTAGACAATTAATAGGAATGTGACTAGAAATGAATAAAAAAGTTGATAGAACTTATAGATAAGAATAGAAAACATTCCATATGTAAAAAGAGATCAAAGGCGATGATGGGGGAAAAAGGCGAAAATTGGAGAAATACAAACATAGAAGTGTGAAGAAAAAACACAGCTCAAAAAAGATACAAGCAGACAAACAAGAGTTATGTGCATAGTTATCAATAGGGTGCATGCATAATTGTCACAACTTAAGATTTTGACAACACATAAACCCATATTAATCAAATAGCGCGAATATGAATATAATTGCAGTGCCTTTATAAATCACAACCCTAGTTAGCTAAATTCCTAAGTACTTGCTCCTACTGAAAAGTGTATCCAAGTGGTCAAAATATTCTTCAACTGAAATATTGCACTAGTATTGTCGAATAGCGGCTATATGGTAGTGGGATTTTAACAAACTGCTATTGTTCTGCGATACGCGATTTAGTACAAAGTGTTGTCAAAAATAGTGCTATGGTACCATTGAAGAATCGCAGTGTAGAGGAGGAATTTTTTAACAAACTACTATTTTCCTCAATCCGTGATTAACAGCACTTTTTTGCATATCAATTAAAAATCAAAATAAGTTATTTTCAATATCATATGGTTTTTATTGGTGGAAGATATGGCAAGTTGGCAACCTATGAGTTTTACTCTATTTCCCAAATACAAGTACTTCATAGAATATTTATGATACTCCTGTTTATGGAGTTGATCCATACCAGCTTAAGAGGAGCCACATGGGAGAGAATGTTCTTAATTGATCTTCCATCTGAACGACCTTCAAAATCCATGTAAACCAGCGAACACCTGACTTGGACCTGGACAACAACAAAGTTATTATATCTTAAGAATTGAGGTTGGGCTTAACTCATATAAGTAATCATATCTTAGCAAACACCATCATAAGTGGCACATTTAAGATTCATAGGAGTAGTAAATGCTTAAATTATTATAACTTAAAAATTGTGGTCGGCCTAACTCAACCTTACAAAACTGACTTGTGAGATGAGGAATATTCCCACTTATAAACATATATTGAAATCATATCATTTTCAATGTGAGACTCTTCAACACACCCTCTCACTCCCAAGACTGGACGTCTGGAGCGTGGATATAAATGGTAGGTGGTCCCAAGACTGGACGTCTGGAGCGTGGATATAAATGGTAAGTGGTCCGATAGTAGAAACCAGATAGCATGTGGCCCTATGGATTTTGGATAGGGATATCATCTTAAGAATTGTGGTTGGACCTAACTAAACTTTATAAAACCGGCTTATAAGGTGAGGATTGCTCTCACTTACAGACATATATTGAGACCATATCCTATTCAATGTGGGACTCTTCAACATTATAAATACAAGAAATGCAAGAGCAAATTCACAATCAAAACAAGCTTCATGGCCTTATAATAATACATTCGGTCTAATGTGTTTTGCAATTTGAAATTTAAATACATCTTAGAATTTGGGTTGACCCTACAAATCCGACTTATTAGGTTGAGGGATATCTCCCATTTATAAACATATTTGTAGGTCATATCTCATCTAATGTGGGACTCTCAACACCCCTCTCACGCACAAGACTTGACTGGATATCTAGAGGGTGATCCGAGCAGCATGGTAGCGGGTGACCCAATACATCTACGATAGACTTTGATACTCTATTATAATTCAGATAAATCATGAATATTGTACTAACTCTGTAACCTATTGTAAGATAAACTTTCATCTGAGACCATAATCTAACTAAGGAGCAAATAAATGGTTTGGGAAAAAATCAGTTGCAGAACTAATACAAATGTCAGAAAAAACAGACATAATAGTATCTTTTGTAAAATATCAAAAACGGGGAGAAAAATGGAAAAGACGGTTGAAAATGACTCAACTTCATTCATCCAATCAATTTCTGAATACAACAGTAATAAATTCAAATGCAATTACCTAAAGTTAAGAACAGGAAACATAAAAATTTAAGAAAAAGATACTGAAGCTTACAGTCCTTTCATGAGCTATAACTTTTGACGGCTTTGTATCAAATATCAAACTTGCAGCACCTTCATCTAGTTTTCCATTTATATCACCACCTAACTAATAGAAAAAGTAGATAAATGATAAACAATTATTATTCATAAAATAGGGTTGAAATTCAAATACCAGTAAAAGTTTCCAGTCACCAATAAGAAAACTTGGATCACAGTAAATATTTGTATGGTTAGAAAATGAATGTCTCATTCTATATAAATGTCATGGAAAAAACAGTTGAAGACTAGCTTTTCCATAAAGCTAGAATGTATCATATCTTATCCATTAAAAGGTTTCCTCCTCCTTTTTGATCCAATGATGCCATTAACTTTTATAAGATTGTCTACTATAGACTAGTGAGTCATAATGGACTCTACTCTTCCTTGGACCCTGTAAGGTGGAGTTTTATGCACCAAGCTTTTTTTTATGTTAGTAACCACTGTGTTTGAAAAGTCTTCACATGATAAATAAATTCATCAAATTCCATCTATTGAAATGTGATAACTCAGAACAGAAAAATGATATAAACACTACTGCTATATTTAATGGTGAAATAGACATTTATATTGAAACTAGGAGGTCATGAGGTTTATATTTTTAAAAGGAGACTTACATTGTTTGCTATCTGATCCATGTCTTCCTCCTTAATTACATAATCATCTGGATTTATGACTTCACCAAAATCATCCCATTCTGATGCATTCTCATAACAGGGAAACATTGGGGCAACACTGGTTGGAGGGACAAACCCATCAATGAATACATCTTTGTATCCTCCAGTTTTTGCAACAGCCACTGCAGGTGTAAATTAAACAACTTAAGGGATTTAAAGAAACAGTGTAAAATAAATAAATAAAATTCAAAGCATTTTCGGGAGATGCATTATATATAACATGAATATAGTACACAAATTGCATTGTCTTAGAATTATGGTTGGGTCTAACACAATATTACAAAACCGGCTTGTAAGGTGAGAATTTCGCCCACTTATAGACATATATGCAGGTCATATATTGTCTGATGTGGGAATATTAACACACCCCCTCACACCCAGCACTATTGGGCTTGGTGCATGGATATAAATGGCGGTTGGTCCCATAGTGGAAACCTAACAACAGGCAGCCTAAGGATCTTGAAACGGGCTTGGATACCATCTTAGAATTGGGTTGGACCTAACACAACCTTACAAAACCGGCTTGTAAGGTAAGGATTACCCCCACTTATAAACATATATTCAAACCATATATTATCTGGTGTGGGACTCTCAACACATTAATATATTACATTAGCAGGTTCATAAAATAACTGTTTCAGAAATTTGGAATCTCAAAAATAGAAGCGGTTTAATTAATAGATTTAAGTGGTTGTTTTGTTTTGTAACACAAGGGAATAGATGAGGTTATTAATTAAGTTGTTTTGGCACTCAGAAAAAGTAGCACTTCTCAAGACTTAAAACCAGTTGAAGATAAATAGATTCAGCTAATAATAGTAGAAAATTTTCAAATATACATGAGCCAAAATGGCAGTTAAAACAAAAATTGTTGATGATTAAAGGAAACACGTGCGGATGATTCTAAATGCCTAAGTGAATGCATAACATGAAAACAAAACCAAATTTGATGCGAATCCAGATTACAAAAGCAGTAAATCGAAGAAAAATATATCAATAATGAAAATAAAAGAGTGTATTATTTCTGAAAGTGAAAGATAACTTGCAAAAGGATGAATATCCTAATGCCCGCAGAGCCAAATTCCTACACGGAACAATATTCTTTGTTCATATCTAACCCAAATCATGTTCCAAAGATACTAATTCCTCTCTACTCGAGTCCCTATATAACTCCACTAGTGTGACTTCTCTCACACTCTGCCATGTGGATAGTCCCAGCAAACACACTCTGATGTCTGATCTTTCCTATACCTTCTAGTTTTAGCATAAACCTGATGGATACTGAGGTAGATATGGCAAATTCTATGTAAGAAAAAGACAAAAAGAGAAGGAAAGAATGTAGGACAGTTAGTGGATTTGGCAGTGTGCATGGGCTGTCACAGCTGTTAGACAGCTGGCAGCCTTTGATAGGTACCTTGTCCTAGGATTCAGAATAAAAGGAGTGCCTCTAGCAGTAGTGGAGGCAGACTAGTACTGAGTAGTGGATTTTCCACATTAGGAGAGTAAGGCCTCTCGAAGAGCCTCTCTATTTCTTCTTTTCTGCATTTCCTTTTTGCCCTAATCTGTTGTAAGTTTCCAAGGCTAGATCCCATTTGAACTCTAGCTGATATTTGAATACAAACAGATTATTTTGTTGAGTTATTACTATTTTCCCTGTTTTCTTCTTAGATACTAAGTTGATTCCTATCATACTGGACTAGGGGTTTGCTACTGTGCTAACAGCCCATTTGGCCCACATTTCTCATATGGGATCCTGATTCCTAACCAAAAAAATGGTCATATCTTGTAGTTAAAGCAAAACAAGATAAGGGAAACACTTCTGAAGATTAGCTCCAACAAACTTTAATTTATATAATTCATACCTTCTGGCGTTGGTTGATTATTGCCTGTATCAATGACCATACGATCAGTAGTATTATTATCGGCCCCTTGAGAGGCTTTCAACTCTTCCTCTTTTATAAGACTAGCTTTTAAAGCTTCTTCTTTCTTTATTTGGTTTTGTTTTTCCTCATATTCAATTAGCTCTTGACCAACCAAAGGAACCCGTTCGGATACAGTGACTTTGACAGCTTTTGGAGGTGGGTCGGCCTGAAGCATCCGAGCTAGCGTGCCAAACTATGTATTGAAACATTTGAGGAACAGTTGAAATATAAAAATTGTTGGATCACTAAAGAAATGATTTAATTGAAATATGCATTGACATAGTAAATATCTTTTACATTGTCAATCAATAATAATTGTTGGATCACTAAAAATATTTTTTATGTATCTACCTTAAAAAGTTATACAAAACATGATTTGTCTATACTTCAAAATGTATCAAAATTCATCTTTTAAAGAAAATACATCACAAACAAAAATAAGTGGCAACCTATTGATCCTTTTTCCATTCTCACTGCCCGGAAAAAATTAAACAAAACTCTCAAGCATCATTTGCATAAATATAAAGCATTTCTTTCATCAAAAAAAATTGAAATATTAATCAGGGCCACTGGGATAAAAGATACAGTGTACTAAAAGTCAAAAGTCAAAACACAGATAGTAAAAATGAAGAATATGGGAAACAAGAAGGATTTGAGCGAGCGAGTGATTGAAAAGATTGTTCATTAGATTCAGATGAGTGCATTATTGGGAGTTGTTAGTATGCTATGTTATTAGAAACTCTAACAGAACTCTTCATATTGTAACTGATTTTAGATTGTGTGAAAAGTTGGTTACAAGCAATGACACAAGTTGCATTTATAGTAGCAACTTGTGACCTGCAATAGCAGGTTAGATGATACTGAATAATAGTACAGCTGTCAGTTACAAATGGTATAGCTGTCAGTTTTACAAGAGTAATATCTACAAGTATCTCTATTACTCTAATAAACCCCCCCCCCCCCCCCCCCCCCCCCCCCCCCCCCACACACACACAAACTCATGGGGAGGTAACAACCCTTAGTTTGTGTCTGAGTTCCAGGAATTTAGAGGAAGATAAAGGTTTTGTAAGGGCATCAGCAATTTGATCAATTCCAGGAATGTGAGCCACAGTGATCTGTTTAGCAAGAACTTTCTCTCGGACAAAGAAAAGATCAATTTCCATGTGTTTAGTCCTGGAGTGCAGAATAGGGTTGTGAGCCAGCAAGACAGCAGATTGATTGTCACAAAGGACCACTGGATGCTGGGTTGGAATGCAGAGTTCTTTGAGCAAAGTTTGCAACCACAGAAGATCAGCAGTAGCCTGAGCTAAACTTCTGTATTCAGCCTCAGTACTGGACCTAGCAACCACAGGCTATTTCTTGGACCACCAGGAAACCAAGTTGCCACCAAAATAGACTGCAGCCCCTGAAGTACTCCTTCTGTCATCAGGGTCAGAGGCCCAGTCAGCATCACAATAGACTTGGAGAGCTGGAGGTTTAAGGGAAGAACAAGGAGATAAAAGAAGGCCAAAGTGGAGAGTGCCCTTAAGATATCTGAGGATCCTTTTAACTGCAGTCCAATGAGGATCCAAAGGATGGGACATAAACTGGCACACTTTGTTTACAGCATAAGCAATTTCAGGCCTAGTTATAGTAACATATTGCAGAGCCCCCACCACAGACCTGTACAGAAAGGGGTCAGGTAGAGCAGGAGAGCCAAGCTTGGTGAGCTTGCAAGTTGACTGCATAGGAGTGGTGACAGGACTGGATTCAGCCATGTGAGTTCTATGCAGTAAGTCCCTAATATATTTAGTTTGGGTGAGCAGCATAGAACCTTGAGAGGTTTTCTTAACCTCAATGCCCAGAAAATAGTCTAGATCACCAAGATGTTTAAGAGAAAAGGCAGAATTCAGTTTGGCAATAAGGGACTGAAGGAGAATAGGATCATTACCAGTAATGATAATGTCATCAACATAAACAAGAAGATAAACTGTGTGGCCTTTAGAGGAGAAAATGAACAGTGAGGGATCACATTTGCTAGGCTTGAATTGAAGTTGAAGAAGGGCTGCCTGCAATTTCTCAAACCACTGCCGAGGGGCCTGTTTTAGGCCATACAAAGCCTTGTTCAGCTTGCAAACAAGGGAAGGATCAGAACCTATGAACCCTTGAGGTTGATCCATGTAAACCTCCTCATGTAAAGTGCCATTGAGAAAGGCATTATTTACATCAAGCTGCTGAATGGACCATTTATGGGTGAGAGCAACAGTCAGGATAAGTCTGATGGTGATGGGTTTTATAACAAGGGAAAAGGTTTCATTGAAATCAAACCCCTGTTTTTGATGAAACCCCTTTGCTACAAGGCGTGCCTTGTACTTGTTGACAGATCCATCAGGATTTTCCTTGACACGAAACACCCACTTGCACCCTATAGATTGTCTATTTGGGGGCAAGGAAACCAAGGACCAGGTGTTGTTGCTACACAGGGCATCAAACTCAGACTGCATAGCCTGTTTCCACTAGGAATCTGCCAGAGCCTGCTTGACAGATTTAGGTTCAGAGTGAGTGAGGAGCAGAGTAGGTTGAACACGAGGCTGAACAAAGCCAGCTTTGGCTCTTGTTCTCATAGGGTGCTCATTGACAGGTTTAGATATAACAGGAATGGCATTCTGAGGTAAAGGAGATGAGGTAGAAGCAGGTTGAGAGGAAGGAGAGGCTGCAACTGAAGAGTTCCAGCCAGATTAGGGGCAGAGGATACAAGTGGGGAAGAAGAGGCAGACTCATTGTGAGGTACTGTAGAGGGTGTGAAAGGAAAAGCTGTAAGGGGAATAGGGGTAGGTAAAGGTATAGATGAAAGAAGAGAAGATAAAGAGGAAGCAGAAGAGTTTTTAGGAGAAACAGGGTGACTAGAAGATTTAGAGGAGAAAAGCTCCACATAAGGAAACCTGGCCTCATGAAATAACACATCCTTAGATATATAGAGTCTCCCACATGGAGAAAGACACCTATAGCCTTTGTGAGAAGTGCTGTACCCCAAAAAGAGACACTCCTGAGATCTGAATTCCAACTTGTGTGCATTGTAAGGCCTCAAAAGAGGGAAACAAGCACATCCAAACACTTTCAGAAATTTATAGTCAGGTATAGTGTGAAAGAGGAGAGAGAATGGCACTTGAAACTTGATAGAAGAGGAAGGAAGTCTGTTGATTAGGTACACTGCAGTGGAAAAGGCATAGTCCCAATAGGTAATAGGAAGAGAGGCTTGACTAAGGAGAGTGAGGCCAAGATCTACAATGTGCCTGTGCTTCCTTTCCACAACACCATTTTGGTGGTGTGTATGTGGACAAATGACCCTATGTACAATCCCTAGCTCAGTTAAGAACTTGCTGAAGGGCCTGAATTCACCCCCCCCAATCAGACTGCACAGCTTTAATAGGATGCCCAAGCTGCAATTCAACAAGAGCCTTGAATTGCTTGAAAACAGGAAGAGCTTCAGATTTAGTCTTTAACAAATACAGCCAAGTAGATCTAGAGTAGGCATCAACAAAAGAAATATAATAAGAGAACCCTTGAGTAGAGGGTTGAGGGGATGGTCCCCACAAGTCACAGAAAATGAGCTCTAAGGGTGTATTGTAAGTGGTGTGTGAAGTGGGAGAGTGTAATTTATGTGCCTTGCCAATACAACATGCAGTACAGAAGAAATCATGAACTTTATTGCTAAAAGGAATGTTACAACTTTGAAGCACCAATTTCAAGGTGTTGACATTAGGATGGCCTAGTCTTAAATGCCAAACATTAGAAAAAGCAGGAAAAGTACTGACACTGTTAACAGTAGGTACAGTATTATTTAAAGCAAGAGAAGACTGAGCAGGTTTGGAGACACCAAGGAGAGGGAACTCATAAAGACCATCTGACCCAACTTTGCCAACCAGAAGTACTGCATTAGACACCTGACATTTAACATAACAAGTATCAGCAGTGAAAAGGAAGTAAACATTATTATCACGACAAAATTTACTGACACTGATGAGGTTTTTAGTGATAGAAGGCACGTGTAAAAGATTTTTGAGAACAAGAGGTGTGTGCTTTTGTGACAGAAATTCACTAGAACCAGTAGAGTTGATAGGAAGACCTTGTCCGTTCCCAATATAAATCTGCTCATGTCCTTCAAGAGGCACAGCTTGCTGAAGGTTGCTAGCATCACTTGTGACATGATAAGAAGCACCAGAATCAGGGTACCATGATCCAGAGGCAGTTGAGGGAGCAGCTGAGGAAGGAGCAGCAATCACATAGGCACTAGGAGGAGCATAAGCCACAGCTGGTCTTTGTTGAGGTGTTGTAGGTCTAGTCCACACATGAGCAGGGAATTGGGCAAAGGCAACCTGAGGAGGATGCCATGGAGTAGCAGTGTAAGGAGTTCCATTGTAAGTGGAAGGTTGAAATTGCTGGTTATACCTATGCCAGCAATTGAGAGCTGTATGACCAGGTTTAGAACACACTTGACACTGCACAGTAGAGTTCCTGCCACCTCTGCCTCTACCACCACGACCTCAGTTTGACTTGCCACCTCTGAAGCTAGAGTAATCAGGCTCAGAATGGTGAGGTGCATGATTTGAAGGAGAGGATTCAGTGGTGTCACCAGAAGAAACTTCAGCAGCAGGTGTTTGTTGAGGAGCATGTGTGAGATTAAGAGAAGCCAAATCAGGAGCTGGTTGCTTCTTGAATTTGGTCAAGCGAAGTTCATGTGCAAGTAAGAGAATCTCCACTTCGTCTAGATCCATTTCCCCAAACTTGCTTTCAACAACTGAGACAACAGAAGCATAGTCACTAGGGAGACCTTCTAGAATCACATCAATGTGATGTGTGCTTGGCACAGGATCTCCAATGGAGGCCAAGGCATCAACAATCGTACGGATTCGAAGAAGATAATCAGAAACAGACGAATCATCAAGAGTTAGGGCACGTAACTCAACGCGAAGCTGTCTTGCTCTAGCACGCGTTTGCCTTTGGAAATAGTTGAAAAGACGATCCCAAAGTTGATGAGAGTGAGTACATCCAAGAACACTGTCAAAACAGTTATTGTCTTTGTGTATTTTAGGAAGGTTTATATTTGTAGTAATTCTGTAACAGCTGTATATCTTGCTAATTATTAGGTTTATTTATTTAGGATCAATCCCATAATCACAAGGATTTGTTTCCTTAGAACTAGCTGTCCAATTCCCTAAAATAGACTACAAGCTCATGTATATATACAGGTCCAGTGACCTCATAATAAATAACACGAATATTATTTCTTCTAAATTTGATATGGTATCAGAGCTCCCGATCCTTGGGAGTCTCTGACCGTGCTTGTAAACCCTAAGTTGCAGCCTTCATTGCTGCACTACCTTATACCTTGTTGCCGATTTCATTACAGCGCAACCCTCTCTACCTTGATCGCACCTGGTCATGGCTGAGATTGTGAATCCTATTCTGGAAACTGGGGACAAATCCCAAACTGCCGGAGAATTGCAGAATGTTCATTCTGCTTATCGGTTAAATGGGAAGAATTTTCTCAAATGGTCTCAACTTATTAGGACCATCTTGAAAGGAAAAGGAAAGGTCAGTCACCTAACTGATAGTGCACCTGATGAAACAGATCCCAACTTCAAATCATGGGAAGAAAAAGACTCCATGATCATGGCGTGGCTGTGGAATTCAATGGTCCCAGAAATTAGTGATACATGCATGTTCCTTAAATCAGCAAAGGAAATTATGGAGGCAGTAGAACAAACATATTCTAAGGCCAAGGATGCTGCCCAAATTTATGATGTAAAGGTGAAAACTGTGGCTGCCAAACAGGGAAGCAGATCTGTTACAGAATATGCTAATCAACTCAAGTCTCTATGGATGGAATTGGACCACTATCGAGTTATAAAAGCAAAATGTTCAGAAGACTCAACAATCCTTAAGGAGTATATTGAACAAGATAGAGTCTATGATTTTTTGGTAGGCCTAAATCCCGAATATGACCAGGTCCGAATCCAAATCCTGGGAAAAGAGAAAGTCCCAGGGCTTAATGAAGTGGTAGCCATTATCCGGAGTGAAGAAAGCAGAAGAGGATTGATGCTCGAGACCTCAATAATTGAAAGTTCGGCAATGATAGCTGAAGGAGGAACAATCATGGTTGCTAACCAAAGGAGAAGCGGGGTTCACATGGAGAAAAAACATGAGGATATCTGGTGTACCCACTGTAACAAGCCGCGTCACACAAGGGAGAAGTGTTGGAAATTACATGGGAAACCCCCAAGCCGAGAATGGGGGCCGAAAGGAGGCCCTCCCAAAAAAGGAGGACAAGGGCAAGCACACATCAGTCGTGGACAAAGTGAAGGATCTGGCCAGCTGAATCATGAAGAGATAGAACGGGTAAGATCCTTCCTTAGTAAATTGGAGAAGCATACAGGTACATGCTCCTTAACATATTCAGGTAAGTTTCCACTTTCTTTTGGGCTTAATGTTTCAGATACACCATTTACACATTATTGGATATTAGACTCTGGAGCCACTGACCATATGACCCCTCTACCCAAATATTTCTCCACATATTCCCCATGTCCTAGCAGCAAGAAAATTTCCACAACAGATGGAACTCTTATGACTGCAGCAGGACAAGGAGAGGTCCAAATAAACCCATCCATAACATTAAAAAATGTCCTTCATGTCCCTAAATTATCCACCAATCTGATTTCTATACAAAAACTCACAAAAGATCTCTCATGTAATGCTGTTTTTTATAACAACTCTTGTATATTGCAGGACAAGAACTCGGGGAAGACGATTGGACATGCTAGAGAATGGAATGGCCTATACTACATGGAGGATCCTAATCTGCCTACCAATAGCCGTTCTCTCATATCTGAATCCACCATGACCAACAAAGAGAAAGTTCAACTATACCATTGCCGGCTAGGACACCCTTCATTTCGAGTTGTAAAAGTGATTTTCCCTTTCTTGTTTAAAAATTTAAATGTGGAGAGTCTCCACTGTGATGTGTGTGAGCTTGCTAAACACAAGCGAGTACCTTTTCCCATTAGCAATAAGATGAGTCCTTTCCCTTTTTTTCTTGTTCACACTGATGTATGGGGTCCTTCTCACATTCCTAATATCTCAGGTGCTAAATGGTTTTTGACCTTCATAGATGATTGTACCCGGGTGACTTGGGTTTTTCTTTTAAAACAAAAATCTGAAGTTAGCTCTGTGTTTTTTCAGTTTGTCTCAATGATTAAAAATCAATTTGGGGTCGGTATCAAAAGAATTAGGTCTGATAATGCCAAGGATTATTTTAACCTTGTACTAAACTCTTTTTGCCAAAAAGAAGGGATAATCCATGAGTCCTCATGTGTGAACACACCCCAACAAAATGGGATTGCAGAAAGGAAAAATGGGCACCTATTAGATCAAACTAGAGCTCTACTTTTTCAAAACCTTGTTCCTAAGAGATTTTGGGGGGAAGCCCTTCTTACTGCCACCTATCTCATCAATAGGTTACCCACTAAAATCTTAGACTCAAAAAGCCCCATGGAAGTCCTATCCTCATTCTACCCACACTTGGATCCTACAAATAAACTCCAACCTAGAATATTTGGGTGTGTATCCTTTGTGCATGTTCATAGTAACGAAAGGAGAAAATTGGACCCTAGGGCTGTCAAATGTGTATTCTTAGGGTACTCTACCACACAAAAAGGATACAAATGTTTTCACCCCCTATCAAAAAAATTCTATGTGTCAAGAGATGTCACCTTCAACGAACGAGAGAGCTACTTTGGGCAGCCTCATCTTCAGGGGGAGAATGTAAGAAAGGAAGATGAGACTCTCATGCTTCCAAATATGACATTTGGACCTGAAATTGGGACAAATGGCATTGCTGTCCCTGAAATTGAGAGAACAGCAGAACCTGCACTTGAAACAACAGCAGAACCTGCACTTGAAACAACAGCAGGACCTACACCTACACCTGTACCTGAACCAACAGCAAGACCTGCACCTGAACCTGCACCTAATGGTGGAAAATTTGGGAAAAATCTGGTATATTCAAGGAGAGAAAAGGCCATTCTAGAATCTGGCAATGTTCAAGAGTCCAGCCCATCATCACTGCATGAGGTAACACTTCCTAATCCTATAAATTCCATTGATTCTAATGAGTTTGTTTTTGAAAATTTAGAAGCACAGATGGACCAAAATCTAGACCTACCCATTGCCCTTAGAAAGGGAACTAGAACATGCACCCAACAACCACTTTACCCACTATCAAATTTCTTATCCTTTGAAAATTTTTCACCTACCCATAAAACCTTCCTCACAAACCTCAACTCCACACACACACCTTCCTCTGTATCTGAAGCATTATCTAATATGAAATGGAAACAAGCCATGGATGTGGAAATGGAGGCGTTAAGCAAGAATGGGACATGGGAACTTGTCACCCTACCAATGGGAAAAAAACCAGTAGGATGCAAGTGGGTATATACAGTAAAGTACAGGGCTGATGGGACCATTGAACGTTACAAGGCAAGATTAGTGGCCAAAGGCTTCACTCAAACCTATGGAATTGATTACTTGGAAACATTTTCCCCGGTTGCTAAGATGAACACGGTCAGAGTAATATTGTCATTAGCAGCAAATTGTGGTTGGGACTTGCAACAGTTCGATGTGAAGAATGCTTTTTTACATGGAGACCTTGAAGAAGAAATATACATGGAATTGCCCCCTGGTTACAATGGACAGGTTGCTGCTGGAACTGTTTGTAAGCTAAGAAAGGCTTTATATGGGCTGAAACAATCCCCAAGAGCGTGGTTTGGAAGATTCACCAAGGTTATGTTAGGTCTGGGCTACAAACAAAGCCAAGGGGATCATACATTATTTATCAAACATTCAGTTTCAGGGGGGGTAACAATTGTATTGGTGTACGCAAGGTAGTCAGACTCGAGATCCTACGTAAGATCGGGTAGACTTAACAAAATCGTGAATCGGAATATCGTAACACGGATCGTAAGATCCTACAAAATTTATAAATACAGATTCATAATAGGCATATGAAGCAACGTAGTTTAGCAGGAAAAAAACTTCAAATAATACTAGCATTACTTAAAAAAATTGATAAAGTTGTGTAATTGTGTATTGATTAGGTTAAGAAGAACTAAATAATGAAGACAACATTTAATGTGAGCATTTAATGTGAGAGGGAATGATATAAATCTGAATATTAGTGACTAGTGTGTATTTAACGTGAGAGGGTGAGGAAAAGGGTAAGTTCAACTGATTATGAAGGGTAATATTGTAAAGTTACAAATTATTAATTAGTGGGTGTATTTATTAATAATTAATTTTTTTAATTAGCCAAATAAAGTACATTAACGTTTCAACTTTCGTGTGCAAAAACCGAGGAACCACTCCAATTAATATTTTAATTTAGGTTTTTTTCATAAAAGGGTCAAAATTCTTCAGGGACCGACCCACAAACCCGAAATTCTGGGTATTGAGAGAATCGTGTGTGAGCGGCTATTCCACCGTTTCAACGCAAAAACGCGACGATTCCAGCTGTGCTTACCAAAAATCGATTACGCCCATACTCTAACACGAAGAAGGGTTGCAAGATCGCAGAATCGTCCGATCCTACGAGTTGGATCGCGATTCTGACTACCATGGGTGTACGTAGATGATATTATAATAAGCGGGGATGACAAAAAGGAGCAGCAAATGTTAAGTGAATGCCTTGCCACGGAATTCGAGATCAAGACATTAGGGAGACTTAAATATTTTTTGGGAATTGAAGTGGCCCATTCCAAGAAAGGAATCTTCATATCTCAACAAAAGTATATTACTGACTTGCTTAAAGAAACAGGTAAGACAGCATGTAGACCAGCAAGTACCCCAGTTGACCCAAATATAAAGTTGGGAAGTGCGGAGGAGGATATTGCCGTGGACAAGGAAATGTATCAAAGACTTGTGGGAAGACTTATTTACTTATCTCACACTAGACCAGACATTGCTTTTGCTGTAAGTCTAGTCGGCCAGTTTATGCACCAACCAAATGAAGCACATTTACAAGCTGCTCTTAGAATTGTCCAGTATTTGAAAGGGACCCCAGGAAGAGGGATTTTGTTCAAACGAAACAAGAGTGTAAGTCTTGAAGCATATACGGATGCGGACTATGCGGGGTCAGTGGTAGATAGAAGATCAACTACTGGATACTGCACCTTCCTTGGTGGAAACCTCGTGACTTGGAAGAGCAAAAAACAGAGTGTAGTAGCTAGATCGAGCGCAGAAGCAGAATTTCGAGCAATGGCCCAAGGAATATGTGAACTTCTATGGTTGAAGATTATATTGGAAGACTTGAAGATAAGATGGGATGAACCTATGAGGTTATATTGTGACAACAAATCTGCAATTAGTATAGCCCACAACCCGGTGCAGCATGATAGAACTAAACATATCGAGGTTGACAGACACTTTATCAAAGAAAAACTAGATAGTGGCATGATTTGCACACCATATGTATCCACTCAGAATCAACTTGCAGACATACTCACCAAGGGGCTGAACTGCAGTAACTTTGAAAGAATTATATCCAAGCTGGGAATGGAAAACACCTATTCACCGGCTTGAGGGGGAGTGTCAAAACAGTTATTGTCTTTGTGTATTTTAGGAAGGTTTATATTTGTAGTAATTCTGTAACAGCTGTATATCTTGCTAATTATTAGGTTTATTTATTTAGGATCAATCCCATAATCACAAGGATTTGTTTCCTTAGAACTAGCTGTCCAATTCCCTAAAATAGACTACAAGCTCATGTATATATACAGGTCCAGTGACCTCATAATAAATAACACGAATATTATTTCTTCTAAATTTGATAAACACGAGAAAGGATTTCGCTCGAAAGAGTCGATTGAAGCCAAGACAATAGAAGCTGATCTTTCTGAAGCCAAAAAGAGTACGCAGGATTGATCTTACCGGTGCGACGATCTTCATCGGTGAGAAATTGAAGAGGAATGCGCGTGCACACAACCAGATCGGTGAGATTATGCGCGTTGATGTACGGTTCTACTTGCTGTCGCCATAGATGGAAGTTTTTCTCATCCAGCTTATGTGCGATCTTGAGCGAGAACTGAAAACGACGCAAATCGTCCGGTGCGGCCATGACCGCCGGCGAACCAGGCGATGTGAGAACTTGAGCGGAAGAAGAAGGCGACTCCGGTGGTGACGGCGCCATGGATCGAGAGCGCTAATCTGATACCATATTAGAAACTCTAACAGAACTCTTCATATTGTAACTGATTTTAGATTGTGTGAAAAGTTGGTTACAAGCAATGACACAAGTTGCATTTATAGTAGCAACTTGTGACCTGCAATAGCAGGTTAGATGATACTGAATAATAGTACAGCTGTCAGTTACAAATGGTACAGCTGTCAGTTTTACAAGAGTAATATCTACAAGTATCTCTATTACTCTAATATATGTTAGTAGCCAGAGTTTGAACTTTGGACCTGCTACTCAAACTCTTCCGGATGTCCCAGCTCAAGGCCTCAACCACGTGAGCAACACAATGGGGCCAAATGTATAGGGAGTTAGTTGTTTTTTAGTTGAGTAGTCCCTAACCCTAGAGTATTTTATTGTAAGCACTCTTGCTTCCCTGCCCTTTGGGTTCCCTTAACTAGGGTAGGAGCTTTTCCAATGAAATTCTATCACAAGAATACTAAAACACATAGATACATGAGAAAAAAAAATTCTAGAGTATAGTATACCTGGCCTCTTTCAGTAAAAAGCACAAGATTATTGATGTCATTTCCCCAATCAACAAATATATCATGTGAAAAACCTGCTTCCAAACTTGCCATGGATGCAAGAACAACCTATACAATATACATGTATCAGAATCACTAAGGCAGGAAGTCTGATGAAAAAAAATAAGCATACAAATTATTCAACCTTTGGACCTTCAGGAGCATTGTCAAGGTCAGCCTTGTTAACCAGAAGTGTGATATTTCTGCAGGTACACATTGCAGTTTATTTTAAACACGAGATAAATATAGTAACTAAAATATGAGGAGATTAACTACTTGTTTGATAAATAAGTAAGAAAGATCCTCTCAGTGTCCCAGGCTGCAGGTTAATAAAGCTCATTTTTCACTCATGACTGAACAGAAACAAGAAACTAATAGCAATTGCAAGTTTGAAATGCCAGGTAATAAGGAGGAAAGGTAGCATTCCCAAGAATTGAAATATGAATATCTTGCTCTCAATATAAGTTAAGGAAGACGCCACTTACTTCAAAAGAAATATATTTTCACGAGTTTGTTCAAAAGACTTTGCTATGGAATCACTCATCCACTCAAGGAAACTCTTCACATAATCAATAGTGCTGGATGCAACATATGTAAGAAAGTATATAGGATAGTTCAAGTTCTCATCCGCCCAATACTGCAAACACCAAGATCTGATGTCAACCCACACACGTACATTTGGGAAAAAACAGAAGAAAGAAAGAATAAATGCAGAATTATTTTCTTGTACTGACCGATTCCAACATCAGAACAAGTTCCAATATTCGTCCAGCAGTGTCAACAGGTAGTAATACATTTCCACCTGCCCTTAGAGTCTTCTTTAAGACATCTAAATAACCAATAAGATATATGATCAGAAAAGAAAGAAAAACACACAAAGTCAAGACAGTTTTCCCGTTTCGTGATCAAGATTTTTCAGGGCATGCATGCCCATGTTTTTTAAAGCTCTTAACAGTAATTTGAGAAACCAAAAAATGAAAAAGTCCATCTTTGTTCTGTTCTGTCACAGAGCTACACTTATATGATTTAAAAGTTAATTACCTCCAAATTCTTTGTCCTTTTGACGCCTGTAAGGCTGATTGTTCAAAGCATTATAAGCATCAGTTATTAGAACAGCTGGCCGCACAAAAGAACCTAGAACAGTTCCATTCAAATGCCTAATGAAAATTAGATTGATAAGTAGCTTCCTTTCTGTTTGCCAAGAATATATAAGATCAAATTTGGACTACTTAAGTTAAGGTTTACCTTTCTTTCCTGTGATTGAAATCAACAGCATATATGACGTCTTCACCATCCTTTGTAATTTTCCATATCGTGCCTCCCAAAAGATGTCCAGCAACATGTGGTGCAATCACAATTCCCTCTCCCTTGCCTAGTAGTGGTTAAAATGCCATTGAAGGTAACAAACACATAAAGTAAGGGGGGGGCTATTTAGAAATTGTTCAACAAGGTGGAATGAAGCATATCAAAAGAATCAGAAAAGACCAAAGCAACATTAGTCCCTATTTCATAAAAATTCAACAACATTTTCTCATAAGTTTTTTACGCACTGACAATGCATAACTTAATTTCAAAGCAGCAATCATGTTATACATTTATATTATTCTAACTGTTAGGCATTGATAAATGTTCCCGCACTGGTACTATTATAAGAAAAAATTTACTTTTTGGATTCATAGAATAACCAATCTGGTCTATATAGATTGCTTATTCAAAGAATCTAAAAAGTACACTTTTTTCTTATAA
Source organism: Vicia villosa (assembly GCF_029867415.1). Lineage (NCBI taxonomy): Eukaryota > Viridiplantae > Streptophyta > Magnoliopsida > Fabales > Fabaceae > Vicia > Vicia villosa. The sequence continues at coordinate 178,909,225 of NC_081181.1, forward strand.
ATACGACCAGAGGGTGTATTATATATAGAGGAAATTGTTTACATAACACAAACTATATGCAAAAATGTAATAATTGTGTTCTGGATTTAAAGTTTTAAACTAGCAAGATACTTTGAATTAGTGGATTCATATATTTACAACATTTATTACAAAGCTCCAAATAAAAACTAAATTCAGGTCTATAAATAAAGTAATTTTCAAATTTAATCATTGTAGCCTATATAAAAAAAATCCAAAGCTTACACAAATATTTCTAGGCACAAAACATAGATGACGTGGAAAGTTGTATCCATTCGCGGCCCTAACTTTAATGATGAAGGGAAAAATATTTTTCCATTATGTGGCATGGTAAATAACCCCTTCAATATTGATACTCTAGGAAGCTACCTCGTATGGCTTCAATTTTGAAAAATTAACCCTCTAAAACTATCCACATGGGGCCAAAAACCCTTTTTAACTAGGTCTCCCTAATAATCTTTTCCTCCACGACTAACCTATGAGATATCCAAGGTAGCAATGGATTTCCTAATGGTTTTCAGGAAAAGAAAGCATAAATAGAGAACTTAATTATGACGAATTTATCGGGATCAAGGCTTCGGAAAGTAATGTATATTTGTACACAGAGGGGGGAAACGATATTATAGAGGAAAAAGAGTGAAACAAATGTATAACACCGCCTATCACGTCAAATGCTTACCAGAGAGGTGATGATTCTGAGAGTAAGTTAGCCTTGTTACACTTTGGAAAGCAGAATCAATATCATCTAGAGTGAAATGAACAAATTCCGATACTTGCTGCTAGAGAAATAGATATATCAGTCAACCCACTTCGATGAATAATATGTACATTATCCAAAATTCTAGATGTCCAAGCTTACAGACAAGGACACCAGAAAAACAAACCAGAATAGAATTTCACCTTTCTTGAGAGGAATTGGTCGTACATAGTGAGAAGTCCCATTCTATAGACAGGCTCAGTTGAATAAACAGGAGCAGAGAGTCCAAGCTTCTTCATGGCATAAGGTAAGGCACCAAGGTGGAGTGTGTCAGGATGTGAAAGTAAAACGGCATCTATAGTTGATGCTACCCTACATGTTAGCCACAGAACCTCAATAAGAAATCAAAACCAATAAAAACACAAACATATATAACAAACATCAATTTCTTTCTCATTAACTCATTTATAATCCCTCTTTGAGAGAAAAGAATAAAGAGAGTAACCTGGAAAGGGGGTCAAGTAGGGTACGGTCAAAGTGGTCATTCCAACCACAGTCAATAAGGAGGTTGAAGCCATCAATGGAAACCAAGTAAGAGAGAGGGTTTTCATTGTACACTCCACAAAGTGGTGTTACTTGCACTGATGTTCCCATGTTGATGTCTCTCTTTCTTTCCGCCTTGTCTATGTAAAAATATGAGCGAAATTCGTTAAGACATTTCAACAAACAAGTGATATACGAAATGCTTAATTACATTATTTAACCAATAAATCCCTATTTCCAACTCTCGGTTTGATAAATTGAACTTACAAGACGGTAAACTGTTGAAACAGAGAATCTTCGACGGCGACCGGAGCAGAGGGAACCGTGGTTGAGTGTGGCTAGGGCTCAACAGTGGAATTGCAAATCTGCAAGAAGAGAGGTCGCTCGTTTATGTGTCACTCTTTCTTTGTGGCTCGAGAATGCCGTTAAAAAGAAGGAGCAGTGTTGGGGTGGGATGGAGTGGAGTGCGGTTTGCCGGTTGCCAGGGTCACCACACCAACTCCGATTATTTTCTTGATATGAAAAATAAAATTGAACAATTTATTATATTTAAAAAGAAAAAAAACACACCAAGTTTGAATAATTTATTTTATTTATAGAGTATAAATTATAGAATATAAATATTTTTATTTTTTAGAATAATTATTTATTAAATTATTTAAATATTTTTAAAAATCTTAAAAAGTTTTTGCAAAATTAATCATGCAAGTCAATGGAATTCGAACCCCTGGCCCTTCTATTATGATCGTACAAACTATCAACTGAGTCACATTATTTATGATGAAAATTATGCTTCAAAATATCATAAATCTAATATTACCATCACCGCCATCACACATCCGCAAATGCATATCTTTTCTATACAAACTAACTTCGATTGACGTTTTCTCTTTTTACAAATAGCTACGACTTATTCTTTCTCTAGTTTTAAAGTAACGCAATTTATCTATCTCTTGATCATTAACCCTATTGACTTTTATTTTAGAAGATGAATGAAACAAGAAAGAAAGATTCTAACTTGTTGGTTTCAGAAATGTGTTGTTGTTTTCTCTTACAAAACATGGAAACTTTCAAGTTTTAATTTCAAATGGGTTTCTAAAAAAAACAAGCTTTAACATGAACAAGAAAAGTGTCTTTTTTTCTACCAAGATTGAGTTAACAAGCCATTTCATCTTTTTAAGACAAAAATGAATGAACTTTTACAAGAAAAAACAACACCAAATAAACAAGTAACAAGAAAAGAACATGGTGGTTAGTACTAAAAAAATTAAGGTTTAGTGCATCTTTTAGTCTATTAAATTATAGAATGTTTCACTTTAGTCCCTTATCTTAAAAATGTTGCATGTTTAGTCCTCTTTGTTTCCAGCGATAGAATATCGTTGTATGTTACCTCAACGAAAGGTTTGGCTATTAAATTTTGAAGGCGTTGGACATAAAACTTGGTGACTCTGCTATTTCTAATGGATAAAGTCGGCTTGTTATCTTGCTTTATCTTAGTCAACTCATCAAGTTAACTCGCCACCCTTATCACATTGTCATCATCAAAAGAAAGGGGTATGCAGAAACTTATGAACAAAAACAACTCTAGTGGGATAGTAACCATTTGTGGAATGATTTGAAATAACATATGTGGACACACCTATTATTGTTTTCCTTGGTGAACGGCCATATTTTTTTACCACTGTAATGTGTGAACCAAAGAGTGAGCATTGAGATGAGGATAAAACGGTTAGTTTTGAGGCGGATGAGACATAGTTACCCCTTTTTATATGCTACCCACAAGAAGTCGCCGTCAAGATAAATAGCTGGTTTAATTGGGACATTGGTGTTCTTTGTTTGATTTGAGTTATGTATTAAGGATAAAATGTCTTTTGTGATGAGGGAATAGGAGGTTTGATTTATGAATAAGATCAAAGAGACAAAAAGCATAGGTTAGAGGGTCATTAGAACAACAAATAAAGTAAAAGAAATGTGATATATTAATGATGAGAAAGAATGGTGTATATATATATGTGAGTGTGTGTGTGTGTGTGTGTGTGTGAGAGAGAAAGAGAGAGGGAGACTTTTCCTAATGGTCTTCACCACACAAATCATCTACGAGTTATGAGTGTTAGACAATAGTAGTAACTAAGTTGATTGATGCAATAACAATTTTGTTGTTTTCACCACCAGTATCCAGCCTACTGGACGGACTAATCATGTTTGAGGGTCAGTGGTTTCAGTCTTCTCCCGGTCGCAGTTGTGGGGAATCAAACTGTGGTATTCCCTTTCAATTTCAACACTAATCACCACTGAACCAACTAACAGTTGATTTCTTTTAAGTGTGATAAATGTAACATGTAATTAACTGGTGGCAATGATAGTAGAAAGTAGATATTAGATTTATAGATATATCATTGGTTAAATTAAATTATATTGTCATAGTATAATAAAAAAAGGTTAAATAAAACTTTTGAGGTCTGATAGTGATCATTAGTGTTCTTCAAGTTATTTCCTTTGAGGTTCATTCATTAGTTTTGGATTCCACTTGACTAGGAGATTTAAAACTTATGTAAAGAAAAAATATATAATAGTCCATTTGAAACTCCATTTTGATAAGATTAGAATGTTACGGGAATATAGCTAAATATGTGAAGCAGGGAGCTTTCCAATAGTATGTCAAATTATGAGTTAAAAGTTGCAAAATATGGACTACTTTTATCCAACTTTTATATGTAGTTCTTTAGTTATTCTAAACTAGAGCTTGATGGCCTTAGTTCTGCGTTAATAGAATCCATATCGCTTGCATTTTGTACTTATAAAGTCAAATAGGCTAGAAGTTTTAATAATATTGTGAATTTTACATGTCGATGGATTTAATTTGAAAAAGTGCAATTAACTTTTGTTAGTTCCATAGTTTAGTGATTGACATAATTCTTCTAAAACATGGTTCTTAACTGATGTTGAGCAAGATGTTGAAACATCTTGTCCTACTATCATAACGGGTTCATACGTGTTTTAACAGATGTTGTGACATCCTACACCAGAACATCTTGACATTTCAGACTGGATTTTTTATCCTTGAAAGATTTGATTGAAAAATCTGAAATATTCAGATATTCATTACAAGCGCAGACAATTAAGGAGTATATAAGACAAATGCAGATTTGTTTTGGTGTTTAGAAAAAGAATCTTTAAGTTTTTTTTAATTTGATTTGTTCCTATTTTGTGTGAAGATCTTACAACTGTTTTGAGAAAGGAGAAAATTGGATTTATTTCAGAGTCCAAGTCCATATTGCATGAGTCTATATATAAGGACTTAGGAAACCTAGTTTTGCTAGCATTCACGAATAGAAACCGCATGTGTAAAATAAGGGTTGGTGTTTTGGGAGTCCTTTAAGTTTTCTTGTGTTCTATTATTTGTGTCACTCATGTATATTCTGATACATTGAGGTGGATGTGTGTTCTCATTCTTGAAGCTTTTAAGCAAAAGAGTTGAGTATTGTTCTTGATCAAAGCTTTTAAGCAAGATCGAGTATTGTTCTTAGTTAAAGGTGTGAAACAAGACTAAGTATTATTTATTTGAAAGTGTTATCTTTCTATTTGGTTCCTCTGGTCACGGGTTGTGTGGTTGTGTTTATCTCTACAGTGATTGGAAGTAGGATGTTGAATTCTCATATCTAGATGTTAATTTCTAGGTAGAAGTTGCACTGGGTATGAATTAGGCGATAAGTTGTCAACAGGGATTGTTTAGATTTGAACCAGTACTGCTAATAATGGATTTCCTTCCTGGCTTGGTAGCCATCAAATTAGGTATTGTTTCACTGAATTAGGTTAACGATATACTGTGTGATTTATCATTCTACATTTAGTTTTCAATTTTGATAATTGTGTTGTATGTCAGCAAATGTTATAACATCTTGTCTTGACATTGTGTGTTGTTAGGACATCTGTTGTGTAAGTGTTAGAATTTCAACCTTGATAATAAATTGTACAAGAGATTGGATTAAGTATGACAATTAATTTAGCTAAGATTTTAAGCGGAAAGGTTATATCATGTTACTTTCCCCTGTAACCAGCTTGAAATATGATTGTTTATACTCTATAGATTGAAGAGAAGGTATATAAGCTCATTATCTTAACATTCAAACTTGTGTGATAATTACCTTTCTTGCTATAACTTTTGGTATCATTTCCATTTGCAGGGAAAAGGCTAGATTTGAATCCTCTCTTGTGCATTTTCTCATGCTTCTGTTCCGCTATAATCTCATCCATTAATATCTACTCTTTCTCTCTCCCTCTATCTCTCTATCTATCTCTCCCTTATATATATATCCCCATATTTCTCTCCAGTGCAGGTAGTTACATTACATATACAAATCAAGCAGTAACGTAAAAAAAAAAAGGGAAAGATGTGGGAAGGGCATAACTAGTCTTTGAGTGAGACAATTTTCCCATCTTCAACTATCTTATTCGGTCGTACTAGCTCCCTAAAAAAGCACAATGGAGAGTAAAAATTATCCATTTGCAATAAAGCATTCTCAAAGAGTTAAAGATAAACGCAAGACCAATGCCAATCTCTTTATCTCGTTTTTTAGCCATAAAGATATTCTCAAGGCGCAAATTCTCGAGATCTTCTTAAGTGGTTGAAAGAGACACCTTCGTAACATATAGCAAAGCTTGAGTGGAATCCAAAACTTTATTTTTCTTTTCCACTTATCTTGTTAGTAACTTTACCTGATCAAGGCGTCACCGATATCAGTAAGAGAAATAGAAGCCTTGTTTAGTTTTTGCATATGCATATCCCACTGAAGCATCAAATCATGGACACTGTCTTGTAGCATTTGTCTATCCTTACTAAGCCGATCAACCAAAGGAATATCCATATGACCGACTCCACCAATGGTCAAAACAGAAGAGGCTCGTCATGTGTAGTACGCAAAGATTGATAATTCCTTCTCGAAAGCCTCGTTAGTTAAGTCGATGAGGTAGGATCAATCTTCCTCTAAAGTAGATGCCCAATGCTTCCTTGGATTACGAGATCTCATACGACTCAAGAAGACAGGAGCTGGAATACCGAAGCCGGGGGTAAAATGCTCGGAGTGTGCGACACCCTTAGTGTATCCTCAAGAATCTCAACGTCGAGGTTAGGCATAAGGGCAATTCCTTCTCGAGACAATGGTAAATCCAATGAAGAAGATCATATTAATTTCCTCATCGCTCTAGCTGGAGCAGGGACGATGGCCGGTGTTGGAATGTTCAAAGGACTGACAATCGTCATAACAACTCAATTTCCCTTCTTCCTTTTCTGAATTATTTCCTCACACTTCATTGAATCTACATATGGAAATGGTAAAAAACAATAGGGAATAATGTATGTAAAGGTAACAAACATTGTAGCATACTAGAAGCTTACTGAAAACGACCTTCGTTTCCTTCATAGTATTAGCATCCATCAACAAATGAGTTTGAATGAACCGTTTCAATCGTTTCCTAGAGGCTTCATTTTGAGAGACGATGCCCTCGACATATCCTAATTCTTCTAAGAAGGTGATTAACCATTTATTTAGGAAAAGCTCCTTCTAAAACATGTCACATTCCTTGTAGACGTATGATCCATTCCCTGCTAACCAAAACTTATGAAACAAATTTGTACACAAGTATTATGATTCAATCTTTATGGAACAAACCTTTGCATGAACTCTTCATTGAGACGAGTAACTAAAAAGAACTGATATTTGGAATGTTTCACCCCATCAGAATATGCTTTGAAGTAATAGTAACATGCATTGGTGTAATTAAACGTTGACCCTGCACACAGTTCGTTGTACCTTGAAAAGATGGAAGAATAGTGTGACATAAATGGTTTTCCTCCCCGATAGTCACACGAGTGTTGGAAGACTTTGGTGAAGGCCAACTCACTAGGTTTAATTGCGAGGTGGAAATTATCATATGGTTTAAAACTTCTACTTCGAAATCATTAAAAGGCAATCAGAGACCTAAAATAAAAAAGGTGCTCTCATGAAAAAGGATAGTGCTTCCTTTATATTCCTTGTAATTCTTTTTGTCTTCTACAAGGATCACTATACCGTAATTAGAAGAATGACCCACTTTAAGATAAGTCTTTTGGATACTACCTTTGCGAGAATAGATAGAAAAGATTGCCAAAATGTTAGGGTCTACCCAGGCAACATAAGTATCTCAATTTTCTTTTTGACGCAAGACATGTACCACATCTATTAGTTAAGAATAATGGTATGTTGCAAGAATGGAAATGACGAAAGAACAAGGGCAATGAACAAATAAACCGTATAACTATTCTAAAATATTGTGTGATGTCTCTCTAAAAGAAAGGAAATAAGCACTATCAACAATTCAAATTTCCTCATAAAGACACTCGAGTACTCTAGTTTTCATAGATCGTCATGATAAAGCAAGTGAAAAGACATCTTAAGCACGCGGTATATTTAAGGCGTAAATTCCCCATGATAATGACATCACATCTCAAATTTTCACTTTAACCGAGCAATGACCGACATAAGAGGACAAACACAACAAAGCTCTCACCCTATAGAGCAATGACAAAACTTGGGGGATAATTCTTCTAGGCTATCTAGAGAGCCTAGTAATTATGGCCTAAAGAGTGAAATGATCACCACGACACATGCAAAGCATGTATGCTATCCTAGTCATGAATGCAAGTGATTTGATCCGAGATAAATCAAAAGGATCTCCGCATCTCACATCGGTAAATTGACAAACTAATATAACCACCCTACTATATAAGAGGGAGAATATGCCATTTTTCAAGTAATTCAAGTTCAAATCTCATTCACATCATCTTGCTCTCATACTGACTTGGAAATTGGAGTGTTAATCTTACAGGTCAGTCTATCTTTCATCATAACGAAAATTGAAGCCATGATTTTTTTTATATCAAAAATACTATTTTTCTACTGTTTATATAATAACCCTAAAACTTATTTTGGTAATTTCGTCTTTTAAATAAAATTTGTTTGAAACTATCAAAACTTCAAAGTTTCTTTTATGATGGTGATGATGATAATTGGTTGAAACATAAATTAATCTATATTAAACTAAAATTAAGCAAAATCAATTATGTTAAAAAAAATTAGTTCTCTTCCCTCAACTACACCACTTCTCCATTTATCCACTCTTTTTCACTTTCTCTCTCTTCACACACCCACTCCTGCAAAACATTTTCATGGCTTCAATTTCACCCACATGTTCCCCAACTTCTCTTCAACTCCGATTAGCTTTCAATTCCTCCAAATTCCCCCTTTCTCATCATGCGCGTCTTCGCAACATCAACCCTCGTCTTCCACCTCTCTGCTCCGCTTATAACGACAAGCGACCAGAATCGGTCGCCTCCAATCCTAAGTCCGGCGACGGATTCTCCGGTTGGTCCGATTCATCTAATACCGAGCAATCTGATCATTCCCCAAAGAACAAGGATTCATTCGGAGGTGTGTTTGCTTCTTCAATTTTTACTTCTTGTTCAAAATTTAGGAGAATTCGTTTTCTGTAACTGTCTTAGTTTTTATTCATTTAAGATTGAACTTGATTTTTACTTGATTATTAGATTGCATGTTAACAAATTACCATTAACAGATATGGAGTTTGAAACTTTTCTTAACTGTTAGTGGTAGTTGAAATTCCACACTACTTAATAACACTTTTGAAGTAGTTTTCTTTCAGGAGTTGTTGGAGTAGGAGTGGCCGGAGCTGTTCTTTTCACAGGGCTTACCTTTCTTGCATTATCTCTTGGAAAACGAAATCGTTCCGGTAAGTAATCCTACCTTAGTTGGATAAGGCTTGGTTGTTGTTGTGTTTAATTTTTCTGTATTGTAAATTGCAATGCGTGTGACTGGAATATACAGGACTGGAGCAACAAATGAAGCCATTGACAACACATCAGGAGGTGCATTTGTCTTCTGATGACCCGGAGGACGATATTACAGAACCAGTAAATGCTGAGAACAAGTTGGTAGTAGAAGATGGTAAAACGGAAGGTCAGATAGAAACATCCCGGGAGTCTGATAACATTCAAGGTGACTATAAAACTGTTGATGATTCTGATATAGGGTCCGAGGTTCTATATGATAGTAAAGACACCTCCAATGGTATTAATGACGATGTTAATCGTATATCTGTTCAAGAAGACTTGTTGCACGAGTCAGCTCGTGATAATGAGTTAATTGTTCCTAGTGAAAACCAAGTATCTCTTCAAACTGAAAATACTGTTGATTCTTTTAGTGATTTTGATAGAAATCTGGCTGCAGATACAACAGAATCTACTTCCGATCTTAAAGAAAACCAATTTAATGCTGAACCGGGAAACATACCCAATTACGATGGTAAGCCACCGGATCTTAATAATGAGCAGCAGGGTGAAATAACTAGTTCAAATGAGAGTAGAAATTCTGACATTTCCGAACCCTCGTATGGTTTAGGTGCTGATAATAAGACTGAATCTGCTGGTATAGTGGTAAATCCTGAGTCAAACAACACTATTTCATCTCCTAAGATTTTTAGTGAAGATGATCAAGACAATATTGACCTTAACAAAACTCAACTGGTCTCACACGAGGGAAATAAATCATCCTTCGAGGAGAAGAGTATCCCTGAAAATGACCTTTTAAGTAAATCAGTATTCTCACCATCCACCAATTCATTGGTAGATGACCGGATTAGAAATGAGAATAACGAGGTTAATAAAGATATATCTGAATCTCCAAATTCTGAATCCCTTTTCTCTGCTCCTGGCATTCCTGCTCCATCAGTAGTTTCTGCAGCTTTACAGGTGGTTCCTGGAAAAGTTTTGGTTCCTGCAGCTTTTGATCAGGTTCAGGGACAAGCACTAGCTGCATTGCAAGTTTTAAAGGTAATACTTGGCAGTCTAATATTTCAAGTCAAGGTGACTATAATGCCGTGTGCATTTACCATTCAATTCTAGTTTTATTTTTAACGGTGTTTTCTATATCAAGTCCTAATATTTTAGTTGCACTGAACGTATAATTAAAAGAGCTGCAAAATATGGGGTTTTCCACACCGTTATACAAAACATTCAGTAGTAAATAAAGCTAAATAGTTTCTGTTAGGAAAAAAACTGAAATTAATGATTTCTTTAGCTTTATGTTTCCTTATATTAAAGTCATAGTAGGTTTGGGATTATTTTTGTAGAGAAAAATGTGTGTAATTTAATTACTACCGAAAGATGGGCGTGTGTTGATTTATGAGTTATAGATAAAAGGAGGAGAGACATAATAAGAGCTCGAGTGTTTTTGATAGCAACTTGACGATTGCTTGATACAAAAGACTGAACACTAACCACTGTTTATAGGCAGGGATATACAAGATTCCCAATTCTAAATACAAGGAAATTAGAAAACAAATCATTATAATAACTAAGAAATATAGAAACTAAAGTTAGGAGACGATTTACAATATTCTAAGATTACAGCCTGATCTTACAAGATAAACTAAGGTACTCTAACATAACACAAATATATTAGAATATATTTTCTAGTATTCTGCCACCCTTGTCTCATTATGAGTGTCTCATTTGCAATATTTCTTTGTGTCTAATTCTTTGTCGCTCCATGACAGCAATTGTTTCTATTTTCCAACAATGCCCTCATTTAATTATAAGTGTCTGCCCAACTAGTATCTACTTCACTGCTACTCCTTTCAATCAATCTGATTAATATGAGTATTTTAGACTACACACACTATTTTACTATTTAATTCAACATAACTAATCGTTTTCTTAAGAAGTGTACATTACTTTTAAAAGACTCATAATATGAGACGGAGATAGTAACAAAATGAAAGCATATTTTTTTATAAAAACATCTGTGATTTAGGTTTGGTATTTGTCATTTTGTTAGTTTGATATAGAATAATAGAAAATACTATTATTGTTCACTTGGTTGTCAGTATTCACTTGAAAACTGTTAATTCCTCAGGTCATTGAGCCTGATGTTCAACCTGGTGATTTATGCACGCGTCGTGAATATGCTCGCTGGTTGGTATCTGCTAGCGGTGCTCTTTCAAGGTACTGATTTATTCCTTCTTTCTGTGTGATGTGAATGACAAGATGTAAACCAGGGGTAACTATTTTTTGCTCATAATATTTCCGTTACACGTGCCTTTGGGATAACTTTTCAGGAATAGTGTTTCCAAAGTGTATCCTGCCATGTACATAGACAATGTTACCGAGCTTGCATTTGATGACATCACCACTGAGGACCCTGATTTTTCTTCCATTCAAGGTCAGAACTTGGACATGATAATCATTTTTAGCAATACAACCTGTTGGTCTATGCATATATTTGTCTAAAGAATATGTTTTCCAGGCTTGGCAGAAGCTGGACTTATTGAAAGCAGGCTCTCAAGACGTGATATACAGTTGTCCGCTGATGAAGACAATAGCCCTTTTTACTTCTCCCCCGAAAGGTATGCTAGTAGTAAATCTGGAAATCTGGTTTGTGGTTACTGTTTCCCCCCTTCAGCAGCTGTGCAGTCATTTTTCAAAATTGTTTGCATTTTTTCATCTTAGCTCGGGCATAGTTGTATCTCAGTCTGTTTGAGACGTGCTTTTAACTTTCTACGACAGGCTACAATTGTGATCTCCCTTTCTCATATGTTAATTTATGCAGCCCTTTATCACGTCAGGATCTTGTGAGTTGGAAAATGACCCTAGAGAAAAGACAGCTTCCTGAAGCTGACAGAAAGGTTGCCCAACTTGTTGTTTTATCTAGGTTAAATTACTCCCAAGGTCCTTTAAGTTATTTGATTGTAACATTTTGGTCCTTCATGTTGTTTTTGCTACAACTAGGTCCTTTATTTTATCAAATGTGTGCACCATTGTCCTTTTTTAACCAAGAAAATGTGCTAATTGTGAATGCAATTATTTTGAGGGATGTAAAAATTATGAAGTGCTTCCAAAAACACAACAATAAACATTTCTAAATGATTAAAATGAGAGAAAAAGGAGGTAGATATCACCCAAAAGGACCAAGTTGTTACAAAAAAAACTTAAAGGACCAAAATGTTATAATTAAATAACTTAAAGGACCTTGGGAGTAATTTAACCTTTTATCTAATATATGTGATAACCATCTTCTTGGTTCCAAGTGCATTAAACTGATGAGTATATTTATCAATTCTAATGACTTTTGGCAGATGCTGCACCGCCTTTCTGGTTTTATAGACACTGATAAGATACATCCTAATGCATGCCCTGCACTAGTAGCGGATCTATCTTCTGGGGATCAGGGAATAATTGCTCTTGCATTTGGTAAACCTGTTAAAATATTTAACGATACTTTTTCTTTGTGAATCTGTTTAAATACTTAATGATATGCTTTAAAATTAGATTTAGGTTTAATTGCTTTGTTCGTCCTTGAACTATTTGAGAATTTTTAAATTGGTCCCTGAACTAAAAAAATTGTAATTGGATATCTAAATTTGTTAGTAATTTGTAGTTAGGTCCTTAAACCAAATGTTTTTTAAATGGGTCCCCAAACTTCTAAATAATTTTTAATTAGGTCCCCTGAACCCAAATACAAATTATTTAATAGTTTATGGACCTGCTTAAATATTATTAAAAGTTCATGAACTTGATTAACATTTTTTAAGTTTGGAGATCTAATCAAATATTTTTGGGCTTTGGCAAATTTAGAGACTCAATATATATGTATATTTTAATTTAGGGACATAGCTAAAAATTCTCGAATACTTAAAATTAGCTTTTGGCTGACTTACTAGTTCCCTCTGTTGCATTGGGGGCTGTATATTCAAGGTTATACCAGATTGTTCCAGCCAGATAAACCAGTGACAAAGGCCCAAGCAGCCCTTGCTCTTGCTACAGGAGATGCTTCCGACATAGTCAGTGAAGAGCTTGCACGGATTGAAGCAGAATCTATTGCTGAAAACGCTGTTGCTGCACATAGTGCTTTAGTCGCTCAAGTTGAGAAGGATATCAATGCTAGTTTTGAGCAGGAGCTTTTCCTAGAGAGGGAAAAGATCAATGCAATTGAAAGAATGGCTGAAGAGGCAAAACTCGAGTTGGAAACACTAAAAGCTCAGAGAGAAGAAGACAGTGTTGCCTTGGAGAAAGAACGGACTGCTATTGAATCAGAAATGCAGGTCTTTTCGAAGTTACGGAATGAGGTTCAGGATCAATTACAAAGTCTTATGAATAATAAGTTAGAAATAGCATATGAAAAAGAGAGAATCAAGAAGCTCCGGGAGCAAGCAGAAGTTGAAAACAACGATATTGCTCGTTTACAATATGAGCTAGAGGTTGAACGAAAAGCATTGTCCATGGCCAGGTAAATTTCTGAAACTTTTGAAGGCAACTAAAATATGTTAGATCAGCTCTCAGTTTTGGTTTCAAATAAATGGTAAAAGAAGTGATGACTCGGAATCACTGGCTAAATTTATTTCTTCTTCACTTTTTGCCTCGGTAATGTTGAAGGTGTGAATGAGTTAATAGTGATAATGAAGCGATTCATACTCCAATTAGAGAGATATTGAAATCCTAAAGGTTTCATGTATGATTTCTAAAGAAAAATCGAGCCAAATAGCTAATAGTAGCTTACGGCCTCCCATGTCTTCAACCATTGTTGTTACTGCGATATGCTATGCTTCTCATATTACTGCTTATGTCTAGAAGCGAGTAAATGAAATATGAAAAATAAATAACTAGTTACTACACAATTTTCTTACATTTTTTTTTTGATTGGCAACTTTTTTTTTACATATATACTATGTTAATTAGACAAATGGCCATTATCTATGTGTTTATCTGCCGTTGCCTACGTTTTTTGTGCAGACATTATATTCTGTAATAACTGCTTCCAATTGTATTTTCAGTGCACATTTTTTCTAGATCTACTTAAATTTGTGCACTGATGTTGCTGGCATATACAGTATGTCCTTTCTATGAGACTAGTACTCTTGACAGCTGTTTCTTTCTTATCCAACATAAATGAATTGGTTCTAAAAAACTTGTTTACTGGTCATATATTCATCAATCAAAATCATAGTTCTTACCTAGCTTATTACAAACCAGACTAAATGTTCTCAATAACTGGTAATTGTTTGGGCTCAGGACTTGGGCAGAGGATGAAGCCAAACGAGTGAGAGAACAAGCAAAAGCGTTAGAGGAGGCTAGAGATCGTTGGGAGAAGCACGGTATCAAAGTGGTGGTTGATGAAGACCTCCGCAAAGAGGCCGAGGCTACAGCTGAAGTTACATGGCTCAATGTGGGGGAACAGAACTCAACTCAAGGATCAATTGACAGGGCTGAAAGCTTATTGGAGAAGCTGAAACGAATGGGTGCAGATGTCAGAGGAAAATCCAGAGAAACAATTGACAAGATCATTCTCATGATTTCCGTATTTATATCAAACTTGAAGGAATGGGCATCCAAAACAAAATTGCAGGCTGAAGAATTGCGTGACGCTGCTGTCTCAAAGGCAGGTAAGTCAGCCAATGAGTTGCAGCATAGTGCCGTTGAACTTGGATTTACTGTGAAAGAAGGTGCAAAGCGAGTTGCTGGCGATTGTAGGGAAGGAGTTGAGAAAATCACCCAAAAATTCACCCATAAGTTCAAGACCTGATTGGTCAGATATATAGTTTGTTTTTCCCTGTGCTTCAATAGAGACACCAGGCACTGAGGCAGTGTCACTGGCAGTTATAACTTTCTATAACTGTCTTTGGATGATAGCAACATAATCATGTGAAGACATGTTTTTTGTATAATTGAAACCAATAGCAGTTGTAATTGAGGAATAAAATAATTTGCTGCAGTTCAACTTTTTTCCTTTCCTGTTAAATCTCAGCAGCTGATTCTGAATATATAAAGACAAAGATATCAAACCATAACAAATGGATTTGGATTCTTTCCATTTTTTCTCTCTCCTTTACTCTCTTTAATCTCACTCTCTTCATTATAAAACAATTCAGAGTGTAAGATTGAGAGATCAGATTAGATTACATGCATTCAAATTTTTAATGCAGTCAGGAAAACTACTAGTTCAAGATCAGATGTTTTAGACTTCAATACATATTTTGATTTTTAAAATAAAAAATACAGAGCTTGAAATGTAGACCATCCGATCTCGAACTAATGACTACTGTTATTCTAACAGTGTCCCATTTCGGCTGCATGTTTAGAGAGATGAAGAGTAAGGAGAAAAGAGGAGGAGAGGATACAATTTAATTATAAATATGACAAGGTCAAACTGAAATATTTGAAGCACTTTCTCCTATCAAGCTTTTCATTATTATCGGTTCTTGTTTGGATTAGCTTATATTTGCGAGAGCTTCTCTGTGGCTTGTCATTATTATCGGTTCTTGTTTGGATTAGCTTATATTTGCGAGAGCTTCTCTGTGAAAATAAGTTGTGGCTTTCACTTATGCCGTAGTGTTCATAAATGTTTATGCAAAAGTTAAAAAGAGAGATTCTAAAATATTGAAATGCAAAAGTTGCTTTTAACATAAAAAAAAATGATGTATTTATCACAAAATGGTTTTACTACTCCATATATGCTTCTTGACAACTTTTTATTGTTGTTGAAAGGAGAGCATTTCATTAATGATCAAAGATCCAATTCCATGGAGGAGGATGATAAAATATGAGAACTTTTATCAACTTTTACCCGGGTTCCTACAAAAATCTCATAACCTCTCTCTTTTCAAAAGGATTGTTTAAATTGTTTTACATGCTTTGTTTCGGAAGGGTCTTTTCGGCACATGTTTAAATTTTATTCAACACCTTATTGGATATAAGCAGTTATACATTTTCTACTATTTACTATTTTATTTAATTATTGCATTTGGACACAAATCAATCGATTTGTTATTTTAACATCAGCAACCTCATTATCATTTTAAATTACACTTAATTTATCATTTTGATCATATTCAATTGATTTTGCTTTTATGGAATGTGAAAAGGAGAATAATATTACTTGACCTCTAAAAATGTGTGGAATTTTGTTGAAAAATTCAAATAATATGCCACATGTCAATATCACTTGTGTCGGTATCACATAATAAAAAATGTGGAGTTGTTTGTAAGTTGATCGTAATATTAAAAATATATCAACAAATCTAATTCAACCCTCCTTATATAATCTCTCATACTTAAAGGACTGAGTATCATTGTTTGAGATGATAACTCTTGACAAACCAAACCTGCACATGATCCACTCTGCCAATAAAAGTGACAAACTCTTTCTTATGTGATCTTGGAGACGACTTCAACCTTTATCCATTTTGTGAAATAGTCCACTCCAACGATCAGGAACTTCAACTGGCCAACTGTCAGTGGAAAAAGGGCCTAAGATGTCCACACCCCATTGGTAAAAGGCCAAGGTGATGTGACATAATGAAGGATTTCAAATGGAAAATGATGTAGATTGGCGTGCTTTTGGTATTTCTCACACATCCTGACGAATGTTACAATATCCTTCATTAGAGTGGGCTAAATAGTCCTCCTTAGCAATTTGTAGGCCATTGCTCGCCCACCAATATGACTCCCGCATGTCCCCTGGTAGACTTTTGTGAGAGCCAAGGCAATTTTGTGTTCTCCTAGACATCTCAACACGGGAGATGACTTTCCCATATTATTAAGCTTCCTTGTTATCATAGTGTACTTTGTTGCACATTTTCAAATCTTTTTGGCTTATATCTCGTCTAGTGGTAGTTCATATGATTGTAGATAAGATATTATGGGTGGTATCCAGCTGGTGGTCTGAGCGACTTTAAGGGTGTTTGTTTCCTCCTCTTCAATACTGGGGGCAACGAAAGTCTCTTGAGTTATAATGCAATTATGTCTTGCTCTTTTTTGTGCCGACGGACTTAGATAGGAGGTCCACCGTGGAGTTTTGTTCCATGGAAACATATGTTATCTCAAAATCTTTAAAGCGTTCAAATAAGTCATGTACCTTTTTTCAGATATTTGATGAGTTAAGGAACCTTCGTCTGATATTTCCCAGCGACATGATTCTGAAGGAGTGAAAAACACTTAGAAAAGGGGGGATTGAATAAGGGTTGTTTCTAAAAAAATGGCAGATAAAAATAATCACACAGTTATTTTTATCATGGTTCGTTGTTAATCAAACTACTCCAGTCCACCCCTTACAGAGTGATTTACCTCAACTGAGGATTTAATCCACTAATCAACCTTGATTACAATGGTATACCACTTAGACAACTTCTAAGTCTTATAGAGTATACAGATCACAACTTGATCACTCTAGGAATTTCCTTTTACAAATAGTAAACAATATTACAAGAGTTTAATGTGCTTCTTAATAAGCTATAATCATCAAGTGATTTTTCTCTCAAGATTAAGTTCTAACACCCACTAAGATATTACAAGATTTATGAGGTTGAAGATGAAGTTTCTTTGCTGTTTGCGTGATAGCTCATAAATCAATTTGGCAGCGTAAGTTCTATTAGCGTGTGTTGTTTTCTTCAGCAACCAGAACTTCTCTTTTATAGGGCAGTGAGAAATGTGTCTGTTGAATAGCATTAAATGCTTTACGTGAATAGTACACTGTTGCATTTAATGTTCCACTCTTTTGTCAACTACCTCGAGCCTTGTTTCAACTGCTCTTGTTGACTTTGCCTTTTGTAGCTTCTAACGTTCCTTTTGTCAGTCAGACAGATTTTATGTTGTAGCTTTTTCATCTTGTACTTGCTTCTGGACTCAGACTGTTTGAATGACGTTTGAATATCAGAGTCTTCAGCGTTGGTGCAGATGTAACTTCAGTCATCAGACTTTGGAAGTTCTTTGCAGCGTAATACCATCAAATCTTCAGAGCCTTGCTTCTGATTGCCATCTTCTGATGCCTTCAAGATCATGTTCTGATTTCCTCAAGACCATCTTCTGATGTCTTCCAGACCATGTTCTGATGAAGCCATCCAGATCTTCTGGGTCAGAGCTTCTGAATAATGATTTAGTGCATACTCTTTTAGACTTTTCCTGAAAAGGAAAACGTGAATAATTAGAGTACCACATTATCTTATACAAAATTCATATATAATGTTATCATCAAAACTAGAAATATTGATCGGAACATTTCATGTTCTAATAATCTCCCCCTTTTTGATGATGACAAAAATATACAGAATTGATATGAATTTGTATCCAGAATATCAGATGAAAAAGACACTACACAGATATAGCATAAAAGCATATTAATCAGAGTGTGTGAATATGTCTCCCCCTGAGATTAACAATTTCCCCTTGAAATTAATACTAGAATGATTTATAAATAAAAGACTTCCCTGAGAATTTTCCATTTCAGACGAGACTTTCACATTGAGCTTTATCTTCAGATGATTCAGAGCTTTCTTTCAGAGCTTCCATTGGATAGCTTCAAAGCTTTGAATTTTTCTTTAGAACACTTAGCTTATCAGAGCATCAAAGTAAATTGCTTCAGATCTTTGCATTTTCTTGTATCAGAGCATTAAACTTTGTTTGCTTCAAATCTTTGGAAGATTTTCTTAAGATACATTTCTCCCCTTTTTGAACTTTTCCAGATTATCACATTCCTGCAAAACTATCAGAGACAAAAACTTGCAATTTTTGTTAGGAATGTTGAGACTTAAGCACAACAACTGATATAATAAATCAATTCAAATAATACATTTCTCCCCCTTTTTGTCATAACATCAAAAAGCATATATATAAAAGATTCAGATGAAAGACACACAAAAAATGAAGGAAGAAATTTTATTGATAGTTCAGAGTGTTCACAAGCATATGCAATGGACAATCAAAAACAGATGCAAGAAACAAAGAAAACTATAAACAAATATTCAAGACACAGACTAAGACTGGGTAAGCTTAGAGGCTAAGGCTGCTAGAAGATTCTTGATCTCAGCAGTATCTTCTGCTTGCTTCTTGGAAGATTCTTTAGATCTTTGCATCCAAGTCTAGATCTCAACATTTGTTTCATCTTGTTTTGCCAGACGACTGAATACAGTTGCTTGATTCTGCTAAATTTCCTTCAGAGTATCCAACACCTCAGAACTTGAGGTGACAGCAGTTGAAGCAGCAACAGGATTCTCCTTGAACCAAGCGAACAGCGTCTCCATGTCTCTAGTCAGAACTACAAATTCCTTAGGAGCAACCAGAGGCTTCTTTGGAGTCCAGACTACCATGGGAAAAGGGTTATCAAGATCCATATCATCATAATCCATCTCCATATCATCAACAAACAAAGCTTCCTCCAGAGACTTCTAGTTCAAGATAGGGTGAACATACTTCCCATCACCATACTCCAGAGCCAGTCCAGCAGGACCAGGAGCAGTAGCAAAACAGTCATTCTGGAGAGCCAGAAAATCTGTTTGCACATCCTCAGAGAAAGCCTTCCAGATCTTTCCAACAGCCACATGATCCAGCTTGGAGTCATAGGCAACCTTCAGATAATCTAACCCAGTCCGTACCTTGTGTTTTAACAATTGAAAACGAATATCAACATAAGGTGAGGTTGGGTTGGGTCTGATGAAGGATATTTGTTCATCGGGGTGAGAGATGAGATATGGGGCAGAGGGTCTTTCAAACAGAAGAGAAGTGTTTGAAGAGGATGATAGGGGTGATGATTCTGCTTCGTTGTTAGAGTCTAAGACTACAACAACTGGTTCATATGAAGGATTTTGGGGGGTAGGTTCAGAGGGGCGGTGTTTGTGAAAGAAGGAGTCAGATGATGATGGTGATGATGGGTCAGAAAAGTTACAGTAAACGGGAATGTCAACTTCTGGGTGGGGATCAGATAATGGAGAGGTGGGTTGTGGTTGAGATTTAGAAGGTTGAGGTTCAGACGATGTGGGTTGAGCAGAGGAGAAAATGTTTTCATTTGGTAGAGGTGGGAAAATGGTGTTCAGAGGTTGTGGATTTAGAATGGGTTCAGAGGAATTGATAGGCTGTTTGCCTTTAGAGTGGGTGGAAGCAGAAGGTTGAGATTTAGTGGATTGTTTGGTGGATTTAGGTTGTTGTTCTGGTGGTTGATCTGGTTCAGAGTCATCATGAAGAATAGAGGTATCTATGTTCTCTATGTCATCTATTAGTTGCCTAAAAGATTCAGATGATCTAGGAACCTTAAGAGGTTCATGGTTAGGTTGATCAGAGTCAGGTTGATGTTCTGGTTGTTCTGTTGATAATTTTTCAGAATTAGAAACAGGAGGTACAGACTCAGTTATAGAGATACCTGAAGTTTTCTTCTTTTTCTTCAGAGGATTTGAAGGACCATCTCCAGTGGAATTTCTCTTCTTGTCCTTCTTCTTCTTAGATGGAGCAGAATCATCTATAGTAGGAAGGATTCTGTCGCTTAGCCATGCTGGATCAAACCCTGAGCCATCTTTTAGGCAAGATTCCAGATAGAAGAGGACGGTGTTAGGATGTTCGTTCTTGAAGAATAACTCAAAGTCATCAAGAGCAGGAATCCTTCTGGACAGAATCCCATTTACCACTCTTGGAGGAGAGGTAATACTCTGGATTAGTTTCATTTTCTTCAGAGTGTGAGCATTCAGAGTGCTCCCACACATTTCTTCCAGATTTTTAACAGTTCCAGCTTCTTGCAGAGCTTGTACCAGTCCAGTTTCAGTCAGAATATCAGAAATAAGTCTTCCTAGAGGGATGATGTTTCTTCTTATCTTTGGAGATTTCAGCCTTGCTTGTTCTCTAGACTCCTTCACATGATTCCACATGAGGATGAACAAAATGTATGGTAGGTCAACCCTCTGGCCTTTCCCAATGCAATACAGAATGTATTGTTGATCTTGATTGATGTAGTTGGGAGAGACATAAGCCTTTCTATGGTAGATACATCCCAGAAAAATCTTGGTCCAGATTCTGTAAGGAGGCTTTAGATCCTTGATATTTGTAGAACTCTCTCCAGAGGCGAAGATTTCAGCATAAACAACATCCCAGTCTGTTCTGCCTACGATTGCTCCAGCAGCACCAAGACAAAGATGGTTGAACTGAAGATGAAGCCATTGATGAACAGTTGAGTTTTCTGGGTTTTGGATTTTGATAAAGACGGAAGAGAGACAGAAAATGCATAAACAAATGAAGAAAGAGAATGGAAAGAGGGAAAAGATGAAATTGAAATGGAATATATAGAGACGGATTTGAAATGAAGATGCAATGGAGTTATGAATGAGACAGTTAAAGAATCTGAATCAATTATCATAAATGCTGAAAGACGTTAGTGGAGGATAGCGTGAGATTTGAAAGATTTTGCACAGTTACCTAGGGCGACGTCTCATCAACTGCACGCATGCTTGTCCCTTCAAAATGAGTGAACACGTGGTCATCATCTTGGGGTAGCTGGTGACAACTGTTTTTCTTTAACAGAAGTTCTGAGTCATACTTAGGAACATGAAACGTTAGTGATAACAGTTTCAGAGTATCCATATGAACATACATAATCATAACATCTAATAAGTAAAATAAGAAAATAAATAAAGCATAATCTTCAGACTAATCCACATATCAGATTATATCAAAACTTCATTCTAGGCATAATGAACTTAAACCTATATTCAACAAGGGATTTTGTAAAGATATCAGCCCATTGATGGTCTGTATCTATAAAGTTTAGAGAAAGAACACCCTTCTGAACATAGTCCCTAATAAAGCGATGCTTAATCTCTATATGTTTAGCTTTAGAATGTAAAATAGGATTTTTAGATAAACAAATAGCAGAAGTATTATCGCAGAATATAGGAATGTTACTCTCATATATCTGATAGTCTTCTAGCTGACTTTTCATCCAGAGCATCTATGTACTACATCCAGCAGCAGCTACATATTCGGCTTCTGTTGTAGAGAGTGCAATTGTTGCTTGCTTCTTGCTGTACCAGGAGATCAGGTTATTTCCCAGAAACTGACAGCTTCCAGAAGTACTTTTCCTTTCAACTTAATCTCCAGCGTAATCAGCATCACAATATCCTACTAAGTTGTATTCTTCAGATCTTCTATAGACTAAACCAACATTAGTAGTACCTTTCAGATACCTAAGAATTCTCTTAACAGTAGTTAAGTGAGTTTCTCTAGGATCTGATTGGAATCTAGCACACAAGCAAACACTGAAAAAATATCAGGTTTAGAAGCAGTCAGATAGAGAAGAGATCCTATCATACCTCTGTAGATCTTCTGAGCTACCTTCTTGCTTACCTCATCCTTACTTAAAATGCAAGTTGGATTTATTAGTGTTTTTGCTTCTTTACTTTCAGATAGTCTGAACTTTTTCAGAAGTTCTTTGACATACTTAGTCTGATGAACATAGGTTCCTTCAGAAGTTTGGTTGATCTGAATGCCTAGGAAATATTTGAGTTCTCCCATCATACTCATCTCAAATTATGCCTGCATAGACTTAGCAAATTCCTTTCCAAGTGTAGCATTAGATGTTCCAAAAATAATATCATCAACATAAATTTGACAAATTAAAATATCTTTTTTACAGGTTTTACAGAAGAGAGTCGTGTCTACTTTTCCTCTTGTGAAACCATTATCTAGAAGGAAAAAACTTAATCTTTCATACCAAGGTCTGGGAGCTTGCTTCAAACCGTATAATGATTTCTTTAGTTTAAAAACATATTCTGGAGACTTAGAGTCTTCAAAACCAGGAGGTTGGTGAACATATACTTCTTCATCTATATAACCATTTAAAAAGGAACTCTTAACATCCATCTGATAAAGAGTGATGTTATTCTGAGCGACAAAAGAAATTAACAATCTAATAGATTCTAACCTGGCCACTGGTGCAAAGGTTTTAGTATAGTCAATACCTTCTTGTTGACTATAGCCCTGAGCAACCAGTCTGGCTTTGTTTCTGATCACTTCACCTTTCTCATTCAGCTTGTTTCTGAATACCCATTTTGTTCCAATAATATTGAATCCTTTAGGTCTTGGAACCAGATCCCAAACATCATTCCTTGTAAACTGATTTAACTCTTCTTGCATAGCAATAATCCAGTCAGCATCTTCCAGAGCTTGATCAACAAAAGTTGGCTCAATCAAAGACACTAAACCAAATTGACATTTTGCGTTGTTCTTTAGAAATGCTCTTGTTCTGATGGGATCATCTTTCTTTCCAATTATAACATCTTCTAGATGAACAAAGTTGATTCTTGAAGATCTTCTGATCTTTTGAATCATCCTTTCCTCTGGGTTCTTCATGATCTGGATCAGAAATGTCTATATCTACAAAATTCTCATTCTGCTTTGGCTTTTCAATGCCAAGCTTATCATCAAATCTAATATTGATTGATTCCTCAACTATCAGAGTTTTCAGTATTGTATACTCTGTAGCCCTTAGAGCGTTCAGAATATCCAAGAAGGAAACACTTATGAGGTTTGGAATCAAACTTGTTTAGATGATCCTTAGTATTCAGAATATAACAAACACATCCAAATGGATGGAAATATGAAATGTTGGGTTTTCTGTTCTTCCATAATTCATAAGGAGTCTTATTTAGAATAGGCCTAATGGAGATTCTATTATGAATATAACATGCTGTGTTAATTGCTTCTGCCTAGAAATGCTTAGCCATATTAGTCTCACTGATCATGGTTCTGGCCATTTCTTGGAGAGTCCTATTCTTTCGTTCTACAACTCCATTTTATTGTGGAGTTCTAGGACAAGAGAAATCATGGGCAATACCATTTTCTTTGAAATAAATTTCAAAGAATCTATTCTCAAATTCACCACCATGATCACTTCCTACTTTTATGATTTTACATTCCTTTTCAGATTGAATCTGATTACAGAAGTCAAAGAACACTGAATGTGACTCATCCTTGTGTTTTAAGAACTTTACCCATGTCCATCTGCTGTAGTCATCTACAATGACCAATCCATATTTCTTGCCTCTGATTGATGCTGTTTTGACTGGGCCAAACAGATCAATGTGCAGAAGTTCTAAAGGCCTAGAAGAGGAAACAACGTTTTTAGGTTTAAACGTAGGTTTTGAAAACTTCCCTTTCTGACATGCTTCACAAAGAGCATCTGATTTATATTTCAGATTGGGGAGTCCTCTGACCAAATTGATTTTGTTAATCTGAAAAATCTTTCTCATACTAACATGACCCAATCTTCTATACCAGACCCACTGCTCTTCGTTAACACACAGAAGGCAAGTAACCTGCTGGTTCTTAAGATCTGAAGGATCAATCTTATAAATGTTGTCCTTTCTTTTATCTTATTTTTACAAGATAAGAAAATAGAAGAATTACTGACATTCATATTTGTGGAACCAATAATCCACCTATTAATGTATTTGTCCTATCTTAATAAAATGGTGGTTGCAAATATAAAGAATGACTAAGAAGTAACATGTGTAGGAGACATTCTAGTGTATACAATTAAGTTTTTTATTTTAAAATGTGTTAGAAATTTGGTAAGAGAATATAGTGTAATATGTACTATTCTTGGTTTTAAAAAGAATACAACATTTTTTATAGATTGAAATTTAATAGTCCAGACATTTTTCAATTGATAATTTTTCCTTGAATTTAGAAAGAAAAAGTAATGGCCACTTCCACTTTAACATATAAAAATGTTAAGTATATAGAATTTTAGCTATAAGAATTTTGACTCCCCTAAAATTATAGAGTATAGTATTACTGTTATAGTGACCCGATACAATATAATAACATTTTATTTAAAATTTTAATTATTTATGATATTGAGCAAACTAAAATAAAAAATTTGCACTTTCTTTTTTGGATGAAACCAGAGTTATATTATTTCAAATTATGATTAAATTTTATTACGAAAAGTAGATGTTCATTTTGAAACTTGAAAGATTCAAATATACAAAATATTTGGCTTAAAGATATGACAAAGATAATATTAATAATAATAATATTAAAAATAATAATGATAAAGAATTGAGGTATAAAATTATTGTGTTACTATCTTAGACTTAAGATCAACCTTGGTGACTCCATCCCTTAACTACTTAGAGACATGACTAGTTATTATGGTGGTTGTGTTAATCATTGTGTAAAATGTTCACAACTAAAGGTAATGGTGGTGGCGGTGGAAAAAGTATATTACTTTGCCGGATCTTATATTATTTTATAACAGTCAAACAAAATCAATCATTTAGTTAGTGTAACTCAGAATTATGATTTTTGACAGATAGCACACAAGCTTAGAGTGATTTTAAAAGAAAATAATCACACAAGAAAATTGTTGGAATATTCAGATGTATGTATGTAAATACGTACATAAGATAAGAGAAAGAGACCACAAAGCATTGATTCTTACAAAAATGAGACGTATGAACGAAATTTCTGTGAGTATCCCAAAAAAGAATTATACGATTATCACACTGCATTTTCTATAATTGGAGTTTTTCTATCCAACTGATCAGGTCAAAACTTACCAACTCAACATAAAAATTTCAAATCAAAATAATCTTACTTTAGATTTTGTTTAGTCAAATCTTTTTTTCTTATTTAAAACATACATTCTGCCAACCATATTATTAAACATTAGCATGTTTGTTTTCCCTATAAATTGGCGATGTTGCATCTCGATTCTTCATTCATCACATCTAATCCCACAATCAAAACATAAAAACATTGTTTGATATAATAAATATCTTAACGTTATCCTTAAATACTCTATTAGACATGGGTGATAATTCAGATAGTAATAGAAACCTTGATGTGGTTTTAAATGTAAGCAACGATGCCACGAAAAAGTGTGACGAGTCAAGCATTGAAGATTATGTACCTCTTTTGCAAAAGGTGGCTTTTCTTAAGATCTTAACTTTAAACAAAATCAATTATTGTTTTTGATATATGATATTTTAATTAAAACGATGACTAAAACATGGTTGTGTTTTTTGTTGAATATAGTTGGTGGCAGAGGTAGTGGGAACATTCTTCTTAATATTTGTTGGATGTGGCTCTGTAGTTGTGAACCTTAACAATGATAATATAGTGACACTCCCGGGAATTGCAATTGTTTGGGGACTTGCAGCTGTGGTATTGGTATATTCTCTTGGTCATATCTCTGGTGCTCATTTCAATCCTGCAGTCACCATTGCTCATGCCTCCACCAAAAGATTTCCATTGATGCAGGTGAATTACCAAACACACTTTCATGTATGATAATATTCTTATTGTATATTTTTTCTGACGAAATTGGTTTTAATTTAATTTTTAATGCAGGTACCATCATATATAATTGCTCAACTCATTGGATCAATACTTGCAAGTGGAGCTCTCAAAATTATATTCAGTGACAAAGAAAATCATTTTGTGGGAACACTTCCTGCTGGTTCTAATCTCCAAGCTTTTGTGGTTGAGTTTATAATCACTTTCTACCTTATGTTCATCATTTCTGGAGTTGCCACCGATAATAGAGCGGTAAAATTCACTGATTAATTGTATTAACATATTTTAAAAGATTAAATTACTTAAATTTATCTTTACGTTATATATGAGACTTTCAAATATTATTCAACCATGTCTCATAGCTATTGTTAATTAATTTTATTTATTTCTGTAGATTGGTGAATTGGCAGGACTTGCAGTTGGATCTACAATTATCATATGTGTGTTATTTGCCGGGTATTACTGTTTAGACCTTAATAACGAGTATAGATCATTAAATAAAACAAATATTGTACATTTTTTAATTTAATAAAGAGGTTACATGTTTTGTGAGATATTTTAAACTTAAAACTTACTTGTGAATGAAAATATATTTGACAGACCAATCACGGGAGCATCAATGAATCCAGCGAGAAGTTTAGGGCCAACTATTGTACACCACGAATATAGAGGAACATGGATATATTTGGTGTCACCTACTCTAGGAGCATTGGCTGGTACGCATGCATATGCTTTCATTAGATTCACAAGCAAACCAGTGCGTGAGCTCACCAAGAGTAGTTCATTCCTTAAAGGTTCGGGAAGCAAGTGATCATAATGATTATATATGAATGAAAATTCATTTTTAATTTTTGAATAACACCACGTATTAGGGTCCAAGTGTACAAGAACAATTTTCTACTCAGATAGTGTGAGGAATAACCTTGTATTGTACATACAACTAAAGGAAATGAAACATTTAGATATTCATATTATGTTTCCTCAAGCTTGATATTTTTTGCAATTAAAATATATTTCTATAGTGCGGTATGCATTCATAACAATAATGTTCGTTCGATCGAAATACATCATAGACTCACCAAGTAGAATGATTTTCATACTTCTCATCTCCTTCGTGGCGTGCACTAAATTTCATGTTGCAATTAAATTTTCCTCTATTAAGTTGAGTCAACTTTTAGCTCGACCACTAAATCAATAAGGAAACAATATGAATCTAAATGCATCATAAATAATCTAGGTTTCTTTGAAATATTTTCCACCTCTAGAATTTTCTTGAGGTACAAGAGTGGATCATCTATTGCAACACAAGAAAATTGTCATACACTTAGGAACATCTAAAACATCACTGGTTCGAATTCAAACGAGAAGTTAAGATGCAAGGCCTAATGATTCTGTTATTCATCGTATTATCGTCAAAACACCCGTAATCTCTAACACACCATTTGCATTGTTATCATTGAGAGTCGTGTATTATGCCTTTTCTACCAATGGACTAATAGGGATTCCTGCAGGGATGTAACAATGTTCTCTTTGAAACCATCTAAGGATTATGAATGTGTGTACTATGTAGAGATCTACTTAGATTTTGGTGCCAACTATAGGTGCATATTGTTTTAGGTACATAATAAGCCACACCATGAAGACACAAATAACATATAAGAAGTTCAATTAATTAAAGTGATCGATCGGATGATAAAAATGAAACTAACCTGCTTATTCACAAGAAACAATTCCAAAAACTTGTTGATTCAAAAGTGAATGAAAGTATACACACAATTGAAATAAATTTATTTCAATAAACATGCTTGAGCTTAATGCGAATACAAATTTAAATTAATTACACGAACAAATATTGATTTGTCTTTAAGATCCAAATGACAAACCACACAGTGGTTTATAAATAATTTAAGCCCAATCTTTGTGGGATCGATAATATTCTTATCACGTTATACTAGTTTGAATGTTTATACTTACGCAAATTATTGAAACCACTAGAAAGAACTCCACTTCTTCAAACCACTGAGGAAATGAGAAAAATTATTATTGACAGAATATTTTGAAGAGGCATTATAAAGCATTAATAACTGCATATCCTCCCCTAGTAATAAGCTCTCAAAGGGAGAAAGTCGTATGTTTCTCTAATTTTTTTACTCAATGACCATACTCTCAGCTCAGTCTTAATATACGAAGATGAAAGAGTGGAAAGACTAGGAAATTTGGTAAGCAAGATATTCTGGGACGTCGAGGCAATATACTAAAACATAGAATGCATAAATGTTGTCATTGTCAACACAACATGACATATAAGACCTTATTTCTAGAGTTACCAAGTATTGGGAAAGACTAAGAATCCCGCATAATCTATCCAAGAGAAGATTGACCTCGTAAAAACAATGGTGACATGGTCCATAGAGATCAACATATGAGGGGTTCCTCTAATTTTTTTTAGTCAATGGCCATGCTCCCAGCTCAATCTTAATATATGAAGACGAAAGAGAGGAATAATTTGGAAATTTTGTAAGCGAGATATATCGGGATATAGAGACAATATACTTAAATATATAATGCATAAATTTTGTCATCATCAACACAACGAGACTTGTAAGACCTTATTTCTAGAGTTACCGATTAATGGGAAAGACTGAGGATCCCGCATATTATGTCTAAGGTAAGATTGACCTCGTAAAAATGATGGTGACGTGGTCCATAGAGATCAGTATATGAGGAGTTCTCGAAGGACCAGACTCCATAAATATTGGGAAATCTTTGTTTTGCATTCAACACCATCAACAACGAGGTAGAATACAAAGAGAATGGGTATTACTCAACCTTATAACAACAATTTTTAAAATATCTACAGAGGTAAGAGCATTAGCAAAGAAATTTATATTTTTTAACTGACATATTTCTTTAAAGATTAGAATTCTAGATCAGTCGCCGTGTCTTGACTAGCTAGCATAAACAAACTCAATAACATCCAAACATTAATGAAAAATAAAATCATGGCTCCCAAGCACGTAGACATTGATTGTATATTACAACAAAGAATCTAGAAAATAGATGGTCTTCCAATCTCGTATATTAAAACCAAAAAAAAATTATTAAAGTCCTCCAAGGTAGGATGGAATATAAAATTGTAATTTTCCCCAGTACCTATTGATCTCAGGTTAACTATAAAGAAATAGAAGAACTACTCTCATGCTTAAATATTTAATTTGAGTAAAAGAAAAATATGTGATGATATAAACACTTTGGAGTATGTGTCATCCACATAGACAAAAGTTCATTGACTAGCATGCTCTTCTAAATTTGTTTTTCGTAACCACTGATAATCCAAGACATAAATTAGCAAGTAAAAAAGTGTAACAAGTGTCACTAATACACTAATATATAAATATAAGATGTGATGAATACAGGTGACTTATCTTATTTTTACAAGATAAGAAAATAGAAGAATTACTGACATTCATATTTGTGGAACCAATAATCCACCTATTAATGTATTTGTCCTATCTTAATAAAATGGTGGTTGCAAATATAAAGAATGACTAAGAAGTAACATGTGTAGGAGACATTCTAGTGTATACAATTAAGTTTTTTATTTTATAATGTGTTAGAAATTTGGTAAGAGAATATAGTGTAATATGTACTATTCTTGGTTTTAAAAAGGATACAACATTTTTTATAGATTGAAATTTAATAGTCCAGACATTTTTCAATTGATAATTTTTCCTTGAATTTAGAAAGAAAAAGTAATGGCCACTTCCACTTTAACATATAAAAATGTTAAGTATATAGAATTTTAGCTATAAGAACTTTGACTCCCCTAAAATTATAGAGTATAGTATTACTGTTATAGTGACCCGAGACAATATAATAACATTTTATTTAAAATTTTAATTATTTATGATATTGAGCAAACTAAAATAAAAAATTTGCACTTTCTTTTTTGGATGAAACCAGAGTTATATTATTTCAAATTATGATTAAATTTTATTACGAAAAGTAGATGTTCATTTTGAAACTTGAAAGATTCAAATATACAAAATATTTGGCTTAAAGATATGACAAAGATAATATTAATAATAATAATATTAAAAATAATAATGATAAAGAATTGAGGTATAAAATTATTTTGTTACTATCTTAGACTTAAGATCAACCTTGGTGGCTGCATCCCTTAACTACTTAGAGACATGACTAGTTATTATGGTGGTTGTGTTAATCATTGTGTAAAATGTTCACAACTAAAGGTAATGGTGGTGGCGGTGGAAAAAGTATATTACTTTGTCGGATCTTATATTATTTTAAAACAGTCAAACAGAATCAATCATTTAGTTAGTGTAACTCAGAATTATGATTTTTGACAGATAGCACACAAGCTTAGAGTGATTTTAAAAGAAAATAATCACACAAGAAAATTGTTGGAATATTTAGATGTATGTATGTAAATACGTACATAAGATAAGAGAAAGAGACCACAAAGCATTGATTCTAACAAAAATGAGACGTATGAACGAAATTTCTGTGAGTATCCCAAAAAAGAATTATACGATTATCGCACTGCATTTTCTATAATTGGAGTTTTTCTATCCAACTGATCAGGTCAAAACTTACCAACTCAACATAAAAATTTCAAATCAAAATAATCTTACTTTAGATTTTGTTTAGTCAAATATTTTTTTTCTTATTTAAAACATACATTCTGCCAACCATATTATTAAACATTAGCATGTTTGTTTTCCCTATAAATTGGCGATGTTGCATCTCGATTCTTCATTCATCACATCTAATCCCACAATCAAAACATAAAAACATTGTTTGATATAATAAATATCTTAACGTTATCCTTAAATACTCTATTAGACATGGGTGATAATTCAGATAGTAATAGAAACCTTGATGTGGTTTTAAATGTAAGCAACGATGCCACGAAAAAGTGTGACGAGTCAAGCATTGAAGATTATGTACCTCTTTTGCAAAAGGTGGCTTTTCTTAAGAACTTAACTTTAAACAAAATCAATTATTGTTTTTGATATATGATATTTTAATTAAAACGATGACTAAAACATGGTTGTGTTTTTTGTTGAATATAGTTGGTGGCAGAGGTAGTGGGAACATTCTTCTTAATATTTGTTGGATGTGGCTCTGTAGTTGTGAACCTTAACAATGATAATGTAGTGACACTCCCTGGAATTGCAATTGTTTGGGGACTTGCAGTTGTGGTATTGGTATATTCTCTTGGTCATATCTCTGGTGCTCATTTCAATCCTGCAGTCACCATTGCTCATGCCTCCACCAAAAGATTTCCATTGATGCAGGTGAATTACCAAACACACTTTCATGTATGATAATATTCTTATTGTATATTTTTTCTAAAGAAATTGGTTTTAATTTAATTTTGAATGCAGGTACCATCATATATAATTGCTCAACTCATTGGATCAATACTTGCAAGTGGAGCTCTCAAAATTATATTCAGTGACAAAGAAAATCATTTTGTGGGAACACTTCCTGCTGGTTCTAATCTCCAAGCTTTTGTGGTTGAGTTTATAATCACTTTCTACCTTATGTTCATCATTTCTGGAGTTGCCACCGATAATAGAGCGGTAAAATTCACTAATTAATTGTATTAACATATTTTAAAAGATTAAATTACTTAAATTTATCTTTACGTTATATATGAGACTTTCAAATATTATTCAACCATGTCTCATAGCTATTGTTAATTAATTTTATTTATTTCTGTAGATCGGTGAATTGGCAGGACTTGCAGTTGGATCTACAATTATTATATGTGTGTTATTTGCCGGGTATTACTCTTTAGACCTTAATAACGAGTATAGATCATTAAATAAAACAAATATTGTACATTTTTTAATTTAATAAAGAGGTTACATGTTTTGTGAGATATTTTAAACTTAAAACTTACTTGTGAATGAAAATATATTTGACAGACCAATCACGGGAGCATCAATGAATCCAGCGAGAAGTTTAGGGCCAGCTATTGTACACCACGAATATAGAGGAATATGGATATATTTGGTGTCACCTACTCTAGGAGCATTGGCTGGTACGCATGCATATGCTTTCATTAGATTCACAAGCAAACCAGTGCGTGAGCTCACCAAGAGTAGTTCATTCCTTAAAGGTTCGGGAAGCAAGTGATCATAATGATTATAAATGAATGAAAATTCATTTTTAATTTTTGAATAACACCACGTATTAGGGTCCAAGTGTACAAGAACAATTTTCTACTCAGATAGTGTGAGGAATAACCTTGTATTGTACATACAACTAAAGGAAATGAAACATTTAGATATTCATATTATGTTTCCTCAAGCATGATATTTTTTGCAATTAAAATATATTTCTATAGTGCGGTATGCATCCATAACAATAATGTTCATTCGATCGAAATACATCATAGACTCACCAAGTAGAATCATTTTCATATTTCTCATCTCCTTCGTGGCGTGCACTAAATTTCATGTTGCAATTAAATTTTCCTCTATTAAGTTGAGTCAACTTTTAGCTCGACCACTAAATCAATAAGGAAACAATATGAATCTAAATGCATCATAAATAATCTAGGTTTCTTTGAAATATTTTCCACCTCTAGAATTTTCTTGAGGTACAAGAGTGGATCATCTATTGCAACACAAGAAAATTGTCATACACTTAGGAACATCTAAAACATCACTGGTTCGAATTCAAGTAGAAGTTAAGATGCAAGGCCTAATGATTCTGTTATTCATCGTATTATCGTCAAAACACCCGTAATCTCTAACACACCATTTGCATTGTTATCATTAAGAGTCGTGTATTATGCCTTTTCTACCAATGGACTAATAGGGATTCCTGCAGGAATGTAACAATGTTCTCTTTGAAACCATCTAAGGATTATGAATGTGTGTACTATGTAGAGATCTACTTAGATTTTGGTGCCAACTATAGGTGCATATTGTTTTAGGTACATAATAAACCACACCATGAAGACACAAATAACATATAAGAATTTCAATTAATTAAAGTGATCGATCGGATGATAAAAATGAAACTAACCTGCTTATTCACAAGAAACAATTCCAAAATCTTGTTGATTCAAAAGTGAATGAAAGTATACACACAATTGAAATAAATATATTTCAATAAACATGCTTGAGCTTAATGCGAATAGAAATTTAAATTAATTACACGAACAAATATTGATTTGTCTTTAAGATCCAAATAACAAACCACACAGTGGTTTATAAATAATTTAAGCCCAATCTTTGTGGGATCGATAATATTCTTATCACGTTATACTAGTTTGAATGTTTATACTTACGCAAATTATTGAAACCACTAGAAAGAACTCCACTTCTTCAAACCACTGAGGAAATGAGAAAAATTATTATTGACATAATATTTTGAAGAGGCATTATAAAGCATTAATAACTTCATATCCTCCCCTAGTAATAAGCTCTCAAAGGGAGAAAGTCGTATGTTTCTCTAATTTTTTTACTCAATGACCATACTCTCAGCTCAGTCTTAATATACGAAGATGAAAGAGTGGAAAGACTAGGAAATTTGGTAAGCAAGATATTCTGGGACGTCGAGGCAATATACTAAAACATAGAATGCATAAATGTTGTCATTGTCAACACAACATGACATATAAGACCTTATTTATAGAGTTACCAAGTATTGGGAAAGACTAAAAATCCCGCATAATCTATCCAAGAGAAGATTGACCTCGTAAAAACAATGGTGACATGGTCCATAGAGATCAGCATATGAGGGGTTCCTCTAATTTTTTTTAGTCAATGGCCATGCTCCCAGCTCAATCTTAATATATGAAGACGAAAGAGAGGAATAATTTGGAAATTTTGTAAGCGAGATATATCGGGATGTAGAGACAATATACTTAAATATATAATGCATAAATTTTGTCATCATCAACACAACGAGACTTGTAAGACCTTATTTCTAGAGTTACCGATTAATGGGAAAGACTGAGGATCCCGCATATTATGTCTAAGGTAAGATTGACCTCGTAAAAATGATGGTGACGTGGTCCATAGAGATCAGTATATGAGGAGTTCTCGAAGGACCAGACTCCATAAATATTGGGAAATCTTTGTTTTGCATTCAACACCATCAACAACGAGGTAGAATACAAAGAGAATGGGTATTACTCAACCTTATAACAACAATTTTTAAAATATCTACAGAGGTAAGAGCATTAGCAAAGAAATTTATATTTTTTAACTGACATATTTCTTTAAAGATTAGAATTCTAGATCAGACGCCGTGTCTTGACTAGCTAGCATAAACAAACTCAATAACATCCAAACATTAATGAAAAATAAAATCATGGCTCCCAAGCACGTAGACATTGATTGTATATTACAACAAAGAATCTAGAAAATAGATGGTCTTCCAATCTCGTATATTAAAACCAAAAAAAAATTATTAAAGTCCTCCAAGGTAGGAAGGAATATAAAATTGTAATTTTCCCCGGTACCTATTGATCTCAGGTTAACTATAAAGAAATAGAAGAACTACTCTCATGCTTAAATATTTAATTTGAGTAAAAGAAAAATATGTGATGATATAAACACTTTGGAGTATGTGTCATCCACATAGACAAAAGTTCATTGACTAGCATGCTCTTCTAAATTTGTTTTTCGTAACCACTGATAATCCAAGACATAAATTAGCAAGTAAAAAAGTGTAACAAGTGTCACTAATACACTAATATATAAATATAAGATGTGATGAATACAGGTGACTTATCTTATTTTTACAAGATAAGAAAATAGAAGAATTACTGACATTCATATTTGTGGAACCAATAATCCACCTATTAATGTATTTGTCCTATCTTAATAAAATGGTGGTTGCAAATATAAAGAATGACTAAGAAGTAACATGTGTAGGAGACATTCTAGTGTATACAATTAAGTTTTTTATTTTATAATGTGTTAGAAATTTGGTAAGAGAATATAGTGTAATATGTACTATTCTTGGTTTTAAAAAGGATACAACATTTTTTATAGATTGAAATTTAATAGTCCAGACATTTTTCAATTGATAATTTTTCCTTGAATTTAGAAAGAAAAAGTAATGGCCACTTCCACTTTAACATATAAAAATGTTAAGTATATAGAATTTTAGCTATAAGAACTTTGACTCCCCTAAAATTATAGAGTATAGTATTACTGTTATAGTGACCCGATACAATATAATAACATTTTATTTAAAATTTTAATTATTTATGATATTGAGCAAACTAAAATAAAAAATTTGCACTTTCTTTTTTGGATGAAACCAGAGTTATATTATTTCAAATTATGATTAAATTTTATTACGAAAAGTAGATGTTCATTTTGAAACTTGAAAGATTCAAATATACAAAATATTTGGCTTAAAGATATGACAAAGATAATATTAATAATAATAATATTAAAAATAATAATGATAAAGAATTGAGGTATAAAATTATTGTGTTACTATCTTAGACTTAAGATCAACCTTGGTGGCTGCATCCCTTAACTACTTAGAGACATGACTAGTTATTATGGTGGTTGTGTTAATCATTGTGTAAAATGTTCACAACTAAAGGTAATGGTGGTGGCGGTGGAAAAAGTATATTACTTTGTCGGATCTTATATTATTTTAAAACAGTCAAACAGAATCAATCATTTAGTTAGTGTAACTCAGAATTATGATTTTTGACAGATAGCACACAAGCTTAGAGTGATTTTAAAAGAAAATAATCACACAAGAAAATTGTTGGAATATTTAGATGTATGTATGTAAATACGTACATAAGATAAGAGAAAGAGACCACAAAGCATTGATTCTAACAAAAATGAGACGTATGAACGAAATTTCTGTGAGTATCCCAAAAAAGAATTATACGATTATCGCACTGCATTTTCTATAATTGGAGTTTTTCTATCCAACTGATCAGGTCAAAACTTACCAACTCAACATAAAAATTTCAAATCAAAATAATCTTACTTTAGATTTTGTTTAGTCAAATATTTTTTTTCTTATTTAAAACATACATTCTGCCAACCATATTATTAAACATTAGCATGTTTGTTTTCCCTATAAATTGGCGATGTTGCATCTCGATTCTTCATTCATCACATCTAATCCCACAATCAAAACATAAAAACATTGTTTGATATAATAAATATCTTAACGTTATCCTTAAATACTCTATTAGACATGGGTGATAATTCAGATAGTAATAGAAACCTTGATGTGGTTTTAAATGTAAGCAACGATGCCACGAAAAAGTGTGACGAGTCAAGCATTGAAGATTATGTACCTCTTTTGCAAAAGGTGGCTTTTCTTAAGAACTTAACTTTAAACAAAATCAATTATTGTTTTTGATATATGATATTTTAATTAAAACGATGACTAAAACATGGTTGTGTTTTTTGTTGAATATAGTTGGTGGCAGAGGTAGTGGGAACATTCTTCTTAATATTTGTTGGATGTGGCTCTGTAGTTGTGAACCTTAACAATGATAATGTAGTGACACTCCCTGGAATTGCAATTGTTTGGGGACTTGCAGTTGTGGTATTGGTATATTCTCTTGGTCATATCTCTGGTGCTCATTTCAATCCTGCAGTCACCATTGCTCATGCCTCCACCAAAAGATTTCCATTGATGCAGGTGAATTACCAAACACACTTTCATGTATGATAATATTCTTATTGTATATTTTTTCTAAAGAAATTGGTTTTAATTTAATTTTGAATGCAGGTACCATCATATATAATTGCTCAACTCATTGGATCAATACTTGCAAGTGGAGCTCTCAAAATTATATTCAGTGACAAAGAAAATCATTTTGTGGGAACACTTCCTGCTGGTTCTAATCTCCAAGCTTTTGTGGTTGAGTTTATAATCACTTTCTACCTTATGTTCATCATTTCTGGAGTTGCCACCGATAATAGAGCGGTAAAATTCACTAATTAATTGTATTAACATATTTTAAAAGATTAAATTACTTAAATTTATCTTTACGTTATATATGAGACTTTCAAATATTATTCAACCATGTCTCATAGCTATTGTTAATTAATTTTATTTATTTCTGTAGATCGGTGAATTGGCAGGACTTGCAGTTGGATCTACAATTATTATATGTGTGTTATTTGCCGGGTATTACTCTTTAGACCTTAATAACGAGTATAGATCATTAAATAAAACAAATATTGTACATTTTTTAATTTAATAAAGAGGTTACATGTTTTGTGAGATATTTTAAACTTAAAACTTACTTGTGAATGAAAATATATTTGACAGACCAATCACGGGAGCATCAATGAATCCAGCGAGAAGTTTAGGGCCAGCTATTGTACACCACGAATATAGAGGAATATGGATATATTTGGTGTCACCTACTCTAGGAGCATTGGCTGGTACGCATGCATATGCTTTCATTAGATTCACAAGCAAACCAGTGCGTGAGCTCACCAAGAGTAGTTCATTCCTTAAAGGTTCGGGAAGCAAGTGATCATAATGATTATAAATGAATGAAAATTCATTTTTAATTTTTGAATAACACCACGTATTAGGGTCCAAGTGTACAAGAACAATTTTCTACTCAGATAGTGTGAGGAATAACCTTGTATTGTACATACAACTAAAGGAAATGAAACATTTAGATATTCATATTATGTTTCCTCAAGCATGATATTTTTTGCAATTAAAATATATTTCTATAGTGCGGTATGCATCCATAACAATAATGTTCATTCGATCGAAATACATCATAGACTCACCAAGTAGAATCATTTTCATATTTCTCATCTCCTTCGTGGCGTGCACTAAATTTCATGTTGCAATTAAATTTTCCTCTATTAAGTTGAGTCAACTTTTAGCTCGACCACTAAATCAATAAGGAAACAATATGAATCTAAATGCATCATAAATAATCTAGGTTTCTTTGAAATATTTTCCACCTCTAGAATTTTCTTGAGGTACAAGAGTGGATCATCTATTGCAACACAAGAAAATTGTCATACACTTAGGAACATCTAAAACATCACTGGTTCGAATTCAAGTAGAAGTTAAGATGCAAGGCCTAATGATTCTGTTATTCATCGTATTATCGTCAAAACACCCGTAATCTCTAACACACCATTTGCATTGTTATCATTAAGAGTCGTGTATTATGCCTTTTCTACCAATGGACTA
This sequence comes from Vicia villosa, assembly GCF_029867415.1. NCBI lineage: Eukaryota > Viridiplantae > Streptophyta > Magnoliopsida > Fabales > Fabaceae > Vicia > Vicia villosa. The sequence continues at coordinate 178,947,852 of NC_081181.1, forward strand.
ATAGGGATTCCTGCAGGAATGTAACAATGTTCTCTTTGAAACCATCTAAGGATTATGAATGTGTGTACTATGTAGAGATCTACTTAGATTTTGGTGCCAACTATAGGTGCATATTGTTTTAGGTACATAATAAACCACACCATGAAGACACAAATAACATATAAGAATTTCAATTAATTAAAGTGATCGATCGGATGATAAAAATGAAACTAACCCGCTTATTCACAAGAAACAATTCCAAAATCTTGTTGATTCAAAAGTGAATGAAAGTATACACACAATTGAAATAAATATATTTCAATAAACATGCTTGAGCTTAATGCGAATAGAAATTTAAATTAATTACACGAACAAATATTGATTTGTCTTTAAGATCCAAATAACAAACCACACAGTGGTTTATAAATAATTTAAGCCCAATCTTTGTGGGATCGATAATATTCTTATCACGTTATACTAGTTTGAATGTTTATACTTACGCAAATTATTGAAACCACTAGAAAGAACTCCACTTCTTCAAACCACTGAGGAAATAAGAAAAATTATTATTGACATAATATTTTGAAGAGGCATTATAAAGCATTAATAACTTCATATCCTCCCCTAGTAATAAGCTCTCAAAGGGAGAAAGTCGTATGTTTCTCTAATTTTTTTACTCAATGACCATACTCTCAGCTCAGTCTTAATATATGAAGATGAAAGAGTGGAAAGACTAGGAAATTTGGTAAGCAAGATATTCTGGGACGTCGAGGCAATATACTAAAACATAGAATGCATAAATGTTGTCATTGTCAACACAACATGACATATAAGACCTTATTTATAGAGTTACCAAGTATTGGGAAAGACTAAAAATCCCGCATAATCTATCCAAGAGAAGATTGACCTCGTAAAAACAATGGTGACATGGTCCATAGAGATCAGCATATGAGGGGTTCCTCTAATTTTTTTTAGTCAATGGCCATGCTCCCAGCTCAATCTTAATATATGAAGACGAAAGAGATGAATAATTTGGAAATTTTGTAAGCGAGATATATCGGGATGTAGAGACAATATACTTAAATATATAATGCATAAATTTTGTCATCATCAACACAACGAGACTTGTAAGACCTTATTTCTAGAGTTACCGATTAATGGGAAAGACTGAGGATCCCGCATATTATGTCTAAGGTAAGATTGACCTCGTAAAAATGATGGTGACGTGGTCCATAGAGATCAGTATATGAGGAATTCTCGAAGGACCAGACTCCATAAATATTGGGAAATCTTTGTTTTGCATTCAACACCATCAACAACGAGGTAGAATACAAAGAGAATGGGTATTACTCAACCTTATAACAACAATTTTTAAAATATCTACAGAGGTAAGAGCATTAGCAAAGAAATTTATATTTTTTAACTGACATATTTCTTTAAAGATTAGAATTCTAGATCAGACGCCATGTCTAGACTAGCTAGCATAAAGAATCTCAATAACATTCAAACATTAATCAAAAATAAAATTATGGCTCCTCTATGATACTGCATTCATTGTTGATTTAATGGAAAGGTGGTGGAAGACCACTTTGGTATGTATCCCTGGCATGTCGGAGGATTATAAGGCGAACAAGTCTATGTTCTTTCTTAATAAGGATACCAGCTCCTACTTCTCAGAATCAGAAAGGGAGGTGTCTATCTAGGTGATATGATGGTCTAAGGGTACAATTTATACCTCTTTTATGTCCTTTGTGGGAGTGTTCCTTTCGTTCTCTATTTATAATCTTGGATCCCAATTTACAACATTTATTTCTTGTTCATCTAGTATCGGGGCAACAACTGTGGTGATTAGTTTCCTTCTCAGTTCCACATATTTTGTTAACATTCCTGTATTACACGCTTGGCATACTAACAAGAGAAACCTAGAACATTTGGATGTCGTTTGGGTCTAGTCGAAGCCCTTGAAAGGCGCTCTAGAATATGACATCTGTTGATCTTCCAATGTCAGATAAAACTCGCTTCACATCCTAATCATCATACTTTATTGTAATGTCCATGGGATCATTGTTGTGAGAGATAATATTGATGGTGTCTTCACTGAAGAATGTGATTTTGGACTGTAGCCCTTCTCCATGTCTACTATAGGGTCATCGAGTATGACATTTTCATTCAAAACTTACCTAACATATTCTCGGTGAAAAGATCTAGATTTTCCCCTACCAGTAAAACATCTAACAATGTGTTGATATCAATCTTGGATTTTTTTGTTTTGTCATCCTTTTGAGGAAGGTGACAAAAATCAGCGGTGCATAATGGTAAGTGTGGGAGGCTGAAATAGAGGCGGGCTTCAGAGATTTTATGTGACATTAAGGTACCACTCAAGCTGAAGGAGAAATTTTATTGGACCGCGGTAAAACTTGTAATGTTGTACACGACAAAATATTGAGTGCTGAAGAATCATCACGAGAATAAAATAAGTATAGCAAAGATGAGGATGTTGTATTAGATGTGTGATAAGACTAGAAATGGTATGATTATAAATGAAAATATTAGAGAGTGTCAGGGTAACTCATATAGTAGAGAAGCTAGTGGAAAATAGACTTAAGTGGTTTGAGCATGTAGAAAGAAGACTTGTAGATTTTGTGGTAAGGAGATTGATCGTATGGAAAAAATCAAACAACTAGTGGAAGATGAATGTCTAGAAAGATTATAAAAGAAGTTATTAAAAAAGATCTTGAGATTAATGATTTGAAGAGAAATATGGTTATGAATAGAACATTATCTCAAAAGTTAATTAATATAGTTAATCTCACTTATTAGAATAAGATTTGAATGTTGTTTGTTTAGCATAATAAAGCATCATCTTCGTAAGCTTGTGTCAACTATATAAATTAGTACTAAATTATAAAACATAGTACTAAATTATAAAACATATAAAAGAACTATCCAAAATTAACAGGTTCATAAGTTTCGAAAGTAGTTAAAAATTAAAACTCTTCCAAATTACAAAAGTTAATTTCTTCAAAATATATAAAATTTGGTAAATTGTATTTTATTTTTGTTTTATTTCGGAGTTTAGTATGTATTTGTTTAAAATAAAAATTGAAATCCGACCTTGCGACCGATTAATTTAAAGGGACCAATCTCACCATTTACTTACAAGGGCCCCGTTTAAAGTCAGAGCAAAGCTCTGTATGGACTAGCCCAACACATGAATTGTTTGCATCTAGCGGAATTCGAATTTGAAACCTTAAGGATATGTTTGGGAGTTTGGAGGGGAAGGGAGGGGAGGACTTTAGAAAATAGAAGGAATTGAGTGAAAAGGATAAAAAGATTTTGGGTAGGAGGGTTTTGGAGGGTTTGAGTTTATTCATAACACCAAAAACCCCATAAAATGGAGGAACTCAAAAATTGTATTGAAGGAGGGTTTTGGAGGGTTTTGAAGGGCTTACATAAATTTTTCAAATATTTTTTAGGTTGTTATACTATTTTGAAAATTAAAAATTTAGTAATGATAAAAACTCTTTTATCATTCTAAACAAATTCATTTTTTCAAAAAATGTCAAATATTTTCCTATATTTTTTTAAAATTTTGTTTTTGGAAGTCTTCCCCTCCCCTCCCCTCCAAACTCCCAAACATAGCCTAAAGAAACATACTCTTAAGTTTAGTATGTATTAAGTTGGATAAAATCGGGTTTTGTTATAATTTTACTCGGATTCAATTTTACAAGTGATTTAACTCAACATCTATATCCGAAAACATAAAATCAAACAATTTTACAAATTAAAACTCGACAACCTCAGTGTACTCGTACTCTTAAACAAAAACAGTGCCTAAAAGAAAACATGAGCACATTGCCCATACCATTTTTTTCAGTGCCAATATACATCTCAAGTTTTGGGATGTTCTTAATATAAGACATTTAATAAGTCGGATGTCATCCTCTGTTTTAAATTATCATGTTCTTCAATCTATGTTGTACATTTAGAACCTTTAAATCATGTACTTCCTGTTGTGTTATATGATATTCGCCCATGTTATTCGGTGCATGTATATTAAAAGTTTAGGTTGGTTGATTCCGCATTTTTTTTAAATTGACAAGGCATTTGATAGCAGCAGTAATATTCAGCTTACAAAAAAATTTAAGAAACAGTTTCAGAACACTATGTTGACATCTAACAGATATAGAAAGAAAAAAAAAACACCTATAATTATAATGCTAATTTTAAAATTTTGCCGTGAAGGAGACTGAATAAACTTCCACAAGAATGTCTCCAATGAAAATCTCCCAGGAGAGAAACTGAAAGAATAAATGGATTATAATTCCACTGGAATGCCTCCAATGAAAATCTCCCAGGAGAGAAACTGAGAATAAACTATTATGATATAAACGTCCACTAGAATGCCTCCAATGAAAATTTCCCAGGAGAGAAATTGAAAGAATAAAGGATTGTGATATAATCATAATGATAGATATTGACAGCAGTAGAGTGTAAGGGATGCATCAATAATGACAAAGGGTGACACCCAAGGATGGAGAAGGATGTTATTAGTTATAATAATGTAGGATGATAGGGATCGGAGCATCAGAGAATGATGGTAGCAGTGCATGGCATTACACCATTTCGGCAATTGTGGAGGGTGGCAAGCAGTGGTTAACAGCCCAACAACAAAGGGAATACAGTGGTGAAGACCACAACAATTACGGAGAATTGAAAGAAAATTCACAAAAGTGGAACAGACAACAAAAGTTCAAATGAAAAAGATTTTCCTATTTTATATTAGAACAGAGATTAATCCAACAGCACTTTCCATAAATCATATAGTCAAAACGAGATATCTCTAGAAGTAAAATCACACTACATAATTTAACCAAAACAAAACTTGTCTTCCAAAATAAAATTACTTATTTCTTCTTGTCACCTGCTCCACCAGCCCTGCACACAATCAAAAGATAACACATGAAGTCAATTTTCATTAAGTAAACAAAAAATCCACTAATAAAAACACATAGCCTTAGCATGTATAAATACAAAAATAGAATGAAGCTTAACCTCATCTTTCGGAGAACGTTGGACATCTCCTCACGCTTCTTCTTTGCGCGCTTGTGGGTTCCAAGCTTTCTCTTGGCAACTTTCAGTGCCCTCTTATCCTTTCCAACCTTCAGCAATTCAGTGATTCGCTTTTCATAAGGTGCAAAGCCAGCAACCTCGCGGATTAGGTTCCTTACAAAGTGCACACGCTTGCTTGTTTTCTGTTGAAAGCAATATACTTATTAAGACCAACGAACATCATCAAAGATACACATGCCAAAAATATCAAAACACAATCATACTTTAGTCCCTTTCAACAAACTTCAAGCTTATTAAAATAAACAAACTTCAATCAGGAAAATATAGTATTAATAACAAAGTTGTTATACAATCAGGAAATTATAAAATTAATAAAAAAATATTCGGTAATCCAAGGCTGATTCATAATCATATAGTAGATAGCAATGACGCCTCTGAAAAAAAAAGTAGGTGTCTGTATCAGTATTCAAAACCAACACTAACATTTGTGATTGAGTTTAATTTATTCATTTTTTCAAACTATTATTATCAGTGTCGACATGTCAGGGTCAGTGTGTCGCAATACCGGTGCCAGTGCTTTGTAGGTAGATACTCAAATACAGTGAGTTGAAACAATTACACTAATGAAGACACAATTAGATTGCATTGAAACAAAACTGATCTAAATCTCAAATTAACAAACATTAAACAAAACTTTCATATAAACAAATTGTAATTCCAAACAGAAAACATAATTGAAAATCTTACCCCTTTACGACTGGAGGGGCGTGGAGCCAACTCCTTCTTGGTAACAATATGACCTTTGTTCAATCCAACGAAAAGACCAGTGCTTGGCTGCTTCGGAGCCATTTTCCTGTAAAAATACCCAATTCGAAATCCTCAAAACCAAATTCAAATATTGAAACAGAAACTACGAGCAAAGTTAAACGAATCAAATCAACAATAAAAATTGATTGAAAGAGTGGGAAGAGAAAAAAGAAAAACGATTCAGATACCTGCTGTAGCTTGAACTAGGGTTTTGAGAGTTTCAGCTTCGCTTTTTATTGCAAGGAAAAAAAGAAAGATGAAAACCCAATTATATCGGGTCGGGCTATGGACTCGGAATAAATCGGATAAAATACTTTTTTTTGGTACGGTTATGGGTATTACTTTTAGTATCCCCTCTTTTCAATACACTCGTTTTATGTGTATGTTTTTTTTTTCAACATGCTATTTTCAAGAATTTTGTATCTGAAAATTTATTTATTTTTATGGTTTTAAAATTTATTTTAGAATTATACTTTTGAGGTAAAACAAGTATGAATTTGTTCAAGAGTGCATAAAAATGAGTATATTTTAATAATTTTATGATTGAAAATGTATTTGAGTAGCGTTAATAAGACTCTTAAGATATTTTTTATTGATTGAACTTTATGCGAGTTCTATTAAATCTTGTGGATACCATATAATGGTTTGGAAATATTATGTACGCTATTTAATTGTATCTGAAGATGCATCTCTGTATGTTATTAGGGTGTATTCAGAGATGCATCTTCGAAATATCCTTCGTATTCAATTGCTTTGTTTTTAGGGGACAACTTCTCTACCCATCACAAAAAGTTGGGTAGTGTACCTCCAACCAATCACGCGATTCCATTTCATTTAACACATTTAATTCTTTATTAAAATACTACAAATATTTATTGTTTTCAAAACATTTTACAAAGGAGGTAACTTTACCCAATTTTTTTAGTTGGGTAGATAAGAATTCACCTTGTTTTTATTCACTAAATTTGATATTTTTTAGGCACACATTTTAGATCATTTAAATCTATAATACTTTAGATCATTTTAGGCATTGAATTATAAGGAACACGAATATATTAATTGATTCAAACATAGTAGTTAGTAGTCAGTTATGAAAAAAGTCATACAAAAAGTCGTTCCAAAATTACAAAACAATACAATCAAGCAAAACCTACTTGGTACGTCTAACCCCCTGTCTTCTTCTCCGCTTGTACTGCAAGGCATTTCGTGCCTTCGGAATCACGCCATCCACGAGGGTAAACTGGATACTATCATCCTCAAAGAGTCTCGCCTTTATGCTTGATCTCCTCATCTCCACAATACATTGACAAACCGCTGACACGTCCTCAATGTGGTCATCCTTAGCCTCAAGTACATTATGATTAGCTAGTTTATGTTGTTTTCCAGAAGTGTCTGGTGTCATGATAGGGTGTGACACTCTATAGAACCATGTCATGTAGTCGTCAGCATAAGTCTAATGTAAAGGATTTGACACCCTATGATACTCCTCTTGTACCAAATGACTCTTGAAATCCTTCACTATCACATAAAGATCTTTGCGGTAGATAGATGGAGGAGCGGACTCTGAGGGGTGTCTCAAAATAATCTGCAAATAGCTAAATTGGCGCATCACTCGCTCAAGCAAGTGAGGATACATATGAGATGACCTGCATGTCAATCATCCAGAAGGAAATATGGGCAGAAGGAAATATCATTTTAGTACTTGACGATCAATATGCACTTTGAATGGCTCGACCACATTATTCCCATTGTACAAGGTAAATGCGGCATCATGTGGCCAATCCTTAGTGTAGGTAGGCACAATATTAAAATACGTGGCTCACCTGGTGATGCAGTGGAAGTGGGAGATAATCAATCCCTAAAAATGGTTCAGACACAATATTAATAACACGTGTCAGAAATGAGTTATGAAAATCTTAATAACAATAATTACTGTAAGCAACATGCAACTACCCTTGGTTTTACTTTTACCCTTGTTTACCTTAAGAGCCATGTGAAATTCGTACACACAGTGGATGCACAATAGGTGTTTGATGAAATGTGCGAAAGAGAAGCCTATGTGTTTGAGAGATATATGGGGTACCAACTAATCCAAACAAGAGAATTATTTATTCTAAACACACAAGGATTGAAGAAAAAGATGGAAACAAGTGCAAATTGAGAATGGATGTAAATAGGGTTTTGTGAAGGATGATTTGGATGAAGGTTCAAGGTGTAAAATAGATGAGGGATGAAAAGTTGTGTCGGTTGGGATGATTTTTTGTGAAGGTTAAGTTTTATGAAGATGAAAGATTGTTATGGTTAATGATGTTTTATGAAAATGATGAATTTGAAGTGAGGAGGAGAAGGATTCAGATTGGATGAAATATTTTTTATATTAGGTTTAAGGGTATAAATGAGGGACGATATAGACAACAGAAAAAATATTTAAAAATCAGGTTGTATGCGTCGACCTATCCGAGATATGCGTCGACCTAAAGAGCCTTTGTTTAAAAGAAATTGGTAAAATTTAATTTAAGTGACGACCTATAGTAGATACGCATCGACACATACTGTACAGAGGCGAGAGATTAAAGAAATTGAGTTTATGTGTCGACCTGTCGCATATGGGCATCGACACATATGGTACAACTTTTGAAAAATTACAAAAATTTATCCATGTGTCGACCTATATGAGTTAGGCGTCGACACATGTTGTACCAATATTTAGAAATATGAAAATTTGAATATATGTGTCGACCTGTAGCTTTTAGGTGTCGACACATACTGAACAGATTTTTAAAAAATCAAAAACTTAAGGCTTTAGGTCGACCTTTAAGGTGATGAGTCGAGGCATACAGTATGAATGAAACAAAAATATGCAAATACTTCATTGTTCATGCAATAAACTTATAAGAAAACATGTTCAAACATCAAACTAGTCAAAATACTTCTACTTTGAAACTAGAGGACATGAAACACCTATGATAATAATACAATAACATGGAGTCAGTATAAACATATAGATTGAAAACACATGGTCTAACAATGAAATTTTTGGAAGTGAACACACAAGAGATGTATTATGTCCTAGACTTGCCCGACAACTAGGAACGGTCCAATCCATGTCTACTCTGGGACGGCCCAAGGACCCTGACCGAATCGCTCAAGGGCAGAAAGGCCATCACCTCTACTGCCTAGTGTCGAGCTCACTCCTCCTTCCAAGACCGAGGACAACTCACCACGACCTCGTCTATCAAGCCAACTCCTGGGTCATTGGTCGAACATTCGACTCCTCGGATATTGCCATTGTACCTTCATGTCGACCAGTAACGCCTTTATGCTCGCCCAACGGCTAGTTCTGAGCAACTTCCCAGCATTCCTATATTTACTCCTAGAATCCTGGCAGTCACGCGTTTTGGGCCTAGATCGACGATCCATCCCAAAACGCTGACCAATGGCAATGCGTTAGGGGTATTATATAAACTTTCTCCCTCGATAAGGCCAAGTATCACAATTTCAAACCCTTGAAACATTCTTACCTATTTGTACTCATACTTACTTGATCGTCGGAGTGCCTTGCAGGTACACCCCCTCCTCTTCATCACCGACACTGTGCAGACATCTGTGGCCCTTTCTGGTTCTGATCCTCTGGATACTACAGATTATTTATCAAATATACCACACAATTTGGATCAAAAACACGCAAGAGAAAAGTGAAAAGATACTACCTTATTGGACGAATGACAGGCAATACACTCGCATAAAAGGAACTTTCTAAAGAAAGTTGAAATGAATGGAAAGAGTGCATGTAACAAAATATTTAAGCAAGATTTAAGATATCGAGAATGGTTAATTCCCATCGAATATTGAAAAATTGCTCAGTCGCGAGAGGTTTTGTAAAAATGTCCGCAAGTTGATTTTTGCTATCACGTGTTCAAAAAAGGCATTGCCAGTTTCAACATGGTCACGTAGGAAACAGTGACATGTCTCAATGTGTTTAGTATGAGAGTGTACAGACTGGGTTTTTGGTTACGTTGATCGCACTAGTATTATCGCACATTATCGGAATACGTTGAAGTTTATTGTCAAAGTCAAGTAGTTGTTGTTTGAGCCATAAAATTTGTGCATAACAATTACCGGATGCAACGTATTTCCCCTTGGCAGTTGACAAAGCAACAGAAATTTATTTCTTGCTATGCCAACTAATTAAGGAATTTGAAAATAGGTGGCAAGTTCCATTAATACTTTTCCTATCTGATTTTCATCCAACAAAATCGTAATTGAAGTAACCAACCAAAATACAATCGCTTACTTTTGAAAATCAAAGCCCAAACTTAGATGAACCTTGCAAGTATATAAGGATGCACTTTACAACTTTTAAATGTGATTCCTTAGGAGCGGATGATACCTAGCACACATACAGACACACTAAACATAATATCAGGCCTAGATACGGTAAGATGCAAAAGAGATTTGATCGTACCTCTATACTTTTTGACGTCTACATCCTTACCATGTTCATCTTTGACTAAGTTCTCGTTAGTGGGCATTGGAGTGTTGATTAAATTTGAATTTGTCATTCCAAAGTGTTTAAGCAAATATTGACAGTATTTTGCTTGACACGCAAACGTCCCTTCTTTGAGCTGCTTGATTTGAAGTCCGAGAAAGTGAGTCAACTCTCCTATTAGACTCATTTCAAATTCACCCTCCATTAGCTTTGAGAACTCTTTGACCAATTGCATGCTAGTAGAATCAAATATAATGTCATCCACATAACTTTTAACTAGAAGAATGTGTTTTCTTTTACGTTTGATGAAAAATGTTGTTTCAACCTTCCTTATAGAGTATCCTTGATTAAGTAAAAAATTAGTCAGTCTCTCATACCAAGCCATAGGGGCTTGTTTGAGACCATACAAAGCTCGTTTTAATTTTAAAACGTGGTTAGGATACTCGTGATTTTCAAAACCGGGAGGTTGTGAAACATACACTTCCTCACTTATGATACCATTAAGGAAAATACATTTCACATCCATTTAAAATTTGTGATGCATGCAAAGGCTAGTAAAAGACGTATAACTTTCAGGCGGGTAACCGGAGCACAAGTTTCCTCATAGTATATGTCATCCTCTTGGTTGTATCCTTGGGCCACTAGCCATGCATTGTTCCTTGTTATCACTTTGTTTTCTTCCAATTTATTTCTAAAAATTCACCTAGTGCCTATGACTTGATGATCACGCGATGGTGGGACAAGGTTTCATACATCATTTCTTTTAAATTGATTCAACTCATCTTGCATGGCCATAAGCCAATGCTCGTCCTTTTTTTGTGTTTTTAGATTCAATTTGAGACACAAATGCAAAGTGATAATAGAAATTATTTATCTTAGGAGTGTGATTGTAGTCACACCTTTGGTGATGTCTCCGAGAATGTTGTCGAGTGGATTGTCTTTGGCTATCCTCCAAGCTGAGGGAAGGTCACCCATTTCAGCTGGACTTTCTTCCTCCACTTTTACAGGCTCTTATTCTTCCTTCTCAGGTTCCACCGTCTCAGGATGATCAATTACTTCTTCGGTTTCCTTGAGTATATCTTCAAGAGATATACCTGCACCATGAAAAGAAATACCTTTTTCCAAATTTATCGGATAAGATTCGTCAAAAGTGACATGCACTGATTCTTCAACAGTAAGTAATATCTTATTATAAATTCTATAGGCTTTGCTTGATTAGGAGATTCTTCGACGACCCAGTCGGCGTCACTTGCATTAGTGTCAACTCTAACACAATTTTAAATACCTTTTGGTATAACTTAGAAGGTAGTTAAGCAACTTCTAAGAAATGCACAACTCCGCTTATACATTTCTCAAATGCAAATGGCATATCATAGTGATAAAGAATAACATGAAAAAACTAGTTAAATAACTCAACTAAAATGTGATATGCAAGTTGAAGAGCGCTGAACTCAAATTTTAAAAATGGTTAATGAACTTGAGTGCCAACACACAAAATTATTAACCAACAACTTACTAATGAGTTGCGGCAGTTATTCAACCATTTTTGACCAATCAAACCGAGGTATAAATATGAGGATGGAGAAGAAACTCATCACACAAAACAACATAAAACGAAGTAATACGATCGATTTTAAAAACAAAACAAAAGTTCATTCACGGCGAACCGAAAAACATATGTAAAATGAGAGACACAAACAACACAATTTAGAAAAAGGCACAAATCCACAATTTAGAAAAGCAACGAAAATGCAAATCAAACTCATATTTAACATTGTATGTGAGAAGAACGAGAAACCAACAACCACTCGTCAGTGGCGCCAACCTGTGAGGAACCACCTAGAAATGAGGAACCACCTAGAAATGAATGAGAAGATAACCCCAACAAAGTAAAAAGGGCGCCAACCTGTGAGAAACCACCTAGAAATGAGGAACCACCTAGAAATGAATGAGAAGATAACCCGAACAAAGTAAAAAGGTGGTGCGGAAGAAGGATCTTTAATTTAAATTTAAATTTAAATTTTGGAAGAAAGGTGGTGGGCGGCCAAAAGGTTTTATTGGTTGATGAAAGAGAAAAAGAGTAGAGCACTCCTTTATCCTTTTCTCCCAATTCGGTTAACTTTTATATGTATAGTATTAAAAGGTAATATAGAAGACATTTCGATTGATAAAATTTAATTTCTACATGAATATTAACTTTACTCGGTTTAATAGCTATTTTTTAAACATTAAATTTCACCAGTTTAACTGTCAAACTTTTCATAAAATTTTAAAACTACTTGCTTTAAAAGTTAAATTCAACTATCATATACTTTTACAAATACAAATTTTAATCAAATCAATTTATGAATCAAACAAATCAAAGCTATAAATAATTCAATTTCAATCCATTTAGTTAACGATTTTAATTTTCACCTCCAATTCAACTCATTTAATATTCGAACCAAATGCAACTAATTAAGTGCTAAATTGAGTTCAAATTAGTTTCATTCATAGCCTACATTAGTGTCAAATCTAATAGTACAATTTTAAATACTTTCTATATTCAGCTCAGAAAGTAGTTGAGCAACTTCTAAGAAATGCACAACTCCACATATACATTTCTCAAATGCAAATGGTATAATGACTAGTTAAATATGGAATATCATAATTGATAAAGAATATCATGAGAAAACTAGCTAGTTAATCATCTCAACTAAAATTCCTATTCTATAATCAATTTAAACAGCAAACACATCATGCTTTTTTTTTATGGAAAACCAACTTCTAATCAGAGCATGCATTACAGCTTTTCCTACATGTACCGTAGTAATCCGGAGACCCAATCATGAAGACGGGGTTTCCTTGACATTCTCCCGTAGCCGCCCAAGCGGGACAATTATCATCCTCATCAGTACATTCATCTCCATCTGGTGTAGTTGAGATTTCCTCTCCATTAACTGATCTTGCATAGAAGAATTTAACAGCAGACCACATATCGCCTTTAAGGACAGGGCATCGAGCGTGGAAGCTAGTTCTGTCGGGCGATGTATTTAGGTTACGAGAGAAAAACAGAACTGCATTCCCTTTTACTGGTTGGAGAATGTCACTAGTATTTCCACAATTCAACCAGCTGCTACTCTTGATCTGTACAATGCATTCAACATGATTAAATAGCAAAGAGAGGTCCAAAATAAAAGACAAACTCGAAGGACGTTACTTACAACTGATTCGGGAAAGATAATTTGACCCCCTTGAGTAGAATCCGAGAGATATAGAACAATCGTTGCCATCAAAGGTCCGGTTAATTCCAAATCGGTTTTGTTTGTGAAATAATCCATGTTCTGACTATCTTTCCCAAGTCCGTATTGCATTATTTGTAAAGGCTTGCTGTTCTCTAGTGGAAATAATTATCGAGAAACAACAAAATTACAAATGATTAGAATTTGTATCACAGATAGATCCGCACGCAGATCGATGAAATAAATACCTTTAGGAAGGAAAGTCCAAACTGAAAGTCTTTCTTCAATCCTCTTAACAATATCATCTTCATGAGAATGGGCAACATATGCTGATGATTTATCTTTTACAGAATAAGCCTTAGCAAAATAAAACAGTAGAATAAAATTGAATGACAAGTTAGTTGGTAATAAAAATGGAAAGCAAGGAGAGTGCAAGATTAGATTACCAGAGACATAAGGTAGTCACACTCGTTATGTGAGAGAAAGCCTTTGTAAAGAAATAGCCTAGAGCAAAAGGAAGAAGAAAACATTATCAAAATCTGAAAATATAGAATAATAATTGACCTAACTAACGATTAAGAAAAATTAAAGTGATAAAGAGAATGTTACCTGACCTTGGTTGCCAGGAGATTTGGACAACACGTGAGGGATCAATTCTGTTGGAATAATAAACAGAATTTCGGTGGAATACATTTTCATCTTTGTCCCGTAGTTCTTTCCTGCTGCTATTGCAAAATTAAGACACATTATTAGTAATATGTATTTATTGCAAAATTAATAGAAATGAATTTAATTACCTATGGGAGAAAGAGGTGGTTAGAAGAAGCGAGAGGGTGAGAAGAAGGGAAAGTGAGGACATTGTATTTTGGAGATCGCTGTGGAAATGTGCGATTGTTGGTTCCTTGTTCTCTCTCGATCTAATGCTATGCGATTGTGGTTTCCTTCTTCTCGATCTATGCGATGCGATAAGATTTTTTTTCTATGACGCTTCTGCCATAATTAATTAATGAGTACCAGATACATAGAGTCTCAAACAACTGTATTCATCACCGTTTCCAGCTTCCATAATTAAAAGAATTTCATTGATATTGCAATAAAGGAGATATTTTTATTTTTATTTTTTCCTAAGTAGCGAAAACAATGTAATAGTGTATTGATCATGTAAATTTTTGGGAGTCCTATATTGCTTATAGAAAGTTTCAAAAAATTCGAAAAAGATAAAAACTTCCAAATATTTTGAAAATTCTGATTAATTAAGTTTTAGCCTAGTGTAAAAAATCTAATAGTCTACAATGATTCATTTGTGTGGTCCACATCTTGATGGTTTTTTTTACAAATTTTACATAATTTTTTTACCATTGACGCTATATGTGTTTTACTTTCATATTTTATTTTTAACCTGTTTAATATTTAATAGACTTTTGGTATCTCTTGTTGGTGCACAAGATTGAAGATGAAGATGGAAGCAAAGAGAGAAGAGAGAAAACGTAACAAATTCTCGATGGTGAAAAATTCAGTTAAGATTTCATTGTAACAAACTTGTTTAAATAAACAAAGATTAAATTGCCACGTAGACACAACCAAAGTATGTTAAGCTAGGCTAACTAGGGGTGGCAATTGGATCCATTAAGCTAAAATCCATCCAATCCGTCCACTAAAAAATCCATCCAATCCATCCACCAAATAAAAAAATAAGTTAATGGATGGATTAAATCCATCCATTTATATACATGGATGGATCCAATCCATCCAACACATTTTGATAATCCAATGGATTATTTTAATTTTATACTTTAAATGGTTTAAATTATATTTTTTTAAATTAATAAAATATGAAAATCCAAAAAATCAAGTTTCTTCAGAAAATTGAAAAATCGAGTTTTTTTTTTTAAAAAACGAAAAAAATCTAGTTTTTTCGGAAAAACGAAAAAAAATCGAGTTTTTCCCGAAAAACAAAAAAAATCGAGTTTTTCCCGAAAAACGAAAAAATCGTGTTTCTCCGAAAAACGAAAAAAATCAGGTTTTTCCGGAAAAACAATAAAGTCGAGTTTTTTTTGTTCAGATAAACAAAAAAATCGAGTTTTTTTCTAAAAAAAGAAAAAAGTCGAGATGTTTTTCGAAAAATCGAGTTTTTTCCGAAAAAAGTCGAGTTATTTTAAAAAAAAATGAAAAATCGAAATCGAGTTTTTCCCGAAAAAGTCGAGTTATTTTCCGGAAAAATGAAAAATCGAGTTTTTTTCAGAAAAACGAAAAAAGTCGAGTTTTTTTGTCAAAAAAACGAAAAAAGTCGAGTTTTTTTTCGAAAAACGAAAAAATCGAGTTTTTTTTTCCAGGAAAAACGAAAAAAGTCGAGTTTTTTTCGGAAAACGAAAAATCGAGTTTTTTCCGAAAAAAGTCGAGTTATTTTCCGGTAAAACGAAAAAATCGAGTTTTTTTCGGAAAAACGAAAAAAGACGAGTTTTTTCGAAAAACGAAAAATCGAGTTTTTTCCGAAAAAACGAAAAATCGAGTTTTTTCCAAAAAAAACGAAAAAAGTCGAGTTTTTTTTTCGAAAAACGAAAAAATCGAGTTTTTTTTCAGGAAAAACGAAAAAAGTCGAGTTTTTTTCGAAAAACGAAAAATCGAGTTTTTTCCTAAAAAAGTCGAGTTATTTTCCGGAAAAACGAAAAATCGAGTTTTTTTTCAGAAATACGAAAAAAATAGTTTTTTTCAGAAAAACGAAAAAAGTCGAGTTTTTTTTCGAAAATCCAAAAAAATCGAGTTTTTTTTTTCGGAAAAACGAAAAATCGAGTTTTTCCCGAAAAAAGTCGAGTTATTTTCCGGAAAAACGAAAAATCGAGTTTTTTCTAAAAAAATCGAGTTATTTTCCGGAAAAAACGAAAAAAGTCGAGTTCTTTTTCGAAAAACGAAAAAAATCTAGTTTTTTTCGGAAAAAACGAAAAAAATCGAGTTTTTTTTTTTCGAAAAACGAAAAAATCGAGTTTTTTTCGGAAAAACGAAAATGAATTTTTTTAAAAAATAAAATTTATTTAATTGTCTTTTGGATGGATGGATATCCATCCATTAGATTTTGTTAATGGATGGATTGGATGGATTTTATTCCTTAATGGATGGATTGGATTGGATTTTTATTTAGAGAGTTTAATGGATTGTAATGGATTAATGGATTGGTTTGATCCATCCATTAAGGATCCAATCCATATCCATCCAATCCATCCATTTTGCCACCCCTAAGGCTAACAACTAAGAACAACTTCTAGAAGAGCTTCTAACTAACTGCCTCACTAACTATTACTTCTGACTAACAACCTCGGAAGCTTCTGACTCTAACAATAACTTCTGGATATGAATTACTTCTAACATTATCCCTTAATTCATATTCAGCTAATCAAACTCTATAACGCGAATTCCCATAGGTTTGCTCCCCTTAATCTCCAAATCCTGCAATAAGTTCATAAGCCAAACAGCTTAACATGCAGACAAAGCACCTACAATGTATCCAGCTTCACAAGTTGACAAGACAACCACATGTTACTTCTTGGAGCACCAAGAAATGAGACTTCCCATATACTTGAAGAAATATCCAAAAGTATTTCTTCTGTCAACTCTGTTTCCAATCCAATCAAATTCTAAATAGCATATCAGTTCTGAGTCAGATTTAACACCAGAATGGAACAACACTCCATACCTCAAAGTCCCTTTAATATACCTCAGTATCCTTATAGCAGCTTTATAATGTGACCACTTTGGCTTGTTCATAAACCTACTCACCATTCCAACTACATAGCAAATGCCAAGTCTAGTTTACAAAGATATCTTAATAAGTCAACCGACTGTTTAATAATTGTAGCATCTACATTATCACCCTCAACATTATAATCCAACTTGTGATTCGTCTCAACATGTGTGATTGTAGTCTTGCAATTTGTTAGCTCAAATCTCTTAAGAAGTTAAAGTTCATACTTCAGTTGATGCAAAATTATATCCTTCTCAGAGTACATAATCTTCATCCCTAGAAAACATATCATATTTCCCAGATCAATCATCTAAAACTCATTTATAAACACCTTCTTGAACTTGACCATCTCATCTTAACAACTCCTTATTAGTAATATGTCATCAACATAGAGACACACCAGAATCATATTGCCTTTAGATTTTGTTTATTTTGTTTCTCTTAATCTTTTCTTTTCCATTAGACAATAAACATACCTAATAAATCACTAAAAAATGTTATAACTTTTAGAAGCATTTTAAAAATTAATTATACTTTTTCCTCATAATTTCTTTGATTTTCCTTCATTATTGTTACACTTTTCTGCATGATACTTTGTTTTTTACCTATAATCTTGATCATATTGCATGTTCCTTATGGTTCAACTTAATTAAGTCTTTTGGCTTGAATAAGTTGAACTAAAATTTAACAAGTTTAGGTCTTAAAACAAATGTCATTTTTAGGTTAGAATTTCCCCTCTAAAAATCTCAATCTTAGGTCCATTTAGTATGATAACATTAGGTTAGAATTTCCATTTTGTTTCATCATTCATTTTTGCATCTTTTTCCTTTAAAAAGACTAAAATCTCTTTTATTGAATAAATTCAAAAATACTTTAAAATGACGAAGAGTATGTTATTTCCGTTCTAGCGCAATACATGCAAATCAAATCTTTTGAAACCTAATATTCATTTTGTTTCTCTAAAATGACTAAGGATAAGCTTCTCTCATATAATTTATATTTTGATTCTATTTTCGGTTTTACGATGCTAAATTGCTTCAATCGTGGGATTGGCCGCAAAAGCATAGCACGATAAAATTCCACCTTGATTACGCACTTCATTCACGTGTTCACTCTAATTATATGAGAGAAGTTTATCAAAGGTTTAATTTGCATGTATTGAGTATTAAAATAACACTCCGTCATTTAAAAATATTTTTGAATTTATTTAAGAAAAGAGATTTTAGTTTTTTTGTAGGAAAAAGATGCAAAAATGTTATATGGACCTAAGATTGGGATTTTTAGAGGGAAAATTCTAACCTAAAGTTGTCATGCAAAAGATTTATTTTAAGACCTAAAATTGCTAAAGTTTAATTCAATTTATTCAAGGCAAAAAAAGACTTAATTAATTTGAATCAAAACCAACCCTAAGGAACATAATTACAGTAAAAAAAACAATCAAGATTCAATATACATAATTGCACCATAAATTTTCATCAAAATTGTAACACACATAATGACGAAAAAGTGTAAAAATAATGAAGGAAATTCAAATAAATTATGAGGCAAAAGTCTAATTAATTTCTAAAAGGCTCCTAAAAAGTTCTAACATTTTTTAGTGATTTATTATGTATTTTTATTGTCTTAAAAATGAAAAAGAAAAGATTAATAGCAACAAAATAAACAAAATCAGGGGGTGACAGACCAAAATTGGAGGTATGGACCAACAAAACTCTAGACATACTAGCAAGGATATTTTTGTGTTCATGGGGCCTTCAGTTATGTCAAAAACATTGGTGTTGGGCTCAGATAGGGGTACACTGAAGCAATTATGCGCTAGGCCTACAATCTAAGAACCAAGGAGTATTTTTGTTGAGTTAAAAAAAAGAAGCTAAAAACGCTATAAATGGGCTCTGGTGGGAGAGCACAAACTCCAAGCCCAAAGCAAAACAGTTCACTCACATTTTTAACTCAATCATCAGATATTTTAGATTTCATTACCATTAAACTAAAACAGTAAGAAACAGTGTCGTAATGGATAGAGTAACTTAAATTAAAACTCCCATTCCCTTTCAACATAATTCAGAAATGCAAACAAAAAAACATGATCTAGAAAAGTGTAGCTTCTCAAAACCACAATGGCGGTGTAGGGTAACTTAACTTAAAACTCTCCTTCCCTCTCAGCATAATCTAGAAATGCAAACAAAAAAAGCACGTTTACTCGAACCTACAAAGTGTAGCTTCTCAAAACTATGGTGGGGCCAAGCATAAATAGTCATTAATGGCATTTTAGTGCATGCTTTGATGGCACACTTCGTTATTCTAGGGTGAGTGTGGCACAGTTAGTTTGTAGTTGAGATTTCATTTTTTGAAGTGTTAATCTGGATTGGTTTAATTATTTTCAATTGATGCAGGTTGGTTATTTTTTATGTGTGAACCAATTTAATTGTTGTGAATGGTTAACTGTTTGTAGTTTTGAATGTATTTTAGCCATGTATGATGTATGCTTTGACTTGGTGTATGTATGGTTGTATGTTGAAGGGTTGTTATGTAGATATGTTGGTTTAATTTTTCAGTTTATGCAGGGCATTGGTTTTGTGTTCATTAGCTGCAGATGCAAGTTTATGGTTTGACTTAAGTCGAATTTAGCATGGCTGCAAGTTTGATTCTGAGGTCATGTTAACGTTTGGCATGTCATTTAGATATTGTGGCATTAGTTCTGTATTGCTTGTAACATGTAGCAGTTGTAGGTGACCGTAAGTATGATGCAACAGGTTTTGGCAGGAGCTTCACAGTACACATTTAAAGTGTGAGAGGTCTTATAAACTTTGGTCAAATGCATATTTTGATGTGTTTTTTCAATGTATTTTATTATGTAAGGTGCTTTTGACTTTTTGCAATGGATATTGTAATGAATACTTGGCAACGATATGTACTTAGATCTTTCGTATGTAATGGAATGTGACTTTGGAATGAACTTGAAATTGGTTTCTTTGAAATGTCTTGAATCTTGAGAGAAAAGTAAGAAAATTTGAATCTCTTGTTCCCTCCAATTGCATATATTCACATTTTCACTCTTATACTCTATTGCATTCTTGAATTTCCAATTTGATTAGCTTTTGAGACCATAATCATGATCATGATCATGTAGCCATTAGGTGGACTTTGGTTAAAAAGTCAACTTTCCAAGTTGACTTTGACCAAAGTCAAAAAACTTGTCCTTATGCCTTGAATCAAAATTTGTATCATTTCATGATTTCACAACAAAATGAACCCAAATCCATGTGTGGACCATGCTTGTATCTTGAAGAAAACCTAATTGAAAGCTTGGATTCCATATTCATAATAACTTGTATTTGAAGCAACCATTGATTGAATAAAACCCTAGTTGATGAATAATGGATAGATGAAACTTTGGTCCATAACTCAAATAATAGGACACCTCTTGACATGATGAAAGCTCAATGCAACAAAACTTTTAGCCAATTGGCAGGCACAACCACAAGGAAAGATCTTGACTCAAGCCTCAAAGCAAGCTTCTTGCCCAAATCCAAGCCTCTTGTGTTTTTTTGAAAGGAACGCTAGCAACTGATGAGGACAAGTTTCTTTTAACCTTTGATGAAGAAATGTACTTGTACATTGAAGAGAGCCAAGCCCTAATTCCACAGTCTATGCTCAAAGAAGCAACAGATAAATCCAACTTATGGAAGCCCTAACTTGCACGACTCCTTGATCTCATGCCTCAAGTTACTTTTTGAATGAATGCAAAGTTATGTAAATTACCTAGTGAGTCGTATGCACATGAATGGGAAGCAAAAGCCAATTAGGGTTAATATAAGTGGGAATTTTTTGAGGCACAACAAGCTATGAGTCGAGGTTGGGAATGAGAGTGAAGTAAAAGGTGAGATCGTTTTATAGGATTTGTGAATTGATCATAGCCATTAGATTAATGAGAGTTTGTTAGGAGTTGGAAGGTTGTGATTGAGTGATTTTAGAAGTTAGTAAGATGGGTTAAAAAAGAGAAGGAAAATTAGTTAAAGTGTTAGGGTTAAATTTTGAGTAAAAATAAAAAATGAGGGGTGAGAGTGTAATTAGTCCTCTGCTACTTGACAGAGGTAGTTAGAACTATTATGAATGTCAGCTGAATGTTCTAAGTTAGCTAGATTGTTAGTTTATGTGGTTACTTGAATGACAAGGTTTTTGGCATTTTGAAATAAAAATGGAGGGAATTTTTGAATAAGGGGAAATTTGGTAAGAACACCTCTGCCCGCGTGGCAGAGGGAGTGAGCTTGCAGTTGGTTATGTTAGTTGAAGAGTGGGTATAGGTTAGAGATTGAAGTTAAAGACTGACGGGTGCATTATGCAGTTTGGAAACGGTTATCAAGATTAAAATTCTAAAATTCTAAGGTTATCAAGATTAAAATTCTAAAATTACTGAATTAAATTTAACCGGGTTGTATAACCCTAGAGTTATTTATATACCAAAAACGGTCATCGATGAAGAAAAAAACCTATCGATATGCTCTTTCTTCTTCGCTCGAGAAAAAAACAACAGCTCCATTATCTTCCCCGCTCAATATCTCTCTTGGTTGAAAAGCAGTTTCCAGAAATCTCTCAACCGAAAATACAACAACAACAAAGGCAACACTATGTTCTCACTCGCTCTTATCTTCTACTATGCTTGGTCTCAAACGATAACTCGCTTCTAATCTCAATTTTCTTTCTTTTAATCCATACTTCTGAATCAGTAAAATGATACGCCCTTAAGCTCTCGGTTCAGATTCGGTTTTTCCTTTTTTTTTTTAATTTATAGTTCTTTTATCTTTTTTCAAACGTGACAGTAACAGCAGGTATTGTCAATTTCATAGTTGGAGCAGCAAAAAAACAAAAGAAGCAAAATCTAGCTTCCAAATCATGTTTTCAAGCAATAAAATAGAGCAGTAGGCCAACAATCAATCATGAAGACATAAGAGTAATAGCATAGGCAGAGAAACTTACGACGGCAGGAGATTTCCCGATGTTTGTTGAAATTAAAGCTGACAAAGAAACCAGAAAACCAGAGGTAATAAGCTGTTTTTTTAATCCCTTATTCCTTTCTTCAAAATGATTATGAGCAAGATAGTTGTGATATTGAACAGAAGTGTGTTTGTTGACAGAAGTAGTGAAACTGAATGCTTGGAATAGCAGAGTGAGATTTTGTGTTTTTCTGTGTGTGTATTTCTTGAATTTTTGTGTGCTTGACAGTAGTTTTTGGGCCTCTTTCTATCTTCTGCCCTTCTCCTTATATCTCCGAAAGATGAAATTTTTGAGGGGGAAATCTTGATGTATTTGAATTGTTTTGAAGCATTCCTTTACTACTTTCTTGTGCAGGCTATTTGTATGTCCATTTTTGTGTAAATTTTGGACTGACATGGACTGTTTGTGGTAGACTTTTGCAGGGGACAGCAGCAGATTTTTGGACTATTAGTTTGGCCAGATACAAGGTTTTTTTGGCATGTTGTGGACAGGCACAAGGACAGCAGCAGCAGCAGGGCTGATTTGTGCAGTAAGTTTGGACAACAACTAGTGGTGAAGTTTGAAGATTGAGACAAAAGAAAAAGTTAGAGATTGGTGAATTAAAATAAGGGTTAAATAAGTTTTTGGTCCCTGTAAATATCTCAATTTTCGTTTTTAGTCCCTATAAAAAAAATGTCGACTTTTAGTCCCTATAAAATTACTGTTGAACTCACTTTTGGTCCCTGTAGAGGGACTAAAAGTGAATGAAAAAGTAATTTTATAGGGACTAAATGTCGACATTTTTTTTATAGGGACTAAAAACGAAAATTGAGATATTTATAGGGACCAAAAACTTATTTAACCCTTAAAATAAAGCTTAGGATTAGAATAAGTTGTGATGTAAACCCTTGTAACTTTGATGCATTTCCTTGATGTAATGATGATGATGGATTGTAACTTGCACGCTTGAATGAATTGAAATCAAAGGTTTATTTGAAACCTGTTGAATATATTTTTTTCATGTAATTCTTTAGAGTGTGTTTGGTAGTGAAGAGAAAGTCTAAAGAGAGAAATAAGTAAGAGAGTGTAAAAGAAGAGGAAAAGATGTGAGAAATTAAGAAGATTTTAGGTATTGTTTGTTATAAGAGAGCAAAAAGAGAGAGTGTAAAAGAAAAGGAAAAGATGTGAGAAATTAAGAAGATTTTAGGTATTGTTTGTTATAAGAGAGCAAAAAGAAATAGAAAGGAGAGAAATATAATAATTTATTGAAATGACAAAAATATCCTTACTTAAAACTTTACTTTATATATAAAAACAAAAAAAAAAATTAGCCTTCCATAATAATACTAATTTTTTTTAAATAAGTTACAATTGTTTAATATAATAATTAAAAATTTTGAACAAGTGAAATTAAGATCATAGCTTGATCTTTTCATAACTAATATCACTCACACCTTATTTTTTATATTAAAAACTTTATCAATAAAAAAAGAATATAAGTTAATTGAATGCAAGATCATAAATAGGTTTAACAAAACTATCTGAAACAAACGAAAGCTTTAATTTGCTGCAAAATGGTAGAACACTTAAACACGTTGGCATGAATGGAATGAAAACAGCTACTAGTATATATTAACAAATGATAATAAAAAGGGTAATATTAGATAAAAAAAAATAAAACACGCTTCTTCTGTCTTTCTTCACAGTTCCACGAAGAAAAAAAAAAGAGATGGGACCCACATAAAATTAGCATTTCTCTTTATCGTCTCTCCAAACCAAACAAGAGAAGTTTTATATTTCTCTTCAACTTCTCTCTCACTGACTTCTCTCTTACCAACTTCTCCTCAATCAAACATACCTTTAGTCTTTAATCAAATCACAAGTTAGATTGTGTAATTGATTTCAATTTGAATGTCATGGACATAATCTTGCAAATGATGTATGTTCTTGGAATTTAAATCTTGAAAATGATCTTATATAACAAGACTTTGCTTACAAATCCATGATGAATGCTCGAAATGATGAAGTTTTAAGGAAGCTTCCATCTTTAATACTTGAAAATTGATCTTAAGAATGATGGATGACACTAGAGATAGAAAACATCTTGAATACTTGAATTCAACCATGAAATGGCTATAACCTTGCGTGCTATTTAGATGAAATTCAAATGAAACCTCAATAATGGATTTTGCAAAACAAATTGAAATCCAAAGTTTTTGGTGAAATTCCAAAGAGAACAGCTTGTATCAATTGTTCACCATGCCTTGAATCTTAAGCAACAACACTAATCAGATAGAATCATGATACACATAAGTCTAATTGATTGATTGAGGAACAGATGAACAAATGCGCCTTAACACTTTGGTCAAAATCCCCACTTTGATTCCAATAATCACTAATCTTGATTTAAACGCGAGTGACTTGAATTATGAACAAGCAAAATCAATGAATCTTCAACCCAATTCCTGTTTCGTGAGCTATCTCAATGTAAGAATTAAGTGTCTTGAGAAAATGGTAAAAATTCTGCACGTTTGCGTCAGATGAATTGATAAAACTTCTCGCTGCTCAGACGCGCATAACTTTTTCACCGTTTATCGTATGACGACGATTCTCGCTGCTCAGACGCGCATAAATTTTTCACCGTTTATTGTATAACAAATATTCTCGCGGCCACGAGTCACAAATTTAGTCATCTTCGAATCGGCGTTGGTCCCGTTCCCAATTTTTCCGCTGATTCGCATTTCCCGAAAAAGCTCAAAAATAATAAAATTAAAGGCGTTTTTTACATTTCGCTCCCTCCACTATATAAACCTTTTCCCCTCTTTTTCTCTCATAACTTCAATTCTCCCAAAAAATATCAAAACTCTTATCACAATTCTAAAAGATCAAAAAAACTAAAAAAATCACCAAAAAGCCTCATCAATCTTCAAAAACAACATCACATCATCATCAAGAATTTCTCTCCGATCAACCTCCCTCCGCACAAGCATCGGCCAGTCGCTATGAACCAGTGCTGATCTCCCTCCGCCGTACATCGCGAAGATGCGGCTGACTTGCTCTTCACCGTGCATTATCGGCGAACATCTCTTTCTTCCGATCACATCATCACCGCGGTTTATTCTCTGGCTGTTATTTCTCTTGGTTCAAGTGTTGTCCAATTTCAATAAGTTCGTTTAGAATATTGTGTTGTGACTGATTCAACTAATAGTAATTGATAGAGTGGTTTGAGTTGCATAATCGATGTTAATCAATAATTGTGGTTGTTCATATGCTGTGGAATCAGAATTAGCGATGAATAGGTGTGGATGATTTGAGAATGATTTTGGATTAATTGCTAGAAATGTAGTTATGTCTTAGTTTAGGTGAAATTTATTGTAATTGGATTGATGTTATCGTGGTAATTTATGAATGAAATTGTCATAGAAAATGTGCACTCCAAGTGTATGAAAAAATGTGTATATGTTGAGAATTGCTTGGTCTTTATGTCAAAATATGTATGATTGAACACAATTCATGAGTGTGAACAAAATAGACAATGATGTAGTTGTTTTGATTGAATTTCATTTTTGTTATAGTGCAGAATTTTTAATGATTGATTGTTATAGCTTTCGATTGTTTTTTAAGTCATTAAAAAATGTAAAAAATGTGGACAATTGTTGGGAGCTTGTTTGATATTAGTAGTGCTGAAAGTTAATTGATCTTAATGTCATAGATAGCTAGCTAGAAGCACTCAATGTCTTGGTGGAAATAATTGAAACAATTGTTAGTTGTTGATGTTGTCGTGTTATTGTGTTGAAACCTGACTATAATGCAGAATTTTGGTGTTGTTTTTATGTTAAGGAAAAGCTGATAATACAGATTTTTTTTTTATTGGTGATTTTATGGAAATTTGGTTGCTTAGTGCTCACTTGAAAACTATATCATGAACCAATTTCAACTTGTGGATTTTTGTATGCTCTTTGAATCAATTGTTGTGAGGCATAATCTTGAGTTTGAAGGTGTTTTTATGGATTATTTAGGACTGTTATGGTATCAATATAGTGCAGAATTTTTACTTGTTCCATTTACACAACTTTGTCTATCTCATAACTCATGAAATTTGCCATTTTCTTACACTTTTGACATGAAATTTGGTGTATTTGATTGTTGATTGATTCTAAGTGATTACATGACATGTTTGGACGCTAATGATTGACATTTGAGCGGCTGCAACTTTCTGTTTCGCATACTATACTAATTTTGCTCAGTTCGTGCTTTGTGTGTGCGTCGTGTCGGCTTCGTTCCATTTTGTCATAACTTTTTATCTATGATGAGTTTTTGAGCATGCAAACAACGTTTTCCATATGAATTGATATTTTTGGGGCTGTTGGTGAGATTTATTTCCTGCTGTTTCGGTTAACTTTTTTTACCGTTTTCGCTACTGTCCCGTTTCGAAAATCGTGCCTCCAGGCCGATTTAATAAATTCCGACTGCTTATTTGAGTTCTTTGGCACGTTTTTAGCCTACCATGAAATTTTCGCTTAATTCCGACAAGTTTGTTTTTTACCGTTTTCTCCCGTTTTCAATGTTTCGGTGTGTCGTTAGACTTGTAAATATTTGTTTTGATTTCCATGTTACATATGTGTATATCTGTTTGACTTTTGTATATTTGTTTTGAAAAGTAATATGAAAAGGGGAAATGATATACAAAATTCAAACAGATATACATATGTAACATGGAAATCAAAACAAATATTTACAAGTCTAACGACACACCGAAACATTGAAAACCATAAATACCAATCTTGTCAAAATAAAGCGAAAATTTCATGGTAAGCTAAAAACGTGTCAAAAAACTCAAATATGCAGTCGGAATTTATTAAATCGGCCAGGAGGCACAATTTTCGAAACAGGACAGTAGCGAAAACGGTAAAAAAAGTCAACTGAAATAGAAAATAAACCTTACCAACAGCTCAAAAAATATAAATTCATATGGAAAACATTATTTGCATGCTCAAAAACTCATCATAGATCAAAAGTTATGACAAAATTGAACGAAGCCGACACGACGCGCACACAACACAAACTGAACAAAATGAGTATAGTATGCGAAACAGAAAGTTGCAGCAGCTCAAATGTCAATCATTAGCGTCCAAACATGTCATGTAATCACTTAGAATCAATCAACAATCAAATGCACCATGTTTCATGTCAAAAGGTAAGAAAATGGCAAATTTTATGAGTTATGAGATAGACAAAGTTGTGTAAATGGAACAAGTAAAAATTCTGCACTATATTGAAACCATAAAAGTCCCAAATAATCCGTAAAAACACCTTCAAACTCAAGATTATGTCTCACAACAATTGATTCAAAGAGCATACAAAAATCCACAAGTTGAAATTGGTTCATGATATGATTTTCAAGTGAGCACTAAGCAACCAAATTTTCACAAAATCACCAATAAAAAAATCTACATTATCAGCTTTTCCTCAACTTAAAAACAACACCAAAATTCTGCATTATAGTCAGGTTTCAACACAACAACATCAACAAGTAACAATTATTTCAATTATTTTCACCAAGACATTGAGTGCTTCTAGCTAGCTATCTATGACATTAAGATCAATTAACTTTCAGCACTACTAATATCAAACAAGCTCCCAACAATTGTCCACATTTTTTACATTTTTTAATGACTTAAAAAACAATAGAAAGCTATAACAATCAATTATTAAAAATTCTGCACTATAACAAAAATGAAATTCAATCAAAACAACTACATCATTGTCTATTTTGTTCACACTCATGAATTGTGTTCAATCATACATATTTTGACATTAAGACCAAGTAATTCTCAGCATATACACATTTTTTCATACACTTGGAATGCACATTTTCTATGACAATTTCATTCATAAATCACCACGATAACATCAATCCAATTACAACAAATTTCACCTAAACTAAGACACAACTACATTTCTAGCAATTAATCCAAAATCATTCTCAAATCATCCACACCTATTCATCGCTAATTCTGATTCCACAGCATATGAACAACCATAATTATTTATTAACATCGATTATGCAACTCAAACCACTCTATCAATTACTATTAGCTGAATCAATCACAACACAATATGCTAAACTTATCAAAATTGGACAACACTTAAACCAAGAGAAATAGCAGCCGGAGAAGAGACCGCGGTGATCATGTGATCGGAAGAAAGAGACGTTCGCCGGCAACGTGCGGTGAAGAGCAAGTCAGCCGCGTCTTCGTGATGTACGACGGAGGGAGATCGGAGAGCGATTCTTGATGATGATGTGATGTTGTTCTTGAAGATTGATGAAGATAGAGGAGGCTTTTTGGTGATTTTTTAGTTTTTTTAATCTTTGTGAATTGAGAGAGAATTGAGAGAAGAGTTTTGATATTTTTTGGGAGAATTAAAGTTGTGAGAGAAAAAGAGGGGAAAATGTTTATATAGTGGAGGTAGCGAAATGTCAAAAATGCCCCTAATTTTATTATTTTTGAGCTTTTTTATGGAAACGTGAATCGGCGGAAAAATTGGGAACGAGACCAACGCTGATTCGAAGATGACTAAATTTGTGACTCGTGGCCGCGAGAATCGTCGTCATACGATAAACAGTGAAAAAGTTATTCGCGTCTAAGCAGCGAGAATCGTCGTCATACAATAAACGGTGAAAAAGTTATACGCGTCTGAGCAGCGATAATTTGTATTAGTTCATCTGGCGCAAACATGCATAATTTTGTGAGTACCGCTCAAAGAACTCAATAAAACTCCATCTTCGGTTTGAAATCTGAATGGGTGTATGTGAAGAAGAATCAAAGCCAACAAAATTTCGGAGAGAATGCCACCCGAATGGAATTCATATGATAAAAATTGAATAAATATGAATTTTCAAACTTGCTGCGACATACCCGAAAACACATTTTTCCTTGTAAAATCATGACGATCTTCAAAATGCAGGGTATTTTCGGTACATAATCGGTCAACGAGCCAAACATACGAAATGTTGGGGATAATAGCACCGAGCTGCAGTTAAAATTTTGAGCAAACCAGACAAGCGGATCATGAGATATGAATTTTTGAGCGTCCAGGAAACTATAGTGCAATAAATCCGAAATATCGGAAACAAATACTTTTCACCACTTTCCTTTATGAATTTGCTCTCGGTCAGAACACAAAAGATATAGAGAATGGCAAAAAAACTCCTAACAACGCGGGAGTTAAACACATATCACCTTCCAGGCGCGAGTTACTATTTTTGTGTTGTTTATCGTATAACAGAGTTTTGTAACGCATTTTCTCAAAACTACTTGAACAATTCAATAATTTTCTTCAATTTTCGAATGACGAAATAAATGTCCTTTATAACTTATGGCACGGATAAAGAAGACAAATTTTGGGGTGCAACAGTTAGATGAATTAAAAAAGAGAAGAAAAATTAGTTAAAGTGTTAGGTTTTTTTTTTTTTGACAGAAAAAGAAGGGCAAGAGTGTAATTAGACTCTGCCACGTGACAGAGGTAGTTAGAACTATTATGAATGTCGGCTGGATGTTCTAAGTTAGCTAGATTGTTAGTTTATGTGGTTACTTGAATGGCAGGTTTTTGGCATTTTGAAATAAAAATGGAGGGAGTTTTTGAACAAGGGGAATTTGGTAAGAACACCTATGCCCACGTGGCAGAGGTAGTGAGCTTGCAGTTGGTTATGTTAGTTGAAGAGTGGGTATAGGTTAGAGATTGAAGTTAAAAACTGATGGGTACACTATGCAGTTTGGAAACGGTTATCAGGATTAAAATTCTAAGATTATAAAATTCTAAGGTTATCAACTTATCAAGATTAAAATTCTAAAATTACTTAATTGTATAACCCTAGAGTTATTTATATTTTATATACCAAAAAGGGCAACACTATGTTCTCAATCGCTCTTATTTTCTACTATGCTTGGTCTCAAACGATAACTCACTTCTAATCTCAAATTTCTTTCTTTTAATCCATACTTCTGAATCAGTAAAATGATACGCCCTTAAGCTCTCGGTTCAGATTCGGTTTTTCCTTTTTTTTTTTTAATTTATCGTTCTTTTATCTTTTTTCAAACGTGACGGTAACAGCAGGTATTGTCAATGGTTCGAGCAGCGGAAAAAAAAAGCAAAATCTAGCTTCTAAATCATGTTTTCAAACGAGCAATAAAATAGAGCAGCAGGCCAACTATAATCATGAAGACATAAGAGTAATAGCATAGGCAGAGAAACTTACCGACGGCAGGAGATTTCCCGGTGTTTGTTGAAATTAAAGCTGACAAAGAAACCATAAAGCCAGAGGTAATAAGCTGTTTTTTTAATCCATTCTTCCTTTCTTCAAAATGATTATGAGCAAGATAGTTGTGATATTGAACAGAAGTGTGTTTGTTGACAGAAGCAGTGAAACTGAATGCTTGGAATAGCAGAGTGAGATTTTGTGTTTTTCTGTGTGTGTATTTCTTGAATTTTTGTGTGCTTGACAGTAGTTTTTGGGCCTCTTTCTGTCTTCTGCCCTTCTCCTTATATCTCCGAAAGATGAAATTTTTGAGGGATTTTTGAGGGGGAAATCTTGATGTATTTGAATTGTTTTGAAGCATTCCTTTACTACTTTCTTGTGCAGGCTATTTGTATGTCCATTTTTGTGTAAATTTTGGACTGACATGGACTGTTTGTGGTAGACCTTTGCAGGGGACAGCAGCAGATTTTTGGACTATTGGTTTGGCCAGAAAAAAATCCAGAAACAAAGAAGAAATATATTGGTTGTGAACTTTTGTCGAACACTTTGCGATCAAGGTGACAACTGAACAATGTCATCTTCTTTATGCTACTTCTCTTTATTCTCTTTAATCTCAGCCAAATAAGTTGTATATTACCACACACAATATAACAACAGAAAAACATAAGCTACAACGAAAATATTATTCAGAAATAGCATGCAAGTAGTTTCTAAAATGCAAACCATATACTTACCTTCAACGTGTAACTTTTAGAAATTTAAACCAAAAACCAGTATTTTAAAATCCAACATGTTAATTTGATTAGTTCACACCAGGTGTGTTAAGGGGACTTCATTTTTGTTCTAAGAGGTTACATTACATGTTATTAATATGCATACAATGCAGATGTACTATGCTACTGACATAAGTTCAAACCTATATAGTGTTTCTTAGCCAAAGCAATGTGCCACTTGGTCTTTTAATAGGCTTTTAAAATACTTTCAAAACAAACAACAAATATTATGCGTTCTAGTGTTGCGTGCACATACTGCTAGGAAGTTTAAATTATGCAAGGGAGTAATACAGGCAAGTAATCACATGCATAAAAATTGTCAGAAAAAAGCACATATACATAGACAAATACATAGACAAGTGAAGCAAGTCCTTAATAAGATCCAAATAAAACATGAAAATTGGTTTCTTTTCCCATTGTCCCTCCATAAGCATGCCACTGACATAGAAAATATATTTTACAAAAATTGCTATCGTTGTTGTTGCTAGTATCATGTACCTGAGATAGAAATATATACTATGTTTAAACAACACGAACAGGTAAACTATATTCAAACCCCATATTTTATTACATTATAAAGAGTATTATTCCTAATTGATAGAAATGTTAACTTCTAGATACCACAGAAAGCACCAAATAACATATACATGTGAGACTGTGTATAAATTCAACATGTTGTGTATAACTTTCAACTATAATGAAATTTCTAATATATTAACATGTACTTGTTTAATTTGTTCCATATAACAGAATTTAAAGTAAAACATTCTCATCCAACCAAAAATCATGTTATTAACAATGTCACAAAATATTTGCAAAGAAAATAAGGAACAATTAGGGAAATTCTCCTAAGTTTATTCATTGGCATTTTAGAAACTTTTTAATAGAATACCACAACATTTGAACAAAGGTTTTGGTGAGAAATGGAGGTGGACCTGTTTCGTGTAATCCTTCCATTAGTTTTGGTTTAAGACTTGAATTGGAAGAGGAAGATGAACTTCAAGATGAACCAGCATTTATATAGGCTAAAAAGAAGGACAATGTTGGGAGTCGATGCATTAAAATTATTGTTTTTAAG
This sequence comes from Vicia villosa, assembly GCF_029867415.1. NCBI lineage: Eukaryota > Viridiplantae > Streptophyta > Magnoliopsida > Fabales > Fabaceae > Vicia > Vicia villosa. The sequence continues at coordinate 178,980,242 of NC_081181.1, forward strand.
TTATTTAAAGGGGGTTTAAAACCTCCGCAATCTGTATTTTTTTATAGTTTTGACTTTACCTTAAGTGGCGTCATACGTGGCGTGCCACGTAAGCCTCCGTTAGTGCAATCTAACGGGAGAGACCAAAAATCGTGACGGAAAATTTTGGAAGGACCAAAGTTCGACGAAATTTTTTGTATGGACTAAAATTGAAGGGTGCCTTATTTATAGGGACTAGAAACTTATTTAACCCAAAAAAGAATTTAAGTTAATTAAATGCAAGATCATAAATGGGTTATACAAACTATCTGAAACAAACGAAGATCTTAACTGCTGCAATACTTTTTTTTTTTAAAATGCCACGTGGGCAACAAATACACAGTCAGCACGCCACTTAGGCAAGATTCTAAAAATCTTGGTTAAAAAAATGGAACAGGGACTTTAATGATGGATTTTTTTTAAGGTCTGGGCCAAAAAAGGTTTTTTAGAGGGTAAATCAAAACACGCATATATGGCAGGGGGCAAAAGTCATTTAACCCTTTAAAATATTACTAATTCCCACCTATACCACAAACATAGCATAAACAAACATTTCAATTCTCACTCCAAGTTACATCATATGTTCAGACCGAATTGATTCCCCACTCCAATTTACCTTCATATGCTCAAACCAAATTGATTCTTAATTTGAATCACTCCCAATGCATCGGTTACCACAAATCGACCCTTTGAATTTCTTTCAGCACTGATTTTTGCAAATCCATTACTTCCCCAGTCAAGACCATAAGAATTTTGTATCACCCAGTAGTTCTTCCATTTATTTTCAATTTTCCGCCTCCCGTGGCCAATGATAATGTTGGAGTTCATGCCGTTTTAATTTCCTTCTTGGCAAACAATAAACATATCCCTGCACATTTTACAAAATAATAATATAAAAATAAATCGACATTAATATAAAAAAATTCAGTAGGTAGTGGGATTAAGTTATTTACCCATGAGAAATTCATGAAACTATATGTACAATGTACCGAAGCAACAACTGGACCATACTTGTTTAAGTGCCTTCTTACTTCGTTGTGATATAGATATCTAAATTTGTGCACTTTCACTATAACCTTATTTCTTGAGTAGTTGCAAGTTTTATACCATCCGTTATAAGGGCAACTATGTTCAGAGATGCACCAGAAGCTTTCATGAATTGAAAGATTCGGCTCATAGTTCGCCCTTTCGATTTTTAACTAAATGGTTATAAATATACTGAGTATATATTTTTATTTTGTTTCCAGTTTTAAAATGGTACATTGCTTCAACAACGACATTCGCCGCAAATGCGTAACAAGTTGAAGCATCAACTTGATTGCACACCTAATTCATATGAAACCTCCAATTTTTGGAGATAAGTTGATCCTCCATAGGAATACCTAATTAGATTTGAAAATGTGCCATATTCCCAGTGAGTCATACATTAATCTATCAAGGAAATGTATCCTCCAAAGCTACGCAAAATGCATCATAATCCATAATCAAACACTACCAAGCACACACATTTGATCAGAACACACAAAAAGAAACTTAGCATGAACTTTATGGAACAATAGTATAGAAAGAGAAGATCAAAAATAAAACTGAAAAGGAAATGCAAAAATAATTCTCAATTAACAAAACAGGGATGCATAATATAATCCAGGAATGCATTATATCCAGTTAATTGCCACGAAACGGGCTTAAGGTGGGGTGTTATCAGCAAGTGTGTTGACCCCAAATGTGTTTCTGTCCATTATCTCAGTATTTTTTTAATATTTTTAATTCAAATAGCAGACAAATGAATAAAACAAAATAAAATATGAGGTGGGTTAGTGATATATCAGGACTAGGTGTGTTTATGGTTCATTAATTGCATTGAACCAAACCACATTTATGGTTCGGTTCAGTTTGCATTAAACATTTCAAAAAAAAATTCAATTAATTGTTAAAATGGTTTCAATTTAAAACTAGTTTTGAACCAGTTAATATTTATAAACTAGTTTATAATCAGTTTGCAATTTAAAACCAATTTTATGTTTTGAACTCCTTTAAAACCAATTTATTAATTTCATAAAAAAATTATATTAAAAGACGATATTTTCATAATATTTATTTTCAGGAAAAAATATTTTTCGGAAAAACAAAAAATTGAGTTTTTTGAAAATACAAAAAAAGTAAATTTTTTCAGAAATACAAAAATCGAGTTTTTTTTTTCGGAAATACGAAAAAAAATAAGTTTTTTGGAAAATAAAAAAAAAATCAATTTTTTGGAAAAACGGAAAAAACTGTATTTTTTTCGAAAATTCAAAAAACTTAGCATGAACTTTATGGGACAATAACATAGAAAGAGAAGATAAAAATAAAATTGAAAAGGAAATGCAAAAATAATTCTCAAATATCCAATTAATTGCCACGAAACGAGCTTAAGGTGGGGTGTTATCAGCAAGTGCATTGAGCCCAAATGTGTTTCAGTCAATTTTCTCAATATCTCTTTTTTCTTTTTTTATATTTAAATATCAGACAAATTAATAACACAATAAAATATGAGGTGGGTTAGTTTAGAATCAGTTTTATGTTTTGAACTCTTTTAAAACCAATTTATTAATTTCATAAAAAAATTATATTAAAAGACGATATTTTCATAATATTTATTTTCACACAAAAATATTTTTCGGAAAAACAAAAAATCGAGTTTTTTTAGAAAAACACAAAAATTAAGTTTTTTGAAAATACAAAAAATCAATATTTTGAAAAAAAGGAAAAAATTGATTTTTTTTCAAAATTTCAAAAAATCGAGTTTTTTTGGAAATACAAAAAAAAAAAAGTTTTTTCAGCAAAAACAAAAAGTAAAGTTTTTTGGAAATACAAAAATCAAGTTTTTAAGAAATACAAGAAATTGATTTTTTTCAAAAAAACAAAATATCAAGTTTTTTTCGAGATAAAGAAAAAACCGAGTTTTTCGTTTTTTTATTGTTGTTTACATTTTTTTTTAAAATTCAATATTTTTAGTATGCTGTTAAATCAATTTACTGTAATGTTTTTTATTTATAAATTTTAGAATTAGAGAAAATAAGGTATGCAATGTTGGCTCGTCACCTCATTCACTAAGTTTATGTCTTGCATCACATTCAACATCTCAACTAGAACCCATCACTTGTTGGCTCTTCTTTCTTCTACTTATCCAATTTCTTTAAGGTTTTGGGTGATTGGTTTGTGGTTTGTTCCTTCCATTAATTGAGGTTTAATTTTTGTACGGTTTTAAGTGATTGTTTTATGGTTTGTTTCTAGAATTAATTTAGGGTTTTAAGTGATAAGTTTTTTCATTATGTGTTTTTTAACCTTTTCTTGAAAGATGTTATCTTGGAAGAGGTTTTTTCATTCCCTTCTACCAACATATGCTCCCGTGCGAGTGATGTTACAATTGTGAATAAAACGAATTTACTACTAATGTAGTGGAACCTGGATCCTCTACAGTTGTAGCACGATATTATTGCCATAAAGGATCCAATTTCAACGATACATCACAAATTAGGTTGATGATAAATGCTTATTCAATTTGTTTCGCTAATCGATTGACATTTTGATCTTATGCTTAGCTTGATGGTGAAGACACTACAATATTATGACATGTGTTGGCTATAATGAATTAGACAGATGCATTGATTTTATTTGAACATTAATATATTTTTTTGCTTTATCTTTGATGGATTTATATTTATCACTTTGTGCACTTTTAGGATTTATTTTGTTTACATTACTATTAGGCCCGTTTGGTGCGCATGATATGATAGAGACATGATAGAATATCAAGCAGGATAACGATAGGATATGATACATACATGATAAGACTTATCCTATCATGTGTTTGGTTGACACAAGATAACAGATAATGTATATATATATATATATATATATATATATATATATATATATATATATATATATACACACACACACACACACACACACACACACGAGAATTCATGATCTTTTTCAAGAAAAATTAAAATTATGAGGTGTCAAAGTTTAATTTGACACCAAATCTCAACCGTTAAAATAATTGATCAAACGGTGATAATAAATGTAATAAAATAATAGTAAAAAAATGTTTAGCATATTTTTCTCCTAAAAAATAGACTATTTACTATCACCGTTTGATCAATTATTTTAACGGTTGAGATTTGGTGTCAAATCAAACTTTGACACCTTGGTGTCATTTGATCATCTCTCTCTCTCTCTCTCTCTCTCTCTCTATATATATATATATATATATATATATATATATATATATATATATATATATATATATATGATAAAATTACCCTTGCAAGAACATATATTTAATTTGATAAAAAAATAAAATTAAAATTCATATTCTTAAAATTTTAATAATTATTTTATTTTTAAATATTCTAATTTTTTTATTATATATAATTATTAATATTTTTAATTTAATATCAAATTAATTTTATTTATATTTTGTCATATTTAATTTTTTATTTTAAATTGTATTTTATAGTGGTAAATTAGTAAATCATTTTCTTATCCTATCCTGCCGGATTCTAACCCAACTCATATTTAGGATAACAATTTGAACTAGTGAGGCAGGATAGGATAAATTTCAGGATTAACTTATCCTATCATGTTGTGTCAGCAAACACTGAATTGAGATAGGATATGATACTGTTATCCTATCTTGTCTTTTATCCTGCGCACCAAACAGACCCTTAATGTTTATGTACGATATAGAAGAAGTACAACATCACATTTTTGTTTTGTTTTTTATCAGGTTGGCTTGTGGCTTCATAATGCTTTTGTTCACATGACTATTTGGTGCTACCATACTCACTGGCATGATGTGTTTTACTTGTTGGACGGGTCGCACAAGGCGGAAGGTGTAAATTTACTATTTATTACTAACATGTGATTCTCCGATGTAAGAGGTTGAAAAAGTTTTTAAGTCAAAATTGATACTGAAATACAGCTCGAGTCATAGCATTATATTTCATGTAGAAGAGTTGATATTATGTTGAAGTACTCTTCAATACAATGGTATAATTTATCTTTATATTTACTTAAGACTCTTGAAAAAATATATATATAGTCTATTTCCTATGTTCTGAATATGCCTTTTTTTAATTTCTTTTATCATTAACCGGTTCGGGGGCGAGTTCTGGCATCAAGTGGTTCCATCTCACTCCCGATCGCACTTGCGGGGGATTGAACCGTGGTTCTCCCTACCAAGTCCAGCGTCAATCACCACTGGACCAACTAACGATTGGTCATACTTTATATGATTTGACTAATATGATAATTGTTAGCTTATTAATTTCATTGTTTAATTTGATACAATCTTGGTACGAAAGATTCCTAAGGACCCTCGAAATCTTTGGATGCTGCTAGTGTTATAAATGGTCCAAAACTTTTGTCCGTGCATATATAGGGTGAACCTCTTTAATAAACTTCCTAATCTTTTATGTCTGAATTGTTATATGGAGCTAATAGAAATTTGTCAAAGGTCAGTGTTTCTCATTTCCATTGTTATCCAAAGAATGCTTACATATCCTCATATCTATAGCTTTTGATCTCTCTTGCATATATGATGATACTCCCTTATCTTTTCTTAATAATGTTATTTTATAAAATAATGTTCAACTCTCATTTGTCAAACATTCTTTTTCAATTTTTGTAATATCAACATGCCCAAATGCTTCTCCTTGTAGCTACTGTCATCTCAATATTTTTAGTTGACAAGTATGGTAGAAGAAACTTATTTCTATGAAGCTACATTAGAAATTTTATAGCTATAATTATTTCAGGTTAGTTTTGAATTTTGATATATTCCTTAGTTAAGTTATGTTTGATGTTGAGAAATGTCTTTGTCTTTATTAATTGAATTATGGATCACATATGTCTCAATATATTTTTAATGTACTAGTTCACATTTAATCATTGGTTAGTTTTTTTAAAAATTAATATATTTTGTGGGGGATACAAACCTCCATAATATGTTTTAAATTAAATTTAATATAAATAACGACAGTTTGAAACCGTCGTAATCAAAATTAAAAAAAGAATTCAAACTAAAATTCACGATGATTTGTAACAGTCGCTACTTACAATTTATGACAGTTTACTACACGTCGTGATTGATAACAACGGTTGGAGTGGCGGTTTTAGCAACACAGTTACACAACAGTCGCGTCTTGTAACTTGTGGCGGTTAAAACCGTCGTAATCTGCCAAAACTAACCATCGCAATTTGCTAATTTTTTGTAGTGGAGTTTCGTAGAATTGATTTTGACATAATTGAGTTCAACATAATTGATTTATGTTTGGATAATTTTATGCAAAGGTGGGTTAAACAATATGTTTCAGTGTAAAGATTTCTCATAATCAATTCTGAAGGTAGAAGCTACAAATTTTAACTTCAAGTAGAATAAATTCTGGAGCCATAATCAATTCTACTTTTAAAAAAAACCAAACACCTTAAAATCACTTAGAATCAATTCTACATCTCTATAATTTATTATGGGTCTTGTAGAAGTGGAACCAAACATTCACTTCATCACGATGAAATTGCGATATGTATAAGTTGGTCACATGATTATGATTGGTTAATATCAGAACAAAATAATTCAATGATATTATTTTGAATATACAAATACCAATCTCTTTTAATAGAAGTAAAGAGTTATGACCTAATGGGCCTTACTAAAGATCCAAACTTAAACTACTAATAACATAAAAAATAACAAAATGATAAAACTAATTATTTATAACACTCCCCTTCAAGCTAGTGAGTGTATATCTATCATTCAGAGCTTGAAAGTAATTTCTTCAAAGTTATTATTGTTATGACCTTTGTAACAATCCAATTTTTATTTCAATATATATTTATCAGGTGTTTATTTTTATTAATTATTATTTATGTGATAATTAATTATTTGGTGTGTTTTGTGATTATTTGAATGTATGTGGTATTTGAATAGTTGAGTAGATGTGTTCAGATTAGTAATTAGCTGATGAGCCTAATTAATTAGAATGTGAGACTGGGTGAGTTAAGCCCAAATAACAAAATAGAGTTAGTAAAGGTGTTATGTTAGAAAACTCTAAATTAGAGAAATAGAAATAAAAGAGGCTAGAAGAAAAGAGAATAAAAGAGAAAAAGAGGAGATTCTTGAAGAAGAATGACTAGAGATTCCATCTGAGCCAAGGTAAGAGTGTGAATCCAAGTGATTATGGGTAGATATAATTGGGTAATGTATGTGAGGTTAGAAAATGCATAATTTAGGATTGATAGTTTACTTTCATGAGTGTTGTCTTAGAATTGGTATGTTAATCCATAAATGATGTGAAATCTAACTTGTTATAATTATTCTATGTATGATTCTATGAATGGGTATGAAAATAACATATGGTTTGGTGTATGCATGTTGATTTTGTGAAATCCTAACTTTAGAGATTATGATAGAAACCATGAATTTGATTTGTGAGTTATGTATTGATGTTCATCATTGATTATGTGTGTTATATATGTGATATAAGCGCGAAATTTGTGATAAAATCTGAACTAGAACTGATTTTGGGTGAAATGGGGAAAAATAGGTTTGCTATCAACGCAATAGAAATTCTGCAGAGGGCACGTCGCGCGGTGTAGGGCGCGCAACACGCTTATGAAAATTTGGCAATCCTTTTGGCAGAAGGTAGCGTGCGTCACGAGGGAATTAGGGCGCGTATTGTGGCCTGTAGCTGAAAAATGAATATTTTATTTTTGTGAATTTTGTGGAATTGCTTGCCATTGATTTATGAATAACTATCATGAGTTTTGATTAATTGTTTGGCATGTAGTGAGTGATTTATGATTGGATTTACATGAAAACATGATACTTGAAATATGTATGTATTATGATGTGAATTGATGGATAATGATGCAATACATGTTATACTATGTTTGAATACATGTGATTAAATGTTGTGTGCTAATTGACGCATTGTCTGGGATTGAAGTCATGTTGTGTAATGTCGGAAGAGATTTGATTGTATATTTTAAGAGGTTGAGATCATCTTATTTGAATGAGTCTTGTTTGTTGCACACTTACACTAGCGCGAGTCTTTGAAAGAGGCAATGTCAGGTAATCTTGCGAAGATTATTTGCTTGTCTCAAACCTAATACCGGATGAGGTTTGAAAGCTTAACGCCAAATGGAGCTTTAAAGGTGGTTATCTAGTCCTAGAGATGGACAATCAACTTGCCAGAAAAGGTAAAAGAGGGGTCCACATGCATATCGCATTGAGTATACATATGATGATCTTGATGATTAAATGTGATTACTTGATTTGAGGAGCTATGTTGTATGAGATGAACATGTGGTTCATGATAAAATAAATATAAGGTATATTTATGTGAAGAGTGGTGATTTTTTGGAATGTATTGTTGTTGTATTGATGTATTTCCTATTATTATGTTTATCTATAATGATTTGAATTTTCACACTTTTGTTAGAATGATGTTCTATTGCGACATCGCTCAGATACCGAGGATAGTGGTGCTTCGGAGGAGGTCTAGCTTGTTGGTTTAGATCTCTTGTAGTGTGTCTTGACTAGGTAGTCATATTGTGCTCTAGTCAATGTAACACTTGGGATTTTGGGTTTATTATCTTTGAATTGATGATATGAGATATTATTTTACTCATATGTATTTCTTATTTTGGATATGTTATATTTGATGTGCGGCTTTGAGCCAAGATATTATGACATGGTGGGTGATGTATGAGAATCACCCGAGTTTACCATTTTATTGAGGAGACAATTATTCCATTGTAGCTTTGCATGTTTTGTTTTGAATCTTTAATTCTGTGTTACTCGTATGTGACCATTGCATGTTAAAGTATTGTTTTTGGAAATAGTGTGTGTAATGTCCTCATGTGATGCATGTTTATTTACTCTGAATTTTGCAAATGTATGCTTTAATTAGTAGTCTAGATTTGGGGGTGTTACACCCTTTCGTCAGAAGATCTTCAAGATTGCCTTGGGAGGACACATATGAAGTGCAAATAAGGCCAATGTCTACTTTTTTTAATGAAGTGTCTATCAGCTTTAATATGTTTGGTTATGTCATTTTGCACTTGGTTATGAGCTATATTTATTGCAAACTTATTATCATAATAAAGTTTCATCGGTTCATCACACTTTATCCTCAAATCTTCTAAGATTGATTTTGGCCATATTAATTCACATGTTCCTTGTGCCATTGCCCTAAACTATGATTCAACACTAAACTTGGATACTACATATTATTTCTTACTTTTCCAAGTCACAAGATTTCCATATAGGAAAGTGCAATAGCCTATAGTTGATCTCCTATCCATAATTGGCCATAAATAGTCAACACCAATATTTGCTTTAAGACCCACACTTCAATTTATTTCAAGCAAAATTCCTTTACCAGGTGTTCCTTTCAAATATTGTACAATTCAAAGTGCAACTTGTAAGTGAATCTCTTTTGGTTGGTGCTTGAATTGGCTGACTAAGCTAACACCAAAAGCAACATCAAGTCTAATATGTGAGAGGTATGTAAGTTTTTTTGACTAATCTCTGATACATTTCCTTACCAACAAGAATATATTTTTCTGCATTTCTCAAATTTACACTTGGATTAACTGGTGTATTTGCAGGCTGGCATGCTATCTTTCCAGTTTTATGCAGAAGATTAGTAATGTATTGCTGTTGAGATATGAAAATTCCTTTCTTAGAGTGGGCAACTTCAATTCCCATAAAGTATTTAAATTTTCTCGATGATTTAATCTCTAATTCCCTGGTTAAGTGTATATCTAAAAATTCTCGTCCTTCCTCATCATTATCTATGACTATAATATCACCCATATATACCAATAACACAGTTACTCCCCCTGTTTCAGAATGTCTGATAAATAAGATATGATCTTCTTGCCTTTGTTTGAAGCCCAAACCTATCATAACTTTAATGAATCTTCCAAACCATGTTTGTGGCAATTACTTTAACTCATGTAAAGATTTTTTTATCTTACACACGTGTTGGTGGTAGTATGTTCACGGAACCCAGGAGGTACATCCTTGTACATTTCTTCTTCGAGTTCACCATGAAGGAATTCATTCTTCACATAAAATTGGTTTACATTCTGATTAAAATTTGCTATTAAAGATAATATCACCCTAACTGTATTCATTTTTGCGAGTGGAGCAAATATATATGAATAATCTACTCCATAGGTTTGAGTGAATCCTTTGGCTACCAATCTTGCCTTGTACCTCTCAATCGATTCACCTACCTTATATTTAATACTGTATACCCACTTGCACTCTACAAGTTTCTTTCCCAGATGTAAAGAAACCAATTCCCAAGTATTGTTATTTTCCAGTGCCTCCATCTCCAAATCCATTGATTATTTCCATTTTATTTCAGATAACGCCTCAGATAGAGAGGTAGGTAGTTTTATAGTGTTCAGATTTGTAAGGAAGATTTAATGGGTAGGTGAAACATGTTCAAAACTTAGGTAGTTGGATAGAGGGTAAAATGGTTGTTTGGTACAATTTCTGGTATATTTCCTAAGGAAAATTGGAAGATGTAAATCTTTATAGTGTGATGGTAATGGTGGTGTATTTGAATTGGATTATGGTTCCTGTTCATGAGAAAATTCAAAAATTGAAGCACAAGGGTTAGAATTTACTTCATGTAATGTCGGGTCAAGCTTTTGGATATGAGTAGATTCATGAATGGTTCCTTCTTGTATATACTAAATTCTTCCTATATCTTGCATCAGTTTCATCTTTTTCAGAATCACGTCCAAGTTCAAGAGTAAGGCTAGTAAGTATAAGGGGCCCATCTTCCATATTTACATTCTCGCCTTAAAGATGAGTTTGAAGAAAGTAACTTTCTTATTCATGGAAAGTGACGTCTCGATAGACAAAGAACTTGTGAGATGGTGAATGATAACTTTTGTAACCTTTTTGGGTGGAAGAATATCCTATAAAGACACACTTTAAGACTTTAGGATCAAGTTCCCCTATACCATCACTATGAACATGGATGAATGATGTACACCCAAATATTCTAGGAGTGAGGTTACCAGAGATAGACACATTAGGATAGAACGAGGATAATACTTCCATAGGAGTTTTGGAAGCAAGGACAATAAAGGCAAACGATTTATAAGATACAATGTAGTTAAAACTGCCTCTCCCCAATATTTCTCAGGAACTTTATTTTGAAATATCATAGCACGTGTTTGGTCTAACAAATGTCCATTTTTCTTCCAACAACACTATTTTGTTGGGATGTTTTAACACGTGAAGACTAATGAATGATACATTCGTTTTGGCACAACGAGATAATATTATGATTAAAATAATCCTTGGAATTACCAGGCCGAATTCTCTTAATACTCATACCAAATTGATTTTTAACCATAGAGAGAAATTGAGGAACCACATGACTAACTTCAGATTTTTGTTTAAGTAAGTAGACCCAAGTAACTCGAGTACAATCATCAATAAAGGTGATAAACCAATGGGCACCTGAAATATTAAATAGACCCACACATCTATATGAACTAGATAAAACAAAAAAAGTAGTCATTTTATTACTAACAGAGAAAGGTACACGCTTGTGATATGCCTCTTGAGATAAGCATAACTTCGACTTCTTTCTATCTCTTCGAATGTCAATTCCAAGAATTCTGGAAGCAGCTCCCAGATCCTTCATATCGAACTCCTTATTGAGTTCAGCCTTCACCCTCATCACATCTTCAACATTGTTGCTTGCTATGAGAATATGATCCACATAAAGCAACAAAATAACAAATGAATTACCAGGTCGAAATCTGAAGTAAACGCAGTGGTCGAACTGACTTCTAATGAAACTTATGCGTGCCATGAACTTGTCGAATCTCCTATTCCACTGTCGAGGAGATTGTTTCAGCCCATACAAAGATCTCTTTAACTTGCACACATAATCTTCCTTCCCTTTTTCGACATACCCTTCAGGTTGCCTCATCAGGATCGTTTCATCTAGATCACCATACAAGAACGCAGTATTCACATCCATCTATTCCAGTTCAAGATCGAACTGTGCCACCATGGCAAGCAACATTCGAATGGACCTATGCTTCACAACAGGAGAAAACACATCATTGAAGTCGACACCTTCTTTCTGAGTGAAACCCCTTGCAACTAACCTTGCCTTGTATCTTTTCGACGTCACTCCTTCAATTCCTTCCTTAACTTTGAAAATCCATTTACAGCTGACTAACCTTGCCCTAACAGGTTTCTTGATCAGTTCCCAAGTATGATTATCATGAAGAGATTTCATCTCATCATCCATGGCCTTCAGCCATTCAATCTTATTTTGACTCGTCATAACTTCCTTATAGTCTCTAGGTTCTTCGTCTAGAACCTCACTTGTAGAGATTAAGGCATAAGCTATAAGATCTGCATACCCAAGCTTCTGAGGTGCCTTTATGACTCTTCTCGACCTATCTCTCGATAATAGGTAGTCATCGTCAGTTTCCTCAACTTCCTCAGCATCTTCTGCTTCTTCTTCGACTTCATCAGGGATATGCAATTCAACATCAACATGCTCCACCTCAACAGGAATCTCTACCTGTTCTAGCTCTTCGTCAGATGTTTCTGTACTTCGACCAACATCATTAGTTTTCTTAAAAGCCATTTCAGCTTCATTGAAAATTACATCTCGACTGGTGATACACCTCCTATGACCTGGCTCTAGGCACCATAGCCTATAAGCTTTGACTCCTTCTGGGTATCCCATGAACATACATTTCAGAGCTCTAGGTTCGACCTTGTCTTGCCTAATGTGAGCATAGGCTACGCAGCCAAATACTCTCAGTTTGTCGAGATCTGGTGGATGTCCCGACCAAACTTCTTCAGGTGTCTTCATATCTAACGTTGTCGAAGGACATCTATTTATCAGATATGTTGCTGTCGAAACAGCCTCAGCCCAAAACACCTTCGTTAACCCCGCACTAGTCAACATGCATCTGACTCTCTCCAAAATAGTTCGATTAAACCTTTCAGCCAAACCATTTTGCTGTGGAGTACCTGCAGTAGTTCTATGCCTTGCAATACCAGAGGCAGCAAAAAAACTGTCGAATGCCTCATTGCAAAATTCAAGGCCATTGTCGGTTCTCAACCTCTTGACCTTTCTGCCAGTCTGATTTTCAACCAGAGTCTTCCAACTTTTGAAATTCTCAAAAGTTTCATCCTTAGTCTTCTGGATGAATACCCATAATTTTCTGGAATAATCATCTACTATGGATAGAAAATACCTTGCTCCTGAATGTGATGGACACCTTGCAGGCCCCCAAAGATCAGCATGGATGTAATCAAGGGATCCATGTGTTCTTTGTTTGCCTTTGTTGAACTTCACTCTGCAAGATTTTCCAAGTACACAGGGTTCACAAAACTTCAGCTTTTCGACTTTGTCTCCACCAAGCAGATTTTGTTTCCCTAATTCGACCAGACCCCTTTCACTGACATGGCCCAATCTCATGTGCCAGATTTCTGTTTTCGACAAAGGTTTCGTGGATGCAACATTTGTCGAACCACTTACAACTTCAGCCTCAAGGGTATACAAGCCTTGTTTCTTCACGCCTCTCAAGACTTCCTTCGAACCCTTCATGACTCTTAGGATACTTTTCTCTCCTTGGAAAACATATCCTTTCTTGTCGAATTCACCAAGAGAAAGCAGATTTCTCTTCAAATCAGGAACATACCTGACTTCAGTCAACAACCTTATTGACTCATCATGGAGCTTGAATCTCACAGATCCAACACTTGCAATCTTGCAAGCCTTGTTGTTTCCCAGCAATACTGATCCACCATCTTGATCACATAATTCCTCGAACAAGTCTTTGTTTGGAGTCATGTGCCAAGTGCAACCTGAATCCATAATCCACTCCTTCTTAGAGTCACTGCTCGAAACCACAAGAACATCAGATGATTAGAAATCATCTTGAACAATGGCAGCGTTGCCATTATCCTTACCTCCATGATATTTCAGGCGTTCAGGGCACACCTTTCTTGTGTGACCCTCCTTCTTACAATGGTAGCATCGAATGCCAGATGCTTCGCCACTGTAAGACTTCGACGGGCTTTTGCCTTTCTTCTTGTCGAACTTACCATCCTTTCGTAAGAGTTTTCTTTAACGGTCAAACCTTCGCCAACAGTCGAAGGTTTATGCTCCTTTCGTTCATTCAAGTCCTTAGAGTACAAGGCTGATTGAACTTCTTCAAACGTCAAGGACTCCCTTCCATACAAGAGAGTTTCTTTGAAGTGAGCATGTGATCGAGGCAAAGAACACAATAGTAACAACGCTTGATCTTTATCATCGATCTTCACATCAATATTTTCAAGATCAAGAATCAGCTTGTTGAACATATCCAACTGCTCAGCCAATACTTTGTCTTCAATCATCTTGAATGAATACAAAGCTTGCTTCAGGTAGAGTCGATTTACTAGTGATTTGGTCATATACAAACTTTCAAGTTTCACCCATAACCCTGATGCCGTCGTCTCCTTTGATACCTGCCGGAGAACCTTATCACCAAGGCTTAACAAAATTGCACTGTGTGCTTTCTCGATCATATTCGTCTTCTCCGCTGCCGTCAATTCTGCATTCATGGCTGCCTCTCCCTTCAACGCTTCCAAACAACCCTGCTGAACCAGTAGGGCTTTCATCTTCAAGCGCCACAGACCGAAATCATTCACTCCGGTGAACTTTTCAATCTCATACTTTGTTGAAGGCATCTTCTCTACGCTCACCGCACCAATTTGTTGTGAAAAACGATACCAATAACAAAGTATAATAGGGAATTATAGAGGAGAAGAACACAAGAATTGGTTATAACTGCTATTCTTTTACTTTCTCTTAAAACAAGATTACAAGTTTACAAGAATAACAAATAACCTCTCTCACCCTAGATTAGGATTTGCAGCTTAGCAATGATGAGAGACTAGTATGCTATTTATAATAAAACCTAACATACTAACTAATGGGCTTTTTCAGCAAGGCCCATTACACAAGCCAACTTAATAAACAAGCTAACTTAACAAATTAGGGTTTAAACACTAAAACCTAATTTAACATGCTAACAATCCTAGCATCTTCGACATCTGCATGCCAGACCCATCTTCGACTACAGCATGCACACTTTGACACTAGCATGTGAACAATCCTTCGACTTCATGCTTAACTCTGTCGAACTGTCGAACCAAGAAGCTACCCTTCGGCCATACTAGGGTTCGATCCAATATCTCACATATTGATTCTGAAAAAAGGAATTGTTGTTGAGAAAATCCAGGCTTGAATCTTTGTTGTCCAAGTAGTAAAGACCATCCCATTCTCTAGCACTTCTAATCGTCCTCCCTGAATCCTTGTCCTGAAAAACACAAGAGTTATTATAGAAAATAACATTATATGATATGTGTTTTGTGAGTTTATGTATGTAAATTAGGTTAGAAGTCAATTTTGTGATGTGAAGGATGTTGTTAAAAGTCAAGGATGAACTAAGTTGACGTGCTACAATTACAAGGGTGCCATCTACAATGGATATATTTTTTTTTACTGGGGAAAAGTGAATACGTGGATAAGTGTGTTGGTAAGGATACTATATGATCAGTGACTCCAGAATCTAATATCTAGTATTGTTTAAAGGTGTTTTGCTTTTCCTTTACCTTTCAAGGTCATTTTAATGAGTTGAGACCACTTCAAATAATTATTTCAATTCAACTTGTAAACCTGAGGAATAATAGGTAATTATGATTCAGACTTGTGCGCATCTGTTTCATTTTTACTGTTAGCCATTGAAGAAATTCAGAAATAAATGCAAGTAAAAAACCACAAGGGAGTGCAAGGTTGAGAAGTTGACAGAGATACGCGTGGATGTTCAAACAATAATAGAGAACAATATCGGTGAATAATACTCACGAATAGTACTTGTGAACAATTTCGATGAACGACGCTTGTGAACAGTACCGATGAACAATACTCGTGAAAAGTGATGATGAATAGTACTTACGAACATGCTAATAAACAGTTTTGTGAACAATGTGAATGAAGGGTGTTGCAATGAAGACAATGACCACAATGAAGGTGGCTAGGCTTTTTTTTATAAAGAACCACAATTAAGACGGCTATAGTTTTTTATGCAAAAACAAAACCCTATTGAACAAAAGTTCGTGATACCATATAAAGAATGAAATTATTCAATAATATTATTTTGAATATACAAATACTAATATCTTTAAATAGAGATAGATAGTTTTGACCTAACGAGTCTTACTAAAAATTAAAACTTAAATTACAAATAACATAAAGATAATTTTTTTTTGATCACAACATAAAGATAATTATTTATAATAATTAATGTGTCTTTTTCTTGGATGACATCAAAATAAAACTTTTGCATATATAATATTTTGATATGACATCAAAATAAAACTTTTGCATATATAATATTTTGATTAATAAATAATGGTAACGACCGTTATCAACTTATCATATATAAAGATAACATATCGTGTAGTGTAGGATAGTAATAAGCTATAAATTGAAGTATGGATAACTCATAGATACGTGCGGCATGCGTATTAAAATAATATTGATATGTGGGTGGTACGACAAATCATTACCTTCATGTGATAATCTGCGAGCTATTAATAGCACTACTCTAATACTCTTTTCCTCCCATAATTAGTGATTCAGTCTACTATGTCACACATATTAAAAAAAATATAAAAAATAAGAGAGAATAATATTTTTACTATAATACTCTTAATGATATATTAAAAATTGTAAAAATTTAATTAATTAAAAAATAAAATAAAAAAGTTTTATTAAAAAATTAAATAGATCAATTTATTTTAGGATACTAAATTATTGCAAATTGATCACGGGACGGACGAAAATACTGTATCTTTGTTTTTTAGAAATTTTTTCATTACCACGTCATACTCTTATTTGTGATTCTAAGTTCCAACTCTATAAAAGGACAAACATGTAATTCCACCTCACCCATGTCAAAACCACTGGTACTGTCACAGTTAACGCATCGCCACGTCATTTTAAATGACCAAAATAACCTCACTTCTTTCGCAACACATTTCCAAAACCATCAAATTCCCCGCATTACCCTCCTCTCTCACAATTAAAAACAATCACGAAGAGCAAAAATCTTGATCAACTTCAATAACCACCACCACAAACCACACTACTGAATTTTTCTCAAGGCAATGCCTTGCTCTTCATCGACTCCAACTACAACTGGTACCGATAGCAGCAACAACAACAACAAATTCAACAACGAGAAGAAGAATACAAAAAGCGATGGCTCTTCTCTCCGCGATTTCAAACTGAACGAATCTACCTTTTTAGCTTCACTCATGCCGAAGAAAGAAATCGGAGTAGATCGGTTCCTTGATTCTCACCCAAATTACGATGGTCGTGGTGCTCTCATCGCGATTTTCGGTACTTTTACTACTCAGTTGACTTTCTTTCTCGATTTTATTTTTCGGCTGCTAAGTGTTTCGTGATGAATTTTGAGAAGTAAAATTGATATCAATCATGCAAGGTTTAGTGTGTGTAAATTCGTAGTTTGAAATTGAAGCTGTAGGAATGTACTATAATATTCCAAAATGATCTCTGAAATTGTAAAATGTTAATCTCGTAAGTTCCTTTGTTGTGACTGTGATGACATTAAGTTGGTAGTGTCGGTGTGCATGCATTTTTAATTAAGTGAACAATGTCAGAAGTGCATTTGATTATAATTGATTTAGGACATGTTTGGATAAACAACTTATTCCCAGCTTATAGCATAAATAAGTGCTTATGAGTAAGCTCACATAAGCTATTTTTATAGCAAAAGATAAAATAAATTTAAATTGTTTTTATATATGTTATAAGTTGTTTTCATTAGCTATTTTGAAGAATTTACAAAATTAGTTCAAAAAATGTATGAAAAATGTCATAAGCTGTTTTGATTAAATCTATCAAACAGTGTCACGAAACTTATGGAAGTAATACAAACAGACCCTTAGACATAACTTGATTAACAGTTTACGATTCGAAGGATCATTTTGGAATATTAACTATTTAGGGGACTTGGTTGATATGGTCCTACAGATTCAGGGATCAAATTGAGTATTTACTTTGTATTATGTTATATAATTGAGTTTTAGAGAACGATGTTTTGGTTTATTTAAAATTAATCTAAACGAAATGCAAATTTGGTCTTTGTTTGAAAATTAGTTGCATGTTTGTTTTGCCTGAGTAAAGTTGATGGACTATGTGGAAATGTTTTTGTGAATTTTAAAAATATATTTGAAGATGTGCTGGACTAATTTATTGGAGATTTGTGTTGTTAGAATCGAAGAGCTGAAGAAATGTTATGTTCTTTTGTAATTTTATGTGGTTTGGGTTTAGATGTTAGGATAGAGAGTAGTCCAAAGAGTAGTA
This sequence comes from Vicia villosa, assembly GCF_029867415.1. Classification (NCBI taxonomy): domain Eukaryota; kingdom Viridiplantae; phylum Streptophyta; class Magnoliopsida; order Fabales; family Fabaceae; genus Vicia; species Vicia villosa. Next base: position 178,998,754 of record NC_081181.1, read on the forward strand.
ATGGGTTTGAAGAGTGAGACCAATTGTATTGAGTGAGACCAATTGTATTGAGTTCGATAATTGGCTGAAAATGGATTGGTTGTGCTAAAGTGAAGTGATTTTAGTGCTTCGGAAAGTTGTTTATGAGGAATGTTAGTTATTTTGTGCAGTGTTGAGATTCACATATTAGAGATTTGTTGCCTCTGAGTCTTTATTTGGATTTGTCCAGTTTCAGAGATGAATATATGTGTGTGCTTGTGCATGCCGAGTACTGTAAATCTGTAATATGTCTGCATTTTTTTACTTCTTTTCTTAGTCTGGATCGTTTTTCTTAACTGTTATTTTTCTAGGCAAGTTTCTTCATTTCTGTTCATTGTCCTCTGTAGATTGTGGAATCATTTATTAACGTTAATTTTGCATATGGATAATCGTGTAAAATTAGTTTAGTTGCACTTTTGATCTGTTCTTTTATTGGATGGGTGTCCATTTAATTTACTGCTACTAAAGTGCTTTGTGGTGTAATAAAGATACTGCTTGTATCCTGAAGTGTTTTTCCGCAGTCGTATATGTTAAGTGGCTTACATTACATATTTGTTCAATCATCAAATCTGGCATCTGCATGTATACAGATTCTGGCATAGACCCGGCTGTTGATGGATTACAGATTACATCAGACGGGAAACCAAAAATTCTTGATGTCATTGATTGGTAATCAGAAAGCTACTTCAACTCATGTTGAATTTTTAGCTGATAATCCTTGAGTTGTACTTGATTTCTAATAATAATACTATACATTTTCTTCAGTACTGGGAGTGGTGATATTGATACCTCAAAGGTTGTGAAGGCTGATGCAGATGGTCGTATTCGCGGGGCATCAGGTTAGTTCTAGGAAATATCAAGTAGACTGTAAATACAAATCATTTTAGTGACACATTCTTTAATATTCTTAAAATTATGTTTGAGCCTTATTCAACTCACAAAGCCGGTTTGTAAGGTGTGAAATGCCTCCAACTTATAAATACCTTTTCAGGCCTATTGGTCTATCACATGATTCATTGTGGGACTTTTAACAAATATATAGTAGTTCAGTAAAAAAAACAAATATATTGTAAATTGCTTGTAAGGAAACATGTGCAGCTATCGATGACCTAGCTCCTTGTTTTGGGCTGAGTCTAGACAAATATTGTTACTCAAATAGCCCAAATAAGAATGATTATACATTTCAGTAGAATTATATTAAAACTCTGAACAATGAGTGGAAATAATCAACAATTGTGTATAACATACCAACCAGAGAAGACAGAAGAAAATTTATAACTGTCCTCTAAACTCAATAACAATGAACCAGTGTTCCATTTTTATTTTACAGAATCAGAATGCAATAAGCTAAAAGAAAAGTTTCTTTCCAGACTGTTTAGTTATTTTTTAAAAGAAAAATTGTTTTCTTTCGGAGACAACAACCAAACAAATAAGCTCTAAAGTTTTCTTCTTTCAATTTAGTACTTGTATTATTTATTTTTTCTTTCTATTTTCCCTTTGAGTGTATTTTTGTTTCTTAGCTTGCACATATCTCCTTACTTTAGAGTTTGTTTCTTCCTTTTTCCCTTGTTGCTCATGAAAAATTATTTACAGGGGCATCTTTGGTTATCAATACTTCATGGAAAAATCCTTCTGGTGAATGGCACGTGGGTTATAAATTGGTTTACGAGCTCTTCACAGAAGAATTGACCTCTCGTTTGAAGGTAGCATTACATTTCTATGAAATATTTTAGTTCTCTCAAAGACTCTTATCTCTGGCTAATAGATTTAATTTCCGTTTTTCTCTCTTAATTTTTTATTGGCAGAAAGAAAGAAAGAAAAAATGGGATGAGAAAAACCAGGAGGAAATTGCAAGGGCTGTAAAACAACTTGATGATTTTGATCAGGTTTCGTTGTAAAATTTGATTGATTCTTAAGTATTCCAGAATATTTGAATCTCAAATTGCATATTATGCACTCATCATCTTTTTCATATTTTATATGTAGTAAGCACCAGATAACACAGGGGCAGGCTGTTCACATGCTATCTTTTTCAGAAAAAAGTTTTTCTTATTGTAGTATATTAACTCATGTCCTATTGTATTTGCATGCATTAATAAATTTTGTTTTTGAGAAAGAAAGAAAATCCTCATTTCGTATTCCTGCATGCTGTATTTGTTGTATTTTTCAGACGTTCATTTCGGAAGTACTCATCGGAAGTAGTATTTTATACTCTCTTATGAGCAGAAGAGAGGAAAAGAAGAAAGAATAAAAAATCAAATGGAGCCTATGAATATGAATGTTGTTGAAAAGGGAAAAATATGAGAGACATATGATGGAATCTATTGCATTTGAGTTACACACCCGAAGAGAATATACATAGAAAGAGTCATAAATGCATGGATTGTTTTTACTTTATCACTTTTTAAAATTGAATGGCAGATTAAGTTGCGTGTATTATTCCTAATTTTAAATACCGTCACGCCTTCTATATTTGACTAGTTGTTTTATTTGCATTTTATTGTATTTGCATCTTCTTATTCCATGTAACTCAAAGCATCATGCCTTTTCTAGGAACACATCAAGGTCGAAGATGGAAAACTTAAGAGAGTTCGTGAAGATCTGCAACATAGGCTTGATCTTCTGAGGAGGCAATCTGAGGTTGGTGTTGATCACGTCGCATGACTTTGTTGCTCTTTGGTTATTGCCGCCTTTCCGGTCCTTGAAATAGGAAATGAGTAGTTTATTTCAAATTATTTCTCATTATAGAACTCTAAGGATTGGAATGATGACATTGATAGAATGGTCCTTGCTAGGAAATAATGTTGGAAACACCATTTTAATTTCCCTGCAGAAACAATGAAATTCATGTTTTTTTGTCTCTCTGACTCTTATGTTGAACACTCAAACTAAGGCATTTATGCTTGTGTTTGTGCTTTTTTCTCAAATTTTATCAATTGAAATTCCGAACTTTGAAAAGGGAATGCTGTGTGTTCCAGAGTTATGATGATAAAGGACCCATTATAGATGCTGTTGCATGGCATGATGGGGAGGTCTGGAGGGCTGCCCTTGACACACAGAGTCTTGAAGATGATCCGGATTGTGGAATGCTTGCTAATTTTGTGCCTTTAACTAATTATAGGTACACTTACTTTCTTGTTTTAGTTTAGTTTTTATGAATATCTATTTTTATTATATCTTTTGCAGAGAGATATCTCGTGAAATCGGCAACATATTTTCTATCCTCTTAGAATGTGTGGATTGAGCCTAACTATCCCTTAGGGTGTGTTTGTTTCAAGGTTAGAAAAAATATTCCCAGGAATAGGACTATGGGAATCCAACATTCCTATGTTTGATTCAAGTTTAAAAAAATTATTCCAAGGAACTTTTTATTCCAAAGAATCTTATTTACACTTGCTTCTTTTATTTTTATTCCAAGGCTTAAAGGGTGGGAATATAACATTCCCATGGGAATAACTTCAACCAACTATAACTTCCCACTACTAATCACAATTATTTTTATTATTTATTTATTTTTTGTAATTTTAAATTAACCAAATTTACAATTAGTTCTAGGAAACATTAATCTCTACCAAACACATAAATGAGAATAATAATCCTGGGAATAATAATCCTGGGAATACTATTCCAAGGAATGTAATTTGAAACCTTGAAACAAACACACCCTTATAAACATAACACATACCGTATCTCTAAGCAATGTGAGACTAAATCCACCCCTTCAAACCCAACGCAATGAAGGTGTTGGAGGCTGCAATGAAGGCTAGCCAAATTCGCAATTTAGGCGACTAGGGACGGACCGTAATGAAGGCGGAAATTCCAACACCCCATCACGCTCGGGCCTCAGTGAGGCAGAAGCGTGGACAAGGCGGGAAGCCTAACAAGTGATCTAGGATAGGCATATCATCTAAAGAATTATGGTTTGGGTATATCTCATCTCTACAACCTAACAAAATTTTACTTCGCCTGTTACTACATACAGACCCTGATTTGAAAACCATATCATCCTACTGATTCATAGCATGCTTTCTTGATTTATTTCTTTTGCATCGAATGTAAATCAATTGCATTGAATTGGCACCTGAGTGAGCTGTTGTGTTTCTTGAAATATTTATTTCTCTTGAAACAATTCAACACTAACCTTTTTATAGTGTGTACATAATATATATTGAACAAATTTGTTTATTTATTTTATGGCTGTACAATCATGTCGAACAGTTTATATGACATTTCACAAACCGTACTTCTCAATATATTTGGTTTCTCTACTCTGCGTGTTTAGGTTTCTATACCGCTGTTTATAACTGAATTAAATCACAGATGATGTAATTTCCTTGGAAAGGAACACCTAACTATTTAGCACAAAGAGCTCAGTTATTACCCATATTTTTCCTAATTGAGATGTTCCTGAATTTATATAATTTGCCATTGAAGAAACTGTATGGTCTAGCTATTGAATCAATCGCCATTTTATTTCTTAAAGTATAGTATAATCATATACATTTAATGCTAACTATGACAGCCTTTTATTTCAGGATTGAGAGGAAATATGGTGTCTTCAGCAAATTAGATGCTTGCACATTTGTTGTTAATGTCTATGATAATGGGAATGTTTTAAGTGTTGTAACAGACTGTTCTCCCCATGCCACCCATGTTGCTGGTATATCTGCTGCTTTCCACCCAAAGGTACTGATATGTAATTTGATCTGTATATTGAAATTCTTATGAGGGATAGTATACCTATTGATACATGATTTTGTTTTTAGGAGCCTTTGTTGAATGGAGTTGCACCTGGCGCACAATTAATATCTTGTAAAATTGGGGATGCCCGCTTAGGTTCAATGGAGACAGGAACTGGTTTGATTCGGGCACTGATAGCTGCCGTGGAGGTGCATAAAATGTTTCTTTTTTCTCTTCAGCTGATTATACTGGATATTCCCATTGGTGATATATTATTTTTCCTTTTATATCCGTGTTTGTCGAACTTCGTTAATGTATGGTATGAGTAAGTAAGACTTATAGGAATGACCATTCCACGATTCTTTTTCAGCATAATTGCGATCTCATTAATATGAGTTATTCCACGTTTTTTTTTCAGCATAAATGCGATCTCATTAATATGAGTTATGGTGAAGCAACTTTACTGCCCAACTATGGACGCTTTGTTGACCTTGTGAATGAGGTATTTTCTTGAGTTTTGATTTTAACTGAACTTATATCTTTTCTTTTCCATTTTCTATTTTCTAATTATAAAGGTTTTGGTTGTTTTACATCTAGGCGGTGAACAAGCATCGTCTGATATTTGTGAGCAGTGCTGGTAATAGTGGTCCAGGATTGAGCACAGTTGGTGCACCTGGTGGTACATCTTCGAGTATCATCGGTGTCGGTGCATATGTTTCTCCTGCTATGGCTGCTGGTGCTCATTGTGTTGTTGAACCTCCTTCAGAAGGGCTTGAATACACTTGGTATATTTGTTTTAAACACCCTATCCTGAATTTTTTTAATTCTGATTTTGCATTGTTATTATTGCATGATTGATTGGATTATTACAGGTCTAGCCGTGGGCCAACGGCTGATGGAGACCTTGGTGTCTGTATAAGTGCTCCTGGTGGTGCTGTTGCTCCTGTTCCTAAGTGGACTCTTCAACGGCGCATGCTCATGAACGGGACATCAATGGCATCACCATCAGCCTGTGGAGGAACTGCATTGCTTATAAGTGCAATGAAGGTTTTCAGTTGCATTTCTTTTGTAGTTTGTTTTATTTGATTGGTACTACTGTACTCGCATATACATGATTTTCTGATGTGTATGATCCCCATGCAGGCTGAGGGAATTTCTGTGAGTCCATATAGTGTGAGGAAGGCTCTTGAGAATACCTCAGTTCCCATAGGTGATTTGCCTGAAGATAAATTATCCACTGGACAAGGGCTTATGCAAGTTGACAAGTTAGATAATTTACTCATTCTTTACATTCACAGAAATTTAGTATAAATGAAAATTTTGTAAGTTTTGTATTGACTTAAATCATATACTCTCCGACAGGGCTTTTGAATATATACAAAAGTGTCAAAACTTTCCATGTGTTCAGTATCAGATAAATGTCAATCAATCTGGAAAAACAAGTGAGTTTACATTCTAGTATTCTACCATGGATATTTCACCTTTCCTTATATTTGTAATGTTTGAAAGTGCATGTTAGTAATAAATTTGAGATACCGAGATTCAGAATAATTCACTCTCCTTCCCCTAATAACTTAATTATTTTGGGACACATGTTATCCAAGGCTCTATATTCACGCGGCCTTGAGTTTAATTCGCATTCTTCCAATAAAAAAAGTCAAATTTCAGCACAAGGTAGGTTGGTCCTTTGTGCATTGCCCATGCTTCTAGCCCAAAAGGCTCTTTCACGAGAGGCGGAAGTGACCTAGCGGAAACGCTATTGTGAAGACTAAAAAACAATGTACAAAGTAAAAATAAATTCCAACGAAATTTATAGATACTCAAAAATAGAAAAATACACAAAATTAAAGGGACAATCATTCTTAGTAGTTTATAATCAACTTTGTTATTTCCCATAAAAGAAGTGATGGATGGTCGGACTGGGCAACCCCTTTTTGGAGTTGAATTCAGGTCTGGAGAGCTAGGTTTCATCTCTTCATAGTTGGTCCATTGCAAACTTGCAACAATGAATGTTTAATAGTTCAGGGTTTTGTTTATGGTGGGAGCTATCTGGGTGAGGCTCAACATAGTATTATTGGTTTCCTCTGCAGATGGGTTGATGTTATGGAGTCGAGTGCTACAGCTGTGAGATTAATCTTTTGTGCACTACAGAGTTTTTCCATTAAACTGTTGCATTTTATGTTCTTTTTAGAAACATTGCAACCACTGTTGTAATGGGAATGTTCGGGCATAAATTAACATTATGTTTAGATTCATTCAAGTGCCTCAAAATCCCGATTCTATGAGTCTGTGAGTCAATGTGATTCTATTTGAATTTATGGAGTACAATTTTGATAGTCCGGTTACTTGTTTTAAAAATACCAAGAACTGTGGACTTGTACAATTGTGTTAACTCAAGGGTTTGACAGCCATGCTTTATATGCAAAGCGTGTTCCAACCCATTTGACAGGATTAAGAAAGAAATTTTTAAACCTCCTTAAGTATTTCTATATAGGTTCAAGTTCAAACAAGTAAGTTTGTGAAGGTTGTATGGCTTACAAAATAGTAGTAGTATTAGTATACTTCCGAGGAAGTCATGATTATTTTTATCGTTGAATAGTTGCTGTATTGCCTAAGTAATCTATGATCAGCTGACTTGTGCAACTAAGGCTAGAAAGCAATATAATATTGAAATTTACATGTTTCTAAGAGCAAGCGTTTGAAATTGGCATTGGCAAACTTACGTCCTTTATATGATTGCTGATGGCAGGTCCTACATCACGAGGCATCTACCTGAGGGAGCCTAGTGCTTGCCGACAGACTACTGAGGTGATATCTCATTCATAAATTTGGCGTGCCTCACAGTGGTGATGATTATTGAGTCAGGGGTTTTAAAACTTGTAAATGATTAATTAAGTGAGAAAGCTAATTACTAATGTCTTGAATCTAATCTTGGTTAACCCAACCCATACAGGGGTCAAATCAAATGATGACTAATTAAAGACTAGATAATTCTAAACTAATTTACATTCCTTGCTAAGATATTGATGAATGAACACCAACAAAAAGTTATGCTGTTAAATATTGATGAGGAGTTATATGATGAAATTTGATATAGAAGTTGGGAAATAGTCAGAGAAAATGGGAAGGGTTGTAGTGTGAAACACACATTGAATCTGGTGCTCACTTCCATCTAATTTAAACAAAAGAGTAGAAAATAGTGGATTGTTGTATTATACTTCTGCTTTACAACCTTGTGAAATTATATTCACTTTAAATGCCTTTTCTGGCTGCTTCTGTTTTATCTATATTACTCACAGCCACTAGCTTTCTAACTTGTGCTTGTACTTATTCATAGTGGATAGTGAAAGTTAATCCAAAGTTTCATGAAGATGCCAGCAACTTTGAGGAAAAGATTCCTTTTGAGGAATGCATTGAGTTACATTCTACTGAAAAGACTGTTGTGAAGACCCCTGACTATCTCTTGCTCACTCATAATGGTCGTAACTTCAAGTTAGTTTATGTTTCTTTACCACTTTATTTTCATGCTTATATATTGCCATAAACAAAATAGTAATAATCAATATCTTTCCTAGGATCGGGAAAGGGAGTCAAGATCTTGTATCACATAATGGTTAAATATGCTTTTTATCCATATAAATATTGCCATAAACAAGATAGTAAAAATTAATATTTTACTTGAGATCAGGAAGGGGAATCAAGATTTTGTATCACATAATGCTTAAATATGTTTTTTCGTCCCTATAAATATACTAATTTTTGCCTAGTCTCTACAAATTTTTCCTTACCACTTTCGTCCTCCACATATTATGTTATCAATTTTAGTTCTCGCATTTAAATGTGACGCATGTCTAACGGTGGTTCATAGGGAAAGTGCCACATGGCATTTTTGGATGATGCGACATTTCTAAGACCTTGAAATACTATAATTTAACATTTTAATCATTAAACCTTAATTTGGACTAATGAAAAAATTAATAAACATTAAATATAAATTAAAGATTAAATGATTATGTTAATGATATTTTAAGGTCTCAAAATTGTCACCTCCATACAAAAAGTCACATAGACTTCCGATAGATAGGTGTTACTATAGTTAAAAGTGAGAACTAAAATTAGAAATAGAAAATATGCTATGAATGAAAGTTTGAATGGAAATTTTGTTGGGACAAAAGAAGCTAATATATTTTTAGGGGCGAAAAACTTATTTAAACCTAAAATATTAGTTCAAGTAAAAATATAGATACTTATTTTATTAGTGATTATGAAAAAATATTTTTTCTCTTCAAGAGAATAGGCCAGACAACAGGTCTGTTCTCAAATCATAAACAAGCAAAATTTGTATTCCGGAAGGTAAAAAATATGAGCTATCCGTAACTGTTGAGTGTCGATTGATTATTTGTATCCCACAATCAGTTACTGTTGACAACAATTGATCTTGAGGCTCTCGAGCTTCATGTACTGAATTCTCAATACCAGCGGTATGATCAGCACAAGACCAACCTTCTGTTTCCTAATGAGAGTTTCTATCATTGATACTATAGGAGAACTGCAACGTAGCAGTGCTTGTCGAAACAGAATTTGCAAGTAAAGGAGGCATTGTATATTGACACGGTACTGGTGCTGCACTGTCCAGATCTTGAGTTTTGCAGTAGGAGTGATAGCGATTGCAGAGCAATGATGTGAGAAGATGGATTCTCCGATTGCGGTGGCTGAAATTTGTGCAATTCATCTGGTACTGGAGAATAAGAAGGGTACTGGAGAATAAGGAGGAGTAAGATTGGAAGCCATAATTAAGCTTCATTGGCTCTAGATACCATGAAAGTATCTGGTCTAGGTTTTGTAGATTGAAATTACGGTTCTGTTTTAATTACGAGACTGAGATATAGAACTCAGGTATTTTTAGTACAAGGTAGTTACATAAGAGATTAGTTATGGGATGTTTACAACCGCTGACAGCTTTATGCACATAATAGGGTAAAACAAAGTACTGCTGCAGAAGCTATGTAAAGTATATACACACATTTACCGCGCAAAGTTAATATCACATGAGTAATTAATTCTTTTAGGAAAACAGACCAAATTAACCCATCAGAAGTCCAATCAAAATCATTGCTAAATCACTCAAGGGGAACTAATTTCCGCAATTCTAAAAACGAAATATATTCATTATGACATCATCCATGAGGGTGAGTTCACTTGACAGAAATAAAACAAAATAAGTGTGTCTATTGCTATTGAGTTTATGTTAGATGATTTTATTTGTAGTTTGGTTTTTTAATGACCTACAAATTGTTTTCTTATTCTCTCAGTGTAGTTGTGGATCCTTCCAATCTAAGTGATGGTCTTCACTACTATGAAGTCTATGGTATTGACTGCAAAGCGCCATGGCGTGGTCCTATTTTCAGAATTCCTATTACCATAACAAAGGCCAAGGCTGTAACTAACCAGTCTCTACAAATTTCATTTTCAAATATGTTATTCCAGCCAGGTTTGCATTAGTCTATGAAGTTGATCTCCTACTTTCTGCTGTCCTACTGCTTAAATTTAAACTGGGCCTACTTTAAATGCATTCCAGCCAAAACACTTGAGCTGCTTCGTAGGGGACCTTTTCGTTTCTCCCATACAGCTAATGTTTGAAATTTGTCTTAAATTATTTATGAAATTACATTCACAATGCAGGTATAGTACCTCTGGTATCCAGTCCTGTTAGAATATATGAATATAATATTCGTTCACATTTTTACATCATAAATTATTTTAGATAATCTCTTAAGGTTAGCTTTCATATTTCCTTAGATATAACTACAACCCAATGCTTACTCTATATTTGTGTGTGGATGCTTCCAATTTATTAGCTAGTCTGTCTATTATAAAAACACTATTCATGTTAGAGTGAATGCAAATATTTACCAGTGTTCCTATACATACGGCCAGTCATAGTTATCCAAGTCCAATCAGGCAAGTGCACGATACAGAGACCAACACTTTAAGTTAATTCTTTATATTTTTTGTTTTATTAGGGCATATAGAAAGGAGATATATAGAAGTGCCACATGGTGCATCTTGGGCTGATGTAACAATGAAAACGTCAGGGTGTGACATACCTCGAAAGTTTTTTGTGGATGCTGTTCAGGTAAAATTTGCAGCTTGAAAGTTTTTTTTGATTGTGTAGGGTTCTTTTTCACATGCTTTCTATGTCCAGATGTGCCCATTGCAAAGACCTCTGAAATGGGAAAAGGTGATAACTTTTGCTTCTTCGGGTGCCAAAAACTTTACCTTTAAGGTAGTAAGTGGTCACACATTGGAACTAGTCATTGCTCAGTTTTGGTCAAGTGGCATAGGGAGTCATGAAGCTGCCAGTATGAATTTTGAGGTAACAGAATTACTATTTAAGATAAATGACAGAGATCATTTTTCTAATAAATACTCATCACTGCCCTGTTTCAATTCTATAACTAAGGGCCAGTAATTTCTATAAATACATACACATTATTCAGCTAATCAAATCCCATTTATGAGAGTTTAATCCTATTTAAATATAAAATATACAACTAATTAACACTTTGTACAGCTGGTTCTGACACTCCCCCTCAAGTTGGAGAGTGGATGTTACCCATTCCCAACTTGCTGATAATAGATTGAAATGTAGAGCCACTTAATCCTTCTGTAAGAACATCTGCCAGCTGATTTCAAGTTGATACAAATGGTATACATATTGTCCCACTATCCAATTTTTCCTTGATGAAATGTCTGTCTACTTCGACATGCTTCGTTCTATCATGTTGCACTGGATTATGTGCAATGTTTATTGCTGACTTGTTGTCACAATATAGTTTCATGGGTCCATTCCATTCAATCTTTAGGTCATGTAGAATTATTTTCAGCCATAGGAGTTCACAAACACCTAAAGCCATAGCCCGAAATTCTGCTTCTGCACTTGACCTCGCAACAACGTTTTGTTTTTTGCTCCTCCAAGTCACCAAGTTTCCTCCAAGAAAAGTACAATATCCGGATGTGGATCTTCTGTCATCTACTGATCCAGCATAATCAGCATCTGTATAAGCTTCCAAAGTAATTCCTTCACCCTTTGTAAATAGAATTCCTTTTCCAGGAGTGCCCTTCAAGTATTGCAAAATTCGATAAACAGCTCTAAGATGATTTTCTTTGGAATTATGCATGAATTGACTCACCACTCCCACTGCATAAGCTATGTCTGGCCTAGTGTGAGATAAATATATTAACTTTCCAACCAGCTTTTGATAGGATTCTCTATCCACACTTGCATTTTCAACAAATTCACTAAGTCTGTGATTTTGTTCAATTGGAGTTTCTACTGGTTTGCATCCCAATTTACCAGTTTCAGATAATAAATCCAGCACATATTTCTGTTGAGAGATGAAAATACCATGACTAGAGTGTGCCACTTCAAGGCCCAAAAAATATTTTAATCTGCCCAACTCTTTTACTTCAAACTCTTTCAGCAAACACACTTTTAGGCTATCCATTTCTGCTTGATGATTTCCTGTTACAATTATATCATCCACATAAACAATTAGTGCAGTAACTCCCCCTAAGGCTGAATGCTTAGTAAACAAAGTGTGATCTCCCTGACTTTGTTTAAATCCCATATCTTTCATCACAGTAGTAAACCTGCCAAACCAGGCCCTAGGGGACTGTTTCAGTCCATAAAGGGCCTTCTTTAGCTTACAAACTTTGCCTTTCTCAAAGCTGAACCCAGGTGGGACCTCCATGTAAATTTCTTCTTCAAGGTTCCCATGTAGGAAAGCATTCTTGACATGGAATTGCTGCAAATTCCATCCATAATTAGCTGCTAGAGATAACAAAATTCTGACGGTGCTCATTTTTGCGACGGGAGAGAAAGTCTCATGATAGTCAACCCCATACGTTTGTGTGTACCATGAGGTTCAACTCTCATTTGTCAAACATTCTTTTTCAATTTTTGTAATATCAACATGCCCAAATGCTTCTCCTTGTAGCTACTGTCATCTCAATATTTTTAGTTGACAAGTATGGTAGAAGAAACTTATTTCTATGAAGCTACATTAGAAATTTTATAGCTATAATTATTTCAGGTTAGTTTTGAATTTTGATATATTCCTTAGTTAAGTTATGTTTGATGTTGAGAAATGTCTTTGTCTTTATTAATTGAATTATGGATCACATATGTCTCAATATATTTTTAATGTACTAGTTCACATTTAATCATTGGTTAGTTTTTTTAAAAATTAATATATTTTGTGGGGGATACAAACCTCCATAATATGTTTTAAATTAAATTTAATATAAATAACGACAGTTTGAAACCGTCGTAATCAAAATTAAAAAAAGAATTCAAACTAAAATTCACGATGATTTGTAACAGTCGCTACTTACAATTTATGACAGTTTACTACACGTCGTGATTGATAACAACGGTTGGAGTGGCGGTTTTAGCAACACAGTTACACAACAGTCGCGTCTTGTAACTTGTGGCGGTTAAAACCGTCGTAATCTGCCAAAACTAACCATCGCAATTTGCTAATTTTTTGTAGTGGAGTTTCGTAGAATTGATTTTGACATAATTGAGTTCAACATAATTGATTTATGTTTGGATAATTTTATGCAAAGGTGGGTTAAACAATATGTTTCAGTGTAAAGATTTCTCATAATCAATTCTGAAGGTAGAAGCTACAAATTTTAACTTCAAGTAGAATAAATTCTGGAGCCATAATCAATTCTACTTTTAAAAAAAACCAAACACCTTAAAATCACTTAGAATCAATTCTACATCTCTATAATTTATTATGGGTCTTGTAGAAGTGGAACCAAACATTCACTTCATCACGATGAAATTGCGATATGTATAAGTTGGTCACATGATTATGATTGGTTAATATCAGAACAAAATAATTCAATGATATTATTTTGAATATACAAATACCAATCTCTTTTAATAGAAGTAAAGAGTTATGACCTAATGGGCCTTACTAAAGATCCAAACTTAAACTACTAATAACATAAAAAATAACAAAATGATAAAACTAATTATTTATAACACTCCCCTTCAAGCTAGTGAGTGTATATCTATCATTCAGAGCTTGAAAGTAATTTCTTCAAAGTTATTATTGTTATGACCTTTGTAACAATCCAATTTTTATTTCAATATATATTTATCAGGTGTTTATTTTTATTAATTATTATTTATGTGATAATTAATTATTTGGTGTGTTTTGTGATTATTTGAATGTATGTGGTATTTGAATAGTTGAGTAGATGTGTTCAGATTAGTAATTAGCTGATGAGCCTAATTAATTAGAATGTGAGACTGGGTGAGTTAAGCCCAAATAACAAAATAGAGTTAGTAAAGGTGTTATGTTAGAAAACTCTAAATTAGAGAAATAGAAATAAAAGAGGCTAGAAGAAAAGAGAATAAAAGAGAAAAAGAGGAGATTCTTGAAGAAGAATGACTAGAGATTCCATCTGAGCCAAGGTAAGAGTGTGAATCCAAGTGATTATGGGTAGATATAATTGGGTAATGTATGTGAGGTTAGAAAATGCATAATTTAGGATTGATAGTTTACTTTCATGAGTGTTGTCTTAGAATTGGTATGTTAATCCATAAATGATGTGAAATCTAACTTGTTATAATTATTCTATGTATGATTCTATGAATGGGTATGAAAATAACATATGGTTTGGTGTATGCATGCTGATTTTGTGAAATCCTAACTTTAGAGATTATGATAGAAACCATGAATTTGATTTGTGAGTTATGTATTGATGTTCATCATTGATTATGTGTGTTATATATGTGATATAAGCGCGAAATTTGTGATAAAATCTGAACTAGAACTGATTTTGGGTGAAATGGGGAAAAATAGGTTTGCTATCAACGCAATAGAAATTCTGCAGAGGGCACGTCGCGCGGTGTAGGGCGCGCAACACGCTTATGAAAATTTGGCAATCCTTTTGGCAGAAGGTAGCGTGCGTCACGAGGGAATTAGGGCGCGTATTGTGGCCTGTAGCTGAAAAATGAATATTTTATTTTTGTGAATTTTGTGGAATTGCTTGCCATTGATTTATGAATAACTATCATGAGTTTTGATTAATTGTTTGGCATGTAGTGAGTGATTTATGATTGGATTTACATGAAAACATGATACTTGAAATATGTATGTATTATGATGTGAATTGATGGATAATGATGCAATACATGTTATACTATGTTTGAATACATGTGATTAAATGTTGTGTGCTAATTGACGCATTGTCTGGGATTGAAGTCATGTTGTGTAATGTCGGAAGAGATTTGATTGTATATTTTAAGAGGTTGAGATCATCTTATTTGAATGAGTCTTGTTTGTTGCACACTTACACTAGCGCGAGTCTTTGAAAGAGGCAATGTCAGGTAATCTTGCGAAGATTATTTGCTTGTCTCAAACCTAATACCGGATGAGGTTTGAAAGCTTAACGCCAAATGGAGCTTTAAAGGTGGTTATCTAGTCCTAGAGATGGACAATCAACTTGCCAGAAAAGGTAAAAGAGGGGTCCACATGCATATCGCATTGAGTATACATATGATGATCTTGATGATTAAATGTGATTACTTGATTTGAGGAGCTATGTTGTATGAGATGAACATGTGGTTCATGATAAAATAAATATAAGGTATATTTATGTGAAGAGTGGTGATTTTTTGGAATGTATTGTTGTTGTATTGATGTATTTCCTATTATTATGTTTATCTATAATGATTTGAATTTTCACACTTTTGTTAGAATGATGTTCTATTGCGACATCGCTCAGATACCGAGGATAGTGGTGCTTCGGAGGAGGTCTAGCTTGTTGGTTTAGATCTCTTGTAGTGTGTCTTGACTAGGTAGTCATATTGTGCTCTAGTCAATGTAACACTTGGGATTTTGGGTTTATTATCTTTGAATTGATGATATGAGATATTATTTTACTCATATGTATTTCTTATTTTGGATATGTTATATTTGATGTGCGGCTTTGAGCCAAGATATTATGACATGGTGGGTGATGTATGAGAATCACCCGAGTTTACCATTTTATTGAGGAGACAATTATTCCATTGTAGCTTTGCATGTTTTGTTTTGAATCTTTAATTCTGTGTTACTCGTATGTGACCATTGCATGTTAAAGTATTGTTTTTGGAAATAGTGTGTGTAATGTCCTCATGTGATGCATGTTTATTTACTCTGAATTTTGCAAATGTATGCTTTAATTAGTAGTCTAGATTTGGGGGTGTTACACCCTTTCGTCAGAAGATCTTCAAGATTGCCTTGGGAGGACACATATGAAGTGCAAATAAGGCCAATGTCTACTTTTTTTAATGAAGTGTCTATCAGCTTTAATATGTTTGGTTATGTCATTTTGCACTTGGTTATGAGCTATATTTATTGCAAACTTATTATCATAATAAAGTTTCATCGGTTCATCACACTTTATCCTCAAATCTTCTAAGATTGATTTTGGCCATATTAATTCACATGTTCCTTGTGCCATTGCCCTAAACTATGATTCAACACTAAACTTGGATACTACATATTATTTCTTACTTTTCCAAGTCACAAGATTTCCATATAGGAAAGTGCAATAGCCTATAGTTGATCTCCTATCCATAATTGGCCATAAATAGTCAACACCAATATTTGCTTTAAGACCCACACTTCAATTTATTTCAAGCAAAATTCCTTTACCAGGTGTTCCTTTCAAATATTGTACAATTCAAAGTGCAACTTGTAAGTGAATCTCTTTTGGTTGGTGCTTGAATTGGCTGCCTAAGCTAACACCAAAAGCAACATCAAGTCTAATATGTGAGAGGTATGTAAGTTTTTTTGACTAATCTCTGATACATTTCCTTACCAACAAGAATATATTTTTCTGCATTTCTCAAATTTACACTTGGATTAACTGGTGTATTTGCAGGCTGGCATGCTATCTTTCCAGTTTTATGCAGAAGATTAGTAATGTATTGCTGTTGAGATATGAAAATTCCTTTCTTAGAGTGGGCAACTTCAATTCCCATAAAGTATTTAAATTTTCTCGATGATTTAATCTCTAATTCCCTGGTTAAGTGTATATCTAAAAATTCTCGTCCTTCCTCATCATTATCTATGACTATAATATCACCCATATATACCAATAACACAGTTACTCCCCCTGTTTCAGAATGTCTGATAAATAAGATATGATCTTCTTGCCTTTGTTTGAAGCCCAAACCTATCATAACTTTAATGAATCTTCCAAACCATGTTTGTGGCAATTACTTTAACTCATGTAAAGATTTTTTTATCTTACACACGTGTTGGTGGTAGTATGTTCACGGAACCCAGGAGGTACATCCTTGTATATTTCTTCTTCGAGTTCACCATGAAGGAATTCATTCTTCACATAAAATTGGTTTACATTCTGATTAAAATTTGCTATTAAAGATAATATCACCCTAACTGTATTCATTTTTGCGAGTGGAGCAAATATATATGAATAATCTACTCCATAGGTTTGAGTGAATCCTTTGGCTACCAATCTTGCCTTGTACCTCTCAATCGATTCACCTACCTTATATTTAATACTGTATACCCACTTGCACTCTACAAGTTTCTTTCCCAGATGTAAAGAAACCAATTCCCAAGTATTGTTATTTTCCAGTGCCTCCATCTCCAAATCCATTGATTATTTCCATTTTATTTCAGATAACGCCTCAGATAGAGAGGTAGGTAGTTTTATAGTGTTCAGATTTGTAAGGAAGATTTAATGGGTAGGTGAAACATGTTCAAAACTTAGGTAGTTGGATAGAGGGTAAAATGGTTGTTTGGTACAATTTCTGGTATATTTCCTAAGGAAAATTGGAAGATGTAAATCTTTATAGTGTGATGGTAATGGTGGTGTATTTGAATTGGATTATGGTTCCTGTTCATGAGAAAATTCAAAAATTGAAGCACAAGGGTTAGAATTTACTTCATGTAATGTCGGGTCAAGCTTTTGGATATGAGTAGATTCATGAATGGTTCCTTCTTGTATATACTAAATTCTTCCTATATCTTGCATCAGTTTCATCTTTTTCAGAATCACGTCCAAGTTCAAGAGTAAGGCTAGTAAGTATAAGGGGCCCATCTTCCATATTTACATTCTCGCCTTAAAGATGAGTTTGAAGAAAGTAACTTTCTTATTCATGGAAAGTGACGTCTCGATAGACAAAGAACTTGTGAGATGGTGAATGATAACTTTTGTAACCTTTTTGGGTGGAAGAATATCCTATAAAGACACACTTTAAGACTTTAGGATCAAGTTCCCCTATACCATCACTATGAACATGGATGAATGATGTACACCCAAATATTCTAGGAGTGAGGTTACCAGAGATAGACACATTAGGATAGAACGAGGATAATACTTCCATAGGAGTTTTGGAAGCAAGGACAATAAAGGCAAACGATTTATAAGATACAATGTAGTTAAAACTGCCTCTCCCCAATATTTCTCAGGAACTTTATTTTGAAATATCATAGCACGTGTTTGGTCTAACAAATGTCCATTTTTCTTCCAACAACACTATTTTGTTGGGATGTTTTAACACGTGAAGACTAATGAATGATACATTCGTTTTGGCACAACGAGATAATATTATGATTAAAATAATCCTTGGAATTACCAGGCCGAATTCTCTTAATACTCATACCAAATTGATTTTTAACCATAGAGAGAAATTGAGGAACCACATGACTAACTTCAGATTTTTGTTTAAGTAAGTAGACCCAAGTAACTCGAGTACAATCATCAATAAAGGTGATAAACCAATGGGCACCTGAAATATTAAATAGACCCACACATCTATATGAACTAGATAAAACAAAAAAAGTAGTCATTTTATTACTAACAGAGAAAGGTACACGCTTGTGATATGCCTCTTGAGATAAGCATAACTTCGACTTCTTTCTATCTCTTCGAATGTCAATTCCAAGAATTCTGGAAGCAGCTCCCAGATCCTTCATATCGAACTCCTTATTGAGTTCAGCCTTCACCCTCATCACATCTTCAACATTGTTGCTTGCTATGAGAATATGATCCACATAAAGCAACAAAATAACAAATGAATTACCAGGTCGAAATCTGAAGTAAACGCAGTGGTCGAACTGACTTCTAATGAAACTTATGCGTGCCATGAACTTGTCGAATCTCCTATTCCACTGTCGAGGAGATTGTTTCAGCCCATACAAAGATCTCTTTAACTTGCACACATAATCTTCCTTCCCTTTTTCGACATACCCTTCAGGTTGCCTCATCAGGATCGTTTCATCTAGATCACCATACAAGAACGCAGTATTCACATCCATCTATTCCAGTTCAAGATCGAACTGTGCCACCATGGCAAGCAACATTCGAATGGACCTATGCTTCACAACAGGAGAAAACACATCATTGAAGTCGACACCTTCTTTCTGAGTGAAACCCCTTGCAACTAACCTTGCCTTGTATCTTTTCGACGTCACTCCTTCAATTCCTTCCTTAACTTTGAAAATCCATTTACAGCTGACTAACCTTGCCCTAACAGGTTTCTTGATCAGTTCCCAAGTATGATTATCATGAAGAGATTTCATCTCATCATCCATGGCCTTCAGCCATTCAATCTTATTTTGACTCGTCATAACTTCCTTATAGTCTCTAGGTTCTTCGTCTAGAACCTCACTTGTAGAGATTAAGGCATAAGCTATAAGATCTGCATACCCAAGCTTCTGAGGTGCCTTTATGACTCTTCTCGACCTATCTCTCGATAATAGGTAGTCATCGTCAGTTTCCTCAACTTCCTCAGCATCTTCTGCTTCTTCTTCGACTTCATCAGGGATATGCAATTCAACATCAACATGCTCCACCTCAACAGGAATCTCTACCTGTTCTAGCTCTTCGTCAGATGTTTCTGTACTTCGACCAACATCATTAGTTTTCTTAAAAGCCATTTCAGCTTCATTGAAAATTACATCTCGACTGGTGATACACCTCCTATGACCTGGCTCTAGGCACCATAGCCTATAAGCTTTGACTCCTTCTGGGTATCCCATGAACATACATTTCAGAGCTCTAGGTTCGACCTTGTCTTGCCTAATGTGAGCATAGGCTACGCAGCCAAATACTCTCAGTTTGTCGAGATCTGGTGGATGTCCCGACCAAACTTCTTCAGGTGTCTTCATATCTAACGTTGTCGAAGGACATCTATTTATCAGATATGTTGCTGTCGAAACAGCCTCAGCCCAAAACACCTTCGTTAACCCCGCACTAGTCAACATGCATCTGACTCTCTCCAAAATAGTTCGATTAAACCTTTCAGCCAAACCATTTTGCTGTGGAGTACCTGCAGTAGTTCTATGCCTTGCAATACTAGAGGCAGCAAAAAAACTGTCGAATGCCTCATTGCAAAATTCAAGGCCATTGTCGGTTCTCAACCTCTTGACCTTTCTGCCAGTCTGATTTTCAACCAGAGTCTTCCAACTTTTGAAATTCTCAAAAGTTTCATCCTTAGTCTTCTGGATGAATACCCATAATTTTCTGGAATAATCATCTAATATGGATAGAAAATACCTTGCTCCTGAATGTGATGGACACCTTGCAGGCCCCCAAAGATCAGCATGGATGTAATCAAGGGATCCATGTGTTCTTTGTTTGCCTTTGTTGAACTTCACTCTGCAAGATTTTCCAAGTACACAGGGTTCACAAAACTTCAGCTTTTCGACTTTGTCTCCACCAAGCAGATTTTGTTTCCCTAATTCGACCAGACCCCTTTCACTGACATGGCCCAATCTCATGTGCCAGATTTCTGTTTTCGACAAAGGTTTCGTGGATGCAACATTTGTCGAACCACTTACAACTTCAGCCTCAAGGGTATACAAGCCTTGTTTCTTCACGCCTCTCAAGACTTCCTTCGAACCCTTCATGACTCTTAGGATACTTTTCTCTCCTTGGAAAACATATCCTTTCTTGTCGAATTCACCAAGAGAAAGCAGATTTCTCTTCAAATCAGGAACATACCTGACTTCAGTCAACAACCTTATTGACTCATCATGGAGCTTGAATCTCACAGATCCAACACTTGCAATCTTGCAAGCCTTGTTGTTTCCCAGCAATACTGATCCACCATCTTGATCACATAATTCCTCGAACAAGTCTTTGTTTGGAGTCATGTGCCAAGTGCAACCTGAATCCATAATCCACTCCTTCTTAGAGTCACTGCTCGAAACCACAAGAACATCAGATGATTAGAAATCATCTTGAACAATGGCAGCGTTGCCATTATCCTTACCTCCATGATATTTCAGGCGTTCAGGGCACACCTTTCTTGTGTGACCCTCCTTCTTACAATGGTAGCATCGAATGCCAGATGCTTCGCCACTGTAAGACTTCGACGGGCTTTTGCCTTTCTTCTTGTCGAACTTACCATCCTTTCGTAAGAGTTTTCTTTAACGGTCAAACCTTCGCCAACAGTCGAAGGTTTATGCTCCTTTCGTTCATTCAAGTCCTTAGAGTACAAGGCTGATTGAACTTCTTCAAACGTCAAGGACTCCCTTCCATACAAGAGAGTTTCTTTGAAGTGAGCATGTGATCGAGGCAAAGAACACAATAGTAACAACGCTTGATCTTTATCATCGATCTTCACATCAATATTTTCAAGATCAAGAATCAGCTTGTTGAACATATCCAACTGCTCAGCCAATACTTTGTCTTCAATCATCTTGAATGAATACAAAGCTTGCTTCAGGTAGAGTCGATTTACCAGTGATTTGGTCATATACAAACTTTCAAGTTTCACCCATAACCCTGATGCCGTCGTCTCCTTTGATACCTGCCGGAGAACCTTATCACCAAGGCTTAACAAAATTGCACTGTGTGCTTTCTCGATCATATTCGTCTTCTCCGCTGCCGTCAATTCTGCATTCATGGCTGCCTCTCCCTTCAACGCTTCCAAACAACCCTGCTGAACCAGTAGGGCTTTCATCTTCAAGCGCCACAGACCGAAATCATTCACTCCGGTGAACTTTTCAATCTCATACTTTGTTGAAGGCATCTTCTCTACGCTCACCGCACCAATTTGTTGTGAAAAACGATACCAATAACAAAGTATAATAGGGAATTATAGAGGAGGAGAACACAAGAATTGGTTATAACTGCTATTCTTTTACTTTCTCTTAAAACAAGATTACAAGTTTACAAGAATAACAAATAACCTCTCTCACCCTAGATTAGGATTTGCAGCTTAGCAATGATGAGAGACTAGTATGCTATTTATAATAAAACCTAACATACTAACTAATGGGCTTTTTCAGCAAGGCCCATTACACAAGCCAACTTAATAAACAAGCTAACTTAACAAATTAGGGTTTAAACACTAAAACCTAATTTAACATGCTAACAATCCTAGCATCTTCGACATCTGCATGCCAGACCCATCTTCGACTACAGCATGCACACTTTGACACTAGCATGTGAACAATCCTTCGACTTCATGCTTAACTCTGTCGAACTGTCGAACCAAGAAGCTACCCTTCGGCCATACTAGGGTTCGATCCAATATCTCACATATTGATTCTGAAAAAAGGAATTGTTGTTGAGAAAGTCCAGGCTTGAATCTTTGTTGTCCAAGTAGTAAAGACCATCCCATTCTCTAGCACTTCTAATCGTCCTCCCTGAATCCTTGTCCTGAAAAACACAAGAGTTATTATAGAAAATAACATTATATGATATGTGTTTTGTGAGTTTATGTATGTAAATTAGGTTAGAAGTCAATTTTGTGATGTGAAGGATGTTGTTAAAAGTCAAGGATGAACTAAGTTGACGTGCTACAATTACAAGGGTGCCATCTACAATGGATATATTTTTTTTTACTAGGGAAAAGTGAATACGTGGAGAAGTGTGTTGGTAAGGATACTATATGATCAGTGACTCCAGAATCTAATATCTAGTATTGTTTAAAGGTGTTTTGCTTTTCCTTTACCTTTCAAGGTCATTTTAATGAGTTGAGACCACTTCAAATAATTATTTCAATTCAACTTGTAAACCTGAGGAATAATAGGTAATTATGATTCAGACTTGTGCGCATCTGTTTCATTTTTACTGTTAGCCATTGAAGAAATTCAGAAATAAATGCAAGTAAAAAACCACAAGGGAGTGCAAGGTTGAGAAGTTGACAGAGATACGCGTGGATGTTCAAACAATAATAGAGAACAATATCGGTGAATAATACTCACGAATAGTACTTGTGAACAATTTCGATGAACGACGCTTGTGAACAGTACCGATGAACAATACTCGTGAAAAGTGATGATGAATAGTACTTACGAACATGCTAATAAACAGTTTTGTGAACAATGTGAATGAAGGGTGTTGCAATGAAGACAATGACCACAATGAAGGTGGCTAGGCTTTTTTTTATAAAGAACCACAATTAAGACGGCTATAGTTTTTTATGCAAAAACAAAACCCTATTGAACAAAAGTTCGTGATACCATATAAAGAATGAAATTATTCAATAATATTATTTTGAATATACAAATACTAATATCTTTAAATAGAGATAGATAGTTTTGACCTAACGAGTCTTACTAAAAATTAAAACTTAAATTACAAATAACATAAAGATAATTTTTTTTGATCACAACATAAAGATAATTATTTATAATAATTAATGTGTCTTTTTCTTGGATGACATCAAAATAAAACTTTTGCATATATAATATTTTGATATGACATCAAAATAAAACTTTTGCATATATAATATTTTGATTAATAAATAATGGTAACGACCGTTATCAACTTATCATATATAAAGATAACATATCGTGTAGTGTAGGATAGTAATAAGCTATAAATTGAAGTATGGATAACTCATAGATACGTGCGGCATGCGTATTAAAATAATATTGATATGTGGGTGGTACGACAAATCATTACCTTCATGTGATAATCTGCGAGCTATTAATAGCACTACTCTAATACTCTTTTCCTCCCATAATTAGTGATTCAGTCTACTATGTCACACATATTAAAAAAAATATAAAAAATAAGAGAGAATAATATTTTTACTATAATACTCTTAATGATATATTAAAAATTGTAAAAATTTAATTAATTAAAAAATAAAATAAAAAAGTTTTATTAAAAAATTAAATAGATCAATTTATTTTAGGATACTAAATTATTGCAAATTGATCACGGGACGGACGAAAATACTGTATCTTTGTTTTTTAGAAATTTTTTCATTACCACGTCATACTCTTATTTGTGATTCTAAGTTCCAACTCTATAAAAGGACAAACATGTAATTCCACCTCACCCATGTCAAAACCACTGGTACTGTCACAGTTAACGCATCGCCACGTCATTTTAAATGACCAAAATAACCTCACTTCTTTCGCAACACATTTCCAAAACCATCAAATTCCCCGCATTACCCTCCTCTCTCACAATTAAAAACAATCACGAAGAGCAAAAATCTTGATCAACTTCAATAACCACCACCACAAACCACACTACTGAATTTTTCTCAAGGCAATGCCTTGCTCTTCATCGACTCCAACTACAACTGGTACCGATAGCAGCAACAACAACAACAAATTCAACAACGAGAAGAAGAATACAAAAAGCGATGGCTCTTCTCTCCGCGATTTCAAACTGAACGAATCTACCTTTTTAGCTTCACTCATGCCGAAGAAAGAAATCGGAGTAGATCGGTTCCTTGATTCTCACCCAAATTACGATGGTCGTGGTGCTCTCATCGCGATTTTCGGTACTTTTACTACTCAGTTGACTTTCTTTCTCGATTTTATTTTTCGGCTGCTAAGTGTTTCGTGATGAATTTTGAGAAGTAAAATTGATATCAATCATGCAAGGTTTAGTGTGTGTAAATTCGTAGTTTGAAATTGAAGCTGTAGGAATGTACTATAATATTCCAAAATGATCTCTGAAATTGTAAAATGTTAATCTCGTAAGTTCCTTTGTTGTGACTGTGATGACATTAAGTTGGTAGTGTCGGTGTGCATGCATTTTTAATTAAGTGAACAATGTCAGAAGTGCATTTGATTATAATTGATTTAGGACATGTTTGGATAAACAACTTATTCCCAGCTTATAGCATAAATAAGTGCTTATGAGTAAGCTCACATAAGCTATTTTTATAGCAAAAGATAAAATAAATTTAAATTGTTTTTATATATGTTATAAGTTGTTTTCATTAGCTATTTTGAAGAATTTACAAAATTAGTTCAAAAAATGTATGAAAAATGTCATAAGCTGTTTTGATTAAATCTATCAAACAGTGTCACGAAACTTATGGAAGTAATACAAACAGACCCTTAGACATAACTTGATTAACAGTTTACGATTCGAAGGATCATTTTGGAATATTAACTATTTAGGGGACTTGGTTGATATGGTCCTACAGATTCAGGGATCAAATTGAGTATTTACTTTGTATTATGTTATATAATTGAGTTTTAGAGAACGATGTTTTGGTTTATTTAAAATTAATCTAAACGAAATGCAAATTTGGTCTTTGTTTGAAAATTAGTTGCATGTTTGTTTTGCCTGAGTAAAGTTGATGGACTATGTGGAAATGTTTTTGTGAATTTTAAAAATATATTTGAAGATGTGCTGGACTAATTTATTGGAGATTTGTGTTGTTAGAATCGAAGAGCTGAAGAAATGTTATGTTCTTTTGTAATTTTATGTGGTTTGGGTTTAGATGTTAGGATAGAGAGTAGTCCAAAGAGTAGTAATGGGTTTGAAGAGTGAGACCAATTGTATTGAGTGAGACCAATTGTATTGAGTTCGATAATTGGCTGAAAATGGATTGGTTGTGCTAAAGTGAAGTGATTTTAGTGCTTCGGAAAGTTGTTTATGAGGAATGTTAGTTATTTTGTGCAGTGTTGAGATTCACATATTAGAGATTTGTTGCCTCTGAGTCTTTATTTGGATTTGTCCAGTTTCAGAGATGAATATATGTGTGTGCTTGTGCATGCCGAGTACTGTAAATCTGTAATATGTCTGCATTTTTTTACTTCTTTTCTTAGTCTGGATCGTTTTTCTTAACTGTTATTTTTCTAGGCAAGTTTCTTCATTTCTGTTCATTGTCCTCTGTAGATTGTGGAATCATTTATTAACGTTAATTTTGCATATGGATAATCGTGTAAAATTAGTTTAGTTGCACTTTTGATCTGTTCTTTTATTGGATGGGTGTCCATTTAATTTACTGCTACTAAAGTGCTTTGTGGTGTAATAAAGATACTGCTTGTATCCTGAAGTGTTTTTCCGCAGTCGTATATGTTAAGTGGCTTACATTACATATTTGTTCAATCATCAAATCTGGCATCTGCATGTATACAGATTCTGGCATAGACCCGGCTGTTGATGGATTACAGATTACATCAGACGGGAAACCAAAAATTCTTGATGTCATTGATTGGTAATCAGAAAGCTACTTCAACTCATGTTGAATTTTTAGCTGATAATCCTTGAGTTGTACTTGATTTCTAATAATAATACTATACATTTTCTTCAGTACTGGGAGTGGTGATATTGATACCTCAAAGGTTGTGAAGGCTGATGCAGATGGTCGTATTCGCGGGGCATCAGGTTAGTTCTAGGAAATATCAAGTAGACTGTAAATACAAATCATTTTAGTGACACATTCTTTAATATTCTTAAAATTATGTTTGAGCCTTATTCAACTCACAAAGCCGGTTTGTAAGGTGTGAAATGCCTCCAACTTATAAATACCTTTTCAGGCCTATTGGTCTATCACATGATTCATTGTGGGACTTTTAACAAATATATAGTAGTTCAGTAAAAAAAACAAATATATTGTAAATTGCTTGTAAGGAAACATGTGCAGCTATCGATGACCTAGCTCCTTGTTTTGGGCTGAGTCTAGACAAATATTGTTACTCAAATAGCCCAAATAAGAATGATTATACATTTCAGTAGAATTATATTAAAACTCTGAACAATGAGTGGAAATAATCAACAATTGTGTATAACATACCAACCAGAGAAGACAGAAGAAAATTTATAACTGTCCTCTAAACTCAATAACAATGAACCAGTGTTCCATTTTTATTTTACAGAATCAGAATGCAATAAGCTAAAAGAAAAGTTTCTTTCCAGACTGTTTAGTTATTTTTTAAAAGAAAAATTGTTTTCTTTCGGAGACAACAACCAAACAAATAAGCTCTAAAGTTTTCTTCTTTCAATTTAGTACTTGTATTATTTATTTTTTCTTTCTATTTTCCCTTTGAGTGTATTTTTGTTTCTTAGCTTGCACATATCTCCTTACTTTAGAGTTTGTTTCTTCCTTTTTCCCTTGTTGCTCATGAAAAATTATTTACAGGGGCATCTTTGGTTATCAATACTTCATGGAAAAATCCTACTGGTGAATGGCATGTGGGTTATAAATTGGTTTACGAGCTCTTCACAGAAGAATTGACTTCTCGTTTGAAGGTAGCATTACATTTCTATGAAATATTTTAGTTCTCTCAAGGACTCTTATCTCTGGCTAATAGATTTAATTTCCGTTTTTCTCTCTTAATTTTTTATTGGCAGAAAGAAAGAAAGAAAAAATGGGATGAGAAAAACCAGGAGGAAATTGCAAGGGCTGTAAAACAACTTGATGATTTTGATCAGGTTTCGTTGTAAAGTTTGATTGATTCTTAAGTATTCCAGAATCTTTGAATCTCAAATTGCATATTATGCACTCATCATCTTTTTCATATTTTATATGTAGTAAGCACCAGATAACACAGGGGCAGGCTGTTCACATGCTATCTTTTTCAAAAAAAAGTTTTTCTTATTGTAGTATATTAACTCATGTCCTATTGTATTTGCATGCATTAATAAATTTTGTTTTTGAGAAAGAAAGAAAATCCTCATTTCGTATTCCTGCATGCTGTATTTGTTGTATTTTTCAGACATTCATTTCGGAAGTACTCATCGGAAGTAGTATTTTATACTCTCTTATGAGCAGAAGAGAGGAAAAGAAGAAAGAATAAAAAATCAAATGGAGCCTATGAATATGAATGTTGTTGAAAAGGGAAGAATATGAGAGACATGTGATGGAATCTATTGCATTTGAGTTACACACCCGAAGAGAATATACATAGAAAGAGTCATAAATGCATGGATTGTTTTTACTTTATCACTTTTTAAAATTGAATGGCAGATTAAGTTGCGTGTATTATTCCTAATTTTAAATACCATCACGCCTTCTATATTTGACTAGTTGTTTATTTGCATTTTATTGTATTTGCATCTTCTTATTCCATGTAACTCAAAGCATCATGCCTTTTCTAGGAACACATCAAGGTTGAAGATGGAAAACTTAAGAGGGTTCGTGAAGATCTGCAACATAGGCTTGATCTTCTGAGGAGGCAATCTGAGGTTGGTGTTGGTCACGTCGCATGACTTTGTTGCTCTTTGGTTATTGCCGCCTTTCCGGTCCTTGAAATAGGAAATGAGTAGTTTATTTCAAATTATTTCTCATTATAGAACTCTAAGGATTGGAATGATGACATTGATAGAATGGTCCTTGCTAGGAAATAATGTTGGAAACACCGTTTTAATTTCCCTGCAGAAACAATGAAATTCATGTTTTTTTGTCTCTCTGACTCTTATGTTGAACACTCAAACTAAGGCATTTATGCTTGTGTTTGTGCTTTTTACTCAAATTTTATCAATTGAAATTCCGAACTTTGAAAAGGGAATGCTGTGTGTTCCAGAGTTATGATGATAAAGGACCCATTATAGATGCTGTTGCATGGCATGATGGGGAGGTCTGGAGGGCTGCCCTTGACACACAGAGTCTTGAAGATGATCCGGATTGTGGAATGCTTGCTAATTTTGTGCCTTTAACTAATTATAGGTACACTTACTTTCTTGTTTTAGTTTTGTTTTTATGAATATCTATTTTTATTATATCTTTTGCAGAGAGATATCTCGTAAAATCGGCAACATATTTTCTATCCTCTTAGAATGTGTGGATTGAGCCTAGCTATGAAACAAACACACCCTTATAAACATAACACATACCGTATCTCTAAGCAATGTGAGACTAAATCCACCCCTTAAAACCCAACACAATTAAGGTGTTGGAGGCTGCAATGAAGGCTAGCCAAATTACGCAATTTAGGCGACTAGGGACGGACTGTAATGAAGGCGGAAATTCCAACACCCCCTCACGCTCGGGCCTCAATGAGGCAGAAGCGTGGACCAGAAGCGTGGACAAGGCGGGAAGCCTAACAAGTGATCTAGGATAGGCATATCATCTTAAGAATTATGGTTTGGGCATATCTCATCCCTACAACCTAACAAATTTTTACTTCGCCTGTTACTACATACAGACCCTGATTTGAAAACCATATCATCCTACTGACTCATAGCATGCTTTCTTGATTTATTTCTTTTGCATCGAATGTAAATCAATTGCATTGAATTGGCACCTGAGTCAGCTGTTGTGTTTCTTGAAATATTTATTTCTCTTGAAACAATTCAACACTAACCTTTTTATAGTGTGTACGTAATATATATTGAACAAATTTGTTTATTTATTTCGTGGCTGTACAATCATATCGAACAGTTTATATGACATTCCACAAACCGTACTTCTCAATATATTTGATTTCTCTACTCTGCGTGTTTAGATTTCTATACCGCTGTTTATAACTGAATTAAATCACAGATGATGTTATTTCCTTGGAAAGGAACACCTAACTATTTAGCACAAAGAGCTCAGTTATTACCCATATTTTTCCTAATCGAGATGTTCCTGAATTTATATAATTTGCCATTGAAGAAACTGTGTGGTCTAGCTATTGAATCAATCGCCATTTTATTTCTTAAAGTATAGCATAATCATATACATTTAATGCTAACTATGACAGCCTTTTATTTCAGGATTGAGAGGAAATATGGTGTCTTCAGCAAATTAGATGCTTGCACATTTGTTGTTAATGTCTATGATAATGGGAATGTTTTAAGTGTTGTAACAGACTGTTCTCCCCATGCCACCCATGTTGCTGGTATATCTGCTGCTTTCCACCCAAAGGTACTGATATGTAATTTGATCTGTATATTGAAATTCTTATGAGGGATAGTATACCTATTGATACATGATTTTGTTTTTAGGAGCCTTTGTTGAATGGAGTTGCACCTGGCGCACAATTAATATCTTGTAAAATTGGGGATGCCCGCTTAGGTTCAATGGAGACAGGAACTGGTTTGATTCGGGCACTGATAGCTGCCGTGGAGGTGCATAAAATGTTTCTTTTTTCTCTTCAGCTGATTATACTGGATATTCCCATTGGTGATATATTATTTTTCCTTTTATATCCGTGTTTGTCAAACTTAGTTAATGTATGGTATGAGTAAGTAAGACTTATAGGACTTAGTTAATGTATGGTATGAGTAAGTAAGAATTATTTTTCTTTTTCAGCATAATTTTGATCTCATTAATGAGTTATTCCACGTTTCTTTTTCAGCATAAATGCGATCTCATTAATATGAGTTATGGTGAAGCAACTTTATTGCCCAACTATGGACGCTTTGTTGACCTTGTGAATGAGGTATTTT
Source organism: Vicia villosa (assembly GCF_029867415.1). Lineage (NCBI taxonomy): Eukaryota > Viridiplantae > Streptophyta > Magnoliopsida > Fabales > Fabaceae > Vicia > Vicia villosa. Next base: position 179,029,081 of record NC_081181.1, read on the forward strand.
CTTGAGTTTTGATTTTAACTGAACTTATATCTTTTCTTTTCCATTTTCTATTTTCTAATTATAAAGGCTTTGGTTGTTTTACATCTAGGCGGTGAACAAGCATCGTCTGATATTTGTGAGCAGTGCTGGTAATAGTGGTCCAGGATTGAGCACAGTTGGTGCACCTGGTGGTACATCTTCGAGTATCATCGGTGTCGGTGCATATGTTTCTCCTGCTATGGCTGCTGGTGCTCATTGTGTTGTTGAACCTCCTTCAGAAGGGCTTGAATACACTTGGTATATTTGTTTTAAACAACCTATCCTTAATTTTTTTAATTCTGATTTTGCATTGTTATTATTACATGATTGATTGGATTATTACAGGTCTAGTCGTGGGCCAACGGCTGATGGAGACCTTGGTGTCTGTATAAGTGCTCCTGGTGGTGCTGTTGCTCCTGTTCCTAAGTGGACTCTTCAACGGCGCATGCTCATGAACGGGACATCAATGGCATCACCATCAGCCTGTGGAGGAACTGCATTGCTTATAAGTGCAATGAAGGTTTTCAGTTGCATTTCTTTTGTAGTTTGTTTTATTTGATTGGTACTACTGTACTCGCATATGCATGATTTTCTGATGTGTATGATCCCCATGCAGGCTGAGGGAATTTCTGTGAGTCCATATAGTGTGAGGAAGGCTCTTGAGAATACCTCAGTTCCCATAGGTGATTTGCCTGAAGATAAATTATCCACTGGACAGGGGCTTATGCAAGTTGACAAGTTAGATAATTTACTCATTCTTTACATTCACAGAAATTTAGTATAAATGAAAATTTTGTAAGATTTGTATTGACTTAAATCATATACTCTCCGGCAGGGCTTTTGAATATATACAAAAGTGTCAAAACTTTCCATGTGTTCAGTATCAGATAAATGTCAATCAATCTGGAAAAACAAGTGAGTTTACATTCTAGTATCTACTATGGATATTTCACCTTTCCTTATATTTGTAATGTTTGAAAGTGCATGTTAGTAATAAATTTGAGATACTGAGATTCAGAATAATTCACTCTCCTTCCCCTAATAACTTAATTATTTTGGGACACATGTTATCCGAGGCTCTATATTCACGCGGTCTTGAGTTTAATTCGCATTCTTCCAATAAAAAAAGTCAAATTTCAGCACAAGGTAGGTTGGTCCTTTGTGCATTGCCCATGCTTCTAGCCCAAAAGGCTCTTTCAGGAGAGGCGGAAATGACCTAGCGGAAACGCTATTGTGAAGACTAAAAAACAATGTACAAAGTAAAAATAAATTCCAACGAAATTTATAGATACTCAAAAATAGAAAAATACACAAAATTAAAGGGACAATCATTCTTAGTAGTTTATAATCAACCTTGTTATTTCCGATAAAAGAAGTGCAGGAAGGTCGGACTGGGCAACCCCTTTTTGGAGTTGAATTCAGGTCTGGAGAGCTAGGTTTCATCTCTTCATAGTTGGTCCATTGCAAACTTGCAACAGTGAATGTTTAATAGTTCAGGGTTTTGTTTATGGTGGGAGCTATCTGGGTGAGGCTCAACATAGTATTATTGGTTTCCTCTGCAGATGGGTTGATGTTATGGAGTCGAGTGCTACAGCTGTGAGATTAATCTTTTGTGCACTACAGAGTTTTTCCATTAAACTGTTGCATTTTATGTTCTTTTTAGAAACATTGCAACCACTGTTGTAATGGGAATGTTCGGGCATAAATTAACATTATGTTTAGATTCACTCAAGTGCCTCAAAATCCTGATTCTATGTTAGAGTCTGTGAGTCAATGTGCTTCTATTTGAATTTATGGAGTACAATTTTGATAGTCCGGTTAATTGTTTTAAAAATACCAAGAACTGTGGACTTGTACAATTGTGTTTACTCAAGGGTTTGACAGCCATGCTTTATATGCAAAGCGTGTTCCAACCCATTTGACAGGATTAAGAAAGAAATTTTTAAACCTCCTTAAGTATTTCTATATAGGTTCAAGTTCAAACAAGTATGTTTGTGAAGGTTGTATGGCTTACAAAATAGTAGTAGTATTAGTATACTTCCGAGGAAGTCATGATTATTTTTATCGTTGAATAGTTGCTGTATTGTCTAAGTAATCTATGATCAGCTGACTTGTGCAACTAAGGCTAGAAAGCAATATAATATTGAAATTTACATGTTTCTAAGAGCAAGCGTTTGAAATTGGCAAACTTACGTCCTTTATATGATTGCTGATGGCAGGTCCTACATCACGAGGCATCTACCTGAGGGAGCCTAGTGCTTGCCGACAGACTACTGAGGTGATATCTCATTCATAAATTTGGCGTGCCTCACAGTGGTGATGATTATTGAGTCAGGAGTTTTAAAACTTGTAAATGATTAATTAAGTGAGAAAGCTAATTACTAATGTCTTGAATCCAATCTTGGTTAACCCATACAGGGGTCAAATCAAATGATGACTAATTAAAGACTAGATAATTCTAAACTAATTTACATTCCTTGCTAAGATATTGATGAATGAACACCAACAAAAAGTTATGCTGTTAAATATTGATGAGGAGTTATATGATGAAATTTGATATAAAAGTTGGGAAATAGTCAGAGAAAATGGGAAGGGTTGTAGTGTGAAACACACATTGAATCTGGTGCTCACTTCCATCTAGTTTAAACAAAAGAGTAGAAAATAGTGGATTGTTGTATTATACTTCTGCTTTACAACCTTATGTAAATATATTCACTTTAAATGCCTTTTCTGGCTGCTTCTGTTTTATCTATATTACTCACAGCCACTAGCTTTCTAACTTGTGCTTGTACTTATTCATAGTGGATAGTGCAAGTTAATCCAAAGTTTCATGAAGATGCCAGCAACTTTGAGGAAAAGATTCCTTTTGAAGAATGCATTGAGTTATATTCTACTGAAAAGACTGTTGTGAAGATCCCTGACTATCTCTTGCTCACTCATAATGGTCGTAACTTCAAGTTAGTTTATGTTTCTTTACCACTTTATTTTCATGCTTATATATTGCCATAAACAAAATAGAAATAATCAATATCTTTCCTAGGATCGGGAAAGGGAGTCAAGATCTTGTATCACATAATGGTTAAGTATGCTTTTTATCCATACTAGCGTCTAAACGGGCACTCTCGTGCCCGTTTATCCGCTTTTTTAAGCGTGCACACGGGTCGAAATATAAAAGGGATTTTTTAAAATTATTTGTGGAATAAATTTTGAAACACACACTTTCATGTTTGTCTGTCATTTTTGTTATACACACTCTATCTTCAACCAATGTGGGATTTTAGGATCTTCCTAATATACTTCCCGTGCTTGTAAAGAATGTCAAATTATATTAAGAAAAGTGAGAAATGTAAAAACAATAGAGAAAAAAATTATAAAGAGTGTCAATTATAAGTATATTTTTATAGTCTAATGTCAAATTATATTAAGAAAAGTGAGAAATGTAAAAACAATAGAGAAAAAAATTATAAAGAGTGTCAATTATAAGTATATTTTTATAGATATAGACTGCCTTCCTCCTTTTTGTGTTTTCTGATGATAAAAAAATCATAAAACCTAAAATGTATAATCATAAAAATTAAAATGAAAAAGAAAACGAATGCGAGTCAATAATAAGAATATAAATATTATGTCTACTTTCACCAATTCAAAGCATAAACGGTACAGTGGTAAGAGAGTGAAGATAATGTTTCCGCACACATGTATTCCTTTGGTGAATAAGTATAAGTATAACTTACAATTGATACTTTTTTAACATATGTAATTATTCTTGATTTCATGGATGATAAAAATGTTTTTTTTAGTTCCACCACTCAATTTTATATAATTTAATACCCTGTTGAATCAATTTATTGAAAATGTGAAAAAGTGATCGGTAATAAATATCAAAATTATAAGAAAGTGAAATCATAATAATAGGATATGGTTGAACATCGAGAAAAGTTAATAAATATAATAGATTCAGAAAGTATGTAACAGTTGGAGAAAAATTAATAAAAATAATAAATTAAGAAAGTACATAATAATGGAAGAAAATGGCAGAAGACATGCTTTTTCTATGTGCGTTCAAAACATGTTTATGAGTATGCTCTATTGCACTATCAGTTCTTTATCGATAGAAACACCCATGTATATGCTATAGAAAAAACTTCCATGAATCAGTTATCTAAATAAACATATTCACTTACTGTTGGTAGAATTCATAGTATCTTATTCCAAAAAATAAACATCAATTATCATTTTCGAATCATATTTTTTAAAATTAAGTTGAGTAACACATAAAGAATGACAACGTTTATAAAGCAAAATTAATGAATATGTAAATAGGGATTTGAAAGAATGTTTGAAAAAGATGTTAATTACCATAACCAAGAAAGAAGAAGGATTCTGTCAGCAGTAGTTATTAGTGTTTATGGTTGCATTAAGAAGACAATCCCACCATGAAAATGCTCACTTCTTTTTTGTATTATGCTGTAGTTATCGTTGAATTTAAATGGTAGCAGTTTCATCAGGCTTTCTAACCTCTAGGAAGTTATTATATGTGGGTTCCTAGTAAATATATCAAAAATTAGACTTTGTAACCTCTATGGTAGTTATGATATGTGGTTTCTTAGTAAATATATAAAAAATTAAAGGGTAATTTTGGAAGAAAAATAGGCCAGCCCAAATAAACCTATTCTCTTTATATATTGTTATAGAATAGATATATTGTTATAGATAAATATTGCCATAAACAAGATAGTAAAAATTAATATTTTACTTGAGATCAGGAAGAATCAAGACTTTGTATCACATAATGCTTAAATATGTTTTTTCGTCCCTATAAATATACTAATTTTTGCCTAGTCTCTACAAATTTTTTCTTACCACTTTCGTCCTCCACATATTATGTTATCAATTTTAGTTCTCGCATTTAAATGTGACGCATGTCTAACAGTGGTTCATAGGGAAAGTGCCACATGGCATTTTTGGATGATGCGACATTTCTAAGACCTTGAAATACTATAATTTAACATTTTAATCATTTCAACCTTAATTTGGACTAATGAAAAAATTAATAAACATTAAATATAAATTAAAGATTAAATGATTATGTTAATGATATTTGAAGGTCTCAAAATTGTCACCTCCATACAAAAGTCACATAGACTTCCGATAGATAGGTGTTACTATAGTTAAAAGTGAGAACTAAAATTAGAAATAGAAAATATGCTATGAATGAAAGTTTGAATGGAATTTTTGTTGGGACAAAAGAAGCTAATATATTTTTAGGGACGGAAAACTTATTTAAACCTAAAATATAGTTCAAGTAAAAAGATAGATACTTATTTTATTAGTGATTATGAAAAAATATTTTTTCTCTTCAAGAGAATAGGCCAGACAACAGGTCTATTCTCAAATCATAAACAAGCAAAATTTGTATTCCGGAAGGTAAAAAATATGAGCTATCCGTAACTGTTGAGTGTCGATTGATTATTTGTATCCCACAATCAGTTACTGTTGACAACAATTGATCTTGAGGCTCTCGAGCTTCATGTACTGAATTCTCAATACCAGCGGTATGATCAGCACAAGACCAACCTTCTGTTTCCTAATGAGAGTTTCTATCAGTGATACTATAGGAGAACTGCAACGTAGCAGTGCGCTTGTCGAAACAGAATTTGCAAGCAAAGGAGGCATTGTATTATTGACACCGTACTAGTGCTGCACTGTCCAGATCTTGAGTTTTGCAGTAGGAGTGATAGCGATTGCAGAGCAATGATGTGAGCAGATGGATTCTCCGATTGCGGTGGCTGAAATTTGTGCAATTCATCTGGTACTGGAGAATAAGAAGGGTACTGGAGAATAAGGAGGAGTAAGATTGGAAGCCATAATTAAGCTTCATTGGTTCTAGATACCATGAAAGTATCTGGTCTAGGTTTTGTAGATTGAAATTATGGTTCTGTTTTAATTACGAGACTGAGATATAGAACTCAGGTATTTGTAGTACAAGGTAGTTACATAGTTATGGGATGTTTACAACCGTTGACAGCTTTATGCACATAATAGGGTAAAACAAAGTACTGCTGCAGAAGCTATGTAAAGTATATACACACATTTACCGCGCAAAGTTAATATCTCGTGAGTAATTAATTCTTTTAGGAAAACAGACCAAATTAACACATCAGAAGTCCAATCAAAATCATTGCTAAATCACTCAAGGGGAACTAATTTCCGCAATTCTAAAAACGAAATATATTCATTATGACATCATGCATGAGGATGAGTTCACTTGACAGAACTAAAACAAAATAAGTGTGTCTATTGCTATTGAGTTTATGTTAGATGATTTTATTTGTAGTTTTGTTTTTTAATGACCTACAAATTGTTTTCGTATTCTCTCAGTGTAGTTGTGGATCCTTCCAATCTAAGTGATGGTCTTCACTACTATGAAGTCTATGGTATTGACTGCAAAGCGCCATGGCGTGGTCCTATTTTCAGAATTCCTATTACCATAACAAAGGCCAAGGCTGTAACTAACCAGTCTCTACAAATTTCATTTTCAAATATGTTATTCCAGCCAGGTTTGCATTAGTCTATGAAGTTGATCTCCTACTTTCTGCTGTCCTACTGTTTAAATTTAAACTGGGCCCACTTTAAATGCATTCCAGCCAAAACACTTGAGCTGCTTTGTAGGGGACCTTTTCGTTTCTCCCATACAGCTAATGTTTGAAATTTGTCTTAAATTATTTATGAAATTACATTCACAATGCAGGTATAGTACCTCTGGTATCCAGTCCTGTTAGAGTATATGAATATAATATTCGTTCACATTATTACATCATAAATTATTTTAGATAATCTCTTAAGGTTAGCTTTCATATTTCCTTAGATATAACTACAACCCAATGCTTACTCTATATTTGTGTGTGTGGATGCTTCCAATTTATTAGCTAGTCTGTCTATTATAAAAACACTATTCATGTTAGAGTGAATGCAAATATTTACTAGTGTTCCTATACATACGGCCAGTCATAGTTATCCAAGTCCAATCAGGCAAGTGCACGATACAGAGTCCAACACTTTCAGTTAATTCTTTATATTTTTTGTTTTATTAGGGCATATAGAAAGGAGATATATAGAAGTGCCACATGGTGCATCTTGGGCTGATGTAACAATGAAAACGTCAGGGTGTGACATACCTCGAAAGTTTTTTGTGGATGCTGTTCAGGTAAAATTTGCAGCTTGAAAGTTTTGTTTGATTGTGTAGGGTTCTTTTTCACATGCTTTCTATGTCCAGATGTGCCCATTGCAAAGACCTCTGAAATGGGAAAAGGTGATAACTTTTGCTTCTTCGGGTGCCAAAAACTTTACCTTTAAGGTAGTAAGTGGTCAGACATTGGAACTAGTCATTGCTCAGTTTTGGTCAAGTGGCATAGGGAGTCATGAAGCTGCCAGTGTGAATTTTGAGGTAACAGAATTACTATTTAAGATAAATTTATTTCCTCACCTGATATTGGATAGACTTTGGTGTTTCTTATAAAAACTGAAAAATGTTCCTAAATTTTGATTTTGAATTGATAGGTCTATGATGATTGTTCTTATAACTTTCAGTAGTTTATCCCGATGATTATCTTAATTCCCTACATTACCCTAGTTTGCTTGAATGATATGATTATGGTTGATAATTTGTTATATTTCAACTATATTACACTTCAAGGAAATGACATGTTGACATGAATAGACTTTTAAGGCCATTTACAAGCTTTTGTCCTTCCCTTAGTCCATATAGATGTTTGTGGCCTCTGAATATGGAATCATGGGATAGTCTTCCGTGGAGGGATTCTCAGTCTCTTGCATGTATGATCTCTGTTAAAAAGCAGGGATGTGATTTGTGTTATTTTCATTCCTCACTGAACTGAAGATACTTTGGTGTTAACTTGGAATTTCAGGTTGTTTTTCATGGAATAAAAACTAATCATGAAGAACTTATACTTGATGGAAGTGAAGCACCTGTCAGAATTGATGCTGAAACATTAGTGGTATCCGAGGAACTTGCTCCAGTGGCTATTCTAAACAAGGTTATATTACTTTTCATTCTGTGCTATTCCATTATGCTGGTGACATGGGATACCAATGAGTTTAACATGTTCCTTTTATATGTACAAAACATGCAGATTAGGGTTCCTTATCGACCAATAGACTCTAAGATTTGTGCACTCTCAGCAGATCGTGATAAACTTCCATCTGGAAAACAGATACTGGCGCTGACTTTGACGTGAGTTTTGTATTTACTATGTCGTGTCTGTGGATCATTTAGACGGTCTTTTCTCATTAATCTGATATTACAGTTACAAGGTCAAAATGGAAGACGGAGCTGAAGTAAAACCTCACATACCATTGCTAAATGACCGGATATATGACACTAAATTTGAATCTCAATTTTATATGATTTCTGACTCCAACAAGGTATGTTCATATTTAATTTCCTTCTGTTCTGAAAATGTATGGGATGGTTTCCATTTTAGAAATTTTTATAATTAGATGAATAATAAATTGCATGCAAGTTATGCTCATACTTAGGCATGCCGATTTATATATTTCTTAGTATGCCATATTTCTAGTTGACTAACTAGAGATCTGCTAATGCTGTGGAAAGGCAGGAATTACAAATTTACTAGTGGAATATACAACCTACCTATTGGGTCATAGTGTGTGTGGCAATCAATAATAGATATGACTTTGTTTTTATTTGCTCAATAATATTATTTTTACATGCAGGTTTTCTTTATTCCATCATGTTTTGTATTTTGGTAAATTCATTTGCGAGACCTAAATTTTTTCAACACATCAAGGGCTATTGGGCTGGTGTGCAGATAACATGGATGGCCCAATATCAAATCTAGAATAGACTCCAATACCATCAGAGAGTTTAACATCGAGTCTGACTCAATCCCAAAAGCTAGCTCACGGGGTGAGGGGAGCCTCCCATTAATAATTGTTAAATATGCTTGGATCTTAACCCCAAAAGCTAGCTCAAAGGGTGAGGTTGTCCTTACATATTTATACATTCAACAGCCCGGGAACTTACGCAATGTGAGACTTCAAACAAACTCCAACAACACAAATATCAACTTCAACACCCACCCTCACGCCTAGGGTGGGTCTTAACCCGGTTCTGATACCATCTTAGAGTTTGACCTAACTCATCCTTACAAAACCGACTCGTAAAGTGAGGGGTGTCACTCTATATAAACTCTCTCAATGTTCTATCTCCAACCAATGTGAGATTTTAGGATCTTCCCAACATTTTTAAAATTTGAGCTAACTCATACTTACAAAACCGGCTTGTAAGGTGAGTGGTGCCACTCTATATAAACTCTCTCAATGCTCTTACTCCAACCAATGTGGGACTTTAGGATCTTCCTAACATACTCCCTCACGCCCAACTCTCTTTTGGGCTTGGTGCGTGGACAATAACGGCGGGCGACCCATGGTCTGATCAATGGCTCTGATACCATCCTAGATATGCTTGAATCTCAACCCCAAAAGCTAGCTCAAAGGGTGAAGTTGTCCTCACATATTTATACATTCAACAGGCCGGGAATCTAAGCAACGTGGGACTTCAAACAAACTCCAACAACACAAATACCAACTTCAACAATAACCATATTTAGACCATATCTCTGTCCAACATGAGACTCTTTTTGACAATGAATTTCTTTCTATGATTCCAACATGTTTTGTATTTTGGTGGCCTTGTTTGCTTCATACGTTGATATCTCTTTTATTTTTTCACTATTCCGATAATAGCGCGTGTATTCAAGTGGAGATGCCTATCCAAGCTCTTCAAATCTTCCCAAGGGAGAATATAATTTGCAGCTCTATTTGAGGTATATATCATTTATGAGTGCACATTTGTTTGTTCCTACTGGAGCTTTCTGTAGACCTAATGACAGTTATTAACTTCAAACTTGTATATTTTGAAAAATTGTTTGAATTCCGTAGGGTAGTGGTTAACTCCTAGTTTGGTTTAGAGGACTCGAAAGCTTGTTTTGTTTATCAAACCTGCAATAAGTAGTTGGCATATGTATTGCAAGTGGAATATTTGTAGGTTTATAATTTTTTTTTGTATATTTTGAAAAATTGTTTGAATTCTATGGGGGTAGTGGTTAACTCCTAGTTTGGTTTAGAGGACTCATAAGCTTGTTTTATTTATCAATACCTGCAATAAGAAGTTGGCATATGTATTGCAAGTGGAATATTTGTGGGTTTATAAATTTTTTTGTATATTTTGAAAAATTGTTTGAATTCCATGGGGGTAGTGGTTAACTCCTAGTTTGGTTTAGAGGACTCAAAAGCTTGTTTTATTTATCAATACCTGCAATAAGAAGTTGGCATATGGATTGCAAGTGGAATATTTGTAGGTTTATAAAAAATTTACACATAAAGGAAGGCGTGCATTCAACTTATTTACATTTACAATATTTCTCAGGCATGACAATGTGCAAGTTTTGGAAAAGATGAGGCATTTGGTGTTGTTCCTTGAGAAAAATTTGGAGGAGAAGGTAATTTATTGTTCAATTTGACGTCTCTCTCAAATGGTCAATTGCTGTTTAAAGTTTTTGAGATGAGATTATGCAAGTTATATTACTCTTGATAAAGTTGGGATCACCTGATGCATAATAAAACATATATAAGACACTCCTTTCATTTGATCTACCACCCCACACAATTTTTTAAAGAAAAAGGTGAACCTTTCCCAGGATCTGTATTGTCTACAAAGATTCAATGATGCTGTTCGGTTAGATGTGTCAAAATTGGTGAATCTTTTCCAGTAGTTCTGAAGTATTGTAATTCTGCCATCAATTTATTCTCCTATTTAAAATAATTTGTACTCTTGAGTTAGACATGCCTCCATCCAATAGTGCTTCAGTAAACTGTAACGGTTGCATCTATGTTAGTAAAATTTAGATTATATACATTCTTCTATTAATACTTTAGTTATTTACTACATATTGAAATTTTGTTTCCAGGATGTTATTCGGTTAAATTTTTTCTCTCAACCTGATGGCCCACTGTTGGGAAATGGTTCCTTTAAGTCCTCATTATTAATTCCAGGGTACGTTAGTGGTTTATAGTCCCAATTTATTAAGTATTAAATGTTTTCTTATGATGCGGTATTGACTTTTTTTTGGTATTTATTCATAGTATAAAAGAAGGATTATATCTTGGTCCTCCGCAAAAAGAAAAACTTCCCAAGGTATATTGTTTTCTGTTGTTAACTTTTTAGATATAACCGCTGTTAGTACATAATGGTATTTATAATATTTCTGCAGAATTCTCAACAAGGATCTGTATTGGTTGGGGCCATTTCATATGGGAAACTATCATTTGCTGATCAGGGGGAGAAAAAAAATCCCGAAAAGCACCCTGCTTCATATCGAATTTCTTATGTAGTTCCTCCAAATAAGGTCACCTTCTGTCTTATAAAGATATCTCCCTTTGTATAACTCTTATACTTTGTAATAATTGCGTGGTTAGCTTCAACATGCATCGGGCTGTGGTTGAATCTACTTTCATGTTGACCTTGATTAATGTCTATTAAAGGAATTGCCGAAATCAAGCTCATGAGAGCTTGTATAGACTCTCCCATAACACATAAGGTCCTTTGTAGCTAACTCAAGCTCATGAGAGCTTGCATAGACTCTACCATAGCATATAAGATCCTTTGTAACCGACTGTGACTGACACGTGTCATTCAGCTATCACCTACTAACCTACTAGAACAGTCTATAACTAGATTGTTCTCTGTACTAAGTAACATATAATCTATACAAAGAATTTGCAAGCAAGATTTATGAAATCTGCACAGTTTGTATAATTCTAACATGTTGACCTTGATTATTGTCTAATTAAGTTTTTCTTCTGCTGAAAGGTTGATGAGGATGACAAAGGAAAAGGTTCTTCCTTATCTACCAAAAAGACTGTTTCTGAACGTATAAAAGAAGAGGTATATTAGTCATCTTACTTAAATAAAAGAGCTTCCCTGGTGTTTTGTATCCTAGTGTCTGCTTCACGTGTGGTTAAATATAAGCTCTTTCTGTATTTTCTTCTTAAAAATTACATTGTTATCCATATTTTGAAATGTTTTATACTAAAAAACTGTATTGCATGAATATTGATTTAATGACCGCCAACTAGGATAACTCAAGATTATTATGTAGTTTAGATATAAAATATGCCAGGAATACTTATATTGAAATTGTGTTTTCATTTAAGTATCTTTTAGTTCAACTCAACGCCAGTATATATACCATTTTCTATTTGTTGGTTCTTTTATTTAAAACTGGCATCTTGTATCTTCCATTGTCTTATATTAATTTATATATTATATAGGTTATTTTCTGAAAAGTTTAATTTGTTGAGTAATTCTTTTAATGAACAAATATTGATTGTTTTAAGTGGATGATGTTTTTATTTCCTCTATTGGTAAAATGATGAGTGGATTTTTGTCTTTAACAGTTGAGCTAATTTTGATGAGTATAAAAAAAGACTCACTATTAAAGGCATAAAAAATACACATCACTTTACCAATCAAGAAAAAAAAGAAGTTGTGTATAGTTAAGCTGAACATGTATGTATAGTATTAGATTTATGAATGAAATGATTGTAAATATCTTGTATATTTTAATTATGCCTTGAGTTTGTTATCATAATGTAGTTTTATTCTATAACTCACATTTTAGGATGATGAACTTCAGTTATCTTTGCTCTTCAATTTTATCTTGAATTGTCCATCAGGTAAGGGATGCAAAAATAAAAGTTCTAGGAAGCCTAAAACAGGAAAGTGATCAAGAGCGCTTGGACTGGGAAGAGCTAGCTGCATCCCTAAAAGTCAGTAAAGAGAGCTTATCTGTAGTTGTAGACAATTAATTGCCTTTGTCTTCATTTGTCTCTCTTTTAAATTTTGTATTCAAATTAATATTGCAAAAGCTATCATATAATTTCAGCAGAGAAAGCACTTCTTAAATAGGTGAGTTACACATAATATCTATTCCTTAGATTAAGGATTGGTGGGATAAAAAATAAAGAGGGAAATAAATAAAATAAAATATTGATCCTAATATAAATTGCAAATATCGTAGTAATAGGAAAGGAGATAAGGGAAATTTTGTTTCATTAAGTCTGTACTATCTTCGCTATTTAATATTTTTTCTTTTACAAGACTATTGCCTTTTGGTTTTGATGTTTTTCTAAATTTTGATAATGCAATCTGTTGTCTATTCTAATGCTATGTTTCCTTGCAGTTGGAATATCCAAAGTACACACCGTTGCTTGCAAAGATTTTGGAAGGTTTAGTTTCTAGGAATAATATCAAAGATAAAATCCATCATGATGAGGAGGTACAAATTTTCTGTACCAAACAATTAACATGAATTGTTCCCCCACCCCATTTCTTCCCTCATCTTTCTGATTTCCCCCCCTTACACTGTATTTTGTATTTATCCCGTGTCCTGAAAACTTGAATGCTATATGACTGGTCTCTGGAGTTCTCGGGTTCCACTTTTAGACTCTGTTTTTTTTATCACCCAGAAGTTGAAAATCATGTATTCAATAGTTTCCTATAGTTTAGTATAATCCCATCTTATGGAATATATAAGAGTATCAGCTAAATTATAATCATTATTAGAGTACGACAGCATAAATTTCCCTCTCGCATCACCTTTGCAGCTAATCCTTGCTACCTCAGTAATCTTATAATTAGTAATCAATCATATGAGGCCTAAAAGGTTTTCTTGTAGAAGTTTGTACTGGTGTGTGTATAACTCTGGATAATGTGATTACACTGTGTAGGTGATTGATGCAGCAAATGATGTGATTGACAGTATTGACAGGGAAGAGTTAGCTAAATTTTTTGCACTAAAAAATGATCCAGAAGATGATGAAGCAGAGGTTCTCATTCTTGTCCCGATACGCTTTTGTTTTTGTTGAATATTACAGCTACTTATATATTAAATGAATTTGAACGGTCGCCTCTTTATATAGTATTAGTATTGCTTGAGTTAATTCAATTACAACATTTCTGGTTATCCATGTCAACATTCATTAAGTATGAATTTGTAGTTACTAATTTTAATTTTGACACACTATATCCAGTCAGTGGGCATGTGTGAGGGTGTATCCTCATTCACATAATTTCTCTTCATTATTTCTTCATAACTTTCAAGTCTTATCTTACATATCCTATATAATAAAAGGGAGGGAGTTATCACTCTTGGGAGTGATAATATTTCTTGCTAGACTCTTTCTCTATAAGACACGTGGTGCCATTAACATGCTCAAATTAATTCCCTTGGAATTCCTGTTTAGGAATTCATCACTCTTGGGATTGGTAATATTTCTTGCGAGACTCTTTCTCTGTAAGACACATGATGCCATTAGCTAATACTTCTAAATTTAATTCCCCTGGAATTCTTGTTTGTCTCCAAGATCCTATGGTTCCCTATGCTTCATAAAGTTTTATTGTTTCCCAAAGCTATAACAATTAACAACACTATTATCACTTCCAACTTAGATATTTGAAATATGCTGGCATTAATAATCTTTTAATCTCACTGCAGAATACCAGGAAAAAGTTTGAGTCTACCCGAGACCAGTTAGCACAGGCACTGTACGAAAAGGGGCTCGCCTTGGCAGAGATTGAATCTTTAAAGGTTAGAGCTTCTGATCATCATTTTAGCAATTTTTGTATATTTCCCTTATAATATGATTACATGCTAAACAATATGAAGAACCAGGCTGTTCATATTGCAAAAGTTTGTTTATTTGTAATGTCATGTTGGGTTGGTAGTGAACATATTTATCCTATTAGCTTTTTAAAGCAGTACTTTATCATCTAACATTAATTAATAGTATCTCCTCGAATATGAAATGTATCTGCAAACTAAAATAAAAATGTAATTACTTTTATCTTCTGCTCAAATGAGGACTTGTGCTTTTATGATGAGTTGCTTGAGTTAGCAATCCGCATGTTAGTTTGATATAAAGGAATAATAATTACTTTGTACTATTAAGAAGTGTTGAGAGTCTCACATTATATGCGATATAAACCTAAAAAAAGTAATTATTACTAAAAGACATTTATCATCTTATAAGTTGGTGTTGTAGGCACCGAGTTATGCCCAACTCAAATTATTAAGTAAAATACATCATAGAATATTATGGTGTAATGAATCTGATCCATAAGGCCAACCAACCTTAAATGATGGGATATATAACTTGGTTTTATAGTAATTAAACTGAAAACATTTTATAGAAAGCTAAGATTTGAATATTTCTTGGAACTAATTTCTTATATAAATATTAAAATATTAATTTCCATTGCTGCTCTCCAAGCTAGAGCATAGATATGGAAACACTGATTTGACAAACACCGAGTTTGTTGCAAGTTAAAGTTATTGCCAGACCTTGGAGTGTGTTGGTAATGATCTTCTAACTGGTCATTTGGTTTAACAAAAGAGCTTGTAAATCTTCCAAAAACAAACTTTCTCCTAGAAAACTGCCAATATATTTCAATATGTTTTGTTTATTTGTGGAATATCGGATTTGGGAAACTATGAAGTGCAATATGATTACCATAAATTAGCACCATAGATCATATTTCACAAAACATCATATCCACCAGAATGATTTTAATCATATAAGTTAACATATAATGAAAGTCAAAAGTCTTTAGTCCTTGTTCTAGTAACAACATACTGTTTTGTTTTTCCATTTAGTAAAGTTTATCACTAGAAGAACTCAATGTCCAAAAGTTGATCTACTAATAGTAGATCCAGTCTAGTTACTAGCGAAGCATCAACATAAGTAACCATATCTGTATGACCATTGTTTCCATAAACTAGATTGTTTCCATGACAGGGCTTAATATACCTTAAAATTTGGTTTATTCTGTTGGGTCTCCTATTGTTAGTTAAGAAGTTGTTGTTAGTTAAGTAGTTGGTTAGTTGGTTAATTAGTTAATGAGGCTAGTTATAGTTTCGTTGAGAGGTAGTTAGGCTAAATAAATAAGACATGCTGCCTATAAATAGATAGGAGGATTAGAGAGGGCAGCATCTTGTAAATTGAGAGGAATTGGGAGGTAGGAGGACCCTAGTGCTGCCATTGTTGTAATCTCTTAAGAATTGTGGTTGGGTCTAACTCAAACTTACAAAACCAGTTTGTAAGGTGAGGATTACCCCCACTTATAAACACATGTTTAGGCGATATATTATCCGATGCGAGATTCTTTTAACACTCCCCTCATGCCTAGGACTGGACATTTGAAGCGTGAATATAAATTGTGGGTGGTGCGATAGCGGAAACCTAATAGCAGGTGACCCAACGGATCTTGTAAATTGAGAGGAATTGGGAGGTAGGAGGACCCTAGTGCTGCCGTTGTTGTAATCTCTTAAGAATTGTGGTTGGGTCTAACTCAAACTTACAAAACCAGTTTGTAAGGTGAGGATTATCCCCACTTATAAACACATGTTTAGGCGATATATTATCCGATGCGAAATTCTTTTAACACTCCCCTCATGCCTAGGACTGGACATCTGAAGCGTGAATATAAATTGTGGGTGGTGCGATAGCGGAAACCTAATAGCAGGTGACCCAACGGATCTTAAATGAGACTTTGATACCATCTTTACAATTGTGGTTGAGCCTAATTCAACTTTACAAAACGGGCTTGCATGGTGAGGATTGTCTCCACTTATAAACATATGTTCTGGCGATATATTATTCGATTTGGGACTCTTTAACATAATCAAAGGGGATTCTTCCCCACTTTCAGTATAATATACAAAGTTTTTTCTTTGGACACACGATGGACTCCAGGACACACGTAATCCTAGAGGCGTCTGTGATTTAGAGGTCGATCATGTTAAAGACTTCTATGATGATGGTTTTCCAGAAAAGTCTAGTGATGCTGATGCCAGTGACTGGGTGCTTACTGTAGCGATAGCAGTATGCCCTGTTGCCTGTATGTGCGAGAATACTTACTTTTCACTATTAAAAGAAGCAATTAGTCAGCTGAAAATATTTCCAAGGAAATTAAACTAGTCACTGACTTTATCAATTGTTAATTTCACACAGGCACACACATCTATATTTAGTAAATAACATCTTAAATCTAGCATTGTTATGACTATATTTTTCAAGATTGTTGTCTACATGTACTACATAAAATAAAAGTCAACAGATTTTCACATAGTCTCCTGTGGTTACTTTGAATTGAGTCATATGCATTTTGCTTGTAAGGAAAACATCAGAGGAGTAAGTGATCCTCTGTTAGTCACTCCTTTATGATAATGGTAACATTTAATTATTTTTTTATCAAATAAAAGTTGGCAGACTTGACTTGGTGTATATTGTCAAAGGATTTGGATGCAACAGAAGGTGCCAAAAAAGGTGTGGGCAGTGAGCAATCTACAGATGATGGCAGTCATCCAGACTTGTTTGAAGAGAATTTTCTAGAACTGAAGAAATGGGTTGATGTGAAGTCATCAAAATATGGAATCCTCACGGTAACACGTGAGAGGCGTTCTCAGAGGCTTGGGACAGCATTAAAGGTATTTCTTTTTTATAATGTTGGTTGCTGCGCCTGCATGGATGATAATCCACCAATTTGAATTACTAACTGTATTATATGACTCTGGGATCGTAGTTTTCATTGCTCCTTAGTGAGATTATTTGTAGGTGTTTTCATATAATCAATGTTTTTAAAACCTAACACATCAATTGTTGAGACAAACTAATAAACCAATATACTGAAGGAGTGAAGGTAATGTAGATTAATTATAAAGTCGCATGATAATACATCCAAAGTTCAGTAGACATATCATTCTTAATTTTGCAATGTTTCGTATAGCTATTTAAAATAGGTTTAAACAAATATAATATTTAAGATAATGATGTTCTTTGAATTTGATCAGCCAGTATTATGGGTTGTAAGAAATCAAATTCCGGACCAGTTCATCTCATACTTTAGTTGTTTGATCCAGTTTTCATCATTTTACATGCCATAACTTGTGTGATTAATGAACTCTACTAATAGTGACATGGATCTTTATATTCAAGCGAGGCTAAAATCATGAAGCAACTCTTCTGTGTTTAACATGCAAGTGTATTTCTATTTTGATTGATCTTATATTAACTTGGTTAGATGAACTACCAATCTTATATGAACTTTGGCCTACCTTGTTTCAGGTACTGTATGACATAATTCAAAATGATGCAGAGACTGCCAAGAAGAAGTTCTATGAACTAAAGCTCTCATTGCTTGATGAGATTGGGTGGAAACATTTAGCAGCATATGAGAGACAGTGGATGCTTGTGCGTTTCCCTCCAACCTTACCCCTTTTCTAGGAGGCTGCTGCTTATTGGAAAATAAGTTGGATAGCAGTGTTGAGACTATGGAACCATGTCCTCTACGTACAAACATGTAGCATTATTATTAGATCTTTTATACTTAAGTTCTATCTATCCTTTCTCTTTTCTGCACAATCTTGAGCTAGCTATGTGTCATGGTGTGTGGCAAGTGGCAACTATGCAATTCAACTGTCCTTTTAATCCTTTCTTGTGGCTGCCACATCAAGAGATCGTCAATATCTTATACATTTCTTTGGTAACTTCAAAATAAAGATAGTTGCTGTTATCGTTTTTTTTATTGTTGTTACCATTTTTTTTTTAAAATTCAATATTTTTAGTATGCTGTTACATCAGTTTACTGTGATGTTTTTTATTTATAAATTTTAGAATTAGGGAAAATAAGGTATGCATTGTTAGAGTAAACTAGTTTTATACTTGCACATAATGAAATCCCAATATTTTTAGTTATTTGTGGTATAATACTACAAGGTGGGCTGGTGTAGACTAGCATAAGAATAAACTATTTTTTAATGCACCTTTATGTCGCCTCAGACGCCCTTGGTGAAATTTCCGTAATATCCCCTTAATTCGGAGATGCATCTACGAATGCACACAATATTTCATTTTCAGGGAATTTTGGATATGTATATTCGAAATAATCTAATATTTTGTTTTTAGGGGATTTTTAGATATGCATATCCAAATTAATGGAGCGTTAGACTCGAGGTGTATCAATTGTATTATCTTACTATATAAGTTTATAGTCCCTTTAAATATGTCAAACTTCGTTTTTAGTCTCTAAAAAATTTTCATCAAAGAATGGTCCTTATAATATTTTTCGTCTACACTTTTGGTCCTTCATGTTAACGTCCGTTAACAGCAGTCATGCCACGTGGCTAAAGTCAACAACATATTTGAGCCCATAACACTTTGTAGCTAAATAATAGTTAAAGTCATAACTAATTTCTAGCAAATCTCGCGCATTCTATTATTGGCTTAAACAAAACTGTTTTGTTGACTTTATTTTTCATAACTTGTTTCCTCTTAATGCAAAGTAATGTTTTATGAAGTAACACATTTAGTTTTGTACTGTAAGAGAATTTTCACCTTGTAAGAGAATTCTCATCTTGGATATCGTGAAGGTCTTAAATGAAATTTGTGTTATGCTTAAATCTCAAGCATTTTATTATTGGTTTAAACAAAACTGTTTTGTTGACTATGCTAACATCATAGATATTCAGTTGGTACATGTTTGAGAAGTTAACTATGTTACTTTTGGCACTTGATTGAGTTTCTCATGTTAATTTAATCCAACAAGCACAAGTACTACCCCGTCCCCCATATTATAAGCAAATTTCACATTTTTAGATTCATTCAATAATTAATGTATCTAGTCTATATACAGACTAGATACATTAACTATTGAATGAATCTAAAAAGATAAAATTTGCTTATAATATGGGACGGAGGGAGTATTTTGAATGTGTGAATGCAAGATTTATGTTGTTTTTTACCAACTTTATCATCGGTACGTGGTCTGATCTCAAATGATTCTCTAGTAAACTCCCTAGCAACTTACATGGTCTGATCTCAAATGATTCTCTAGTAAACTCCCTAGCAACTTATAGAATAAAAAATAACTAATCATTGCCCATCAATGTATGACTTAAAGATTATGTGCCCTTCAAGAAATAAGGAAATACTGAGATGCTCATTTGATGCATATGCCTTGAGTCAACAAACCAAAATTGAGCTTCCTTATTTATGTACTTAAACAAATCTATCTAAATTTTACAAATAAGTTTTCCGCATCAACATGAACATCTTGTATTTTTTTTTCAAATTTAGAATTCTTGCAATGAATTTGCAACAGATTAGTTAGAATTTTAGCTACTGATTAGCTACGAATTTTCTAGGTTCAAGTATGAGGTTGACCTTAGCCATATGACATGACACTTCAGCATCTAGCCACCACATGGCATTATCACGCCAGCTGTTGTTAAAGGAAGCTGACAGGAGGGAACAAAAGTGTGGACATAAAATATTAAAAGGACCATTTTTTCAAGAAAATTTTTAGAGGGATTAAGGAAGTTTGACATATTTAGAGGAACCATAAACTTATTTAACAATATAAATATACTCTAATATACCTCATTAAATACATAAAATATCTATAAAATTTACATGTAACAAAAAATTACATAATGTTTTTATATTAATAAATTTTGAAAATACAGAAAAATATATTTAATGGAGTCTCATTAAATACATATTATATGTAATAAAAAATATATTAATAACAATATTATTATCTTTTTTAATATTTTTTTTTGAGTTAATGAATTTTTCGGCCCCTTTAAATATTTTAGAATTAGTTTTTAGTCTCTCTAATATTTTTCCTTCAAGAAATCGTTCCTTCAAATTTTTCCGTATGAATATTTGATCCCTAACATTAAATACCACTAACAGCTTCTTATGTGGCAAGACATGTGGATTAAAAAGTTTCTTCATTATATTTCCATGAATTGCAACGCGTACACTGCCCTAATTTAAAGAGGAAGCTTATTTCATTTGACCTAATTTCTTTCCCCTTTGTTCATCTTTTTCCTCCATTATGAAAATCCTATCTTCAAGGTACTTGGCAGTTTGTTTGTTTTCTTCCCTCGTTCTTATAGGTAGTTCATCTTCTTCATCCCGCGGCTCGATAACATCATGTCTTTTGCTTCGGAAAAATCGTGAGTTAGGAAATTTTATGGGTGTCAGGTTTGTATGGTCTCGTATCAATGCAAGAATGGACCAAATAAAGGTAGGTTGTTTTGGAGAAGTCCTTATTGAAGAAGTGCTTATACGCGTGATCTGTTCATATGTGATAAAGATGTTGTAGAAAAGTCTGGAACTAAAGATGTAGTTGTTACGAACACAGAGTTGGAAGTCATGGCATCTGTGGGATATATGAAGTTCTTGTATGAAGATTCAGGGAAGAAGAACAAGAACTTGAAGACCAAGTTGAAAACAGAGAACTTTCATGAAATATTGAAGATGTTTTGTCTTGTTGTGTCCTTTATGATCAATGTGTATTTTGTTATGAAATGTAGTTGTTGAACTAGGTGTGACGTAATGATAGTTTTTGATACCATCAGGGGTAAAAATGAAATAATTTTTTTTTGGGGGGATGACATGTTTAATTTGGGGAGTGGCATGTTAATTTCTTCAAGTATATAGGTTCCAAATTGGATATAGGTTAAGAAACCAAAGCACACTCTACACATTACTTATTACACCATCCTTCTTAGCTGTTTCACTTTTTCCTTTTCCAATATCACACAGACCATTTTTAGGTTGCTATTTTTCATATTTTTTCAACATGACACAGACCACATTTAGGCCGCTATTTTCATATTTTTCTAACCAGTGAAGGGTAATTTCATTACACCAAATAGATAGGATGCACATATATTCTTCAAAATGGACAATTGATTTACAAAAATACTAAAGCGATTTGTTGAAATTACTTAAATTGTTAAAAAAGTAATTTAAGATAAAACGAATTTCAGAACAACCACCTAAAAATGGAAATTATAGAATTTAAAGTAGCTATAGGTTCGTTTTAAGGACTAAAACGAACGCGAAAGTAAAATATAAGGACTAAGACAAAAAAAACTTACAGGAACGAAAATCATCATTAATTTAATGCGAAACTATGTACATTAAGAAAGATTGTATTAAAAAAAAATTAAGAGAGATTTTACAATCTTGTATCCATGCGTTTTTCTTTGGTCTGATTTTTATTCAATCAAAATAAAAATGGCTAAATTACATTTTTGGTCCCTCTATTTTGTCTGATTCACGAAATTAGTCCCCCTATTTTAAATTCAAACAGTTTTGGCCCCCTATTCTAAATTTAAACAGTTTTAGTCCCCTTCTCATCTTTTTTCAAAGAGAATCAATGATTTTTTTTTATTTTTTAACTTATATTTTTATTTACAAAGTTTAATAATAGGTTTATATACGATGATTTGTCATGTTTTACAAATAATTTGTCATTTAAAAAATGAAATGATCGTTAATTTTAAGTACAAAAGTATGAAAGGGTGACCAAAACTGTTTAAATTTAAAATATGAGGACCAAAACTGTTTAAATTTAAAATAGGGGGGCCATTTTCGTGAATCAAAGAAAATAGGGGGACAAAAATGTAATTAAGCCAATAAAAATTCAATTATTTTAAATTTAAATGTTTTTTTTTACACTTGTATTCTTAAAGTGTTAATATGTTAGACAATTTTTATAAAACATGACATAAGTTTTGTCTTTAATGATATGAATAAACTTTTTTATTTGTCAAAATAAAACACCAGATTTAAAATAAGTTAGGTTGTCGACACATGGGATATATATAGTTAATAGTTTGAGCAATTAGATTCCTTTTATTTCCAAACGAATTAACGAAAAAAGAGTGAAATACTAAGAAAATTTTATAAATTTTTTTGACCTTCCGCTTTTAACGGATTGTGATTGAGCATTTGCAAACCTTTCATGACCATTATTAATTAGTTAGGCAGGGAGGAAAATGGATGGCTTTATAAAAGTATGAGTTCTCTCATTTGATTGTTTCTTTGGTAGAATCCTCCTTTGAAATTTTAACCTAACTTGAACTATTATTGCATTTATAATGTTTCTGCATGTTACGTGTGGTGATTTGGTTATAACTTATAAGTAATCAAAAGTGATAACCCCCATAGACTTAAAACTTGAGTTTTGAAAGTGTGTTTCTCTCAAGGTCTCAAACAACCCATGTGCATGCAGAGTAACAAAAAGTGATGGTTGCTTTATATGTCAAAGTTATTAAGATAAAGTGGAAAGTACCAAAATTAAGTTAAGTACATAGGTATTTATTAACTTATTTTACAAGTTTTCAATGAAAATATTGATTAATTAATGAAAAAGTAATAAAACACCAGTTTAGATATTTTAATTGCACATTGACTAAAAATAGGCAAATGGACTAAAAAAACTAAATCAGCGCAAAAATCCTTGCCAAAGAACCTTACCACAAGCAAGACTTGCTAAATTAAGAATAGAGTCTCGCTTAACGTGCAAAGGCGGCAAAGAAGACTTCATGGCAAAGTAACTTCAAGGTTAATCAACTAGCTTGACTTAGCGTGTTTCCAAAACTCGCTTAGCGAGGTAAGGAGTTTCATGACTTCTGAGCTAACTTACTTCAAGGTGAAGGAAGAGTTTGTGTTATGAAAGGATGGGCTATGTGCTTAGTGAACTAAGGTGACAAAGACATGTTACAAATGAGTTGGTTTTTCTTAATAAAGAAGAAAGTAGACGCGCTAAGTTACATATGAGTTGACTTTTCTTAATAGAGAAGAAAGTAGACACACTAAGCATAACCTATAAATATGGGTGCCATTTATTTCAAAGGGATCTCGTCGCTAGATTTGAGTTGGTTCTCAAATAAAGTTAGTTTAAGACTACACATCAGAACAAGATAGAAAAAGAGAAGAACATTGTGGGGGGAAGCACTGCTCGAGGAATCATCGCAGGTGTTGTTTAACTTCGTTCTTGTAGGGATTAATTGTAAAGATGATAAAGACCAAATTGTGGTGAATTTATGCATGATAAAATGACACTTATTAGCTTGATTTATTGGATTCACAAGTAAAAGCCCCAACTTATGTGTACATGTTGGGTAGTTTACTCATTTACACCTCATTTTTAGGTTTGTATGCATTGGAGGAGTTTTGGACATAGACAAGCAAAGAAAAGCTTCAACATGCAATTTTGGAAAAAAAGTTGTGCTGCAGGTTGGGCTAAGACCGCTCAACCACGCTTAGAGATAATGCTGCTGGCAGGGACGAGCACACTTAGCGCAAAAATTTGTGTTTAGCGTGGTCTGCTATTTTTTGCTTTTCTATAAATAGATTCCAGCTATCATTTTGTGTCATAGACCCCAAAAACTCATCCAAGAGAGACCTAGAACACTAAGAAATTACATTTTGGAGAGAGAGAGAGAGAGAGAGAGAGAGAGAGAGAGAGAGAGAGAGAGAGAGAGAGAGAGAGAGAGAGAGAGAGAGAGAATATTAGAAAACAATAAGAGAGGGTGCATATTGAAGATCAGTAGCTGGGTTGACATCAATCGTTGGGAAATCACGATTGATGCATGTTTATCTTCATTATTCTCTTTGCATCAAACTACCATGAGTAGCTAAGTCCCTTTCTTGTTGGTATTGGATATAAGTTCATCGTAAAAGTATGTATTTTTATTGACCATTGCATTGCATACAATCTATTTATGAATCTATATCGATGTTATCTTTGTTTTACTGATAATTTATAGATTTAAATTGATATTGAGAAATACAGTTCGAATTTTGATCTAAGATGAACATCTGTTAGATTCTCAATTCTAGACATAAATTTAGTTTAACATTCACATAAACTCTGTTGTGAGCGATATGTGATGATATTGATGAATGTTTAGATTGTGTATAATTGATTGATAAATTACATATTCTATCGGTGGATGAAATTCAATCATGACAAACTCTCATCTCTCTGAAACTTTTTCTATCATTCATCTGTTTAACATTCTGTAAGTTTCCATAATCAAACATCTTGCAAACTTCTACTTAAAATAATAGTAACTATTGAACGACATTAATATCACACCAGTCCCTGTGAATACGATAAAAAACAAATGCATATTTTTGATTGCTCAACAACAATCATATGAAATGTGTCTACTTTTTCTTATGTGATGGTATCCCTGATATATACAGCAGTCCTGACCTACTCAATATTTAAGATCCATAAAGACCACTTATCAACTATCAAAGTCATTTCTCTCTTGTTTGATCCTGATTCATTATGATTATTAATCCACTTTGAACGCATTGTCTAATACTTCCTAATTGAAATATCCCTCTGTGTTAGTTCCAGATCGATTTAATCGATTTAACCTGTTTACTGTCTTAGCTCGATCTTATTCTTATGGACGGATTGAGAATTGGAGCGGACTTTATCAAATATGGATGAGAACTCAATCCAATTTACCATATACCTTGTCCTTAAACATGTTATCTGTAAAAGTGAAATATTTTAAACAAGTACAAAATGCATTTTCTATGTGTTAAGTAAGTTCCATTAGTCTAAAGTAAGATTACCACTACATTAATTAGTCTTAGATTTTTTCTTTACCCACCTCCTTATGGGGGTCGCCCCCAGCAAAATTCCCAACTTACCCCTGCTTCGGAGATTCATCTCCGAAGTTATTTTTTTTTAGATTTTTTTATATTTCGGAAATGCATCTCCGAAAACACCAAAAAATTGGTGTTTTCAGAGATGCATTTCCGAAATGCATCAAAATTCATTTATTTTTTACAATCAGGTAAGAAAACCATTACAGGACAAAAATTGTAATCAACCTGATTTAAAATTTCGAAGTGCCTTTTCTTTCCCCCCCACCACTTTCAGACGGTTACCTTCTAAGAAATGTGGTAACACTTTCCTACTTAAAAGCCTGCTCTCTCACCCATTTTTCTTCCAATCACATCCAAAATCATTTTCGATCCTTACTCTTTTCCTCTACTCACACATTCTCTCTCTCTCTCTCTCTCTCTCTCTCTCTCTCTCTCTCTCTCTCTCTCTCTCTCTCTCTCTCTCTCTCTCTCTCTCTCTCTCTTGTAACCGCTTTCATCACAATGTCTCGCCGCGGTCGAGGAAACCATCCCGAGAATTGCTGGAGTCAACCATCTCCTGCACATTCTCAACAATCATCCGTCAATGCTGCAGGATCAGGCCGTCGTTGTGGTGGCCGTGGCTCTCGCGGTGGACGTACCGCCGGTTCTTCCTCCTCCTACTCCTACATATGTTGTAGCTCTGGTTGTTCGTCCACCTGTTGCAGCGCCGTTTCTTTTTAAAAATATAGTACTCTATATATTTATATCTACTATTTAATTTTTTATATTCCGAAATAATGCAATAGTAGTAATAAAGTGGATTTTGGAAAAAATGATAAATATATCAAAGAAATGATAGTAAATATTCACCATTACAGGAGTCATTCTTATCGTTAATTAAGAACTCAAACGATCTTTGTCCTAATACGTAACAAAAATTGGGAAGCTCCACAGCCACGCGCTAATTCTATTTTGTTACTTACAGTACGTAGTACGTATTTTTATTAAAAGAATAAAAAAATCTTGTGAAATTTCGAAGTGCCCTTTTCCTTCTCCCCACCACTCTCAGACGGTTAACTTCTAAACACTTTCCTATTTAAAAGCTTATCACCCATTTTTCTTTCAAAATATCCCAAATCATTTTCGATCCTAAGTCTTTTTCTTTGCTTTAACGTTTTCTATCTCTTGTTACTGCTTTCATCACAATGTCTCGCCGCGGTGGAGGAAATCATCCCGAAAATCGCCGGAGTCAACCATCTCCTGCACATTCTCAACAATCATCCGTCAATGCTACAGGATCAGGCCGTGGTGGTGGTGGACGTGGCTTTCGCGGTGGACGTACCTCCGGTTCTTCTTCCTCTGGACATCCACATCCTCCGTCATATGCTCCGGCCCCGGTTACCTCTCCTCCGTCTGTTGTTGCAGCTCCGGTTGTTCGTCCATCTGTTTCAGCGCCGTTTATTCCATCTGTCGCAGCGCCGGTTGCTTCCTTGAGTTCGGCTCTGATTTCCATCGAGAGCCTGAGTGCCGAAGTTAAACAGAAGGCTACTCTAGAGTCGGCTCCGTCGTCTCAGAAGGCGGTTAGGTTCCCTAATCGACCTGGTTACGGTCAATTGGGAAGAAAAATTCAAGCTCGTGCTAATCATTTTCAGTTGCGAGTGGCTGATAAGGATCTACACCACTATGATGTAAGTATAGTTTGCTCATAAGTTTTTTGTTGTTGTTTATTATGTTGGTAAGTTACAATGTGGCATGGATTTCTAAAGGATCAGGACTTTCTAACCTGTTGCAGCGTCTCCTCCATCGTCTTCATCCGATTAAATAAAGCGAATCGTTCTTGTTTGTTATTTTTCTTCTGTCCAGACCTTATTTCGGAAGTGCATTTCCGAATTCCTTCAAGGGGGGGTGAATTCGGAGATGAACTTTCGAATTCACCAATTTTCTGAAAATTACCCTTATTTCGGAGATGCATCTCTGAAATCAATATTTTTCATTAAAATACTCACCTTTTCGGAGATTTATTTCCGAAAACACCTTTTTTTCCAATAAAAGTACGTTTTCGGAAATGAACTTCCGAAACAAGGAGTATTTTTGTAAATTCGCCAGAGATGACCAAGAAGGTTAGGAGGTTGGTTAAGAAATTTTCTTAGTCTTAACATGTTTTTTATAAAATCGTAACATTTCTTTTATTCACCAAAAAAATAATTGTCACAGTCTATTATTTGACAAAATAAAAAATATGCAATGACATGAGTGGTGTTTCTTGAAAATACAACTCATTTATCTTGCGTTTGATTTTTCACATGACCAAAATCAAAATAAAAATGTAGAAGACACATTAAATATTCATATAATTTTACACACACAAAATATATATTATAAATACAACTTTTATATAAAACTAATAAAGTTGATATTATATTTAAATCATTCTTTGACTTTTTTTTTTGGTAGGAATCATTCTTTGACTTTGATTATATAACAATTGCACATTATTTTTGATAGAAAGTGACATAATTATTTTGAACACAACAAAATATATTAATAAATATTCCACAACAAAAATATCAATATCATCCCTATTGTATAAGCCCAATATCGCTATTATATTTGAATCACTCGTTGATTTAGATCCTTTCAATCAATTACACACTTTATTGTATATAGCTAGATTTATTGTTGGTGAGCAGCTTCCTTATTACAAACTAGACATGACATGATTTAAGAAGCATCAAATAGATATATCATACTTAGTAGAATGGTGAGGATGTAGGTGCAGAAGCAGTGAGTTTAATGTCTTGAGGAGAAGATTGTGGAGCAGTAGCAAAGAATTGAAGAGAATGAAATGGTGGAGGTGCAACTATGCCAGAGCTTTTGATCTCAGCCATTTGTCTACGACCAGCTTGAGCTTGACATAAGTTGGGAAGAAACACACCTTCACCAGCAGCAAGGTTGAAGTATAGATCAACAATATTCGGACAACTTTTGTAACACTCAGGAGAACAAAGCTTTTGTGTGAAACTAGATTCAACAAGAGAATCAGATGAAATTCCAAATGATTTTCTGTCCAAACCACAAGATTTAATACATTCATCACTTTCAATATGATCTTTCAATTTATCAGCTTCAATCTCTGATGTCTTACATGTATATTTCTCTAAACCATTTCTCTTCACATGCTTCTCAAGCACACAACGTTTTCCTGCATGTGATACTGCAAATGCACATTTGTCTTGATTCAAATTCTCACACTCTATAACTCCTGCAATATTATTAATTAACTTATATCAGAGTACGGTGAGATAGGTTTTCTTGAATTAGTCGGTCGCAAGGCCGAATACCAAGATTTAAAAAAAAAAACTTATATCACAGTACATATTATATGAAATATATAAAGTTGAGAAATGAAGTTACTTACCAAGAGTTCCTTGAACAGCAACAAAAAATACAAGGGCAATTGTTACCAAACATCTCAAGCTAATGTTAAAGGCCATGAGTGATGATGGCTGAAGCACAACAAGACAATTGGAAATATGGTACTACTAGGAAGGAGGAATAATATTGTTGGAATATGGATTATAGCCACTTTCCAAGTGTATTTATAGACCTTTTTTTCTAATGGGGAACTTGACACGTTCTCTTGAAAGAAAATAAATACTAATATTTATTAGTTGGTTGAGATTTTAGTGTTAGTCATAATAATAAGGCAGGAAAAAAGAATGCTTCATCACCATTTAGACTCAATAATAAAGGTAAAATGCATCATGGGTTATTTAAGTTGTTTAATTATGTCATCTTACTTTCTCCTTAATTATAATATCAGTTTTTTTTATCTTCTTTTATATTTTAATAAAATTATTTTCAAAATTTAACAAGTATTACATTTATAATTTATTTATTATTATAAATTATTATTAGAAATGCATGGTGGCGAGTTCTGTTTGGTATAAGATTTTTAGTTGGTTGAATTGGATTAAGGTGTTATCTAAGAATTTGTTGACCTTTTTTCAGTTGTTCTTTGCTAGTGATAGTCTGTCTAGGATTAGAGAAGGTTATCTTTTGATTTGACATGCCGTGATTTGGTCGATTTAGAAATCTCAAAATCATATTATGTTCTCAGGCACATTGATGAATTTGAAGGATGTCAAAAACTGGAGCATTCTCTTAACTTGGAAGGTTCATGGATAACTCATGTGTTTTTTCGCTCTGACTTGAGAATCATATCTTGTATTTGAACCAATAACAATTTGAGTATCAGCATCCTCCCCTCTAAGATGTTCTTGGTGCTTTGATGGAAGTAGTTGTTCGACTTCTGCTCTTGCATAAGGGAGTTCTAGCAATGTTATTGTTTCTTGAGAAATTCTTAGGTAGACACAATCCTAAGAAATAGTTTTACACACAACCAATCATAAAATTTTAATTAATTAAAAAATAAAATTTTAATCTTCTCTCTCCTTCATAATCACAACCATCCATGAATCCAATTAAAAAAAAGTAAAATTTAAATAAATTTTAAATTTTCTCTCTCCTTCATAATGAATTGTCTTATTTCTATTGGTTATGACTAA
The DNA here is from genome assembly GCF_029867415.1 of Vicia villosa. Lineage (NCBI taxonomy): Eukaryota > Viridiplantae > Streptophyta > Magnoliopsida > Fabales > Fabaceae > Vicia > Vicia villosa. The sequence goes on from NC_081181.1 coordinate 179,059,242, forward strand.
AAAGAAGGTTTTATGTCTGTATCCATCCAAGAATTCCTTTTGTTTCTTTTTGTTTTATAGTTGGGTGTTGTGGAGTTTACATTTGTGTTGTTCGGACGGTTGATTTTTTTGGGTATTATTTTTCTGTTTGTTGATGTCTCAGTATTCCTTGTGTTTATCATAATTATTTAGTTATATTCTTTATTTTTGTTGTCCCCTTTTTATATATTATATATTTGCTTTTAAATAAAATATCATTATTTTTAAATACGGTAAATTTTGTTTAGAGTCTCGTGACATGTACACACCTATTTTAATGATTGGTATTTATTTTTTTTAATAGTTTGAGTGTCAAAATTTTACTGTGAATAAATGAGATACATGTTTGAAAGAGTGAAATATTGGTACTAATTATCATTTTATTATCTTTTTTGAGAAAATACTAGTGATTTATTTATTGAAGAATAATTGGTTGTTAGCTTTTGTGCTCATATGAATATGAATCAATATTCAACGTAATTACCGCTATCAATGGAGAGAAATCAAAATATATGCTACACCTCTCTATTGAGTCAATAACGTGTATGGAGAGGGTTCAAAGTTTTAAGATGTTTATGACTTTATGTTATAGCCACATTTTGATCTACAAACCAGGGTGCCTCAAAATCAAGTATTATTCATGGCAGTGTTAGGAAAACAATTGCGAGATTGTAATTCTGTGTTTGAAGCATGTTGCTCGAAAAAAATAAAGTCGTATTGAAATAGTTTGTTGTGTTTGTGTTGAATTTGTGTGTGTCGAATTTGTGTGTGTCGAATTGTCGAAAGAGTTGTCTTGATAGAATTTTGATTTAGGCCTACTTTTATAATTAATAGAATTATGTATTTTAGACTTTTGTATAGTTGGGTTTTACTTAGGGAGCATGCAAGTTCAATTATAAATAGGGAGTAACTTCTATTATTGTAATCACTTGAATATTGCAGTTGTAAAGAATATTCATAGTTTGTGAGTAGAGAGAAACTATGTAGATATTCATCTTCTTCGCCTATTTTGTTAAAACTTTAATCTTTCTCTTCCCAATTCATCTTTCTTTTCTTCTTCTATTAAACTACTTGCGTAGAATTATTTTGCAACTAAAGTTAGTTGAATCACTCGAGTGAAAAATAAAGAACAAGAAGAATTCAATCGAGTTATGTCTAATAAATGACATAAGAAAATTGATAAACATTCTTATTGTTTTCTTTATAATATTTATCTTGCAAAATAAGAATTATAATATCATCTATTTACGTGATTAACTATGATGCAATGCACAATACAAAGACATGCTACCTCAAACATCACATGATTGTCAAAACATTTAACTTGTAATATGTTGTTATTTGCAAATTGATTAATGAGAATATGTGATATCCATTTCTATGATAAGGTAACACTGTATATAGATAAAAGAAATGTAAAATAGTGTTTTTGAGATACTTTTAAGTAATTAAAATGGTAAATAAAATAAATAAAAAGAGTTTGGTGATCTAACAAGTTGGTATAACTTTTTACTTGTCGATAAGAATCAGTCTCGAAGTTTAGGTTTTCATGTCATGAAGTGTTCATAAATTCTATGCTAAAAAACTAAGTTTTTTCAATTGAATATTGCTTGCAAAAATAGTTTTATAAGGACTAAAAATCAATATTTTTTTTATAAGAAATAAAAGTGATAATTTTATAGGACTAAAACCATATTTAATCCTATATTTATTAATGTATACTAAATTTAAACTTTTACTAAGAATTTGCATGCTCTCCAATTTATATGGTTCAACCCTCCCTCCTTTATATAATCCAATATAATTATATTTTTCCAATTAGTTGACCTATAAAACACTCTTCCAACTAGCTGACACTTGTTGGATAAATATTATATTTTAATTCTACATCTTATTGAATTTTTGGAGAATTGTTAACAATTTTTTCTCTCCAATTTTTTCCAGAAAATAGGTGAATTCGGAAGTGCATTTCCGAATTCACCCCCCTTGGAAGAATTCAGAAATGTACTTCAGAAATAAGGTCTGGACAGAAGAAAAATAACAAACAACAACGATTCGATTTATTTAACGGTTGAAGATTACATCGATTACGTTACATAAGATTAAAGTTACATATTGTTAAACACGGGTAGGTGAGGATGAGTCAACATTTTGATAACGTCGGCCCCCGATCTTTGAAGTTTCGCATCCAACTCGATCGGACCCTTCGAAGAAAATCGGTCGAAAGTTATCCACAAAACCGTCAAATCTTCGTCGTTCTTGATCTCAAAAGGTGTGAACTCAACGTCTCCGTCGTCGTTAAGCGATGGCGAACGGTACTCGAGCTTGACAACCTTTCGATTTTCTGGATATTGCAATAGCGTGTTGAGCGACGTTATCAAGTCCGCAAACGGCGTGTCGCGCGAGAAGCATAATTGAAACGGCATCGGGTAGCCGCTGGTGAAGTAGACGAATGCTAGGTGGGGGTAGGTTTGTGTCATTTGTGCTTTGTGGAATGAAGAGTATGAAGAAGAGTGTGTTGTATTTATAGACTTATTGGAGCAATAATGGCCCGACAAATCTTATCCTGCATTTAGTGGATGTTTCGGAAATGAACTTTCGAAACTGGTCTGAAAACATGTATATTTCGGAAGTTCATTTCCGAATTATGCAGAAACAGAGGCAAATTTCAAATTTTGTGCATTGCATTCTGTTTTGTGTTACCAATACCAAAAGCATTCAAAATAGGCATAAAATAGGTAATGACAACATAAAACATACTTATATTATATATGTATTGAATCAGTTCGATTTTACATGGTAAACAACAATACATACAAAAAGGACACACACCGGTCATTACAAACAAAAAACGGCTCGGTAAAAACTAAAATTCGCTGAACCAATCGGTGGCGCCTAAATCTAAAATAGGTATGTTCTTCGACTGCTCTCTATTTTGCGCACGCTCTTAGCTCATCATTTCTTCAAACTCCGCCATTCTTGAAACGAAAGGATCCGGCCAAGTCTCCGCCTCATTTGAATGATGTGTCGTCCATTGACAAAAAGTAGCCGGTATAGGACACCCCGGTTTCAAAAAGACTTGCACAAAGTGCCGCGATCTTAGATACCTGATGCATATGATGCGGTTAGACGCGTCCAATGGCGGTTGACTATGAAGTGGAAAGAATGTCTCACATAGTCCAAATCTCGTCAAATCGACACACACCCGATCATATGCACTTGCTATTAGATGGCCCATATCGGGGAATGACATCCACTTCGAAACCGGAGCGATACCGGTAAGTGATGGAACAAGTGAATCATGGAGTTTCTCAAAGTTTTCTTGATTTTCATATAGTCGGGCGTAGATGTCCCGATGCAAAGTCAACTCCGAAAGCTCCGAAAGAAGTTCCCGTCGGATTAAAGTTTGATTTTCTTCCCTTTTACCGAGCAAACCCGCAACGGCCCGATATCCACAATTGTCGTCGCCTCCAACATCAACTATGTCCTCGATATATTTGTGCATAAAAAGTGGGATCTCATCAATGTAGATAATGGGTGATTTTTTGATCGGTGGTGTGCGAGGTGGCTTCGAAATACGGGCTCCTTTGTTACCTCTACACTTGGACTTTGGTGTCGGTGAATCCGGGAACGATGCATCAACATGTTCAAAGTAGGAAGGAGATCGTTTTGTTGATGTGTCTTCTTGTGTATTTTTGGACTTTTTCGGTGCACCTTTCATTTTAACCGGTTGAGATGGCGGTTTCAAATCGGTGGTCTCCGGAAATGCAATTTTTCGTAATTGTTCCTTTATGTGCATTTTCAATGTGTCATCCGCTTTAGCAAACTTATCCATTATCACTTCCAACTCGTCGGAGATGGTGATTTTGGAATCATTTTCTTTTGGCGGAGCAAAATCATCAAAACGAAGCTTCTTCCAATGGTCGATTACCTCATCCATGCGCATCGGTGAATTCAACTTCATTTTTTTAGAAAGTATACAAGCACATGGAAGGCCGTATGTCTTTCTAATGGTGCACCCACATTTGGAACTATCCGGCCCCGTAGTCTCCGCCCGCTTCGCTTCATGAAACATAAAGTTGAAACCCGAACGTGATATGTTGTAAATCAATTGGGAGAATAGAATTTGGCCCTTAAACCGATGTTCCATAACCGTCTTGCTCCGACCGAACGATGTTTGAATTTCATTGTGTTGATTTTGGAGCATTTGGTTCACGGTGTCCCATCCCCGACACAAATCTCCCTTGCTATCACCTAACCACCTCTTTAAGACCGCATGTGCGGATTCAACTCGGTTAGTCGTGGTGCAACCAAGATGTCTTACTCGATCCGTCCAAGCACATATAACTTTTTCCTTTACTTTGTCAAGGATGGTGGATTCGACATAATGACAAAAAGTCTTAATGGAAGCGCACAAAGACCTAAAGCGTACCAATTTCTCGGTATACACCTCTTCGGAATGTGCATCTAAAATCTCCCTCCATGCGGCCATAATCCTATCCACCACAACACCGGCTTTGATAACTTTACCGTTTTCATCCGGCCTATCTTCTGTCCCAACCGCGGGTTTGAGCTTACTTCTCACGTTGCAAGTTATGTGATACCGGCAAAGTAATACGGTCGATGTCGGGAAGACGGTATCGACCGCATTCATCAAAGCTTGGTCCCGGTCGGTGACAATGACATTTGGCATAACCTTTTGATAAACCAACAAAGACTTGCATATTCCAGAAACCCATGTAAAGTTATCTTCTTTTTCACACTCCAAAAAAGCAAACCCGACCGAATATGTCTTGTCCGGCGAGGTCACACCGACAATCTCTAGAAGAGGAAGCCTATACTTGTTGGTCTTGTACGTCGAATCCATCACAATAACGGTTGGAAATGTGTTGAACAATTTGATACTTTCGGGATGAGTCCAAAAAATGTCACGCACCGTAACTTTGTCCTCGGACGTACAAAAGCTTGACACATATTGGTTATCGCCTAATAGTTTTAAAAGTTGTTGCATTTCCGACAGAGGGCCCATTTTCAAGACTTTAAGATTGTATCGTTCATTGTAAACTTGCTTGATATTTGAAACGCTATCCGGTTTTTTACGCTTCAAATCGGCAAATATGTTGCAAGGCGCCACTTTGACTATCGTTAAATCCGAAATCACATTCTTCTCTTCGCGGGACAAACGACACGCCATTGGATGTCCGTGTAACTTGGCATCCAAGGCATGATTATGAATTCCACAAATTACAATTAAACGCCACAAATCATCAACCCTCCGAGTCGCGCGCAACGTAAACGGACACCCACACTTTCTCGATCTCGTGTCTTCGTGTTTTAACACCCGGTTTGTTTGTACATAACTCCCACCCCGCTTGCAATTCAAAACGAAAAAAGCTTTTCGTCTACTATTTCCATTGTCGGACCTTAAAATAATAATTCCGAATCCAAGTTTACTAGCTTCTTGTCGAACCCAATCAAGCAATTGTTCACGACTACCAAAGCTTCGATCATTTGTAAGTTGTTGTCGCACATCAACCGCATTGATCATAGATTTAACGTCGATAATCGGATCGTTATTGACGTTGACAACTTCCGGAACTACTACGTCATCGTCGACAATGTTGTCCGGATGCACCATACCTAACATATGCATTTCCGAAATTAGCAAAATTGGCAAAACTGGCCAAAACTGTTTTTTTTACTGCCAGGGCTTATTTCAGAAGTACATTTCCGAAATTTTTTAGGTAACTTATTTCGGAAATGTACTTCCGAACCATCGCAGTTTTCTGCAGAAATTTGTTCAATCAATGTAGTGAAATAGGGGATGAAATGAGAGATGTTTACCTTAAATTGTAGCTTACTATGCTTCCTTTAACGTGATCAACGATTTGAAACTTGATTTTGAGACGAAAAATGGATTGAGATTGATTGAGTTTTGGAGAGGGTTTGGAGGAGTTTGGGAGAAAAATGATGAAATAGTGAAGGAGGGAAAATTGTATATGCAGAATTATTTTCGGAAATGAACTTCCGAAATATTACCTGATTGTAAAAAATAACGTTTTTTTTTTAATTTTCATGCATTTCGGAAATGCATCTCCGAAAACACCAATTTTTTGGTGAATTCGGAAATGCATTTCCGAAACCTAAAAAAATCTGGAAAAAAATTACTTCGGAGATGCATCTCCGAAGCAGGGGCAAATGGGGGATTTCGCTGGGGGTGACCCCCATAGGAAGGTGGGTAAAGAAAAATTCTATTTAGTTTGTGTTTATCCGAATTTTTGGTAAACAACACTAATCTCTTAATATTAAAGGTTACGGACGATATCAACTAGAGAATCTCAGAACTAATTGTGCTATGTTTGGTTTAAATGTAGTTTTGACTTGTATTTAATACATAAAGGATAAAACTTAAAAAGGGTGTAAATGCACAGAATTTAAGGGAAAGTGACAGAAGATGACATAAAAGGTAATAAAAAGTGCAAAAAGCAATAAGAATTTTAAGGGATTAAAAGGAAATCATTGCATAATAATGTAAAATGCTATGCATACGTACATTTTAGAAAGTTACACTCGTTTCTCACTAATTTGCCCAAAGATTGAGTATTCTTTAGCAAACGTAAAAATGTGGACCCTAAGTTTTTTCCTTATGAAAATACTGCATTTAGTCGACCGCATATTTTGTATGAGGTCAATCGACTTCAACTTTAAAATATTCTTACAGCCTTCGACTAAAAGGAACTTGGTTACGCCTTTAAATAGTAAGTCGAAATTTCTAGGTAACAATTTGGTGTAATTCATGTGATGAAGTTTAGGTGTTCCAATTATACATGTAGTGGTGGTTTTAGATTTTACTGATTGGCCTTTGTTGGGATTTAATTGTAAGAGTATAAACTTTTGTACCATTTGATCATGGCACATGTCTTATGGGATGGTTCTCTTTTATAATATTAATTTTTAATCGTTTAAAAAAAAATTGGTATCACACATTCAGTCTTATGGACATTATGGGGCATTTGTTTCATGGATTGCAAACTTATTCTCAGGAATATAGGTTGGAATATTTTTAATTCCTATGTTTGTTTCAAGTTTTGATAAATTATGCCTAGGAAATTTTTATTCCTAGGAACTTATTTTCCACATAATATTGTCCATTTCTATTCCTATGTTATAGGGTGGGAATCTTTCCCATGAGAATAAAAAGTAATCATCCATAACTTCCCATTTACAAGCATTTCAATTTATTTATTTTTAATTTTAAAAATTAAATTAAATATATTTCATAAATATTCCCAGGAAATTATATTAGTCACCAAACACATAAATGGGAATAAAATTCTCACTAATAATATTCCCAAAAATAGTATTTCAAGAATTATAATTTTAATCCTTCAAACAAACACACCCTATGAAATAATTGATTTCTCGATTAATATTTGAAAATTGTTCATTTTTATTGTTAGGAAAATCATGCCATCAAATTCTTCATTGAGAGACTTCTATAAGAAGTATATCAACCTTATGAAAATTTTTACCGTTACCTTGAAACTACACTTCAGGTGTGATTTCTTTTAAATTATTCTTCGAGTAAATAAAATTGAATTTACTTAAAATATGTTTCACATTTAAATGTTATATGTACGTGTAGATTGAAACCATATATGAAATGATTTAATATGTAGGTGAGGTTTTAGCCAATCTCCAATAGAAAAAAAATATTATTTGCATTTAAATTGTCTTTGCTTATTGTTGTTTTCTCTATAATTAAAGCCCACATTGATAAATTTTTATTCTTTAATTTATAGAAAATTGTTATTAGGAAAATTGTATGCTCATCAACAAAAATTAGATTCGACTAAAGAGATAGTTCACTTACTCTACATCTTTTTAATGGTAAAAACAAATTTGTTAAAACGGGACATTTTGGATATCTGATTTAAATAAACTTGAAACATGTATTTGGAAGAAATTTGTAATTTTTTTTTTAATGAACTCTCATATATAAAAATAAAAAGGTGGGGCAACATACAAAACAGATCGGTCAGAGTCCAAAAAAAATGGAAAAACAAGCTTCCATCATTCTTAACTTTGAAGAAATTAAGTATTTTTAATTGGAGAAATTCATTATCAGTGATAGCAGGTTAAAATATGTCAAAGTTAATACTCATGGCTAGTAAACAAGGATGTAAAAAAACATAAAATAAATAGTAAAAGAGCAAGAGGAACAGAATCCAACATTATTCATGATTCGTTCTACAAATCATGTTTTATAATAAAAAAATTGCCAAAAGAATCACAAACGTGTAAACATTAAGGTTTTTGTGGTCATGAACATTTGAAATATTTCAACCCAATATCTTCATCATAGCTAATGGAGTTTATCCATTTCAAACCATCAATTTGACCAATTAGTAAAGTACAAATTTCTTCTAAAATACTTGTTTAGAGTTTATTAGACGGAAATCTCAACAAAAAAAATTAGCAAATTTAATTTTTGTTGATTAGCGTTGAAACAAATAAGGACAAAACAATTTTAAATGAATTGAAAAAATGAAAACTTATGGAAGTGGGCTATAAATATAAATAATAAATATACTTAATATGGACTAGAAGAAAACAATTATCAAAGAGAATTTAAATGCAGTAGATATTTCTTTTCTCAATTGGAGATGTACTACAACCTCATCTTCATCTTAAATTATTTCATATATTATATTCTTACAACCTATATGTACCTATTAAATTGAAAAGATGGACATATTTTTTATGTATCAAAAAATAATTAGAGAAATCAAACCTAAATAATACTATCAGGGTAACTTTTAAAAAAAAATCATAATGTAGATATATGTTTTATCGAAGTCTCTAGATAAAGAACTTGATGACGTGACTTCTCCTTCAACATAAAATAACATTTCATGAATATTAGTTGAGAAATAGGTACTTTATTGCCACCCTTAAATGTGTTTTTCTTTTTTTGAAAAATTATAAATGTAATCCATGAGCTTCCTTTAAAAATAAAAATGTGTTACATAAAATAAGATTAAAGAAAATCCCATGAATTGAGAAATATAAAAAGAAATATAAGCTCAAAGAGATATCAAACAAACTAAAGATATCCAACTAAAAAACTAGAATTACTTTCTCCATGATCCTACGAGGAGATAGACAAACAACATAGTGATAAATTTTTTAATTAAAAAAATTGTGATAAATTTTGTATACAAAAACTTACCTTTGAAGTCAAAGTTGAATCAAGAACAACTTTTTGAATATCATTGTCAATTTAAAAAAAAAAAAAATTGTCATGATCTTTTGTATTTGTGTTAGTTTTAAAAAAAAAAATACAAATTTTGTTGAAAGAGTGGAGTGGATATTTCTTCAAACAAATGTTACATTCTTGTCAAGAATGATCAATCCAAAGTAAAACACAAATTGAGTTATTGAGCTTCCTAATCTCCAAAAATATGGTTAATTGTATGTTGATTGAAAATTCCATCATTCCATACATTCTAAGCATCACATTCTCATATGCTTTAGTAGACTCATTCATGAAACCCAAAGAATGCATTATACTATCAAACAAGAAAAACAAACTTTTAATTGTAATAGGTCAACAATATTGTAAAGGAATATCATTATATTTTGTGAAAATGTACTAGGAATGCTGATTATAAAATAAATCAAAGGAAATATAAAATACACTTGAGTGGAAAAAAGTCAGTACCTGAAATTGTTTATTTATTGATCGGAGTAACGGCCTCAACGAAATCACCACTCCCTTCTTCAAGTCTTTTCTTCTTCTTTATATGTGGTTTCGGTGAATTAGTTACTTATGGAGCTGTTAGAAGTTGTTTAGTCTCTTTTTCAATTTGTGCTTCCCAATATTTTCCTCCATTTGTGCTCTAATTTCATTCTCTCTCTCTCTCTTCTCTCTGTGAATATCTGTTGGAATCTTTATTTATTTTAACTCCATAAATGACTTTTCTATTTTGTGTTTGATAAACAGAGCAGAGCCTATTGTAAGAATAAGAATCTTTCTATTTTAAGCTTTGATAGCTTCTGCACCTATTCTACTAGGAGTACTTTGGTTCAGCCATCTTTGTCTTCTTCTTCTTAATTTGTAACAATGCTAATGAATATTGTAACATGATGCGTAGTTAGTTTAACAATGCTAAATGAAAACACGTATTCGTTATTCCTAATAATTTCTAATAATGTTATTTTTCTTAATCTTGTTATTAAAAGTTAATAAATTGTCATTAACACATAAATGATTACATGGATGGACAAGTGCACAAAAATGCAAATAAGAAAAAACCAAACACTTGGGTTTGGAGAATATCGAATTCTGAATTACTAAGAAAAGCAAAAAAAAAAATATGCAAATAAGAAAATGTTGAACTAATGTAAAAAATATTTTCCAAATTGTGTCTGGAATTATTTTTGTATTTCCTTTTTTTGCGTTTTTTAAATAACATCGGATATTAGCATTTTTTTTTTAAAGACTAAATATTTATATAAATTCAAAACAATGAAATACAAGGTGATTGCATACAATTCAGTCCAACAAAACTCAAACATCTTAGTTGGAATAGAGCCCACAACCTACTACACCATTAAATTTGCAAGATGTTTTATATGTTTTGGGATTAGCCTACGTGTCACCCCTTTATTATGCCGGCCAACTCCCATATTTTTTGAATCCCATTTTATCCTTGTTGACGAGTTATAAAGAATTTCCGGAAAAAATTTCTAGTATGTGCTATATAATTTCTGGTACAGCATACCGGAAATTTCAGTTACACGTAATTTTCCAGTAAATGATATCGAAAATTTAAGTTATTTTGAAATTTCTGATTTATCGTAAATTTCAAAAATTTTCGGTATACCGTAAATTTCACAATAATTTAAATTTCCGGTTTACCGTAAATTTCAAAATTTTCCGATATGTATCGGATATTTCAAAATAACTTAAATTTTCGGTAGGTTTCAAATTTTAATTTTTTTAACGGTTGAGATTTTGCCGACATTTTTAGAGAGTCCTGATTGCACCCACACATTTGTGTAGTCTAGAATGCGCCACCATTTATATAAATAGGGTTGTTAGGGTTAGTGGTTAACATATCTATCAATGGTTTGTCTCACAATAGTACCATCTATGCCTCTAGTCCTCACTAAAAAACAAAAAGTATAAGAAAAAATAGCATTTAAAAAAATACAAATACCCGAAATTTTAAAATTTCCGGTATTGGAATGTCTACTGGAATTTTAAAATTTCGGTATTTTTAAAATTGTGATAATAGACATTTACCCCCTGGCCCCTGGCATATAGGCGAGATTCGAGTTACCCCCTACTAATTTTTTTTTGGATTACCCCCCAATATTTTTAGGGTACCCCCTAAGCGTGTAAAAAACAGTGAAAAATCAGGGGGGTAAATCAAAAAAATAAGTTTACAGGGGGGTCATAGGGGGTAAATCATAGAACTTTTCATATTTTAAGGGGGTAATCCAAAAAAAATATTAATAGGGGGTAACCCGAATCTCGCCTATATGGCAGGGGGTAAATGTCTATTATCCCTTTAAAATTTTATAAGGATACTGGACATTTTCAAAATTTTCGGTACAAAATACCGGACATTTCAAAAATTGTTGTAGAAAATACCAAATATTTCATAATTTCCGATAGAAAATACCGGAAATTTCACAAAAACTACCGGAAAACTTACTTGTCTTTGCCAAATTTCCGGTATCGCCCAAATATTTGAAAAATCCGGTGTCACAGTAAATTTCCAAAAATGTGGTCATGAAAATTCGTTGGGCATTTTGGTCATTTCATAGCGTTGGGGGTGGCAGGTAGAGCTGTCAATATGGGCTACCCGGCCCTAAACGGGTCGGCCCATGCGGGCTTCGGGCATTTTAGGGCCGGGCGCAAAATACCCATATTTAAATGAGCTCTATTTTTACTACCTAGGCCCAGCCCTGTCTGGGCTTCAGGCTACCCGGTCCTAAACGGGCCCATTTTTTTAAAAATAAAATAAAATTTTCTTTTTCCTTTTGTAAGTAACCATGCAATGTAATAATACCGATATATTTTCTTTTTCCTTTTGTAAGTAACCATGCAATGTAATAATACCGATATATATATATATATATATATATATATATATATATATATATATATATATATATATATAGTCAGCGCCCGACCAGGTAGGGCAGATGCCCAGGCTCCGTCCGCAACGAAGCAGCTTTTTGAACTCGATTATGCGGAAAAACGATCTATTCCAAGCACAAATTTTTGATGGAGCAGATCGTATAATAACCTCTCGATTCAGAGAATCACTCGATTTCTAAGTTTCTGTGAGAACTCTGTTTGATTTCGATTACAATCTTCTTCGTCTCTCTTCTTTTATTGATATTGTGTGATTGTTATTCAATTCTGGTCTGCCAATCGATGCTAAATTTCTTAAAGTATTTACCGTTTCGTACGTGCATGCCAAGTGTTCGATTGAATGACTGAAATAAGTTTTTTGTTTATCTGTCTTGAAATTTTTTTGGTGGAGCTATTCAATTGATGGCTTATCTGCAAGTATCAATGCAGAATGATGAAACATTTCAAACTGATTCATATAATTTGCATACACTCAGCAACCAATGAAGAAAAACAAATTAAAAAGAGAGTCATCCATGGGAATTTAATTTTATGGGATAAAAAGTACAGGCTGGATTGTTTATGAGTCATAAATTATTTTTTGTAATAAGGGTGTCATAAAATTTTAGCATTTAGTACTATACTACAAAGCTTTGATTCAATAATTTTCAAATCCTTGTCCGAGTCACCTATACACACACCTAAAGCAAGCGCATTTAGTACTATATTGCTTAGTATTTTGTACAATAATAAGTTCATTCAAAATACTAAGAAGGGACCTGATAAGGCTCTAATGATTTACTGATATGGGTTGAAACCCGATATTGACTTAGTTTTAATAGCATAATTTGTAATTGATCATAATAATACCGTTACGGGTGCGTTTGAGTAATTCATTGCCCTTAGCAAGTAACTCTTGGATGTTGAAACCTCTAAAATTATCTACATTTATAATTTCTCCACTATCACTGGTGCTGCTATTACTGTTGTTAATTTTATTCTCTTTTCCACTTATTGTTATGCCGCCTATTCCTTTCTCCAGTGGTGTTAATGCAGTAATATTCCATACATCCTTCATAGCTTTAGCCAGTGAAAACTTGCCCAGGCTTCATAATTTTTCTGGCTCCGTCACTGTGTGTGTGTGTGTGTGTGTGTGTGTGTGTGTGTATATATATATATATATATATATATATATATTAGGATTTCTAAATAATTCATATAGGTTAACAATTAAAATGTAAAACAACACATTGACTTAATTCAAACAAAATATCCAAAATACATCACAAATTATCCAAAGTATGTAGCACACAAAATTAAATCATTTGTTCCATCAAGTTTTAAGTTACAAATATTCAAAATAACAAAATATTCATGATAACACAACATATTCATGATAACACAAAATAACTTTGTTCAAATTTTGACTCGACTCGCAATGTCACTTGAGTTTTCTTCAAAGACATTCAAATTTTCAAATGTGTTGGATGCTTGTCCACTTCCAAATCCAACATCTTGATTAGCATTAATGTCATTATCAAATTCTACAAGATAATAAAATTATTCGTTAAAACAAAATCAACAATGTACTCTCTGATTTAGCATATTCATTTCTCAACTTACCTTCAATTTTCATTCATCATCATCATCATGTCTAAACCACATGAGTGTTTATGCTAATTCTATTTTGAATTCACTCAAATAATATATAATGTATCATTGAAAGCAAAGTCAAAACTGAGATATAGAAATTCAAAATTAAAAAGGGGAGATATAAGATTTAATTTATATCTTATTATCATGATCTACCTTAAAATTGAGATATAAAATGTTTCATCTTAAAGGTATATTTGAAACCTTGAGCAGTATAGAATACTTAACAAAATAGAATACTTAATACTTGAAGAAAACTTGAGCAGTATAGAATACTTAACAAAATGTTTCATCTTAAAGGTATATTTGAAATCTTAAAGGCAAAGTTATTTAATATAGAGGCAAAGTTATTTAATATAGAGGCAAAGTTAACAAGTTTACCTTCAAAACCATGTAACCAACTTCACGTGCACATGAGAGCTTGAACGGATTCCTCTTTCATTGAACTTCTATACTTGTTTAAAACTCGAGAGCCAATACTAAAAGCAGATTCGGAAGCCACTGTATTTATTGGAATGCTCAATATATGACAAGCCATTCTTGCAAGATTGGGACATCTACGACTCTTTTCTCTCCAATAAGCCAAGATATCAAAACCAACCGATGGAGACAACCTTTGTTCATCTAAATAAGCATCAAGTTCAGATTTTCCAGTATTGTTACTTGCTTGACTCTCATGCCCCTCAAATTCCTACAAATTAAACATATAAAATTGATAAGAATTTAAATTTTAAAATTAACCCAATCAACAGAAATAACAATAATAGTTTACACTTACTTCACAAATATATAACAAGGATGCCAAAGAATCCTTTACTCCTCCAAAATTAGGTAGCACTTGTGAAAAGTTAAGATTAGAAGAATTCCCGTGTTTGACATATTCCGCATAAAGCTCATACAACTCACCCTTAATCTTTTTGCACTTGACTTCACTACTTTTCTCATCAATTTTTGTATATGCAAAATTCAAAAAGTTGAATTTTTTTGTTGGATCAAGAATAACACCAAAAGCCAAGATAATATTATACTCACTCCAATACTTGTCAAACTTTTCCCTCATTTTCTTAGCCATATCTTGAATCAAAGAATCTTTACTTATCAATCTTTCTTCGGCATCAAGTATCATATCACCCACATCATGAAATTTTGGAATATGCCTACAACTGTTAACATGACGAGTCAAATGAGAAGTTCCATTAGTAGTAGCACAACTCAAGAATTTTCCACAACCCTTACATTTACATTTCTCTTTACCATCCACAACCCAACCTTTACAAAATGCTTCCACACTTCAGACGTAAGGGCCTTTTGTTTTTTGGTAGTTGGTTCGGAAGACTATTCTTGGTTAATCTCAGTGTCATCAAGATCAATTACATTAGACGGAGCAAATAATGGTACAGGTGGAGTTGCCTTAACTTGTCTAGCATTAACCTCACTATCACTATTAATTTCCATGATTAGAGTATACACAAACTATAATACCTACATGTAAGTCAACACAACAACAATCACAAGCATCGGCAAAATAAACTGTATATTCATTGTAATATTTTCATTGTAGTATATATTGAATATTCATAATGTAATATTCACATTGTAACATTCATACTGATACTATAATATTTTCATTGTAAACTAGTACTATATATTGAATATACTATAAATAAATATTATAATTTTCACATTGAACATTCATACTGAATAAACTAGTACTATTTTCACATTGTAAATAAATATTGTAACACTATATATTAACATTCATACTAAATACAAAATATATTGAATATTCATACGAAATATAATCAAACTAAGAAGATTAAAAATGCAAACTGCTGAGAAAATATATTGAACGCAAAAGGCATCAAAATATATTGGAAATATATTAAAAACGCAAGCTGAGAAGATTAGGAACCCAAAATAACAAAGCATCATAAAACACAAAGTAATGAAACACAAGCTGAGAAGATTCGAAGCAGAGAAAGAAGAATCGAAGCTGAGAAGATTTACTTAAGGGAAAAAGAAGCTGAGAAGCGGCGAAGCTGAGAAGCTTGGAAGATGAAACGCGAAGCGGGAAGCGGCGAAGCTGAGAAGCGGCGAAGATGAAACAGAAAGCGGCGAAGCCGAAAGCTCTAACCTTCAAGGCTTCAAGCATCGATTTAAAAAATTTAGCTAGGTTATCTTTAAGAACTAGTAACAAAATCAAACTATCAGTAAAGTGGATAGATCATTTTTTGGAACAAGCTGTTGCAATTGGGCTGGATATTAGAAATTTGGCCCAACTAAGTTTTTTTTGGCTGAATTTTGTATAATGGGCTAACATATTTTAAAAAATTAATTTTCTTTCGGGCTGGCGGGCTACCCATGGCCAACACGGGATAGCCCGTATTTTTTAGGGCTTTTCGGGTCGGGCTAAGAAATACCCAGAAGTAAATGGGCTCAAAAAATAAAGCCCAGTCCCTAACTTTTTTCGGGCTCGGTGGGCCGGCCCATGGGCTTTGGCCCATTTTGACAGCTCTAGTGACAGGTATAATTTGGAGGGTCGCATGTTAAATTCTCATAATTTTGTCTCCTAATGAATATTACTTGCATCTTTTCCAAACACTTTGTCATTTCTAAATCTCCACACATCATAAATGCTTTATGCAAAGGTAGTCTTGAGAATTTTATTCTTCCATCTTTTATCTTTACTGATCTTCATGACCCAATTCATTTTAGTTTCCCACTAGGTTGAATTGTGATCATATCCAAGCCACTTAGTTACTTTTCTTCAAATAGACTTGAGCTCATGACAGTCAAACAACAAGTGGGATTTTGTTTCCTGGTTCAGGCAAAAACTATAAATATCATCATCTATCAACCCAAGTTTAAAAATCATGTCCTTAGTTTCCAGTCTGCCAAGGCAAGCAAGCCACATACTAATCAATGCTCTAGGTCTTGCTTCATTCATATAGTACAACTTCCTCCAAATCACTTTATTCATTCCATCCTTGAAAGCCATGTACACCTAGTTTTCTTTTTTATTTATTTTTAAATAAATAATAAAAGAGATATTGTTATGGTTGATGGACCGGTGATTGACCCGGTCAATGTACTGGGTTGATGGGTTACTGGTCGAATCGGCGGGCCACTGATTAACCCGCATGATTGTTGACCCGACCCCTGTACACAAAATTTAAACATATTAAACTATATATAAACTAATTCTACATCAATTGAAAGAGGTATACGTAACTAACCTATTATAATTTAATTAGATGTTCTAAATTTGAATACAACTAAAATTATAAATATATATCAAATTAATAATTACAAGAAAAACAAAATGTTGTACCAATATTTGTTTATACATTTATAAAATATTGTTTTTATAAAAATATATATAATTTAGCTCCATAATTTACAACAAAAACGCTAATGACCAAGTGGATAGGGTAGTGGAGCTATATATTGCTTGTCCTATTGAGATAGTTGACCGGCTTGGTTCATAATGATTGAACTGGTAAAAATTGTTTTTAAATATTTAGATAGTTGACCGGCTTGGTTCATAATGATTGGACTGGTTCGCCGGTTTTGACTAAAAATCGGTCGGTTATATTGGTTCATAACGGTTTCTTTGCAGATCAGATATACTGCCTTGATCAAACCGATAATGCCATCGGTTTCCGGTCCTAGTTTTAAAACACTGGTTTTAACCGTTGTGAAATAGTATACCCATATATAAGCGAATTAACTCTCAGGTTTTTATAGTAGCGTCGTATCCTTCGCAGGTAAACCCTAGCACCCATTTTTCTTTTCTTCTTTGTCATTAATTGTGATTCTTGTTCTTCATACATAAGGTATTCTTCTTCTTCTTCCATCTTCTTGTTAGATAGTTTCTGATTATCTCTTTTGTTGCATCTTGTTGAATGTTCTCTTTTTTTAGATTCGTCTTCACGACCTTAACAGGAATAAAGTACAAGAAGTATGAAACTATGTTGAAAAATTCATCCATATTGTATTTCTTCTTCATAGCTTCACAAACAATATGAACTTCATGCTTTGTTACAGTTCCACACTTCATGTATATCCATTGATGATGTAAGTTGTTAGTGTTTTTATTTTGTTGTTACAGTTCCATACTTCATGTATATCCATTGCATGTATTTGTTGTTGAAAATTAAGTTTGCGGTTTCACATCTTGATAAATTTCATGGTGTTTGTAGGACTCAAAACAAGAACAATACATTGTTAAGTCACAAGAAAAGTAAATGAAGAAACAACAGCAACAAACTTCATCTAGTTTGAGAAACTATG
This sequence comes from Vicia villosa, assembly GCF_029867415.1. Taxonomy (NCBI): domain Eukaryota; kingdom Viridiplantae; phylum Streptophyta; class Magnoliopsida; order Fabales; family Fabaceae; genus Vicia; species Vicia villosa. Next base: position 179,077,357 of record NC_081181.1, read on the forward strand.
GGAAGAAATATAAGAATTATGAAGTCGTTGTGTAAACTTCTTACTCCTTATATTTCTTTTTCATAGCTTCACAACCTAGATGAACCTCATAATTGATTCTTGTTCCATGTACGATTAGTTTCAATAAAAGGCGTGTCTTGGAAACATTTTATAATATTTGGTTCTGTTGTATGATGTTGTTTTTTTGATAATTGCTTTTGTATTTTGTTGTTGTTGTAGATTAATGTTCTCAAAGCAAGAAGATTAGGTTGAGTTTATTATATTCTATGTAGATTGTTTGTTTCACTAACCCTCACTTAAAATACATTTCATTTAAATTGACATGGATACTTATAATCTGCAAATTAAGTTGTATTTGAAACCAACTTATATCAATTAATGTTTTTTGAAATGCTTGCGTATTATCTTTCATTTCATGCTCTTTTACATATAGAATACGGTATAATGACATGGCTCCTTAGATACATCGCTATCTTCAATTATAGTTATATTTCAACAATAATTAATTGGATAATCTGTCTCGTAATCAACACTTATAATCGTAATTTTTATGACGATTTATCATCATAAAAATTACAAAGATAAGTGATGATGACGAGGCAGATTATCCAATGCCTTGTTGTTATTGAAATTTAACTATAATCGAATATAGCGATGTATCGAAGGAGTTAGACCAATAAACCGCAGTCTATATGTAAAAAAGCATGAAATGAACGATGAGACGCATGCAATCAGAAAACAATGATTTGTTTAAGTTGGTTTTCAAGAATAGTTAATTTTCAGATTATAGACTTCTTCATCAATTTGAATGCTTTTATTTCTTTAGTGAGGTGTTTGGAAAAACAAGCAATCTACATATTATATAATAAATTCTGGGTACTTTCAACAACGATTATCTATTGTAACTGTGATCAAAAGTAATTTATGTTTTCAATTATTTGCTGCTCCTGGGTTTCGAACACAATACCTACGTGTATATATCACAACGGTTTATAGTTTTAACTGTTGTGATATGTGGCCTGCGCCCTGCCTTACAATAACAGTTTTCAGACCGTGGTGGAAACAACGAACTTACAACCACACCCTACTTAACAACGGTATGGCACGCGTGATGGTACCCCTTTTCCAATCGTTGTGTAAAAGGTTTTCCGTAGTAATGAACTGTGATTTATTCCTAAAAGTCTTTACTGATGGATTATAAGTGCAGAAAAAACCTTTTCCAATTTTTAATACTGTATCTTATAATTAACCTGGTATGTAATAATCTCAAAAATTTAAATTTAGACTTACATTTATATCAAAGAAAATACAAGTGAAGTGGTTACTAAGAATAATTTGAGATAAAATATTCCTATTTCATTTTTAATAACTAAATAAATCATGAGGAGGGAATCCTAATGACAAGATACCACAAGCTTCAATAGAAGAATTGTGTTGCATACTGGTGACCTTATGTTATGTTTTAAGAAATTGGAGGAATGATCAATTATGATTAATAAAAGTGATTTTTTTTTAAATTATAAAATACTCTTCCAACTAGCTAATACTTGTTGAATAAATACTATATTTTAATTGTACATCTTATTGAATTTTAGTATCCACATTCGGTCTGAGTTTTAATTCATAAGAAAATGTTTTAAAATAAAAAATTCTTTAATTTTAAATAAAAAAATTAATTATTATTTTAATTTGATTATAAGTATAAAATTATTCTGACAATTTCTTATAAATTAAAAAACATAATTAATTTCAATCAAAAAACTATAAATCACATTATAAAATTATTAATTATTAAAAATTTAAAGAAAATAATTAGTAGAATTGAAATATAAAAAATAAATAGTAAAATGTATAATAAAAAAACACTTCTTTTGTAATGTAAAAGACTTATAATCCGTAACAATTCTTTATAAAGTGATTTATAATTTTGAAACAAAATATTATATTTATCTTGTTAGATGTCTTTTTGAATTTATATTTGTTTATAATTTTGAAATAAAATATTACATTTATCTTGTTGGATATCTTTTTGAATTTATATTTGTTTTTAAATTTCTCAACACATAGTTTATATTTTGTCTTTTTTTAATGTAACACACTCTTTTATTTTCAACAAAAGCTCATAGATTACATACACAACTTTTTCAAAAGTTCATTTAAAGGGACACTATGAGACATATATCAACCCTATGGTAATTTTTACAATTACTTTGAGGTATACTTCAGGTGTGATATTTTTTTATTTACATAAAATTGAATTTACTTAGAATATGTGCGTCATTTAAATTTAATATGTACATGTAGGTTGGAACAATATATGAAATAATATGATACGGAGATGAAGTTGTAACTCATCTCCAATTAAGAAAAATATCATTTGTATTTCAATTGTAGTCGTTTATTATTGCTTTCTCTTTATAGCCCAAATTAATAAATTTTTATAGAAAAATGATTTGCCACGTGTCTGATTTATTAGGAAAATTATATGCTCATCAACAAAAATTAGATTTGGCTAAATAGAAATTCACTTGTTCTACATCTTTTAAATAGTAAAAACAAATTTGTTATGATAGGATATTTTATAGATTTGTTTCAAGAGAAATGCTAAGCTTACCTCAAAAAGTCACAACCACACCGTATATAAATACGGTTACTTTTGATATCTTTAGGAATTTTTTCTTGCATTGGGATTTGTTTAACACTGGAAATGAATTGAAATAAGGTTTTTTCTTTAGCCACCTCCCTATGGGGTCACCCCCAGCGAAAAACTCAAATTACCCCTGTTTCGGAAATGAACTTCTGAAACACTTTTTTTTTTTTTAAATTTCCACAATTCGGAAGTGCATCTCCGAAAACACCTCATGGGGGGTGTTTTCGGAGATGAACTTCCGAAAACACCTTTGTTCAGATTTTGGGGGGTTTCGGAAATGAACTTCCGAATTATGCAGAAACTGGTTTTTTTTTTATGTTTTTCACAATCTCGTATTTTTAATTAAAGGAAACCGGGAAATAAAATAAATGACATATAAACAGAAAAAACTAATATGATAAAAAAAGTAATATATACAAGCCGATCCAAATCCAAATAAAAATAGTGTGCTAAAGATACAATCCGAAAACAAAAAATAAATAAACCCGACCACTACTGGGTGTGCCTAACCCTCTCACCCTGGGCCCTCCTCTGCCGCCTGTATGCCGCCGCACGGCCCACATCAGTGACGATCATCTCCATCACGGCGACTTCCTCTGGACTGCCCTGATGAACGACACCTCGATCCAACGCGTCCCGCCCAAGCATCTCTATCCGCTGGCAGATCGGCATGAGATCAATGGCGTGGTCATCCTCGGCCTGCTGGTTCTCCAGGATCTCCTCGTGTGCTGGCCTAGGAGCGCCGGAAACGTCGGGTCTCAGCAGAGGATGTGACACCCGGTAGAACCATGTGACGTATCCCTCCACACTGTGCCAGTCATGTGTGACCCGAGTGCGACGGTACTCCTGCGGTACCACATGATGCTGCCAGTCCTCCCATATGGCAGTGAGCTGCACTCGGGTCACTGTGTCGGGAGCAGCCTCAAAGGGTGACCTGAGTATCTGCTGCACGAATCCGAACTGACGCATGCACCGCTCAGGGAGATACCAGACCATGATGCCGGTCCCGCATGTCAACCAGCCAGAAAATAGAGATATGCCGTCAAAGGGGACAATCTGAGTGTAGTCGCTGAACGGCCTCCAGGTGATGTCGTCGTGCATCGTGCAGTCCAGGTACCCACGGTATGGTCCCACCGCATTGTTCCCCCTCCGGAGAACGTATCTGGCGGCCCTGGGCATGGCGTCAACGTACGCAGGATCGATGTGGAAGCCGTGGATGCGGGAGAAATAGGAGATGATCCAGCTCTAAAACATAAATAAATACGAAACATAAGTAAATACGAAACACAAATACGAAACATAAATAAATGCAAAACATAAATAATACGAAGCAATTAAAATGAAACGTACCGTGAGTAGTGTGCAGGATCCAACCAACTGCCTCGTCCTCCAGTTGGAGGCCTCATTCAGCTTCTGGTAGAAGTATGCCAGAGTAGCTGCCCCCCAGTTCCACTGGTGAACGGTATCCAGGTCCATGAAGTAGCGGAGGTAGGTCACGTCGACGTACCTTGCACTCTTGTCCACAAAGCATGCAGCGCCTACCACATGCATGTACCAGCACCGGAGAGCGCAGCCGCGGTGATACTGTGTGAATAGATCGTCACCCGCCTCCTCAGCCTCGGCTGCCGCGTCCAAGTGGTGCTCAAAATAAGCGCTCAGTGTGGTGAACCGGATATGAGGCCCAGATGTCGTGATGCACTCATAGTCAGCAGCTTCGGGCTCCATGCCCAAATAGAGCGCCATCCACTGACTGGCTTCGACCCTCTGGATCCGGGTGTGGGCCAACAGCAGACCCCTGATCGGCAGGTGGAGAAGACACTGCACGTCATGCAAGGTGATCGTCATCTCCCCAACCGGTAAGTGGAAAAAAGACGTCTCCTTGTGCCAGCGCTCCACAAAAGCCCCCTGCATGCCGTTGCTGATGGTGGTGTACCCTGTCATGCAGAGCCCGCTAAGCCCTGAACCTCGCACCGCGTCGTTAAACCACTCAGCTGCTGGTTTAAACAGACTGAAAATCTTCCGGGCGTGGTTCACCATTTTCAAAGGATCTCTCTCCTGTTACAAAAAAAACAAATAAAAGCATATGTTAAATAGACTGTTAACAAAATATCGAATAAACGTCTAAATTATAAACGGTTAAATTAAAAAAAAATACCTCTCCCTCCCAGATACGCCGAGCGACGTGATCGCGGTAGGATATCAGCACGGAAGTGTCAAAGGGCCCTCCCGGGTAGCTGTCCTCCTGCTCATCCTCCTCCCCGGATGGAGGGTCAACATCCGGTACCCCCTCCGGCTCGTGGTATGCCACTGCCACCTCCTCCTCCTGCTCCTCCTCCTCCTCCTCTCGCTGGCGGGAAGAAGATACCCGAGCCAGCCGACTCCTAGATCCAGATGAAGAGGCACCCTCTCCCACGTCCACGGGAACTCTCACACGGCGTCCCCGGCCCTGCCCCTGTCCCTGGGTCGACGCCAGCTGCGCCGCTGCCCACTCGCGTCTAGCCGACGCAGTCTGGGACTCTCTACCCTGTCTGATGCGTGTTGGTTGGTTGCCTGACATGTTCCTGTAAACAATTGAAATCGATTAATATGCGAGACAAAAGAAAAAACAAAAAAAAATTGCACTTCTGATACAGTTCGGAAGTTCATTTTCGAAAACTGGGATGGAGGTGTTTTCGGAAATGAACTTCCGAAACACCCCTGCGCAGAACTTCTCTGCAACCTCCAATGGCAGACCCCAAAATCAAACTTCAAAACTACTTTTATGCCTACTAAACAACCTAATATCAGTACCAACCTATCTTAATGTATATTTTTCAAGTTCTAAACACCCTAATAGAGTTTATTCAAATGGATCTAAAAATTGAAATAAAATGATAAACTTACCAATTAGTGTTTGAGATTATTTAGGTTGAGATTGGAAGAAGACTTGGGCAATCTATTTGACTTCACACTTGCTTTTTGCAAGAATTTTGAAGAGAGGTTGTGTTTAGAATAGGATTAGGGTAAAATGAATGGGGGAGGGGGGCTGTTTTGCTTAATCTGCAAAACGCCCAGTATTTCGGAAATGAACTTCCGAAATACTGTTTTCGAAAATGAACTTCCGAAATAAGACAATTTTTTCAAAAAAAAAGGCGCTTTCGGAGATGCATCTCCGAAAACACCTTTTCCTTGCATTTCGGAGATGCATTTCCGAAGTCAGGGGTAGTTTGGGTTTTTCACCAGAGGTGGGCTAGAAAGATGGGAGGTGGCCAAAGAAATTTTCTTGAAATAATTATGGTGTGGGTATAGTGTAAAGAAATGGGTGTAAACATAGCATTTCAATGGATGAAATTTGTACTTCACAACTTTGTAGAATTTGAGTGTTTTCGATTGGAGTGATAGAGACACGAGATTATGATATATCCAATGTTCATACACAGTCAGAAAACAAGGGGCAGAAAAACATAAAAAAAAATACTAATATACATAAAGAAACAAGATCCAACATAATTGATGATTCATTTTACCAGTCATATTTTATAGGAACAATGAAGCAAAAAAATTACAAGTTAATGAGATTGTTAGCAAGCCCAAAAGAAATATAAGACAACCCATTTGGATGAGGGATTACATTTTTAAATAAATTAATTATTATTAGTAATTTTCCTTTCTTATTTTGTATGTGGGCCGAGCCCAATTAAATGTAACCCAACTATACCTTAAGTGGTATATAAGTCACTCTTATTTTATGAAAGAGGTAGAGAATTATCCAGAATTTTATTATGTCTTTCTTTTGTTCTTCTTAGTTTTGTGTTTGTCCTTTGAAAACCCTAGGTCTAGAAACTATAGTTGCATAAACCTCTTTATCAAATTGGTGCTTTCATCTTGACTCCATGGCCCCCCCTAAACCACCAAACCCTAGAGAAATTGTTGATGAGGCTGTTCAAACAGCCCATCTTCACCTTGACAATGCTATGAATGAAGCCTAGCACCAAATGGATGAGAGATTCCTCAAAACCCACACTGATTTGGAAGAGCTTCATACAAAAATGGCTGAGGAAAAACAAATTTCTGATTCAAGATATGAAAATATCATGCAATTGCTAACGAAGCTAGCCACTCAGACCGAGAAACCATCAGCGGGTACTGTTTCCGCTGCCACAGTTCACAGCCCAGCGGGTCGGAGCGCCGCTACTGTTCACAGCGCGTCCACTATTCACGGCGCGTCTACTGTTCCAGGCGTGACTACTGTTCACAGCAGCAACTCAGCAGGTATACCATCACACCCTCTTTTATTTTCTATTCCCCCAAACACTTTTATCCCTAATCTATTTTCCCTCTAGCCTTCCCCTAACTTCACCCGCTCTAACTTTACACCTTTCCGTCCTACTACCCTAGCCGCCAGCATCACACCAACACTACACTCCTCTACTATGTTAGAACAAGATTTGTTCTGATCAATTATCTTAGTTTTGATGATAACAATAATATGAATTTTGCTTAAGATAATATGGTACTCTAATCCAATGCAATTTCCCTTTCAGGAAATATATAAAGAGTACGCATAATTCAGCGCTCAGAAGCTTTGTCTCAAAGGGTTCAGCATGCAACATCAGAACATGGTCTGGCAAGACATCAGAAGATGGTCGAAGCAGAATCAGAACATGGGTCTATGGAAGCATCAGAAGAACATGAGATCAGAAGCACTGAAGCTCAGAAGATGGTATCACGCTCAGAAGCACTTCAAGGTCAGAAGATCAGAAGATGCTATGCACCAAGCTGTTTGACTCTGATGATATTCAAACGTTGTATTCACAAACATCAGATCAGAAGGAAGTACAAGTGGCAAGCTACGCTGACTGACAAAAGGAACGTTAAAAGCTACTAAAGGCTACGTCAGTAGACACAGCGTGAACAAGGCTCGAGGTAGTTGACAAAAGCGTATAACATTAAATGCGATGCTGTACGGAACACGCAAAGCATTAAATGCATTCAACGGTCATCTTCTCCAACGCCTATAAATATGAAGTTCTGATGAGAAGCAAGGTTAACGATCCTGAACAATATAATTCAAATTAACTTGCTGAAACTCTGTTCAAATCCAAAGCTCAGAATCTTCATCTTCATCAAAGCTCACTACATTGCTGTTGTAATATATTAGTGAGATTAAGCTTAAACGATTAAGAGAAATATCACAGTTGTGATTATCGCTTTTAAGAAGCATTTGTAATACTCTTAGAATTACATTAAGTTGTAAGGAACTAGAGTGATCGTGTTGATCAGAATACTCTAGGAAGTCTTAGGAGTGAACTAAGCAGATTGTAACTAGAGTGATCGTGTGGATCAGTAGACTCTAGAAAAGTCTTAGAGGGTATCTAAGCAGTGTTCCTGGAGTGATCAGTGTGTGATCAGAAGACTCTGGAAGACTTAGTTGCTGACTAAGTGGAAAACCATTGTAATCCGTGCGATTAGTGGATTAAATCCTCAGTTGAGGTAAATCATCTCTGCGGGGGTGGACTGGAGTAGTTTAGTTAACAACGAACCAGGATAAAAATAACTGTGCAATTTATTTTTATCTGTCAAGTTTTTAAAGCTACACTTATTCAAACCCCCCCTTTCTAAGTGTTTTTCTATCCTTCAATTGGCATCAGAGCGCCGGTTCTAAGGTGCAAGCACTTAACCGTGTTTAGAAAAGATTCAGGAAGAGAAAAACGCTTCAGTAAAAGATGGTTGATGAAAGTGAAAAGTCTACACCTACACCTGCATCTACATCTGGCTCTGCTGAGCAATACAACGGTAACAATGGTTATACTAGACCGCCGGTATTTGATGGTGAAAACTTTGAATACTGGAAAGATAAACTGGAAAGTTACTTTCTTGGTCTAGATGGTGATCTATGGGATCTTCTGATGGATGGTTACAAACATCCAGTAAATGCCAGTGGCGTAAAGCTGACAAGGCAAGAAATGAATGATGATCAGAAGAAGCTTTTCAGGAATCATCATAAATGCAGAACTGTTTTGCTGAATGCTATCTCTCATGCTGAGTATGAGAAGATATCTAACAGGGAAACGGCCTATGACATCTATGAGTCCTTGAAAATGACTCATGAAGGAAATGCTCAAGTCAAGGAGACTAAAGCTCTAGCTTTAATCCAGAAGTATGAAGCCTTCAAGATGGAGGATGATGAAGACATTGAAAAGATGTTTTCAAGATTTCAAACTCTTACTGCTGGATTGAGAGTTCTTGACAAGGGATACACCAAGGCTGATCACGTAAAGAAGATCATCAGAAGCTTACCCAGAAGATGGGGTCCTATGGTGACTGCATTCAAGATTGCAAAGAATCTGAATGAAGTTTCTCTGGAAGAGCTTATCAGTGCCTTGAGAAGTCATGAAATAGAGCTGGACGCAAATGAGCCTCAAAAGAAAGGTAAGTCTATTGCATTAAAATCCAATATCAAGAAATGCACTAACGCTTTTCAGGCTAGAGAAGAAGATCCTGAAGAATCAGAATCTGAAGAAGAAGATGAACTGTCCCTGATCTCCAGAAGGCTAAATCAACTCTGGAAGACCAAGCAAAGGAAGTTCAGAGGTTTCAGAAGTTCAAAGAAATTTGAACGTGGAGAATCTTCTGATGACAGGAGATTTGACAAGAAGAAGGTCATGTGCTATGAATGCAATGAGCCTGGACACTACAAGAATGAATGTCCAAATCTTCAGAAGGAAAATCCCAAGAAGAAGTTTCATAAGAAGAAAGGTCTTATGGCAACCTGGGATGAGTCAGAAGATGATTCAGACTCAGAAGATGAGCAGGCTAACTGTGCGCTGATGGCGACAGAAGATGACGGATCAGAATCTACATCAGAATCAGATTCTGAAGAGGTATTTTCTGAACTTACTAGAGATGAGTTAGTTTCCGGTCTAACTGAACTTCTGGAACTCAAGTCTCAGATTAGTCTCAAATACAAAAAGCTGAAAAAGCAATTTGAATTTGAAACAAAGAAGCTTGAGTTGGAGAATTCTGAATTAAAAGAAAAACTTTTAAAATTATCCAATAATGTTGGATCTCCTTCTGATTCAGAAAAATCCACTCCTAGTCTAAACCATATTCTGAAAGAATATGATTTAAGTTTCAGGAAGTTCTTATCTAGAAGTATTGGCAGAAGTCAGCTAGCTTCTATGATATATGCTGTGTCTGGAAACAAAAGAGTTGGCATTGGTTTTGAGGGTGAAACCCCATACAAACTTGAACCTGTTGATGAAATGAAACTCACATACAAGCCATTGTATGATCAGTTCAAGTATGGTCACTCCCATGATATTAGGCACACTTCACATGCTCAAAGCTTTCACATTACACACACCAAAAAGCATGTGACACAACCTAGGAAGTATCATGAAACTCACATTAAGAATTATCATGCTGTTCCTCCTATTGCTTACAATGTTAAACCCAAGTTCAATCAGAACTTGAGAAAATCTAACAAGAAAGGACCCAAGAAAATGTGGGTACCTAAGGATAAGATTATTCCTATTGCAGATATCCTTGACTGCAAAAAGGACAAAGCACAACATGTCATGGTACCTGGACTCTGGATGCTCGCGACACATGACAGGAAGAAGGTCTATGTTCCAAGACCTGGTGCTTAAGTCTGGAGGAGAAGTCAAGTTTGGAGGAGATCAGAAGGGCAAGATAATTGGCTCTGGAACTATAAAGTCTGGTAACTCTCCTTCCATTTCTAATGTACTTCTTGTAGAAGGATTAACACATAACCTCTTATCTATCAGTCAATTGAGTGACAATGGTTATGATATAATCTTTAATCAAGAGTCTTGCAAGGCTGTAAATCAGAAGGATGGCTCAATCCTATTTACAGGCAAGAGGAAGAACAACATTTATAAGACAGATCTGCAAGATCTTATGAGTCAGAAGGTGACTTGTCTTATGTCTGTTTCTGAAGAGCAGTGGGTCTGGCACAGAAGATTAGGTCATGCTAGTTTGAGAAAGATTTCTCAGATTAACAAACTGAATCTGGTCAGAGGACTCCCTAATCTGAAATTCAAATCAGATGCTCTTTGTGAAGCATGTCAGAAGGGCAAGTTCTCCAAACCTGCATTCAAGTCCAAGAATGTTGTTTCTACCTCAAGGCCATTAGAACTCTTGCACATTGATCTGTTTGGCCCATTCAAAACAGCATCTGTCAGAGGGAAGAAATATGGATTAGTCATCGTAGATGATTATAGCCGCTGGACATGGGTAAAATTCTTAAAACACAAGGATGAGACTCATTCAGTGTTCTTTGATTTCTGCATTCAGATTCAATCTGAAAAAGAGTGTAAAATCATAAAGGTCAGAAGTGATCATGGTGGTGAATTTGAGAACAGATCCTTTGAAGAATTCTTCAAAGAAAATGGTATTGCCCATGATTTCTCTTGTCCTAGAACTCCACAGCAAAATGGGGTTGTAGAACGAAAGAATAGGACTCTGCAAGAAATGGCCAGAACCATGATCAATGAAACCAATATGGCTAAGCATTTCTGGGCAGAAGCAATAAACACTGCATGCTATATTCAGAATAGAATCTCTATCAGACCTATTCTAAATAAGACTCCTTATGAATTGTGGAAGAATAGAAAGCCCAACATTTCATATTTCCATCCTTTTGGATGTGTATGCTTTATTCTGAACACTAAAGATCATCTTGGTAAGTTTGATTCCAAAGCTCAAAAATGTTTCCTTCTTGGATATTCTGAACGCTCAAAAGGCTACAGAGTATACAATACTGAAACATTGATTGTAGAAGAATCAATCAATATCAGGTTTGATGATAAGCTTGGTTTTGAAAAACCAAAGCAGTTTGATAATTTTGCAGATTGTGATATTGATATATCAGAAGTTGTTGAGCCAAGAAGCAACGCATCAGAAGCAGAGCTTCTCAGAAGAAAAGAATCTGAAGATCAAGTATCAGCTTCTCTGGAAAATCTAAGTATTTCTGAAGAACCATCTGTCAGAAGATCATCCAGACTCATCTCTGGTCATTCAGAAGATGTCATTCTTGGAAAGAAGGATGATCCAATCAGAACAAGAGCATTCCTTAAGAACAATGCAGACTGTCAATTAGGTCTTGTATCTTTGATCGAGCCAACTTCTGTTGATCATGCTCTAGAAGATCCAGACTGGATAATTGCTATGCAAGAATAACTGAATCAGTTTACAAGGAATGATGTTTGGGATCTTGTTCCTAGACCAGATGGATTCAATATAATCGGCACAAAATGGGTCTTCAGAAACAAGCTCAGAATGAGAAGATGAGAGATTCTTATATATGGGTATCTTCTGAAATGAAATCTTTGTCTTAAGAAGTTCTGATTGAAATCGATTAGAAATTATGATTCAGTTATTACTAACGTTTCATTGTCTAAGTTGATTCAGAATATCTATAAAAGCAAAACAGCTGTAACTGGCTATCCAGATGGTAAACACGTGTTCACTATTCCTGGACAAGCGTGCGTGCAGTTGAGGGGACGTCTACTTAGGTAACTGTGCAAATCACGTCTTTTGTCATTATTATCTCTCCTCATGTCACGTAACATTAAATGCTTTTCATCATTTACTCTCTTTCAGTTTTCTTTTTATACTCTTCAAACGTTTCTTTTCCCTCTCATATTTCTCTCTCTGCATTCGGTTTCTTTTTCGTCTCTCTCTCTTTTCATATCATAAACCCTAGCAGTTTCCAATATCTGCAAATTCATCATGAATCCATCGTCAAGCTCTGGGAATCAAGACAATGATAGGAGACAAAAGAGAAAGGCAACTGCTGAACCAGAAACCAAACCTAAAAGAGTAAGGATCTCCTATGAACCTCTCAAAGTGTATCAACCCCTTGACGGTTCCCCTCAATCACCTCCCTCGTCAAAGACCTCCACCACCTCTTCCTCCTCATTCATCCTCTCGGAACCACCTTCTTCACCATCTGATATCTCCTCTCCTTCAACCCTTCCATCAGATATTTCTTCATCTCTCTCATACCCTTTTCCCACCAGAACACCTAATCCCTATAGTGTTGTTCTTCCCGACTCAAGGTTCACTGTCAACCCTCCAACCCCTACCACTCAAACATATCTGGAGCTTTTACATGCTGATGTAAATGGCTGGTTGGAGATTCTAGGTGCTGCTCACCTTAATCATCTGGATGAGTATGCTACAAACAACCTTTGGAATACCTTTCGTCAGGATTTTCTGGATAAGGCTACAGACACTCAGAGAAGGATTATGTCTGAAGCTCCTGGTGTTCGTGGTCTCCGGTTGGAAGTTGGTGAGAGCAGCCATCACCATCTCATCAGGAACAGAAGTGTTCTTGAAAGGAAGATACCAGCAGATGAGTTGGAAGAAGAAAATCTCTGCAGAGACATCGTGGTGTGGAGACCATGGTTTCCTGTGCTGACTGGAGATTTTCAGTGGCTGTTCAACTGGTTCAGAATGAACCCTTCTGAAAAAGCACCTCACATGGTCTTTCCAGTAGTGGTTTATCGTGCTGAAGCTGCTGGTCCTACTCCTCCAACAAACCTAGCAGCTATTCTTCAAGCATTGGAAGATGGAACTTCTGAGCTGCCTGAACCAGAATATGCTAAGGCTACTTCTGAGTCAGACTCAGATGAGGAAATGGAAGATGCACAAGCTGAAGATCTTCCAGAAGATCACCCTGCTGAGATTGCTGTCCCTCTGGGCAGAAATACTGGTGCTTCTTCTTCTGGTGAAACCTCAGCTCTGATGGAGACCTTGGAAACTCTTCATCAGAATCAAGCTATGCTGGCTTCTCGTTTGGACGCGCAAGAAGCAGCCAATGCTGAGTTTCGTTCCTTCATGACAAGGCAAGCTACAAGCACTGACGGGATTCATGATGTTCTGGCGCGGATTTTGCGTAGGCTAGGATCTTAGTCTTTTGGTCTTTGTAGTTTCCTCTCCTTGTTGCATCTGTTTTCCTGCATTCCTTTCTTGTAATCCTTTTTGATTATCAATGAAAAATTTCCTTGCTTTTACATTCCAGTGTTTTTATTTGTCATTTTAATCATCTGAATCTTTTGAAATATTCTTTTTGATGTTATGACAAAAAGGGGGAGAAAGATAAATGATAAATGATTTGATTAAATCTATCAGTTGCTGGGTAAAGCCTCCCACACATTTACTAACAAGAACTGCAAGTTCTATATGGTTTAAGTGTTTTGCAGGTATAAAGAAGTGAAGAGAATCTTCAAAGCAAACACAAGAAGCAAAACCATGGAAACTGAAGCAAGCCGAGTGCTGTCAAGCTTCAGAAATCAGAAGCAAGAAAGAAGAATGAATCAGAAGCACTGATAATAGAATTTGATCCATATTTGTCTATTTGATTTGACAAAATTCTATTTGCTCTGATACATATAATGTTATGGCTCTGATACATTATTTGCTCTAATACATATAATGTTATGGCTCTGATACATATAATGTGTTCAAACATATATTTTATGTTCTAACTCGTTCATGCTGACTTTTGTCGTTTAGTTTTTGTTCTGTAACATTTCAGGATGTAGAGATGCTCAGATGATGCTCTGGTACATTCAACAATGTTCTGATACAAATCTAGCATGAAGTGATGTTGGTAGAAATTCAAAGCTCTGAAGCTATCCGAGGGAAGCAGAAATCAGAAGCTGCGAATGTTCTAAAGATCCAGAAAACTCAAGTTCTGAAGCTGTCCTAAATGGAAGCAGAAATCAGAAGCTGTGAATGTTCAGAAGATCAAAGAAATTCAAGTTCTGAAGCTGTCCTGAATGGAAGCAGAAATCAGAAGCTGTGAATGTTCAGAAGATCAAAGAAATTCAAGTTCTGAAGCTGTCCTAGATGGAAGCAGGAATCAGAAGCTGTGAGTGTTCTAGGGATCTAAGGAAATTCTAGTTCTGAAGCTGTCCAATGGAAGCAGAAGTCAGAAGCTATGAATTCTCTAAAGACAGAAGCTTATATGATCGTCTCTACCGAAATAATCAGGGAAGTCTTTTATTAAAGTTCTTCGAGTATTTATTTCAGGGGGAGATTATTTATCTCAGGGGGAGATTGTTAATCTTAGGGGGAGACATATTCATATGCTTATGCTATAGCTGTGTAATTTGTCTTTTGCCGACTGTTCTTTCTGATCGCAAATTCATATCATTTATATATGTTTTTGTAATCATCAAAAAGGGGGAGATTGTTAGAACAAGATTTGTTCTGATCAATTATCTTAGTTTTGATGATAACAATAATATGAATTTTGCTTAAGATAATATGGTACTCTAATCCAATGCAATTTCCCTTTCAGGAAATATATAAAGAGTACGCATAATTCAGCGCTCAGAAGCTTTGTCTCAAAGGGTTCAGCATGCAACATCAGAACATGGTCTGGCAAGACATCAGAAGATGGTCGAAGCAGAATCAGAACATGGGTCTATGGAAGCATCAGAAGAACATGAGATCAGAAGCACTGAAGCTCAGAAGATGGTATCACGCTCAGAAGCACTTCAAGGTCAGAAGATCAGAAGATGCTATGCACCAAGCTGTTTGACTCTGATGATATTCAAACGTTGTATTCACAAACATCAGATCAGAAGGAAGTACAAGTGGCAAGCTACGCTGACTGACAAAAGGAACGTTAAAAGCTACTAAAGGCTACGTCAGTAGACACAGCGTGAACAAGGCTCGAGGTAGTTGACAAAAGCGTATAACATTAAATGCGATGCTGTACGGAACACGCAAAGCATTAAATGCATTCAACGGTCATCTTCTCCAACGCCTATAAATATGAAGTTCTGATGAGAAGCAAGGTTAACGATCCTGAACAATATAATTCAAATTAACTTGCTGAAACTCTGTTCAAATCCAAAGCTCAGAATCTTCATCTTCATCAAAGCTCACTACATTGCTGTTGTAATATATTAGTGAGATTAAGCTTAAACGATTAAGAGAAATATCACAGTTGTGATTATCGCTTTTAAGAAGCATTTGTAATACTCTTAGAATTACATTAAGTTGTAAGGAACTAGAGTGATCGTGTTGATCAGAATACTCTAGGAAGTCTTAGGAGTGAACTAAGCAGATTGTAACTAGAGTGATCGTGTGGATCAGTAGACTCTAGAAAAGTCTTAGAGGGTATCTAAGCAGTGTTCCTGGAGTGATCAGTGTGTGATCAGAAGACTCTGGAAGACTTAGTTGCTGACTAAGTGGAAAACCATTGTAATCCGTGCGATTAGTGGATTAAATCCTCAGTTGAGGTAAATCATCTCTGCGGGGGTGGACTGGAGTAGTTTAGTTAACAACGAACCAGGATAAAAATAACTGTGCAATTTATTTTTATCTGTCAAGTTTTTAAAGCTACACTTATTCAAACCCCCCCTTTCTAAGTGTTTTTCTATCCTTCATACTATTCGTACCCCTTTTCAACCACCCAATCGGAATTTTTCCTACCAATCTTACTTAGAACCCCCTTACTTTGTTCCACCACTTATATTTACCACAACCCCACCTTTTCCCACCTCCCAAATTTCCCAAATCCCTTATTCTCTTAGTCCTCAAACTGCCCTGTTACCACCGTTTCGCACACCTAAACTCGAACTTGCAATGTTTGATGGGTCTAATCCCTTAGAATGATTATTTCAAGCGGAACAATTCTTCACTTTTTATAATTTACCTCCGGAAAACCGTTTAGCCACGATGTCATTTTATATGAAAGGAGAGGCTTTAGGGTGGTTTAAATGGATTCATCAGAATCATGAGTTGGTTGATTGGTCATCTTTTACCAAGGCTTTAGAATTACGTTTTGGTCCTTCAACCTATGCAAATCACCAAGCTGAATTGTTCAAATTGAAACAAACTCATTCTGTTGTGGAATATCAAGCTTAGTTTGAGAAATTTGGCAACCAAGTTGTTGGGTTATCACGTGATGCCCTACTCATTTGTTTTATTTCTGGCCTAATACCGGAAATCCAAAATGAATTAGTGATTCACAAACCAGAATCCATATCTAAAGCAATTGGACTTGCTAAGTTGATTGAATCTAAATTGCGGGACACTAAGCCTAAATTCCAAAAATCTTTTTCACCCCAATCAGCCCGCCCAAACCCACAAATTCAAAACATAACGAACTCAGTTTCTGCTGCTAAATCTTTAGCCACACCCCCACTAGCCAAATTACCAATTCGACGCCTCTCAAATGCACAATTACAAGAACGTCGTGCCCAAGGATTATGTTTTAATTGTGATGAAAAATTTATACCGGGTCACAAATGTGCTACGGCTGGAAAATTTCTTATATTGATTGAGAATGATGACGTTATTACTTCAGAATTGGCTGAAATTCATGAGGAGCCTGTCGTCCAGCTTGAACAAGAGGATACCTATTTCCAACTTTCTCCTCAAGCAGCAAATGGACAATTCTGCCCAAAAACTTTAAAGTTTAAAGGCTCCATCAACGGCCAGTCCGTAACAGTACTCATTGACACTGGCAGTACCCACAACATCCTTCAACCACGTATTGCCCAACACCTCAAGCTTCCTACTCAGCCAATCCCTAATTTTTCTGTCATGGTAGGTAATGGTTCTAAACTCTCATGTTCGGGAATTTGTCAAAACGTACCTATCAAGTTACAAAACAATTCATTTGCAATTCCATTTCACTTATTGCCTATTGAGGGATCAGACGTAGTTCTTGGCATGGGGTGGTTAAGAACTCTTGGCCCACTTATGGCAGATTTTTCTATTCCTAAGATTTCTTTCACTCACAAAAATACCAACATTACTATCACCGGCGAATCCAAACCACACATTACACCATCTTCTTACAACCAATTTTGCCACCTTATCCACACAGATTCAATTGCATCCATCCACCTTCTTTTATATCAGCCTGCCCCAACCCCACCAGAAACACTACAGCAAGTATCTTCAGACCCCCTCCACTCTTTACCATCTACTTTATCCAAGGAAATTTCAACAATTATTTGTTCTTTCACCAAAGTCTTCGACCAACCCCACGACCTACCCCCTACAAGACCTCATGACCACAAAATACCCATTGCCCCAAACACACCACCCATCAACGTTAAACCATACAGATACCCTCATTCCCAAAAAGATGCTATGACCTCAATCATACAAGATATGCTGCAAGAGGGTACCATTAAACCTAGTAACAACACTTATTCATCCCCAGTCCTATTGGTGCGAAAAAAAGATGGGACTTGGCGTTTCTGTGTTGACTATAGAGCCCTAAATGCTGTGACAGTTCGTGATCGTTTTCCCATCCCCACAATTGATGAACTTTTTGATGAATTGGGTTCTGCAACTATCTTTTCTAAAATCGATTTACGATCTGGCTATCACCAAATCTGGGTTTCACCAGAGGACACTCACAAAACTGCTTTTAGGACATTTGATGGACACTATGAATTCTTAGTGATGCCTTTCGGCCTAACTAACGCCCCTAGTTCCTTTCAATCAGCAATGAACGACTTACTTCGCCCTTATCTCCGACGGTTTGTCCTAGTTTTTTTGATGACATTCTAATTTATAGCTCTAACATTTCAGATCATTGCAAGCATTTAAAATTGATTTTAGAGTTACTTGTTGCTAATCAGTTTTATGCCAAATTGTCAAAATGTGTTTTTGCTACTCCTAGCGTTGCTTATTTAGGTCATATTATCTCTACTGATGGTTTAACCCCAGATCCAGAAAAGATTAAAGCTATACTAGAGTGGCCAAGGCCTCGTTCCTTCTCGACACTCGGGGTTTTTTTTAGGACTCACCGGCTTTTATCGACATTTTGTACGTCATTACGCCTCACTCGCCGCTCCTCTCACCGATTTACTTCATTCCACTAAGTTACATTGGAGTACATCAGCTGAGCAAGCTTTTACAACATTACAACATAAAATGATTGAAACACCAGTTTTACGTCTTCCTGATTTCATCCATACCTTTGTGTTGGAAACTGACGCGTCGGCAGTGGCAGTTAGAGCTGTTCTATCTCAACAGGGACATCCAATAGCATTTTTCAGTAAGAAGATGTGCAACCGTCTTCAAGCTTCTTCAGTGTATGTCAGAGAGATGTATGCTATAACCGAAGCTGTAAAAAGTGGCGTTAGTACTTAATAGGTAGACATTTTCTAATCTATACTGATCAAAAAAGCTTAAAGAACCTCCTAGTTCAAACCATACAAACTCCTGAGCAACAGAAGTGGGCAGCTAAGTTACAAGGATTTACTTTTGAAATTCATTACAAACTTGGTAAAGCTAATCAGGTTGCGGATGCTCTTAGTTGTTGTCATACGGAAGAAGAAGCCATACTCCTTTCGATCTCCTCACCAGTCCCCAAGCTTCTCACACAACTGAAGGAGTACTACAAAACAGAAACAGAAGGACAGAACCTCATGACTAAAGTGCAAACAAACATTTCAATGCAAACTGTTTTTCAAGTCAAGGACGGTATTTTATACTTCAAGGACAGAATCTACATACCTCCAAACCCAGATCTCAGATCGGCCATCCTCAAAGAGTACCACTCCACACCAGTAGCAGGTCACTCTAGCCTTTAGCCTACCTTAGCCCGAATTTCATCTTCTTTCCTTTGGTTTGGCATATACAAAGACACAAAAGCTTTTGTCAAATCTTGTATAGTTTGTCAGAAAAGTAAATATATGCCACAAAAGAAACAGGGACACCTGCAGCCTCTACAAGTACCAACTTTAGTTTGGGACGAATTAAGTATGGATTTCATAACTCACCTACCCATGTCTTATGGTCATACGGCCATTTGGGTCATCTGCGACAGGCTCACCAAGTATTCCCATTTCCTTGCTCTACCTACCAAATACTCAGCGAAAGATCTGGCTCAACGCTTCTCAGTTGAGGTATGTCGTTTACACGGCGTCCCAAAGTCAATTGTTTCAGACCGAGATCCCATATTTCTGAGTACCTTTTGGAAAGAACTCTTTAAAGCCCAGGAAACTACACTGAAATACAGCTCTGCGTACCACCCTGAAACTGATGGACAAACAGAGGTTACAAATCGTTGTTTGGAAGCTTATCTCAGATGTTTTACAAGTGATAATCCAACAAAATGGTTAAAGTACTTATACCTCGCGGAGTATTGGCACAACACGTCGTACCATTCGTCCATCAAGATGTCTCCGTTTGAAGCACTTTACGGAAGACCACCCCCTTCATTTCCCAACTATCAACAGAGCACCACAGTTGTTCCCGATCTGGACATAACACTGAAACAACAACAAGAAATACTTAGCACCTTAAAACAGAATTTGGAACAGAATAGACAAAAGATGAGAGAACAAACAAACAAGAAACGGACAGATCGTACCTTTAACGTTGGAGATTTGGTCCTCCTCCGCCTTCAACCCTACCGACAAGTCTCTGTTCACCATCGTGTCTCACATAAGCTATCTCCTCGCTACTTCGGTCCTTTTAAAGTCCTTTGCCGTATTGGAACGGTAGCCTATGATCTCGACCTCCCACCTTCCTCACGCATCCACTCCGTCATCCATGTATCACAACTTAAGGCTTATCATGGCAGTGGCCCTCAGAGTCACTTTCGCCCCATTCCCTCAGATCTGGAGGTTACAAGACACACGGAGAATCAAGATGGATTGGATGAGAACGCAAAGTTATCAGTGACAAGGGAAGCGGCGCAACAGGAAGATATCTCAAGGAAGGGGAGTATTTTGAGTTCAACAAGAGAAGGTGACGGTTTCCATCAACAAGACTCAAAAAAAGAGGAGAGTATTCTAAAGGTTTCTGTGGAAGGAGGAGAGAAAGAAATGAAGGATAAAGTACACAGAGAGAGGTTTCAAGAGCCATCTAAGTCACATGACTTACTTATCAAACAAGGGCCAGCTAAGATCTCTGTTCACGATGGGTTCCCCAAGTCTTTTGCAGAAAGAGACGTTAACATCTCCTCTACCGTTGGATAAGAATCTCATCTCTGTGCCTTTTTCTTCACCGTCAGATAACCCCACACATCTCCCCAATTTTTGGTGCACACTGCCCAATGCCAGCTGGCCATCACATGCTAAGACAGCTTTTCCCACGCCTTCTTCTGTCTCTCCAACGGATCTCTCACACAAGGATTCCACCAAATGGGCCTCTTCATTTATTCAGCCCAATCATTCAGCAACCCATAACCTTGAGGACAAGGTTATTCTTGGGCCAGACAGTAGTGTTAGCAAGCCCAAAAGAAATATAAGACAGCCCATTTAGATGAAGGATTACATTCCTAAATAAATTAATTATTATTAGTAATTTTCCTTTCTTATTTTATATGTGGGCCGAGCCCAATTAAATGTAACCCAGCTATACCTTAAGTGGTATATAAGTCACTCTTATTTTATGAAAGAGGTAGAGAATTATCCAGAATTTTATTATGTCTTTCTTTTGTTCTTCTTAGTTTTGTGTTTGTCCTTTGAAAACCCTAGATCTATAGTTGCATAAACCTCCTTATAAGAGATGGTAGAAACAATAAGATTTTAGATAGAATATGGTGCACCATTTATTGTAGATGTTCAACAAAGTACATTTTCAGGTTGTTGGTACTGTTTGCCACTGAAAGTTGTGAAATTTGATGTGAAAATTTTTTAGAGAAAAAATTTAAAATGTAAAACTTCTTTTTGAACGTTGCATAATAAAACTTCATTACCATTTTTATTTAAACAAATTCTCGCTTAAGATTGATCAAATCACTAACTCATATTTCACAAATTTCGCTGGCAAATGCACTTTGTTGAACAGGTAGAATTCGCCCATCATATTTTGTATAGAACCTTATTCTTTTCTACATTCTTGTTAACTTTTGAATTGCTTCACAATTGTTTTTATAAAACCTAATTTGTTGAACAAATCATTACTGGTCCACTCTCAAGAATTTAATTGGATCATGTTTCTCTTCCTCTCTTATTAATTGTTTTTAATGTAATATATGAAATATTTTATGCCTATCTCTCTTTAAATGGTTTTTTTAGATATTAACTTTAAAGTTAAGTTTTTTTAGACAAAATTTATTATAATTTTTTATTTAAAAATTCATCTTTACTATGTTACTTGTATAAATTTTCCTAAAATACTGTTGAAAGTTATTTTAGTTTAGATGTCTTTATATTGATTTGGCTCAAAAAAATTCATTCCTTAATGAATTTTTTTTTGACACAAATCAAAATAAAGATTTTCAAAGTAAAATAACCTTCTACAATATTCTATGAAAAATGAGACTAACAACATAGCAGTGATTAATTTTTTAATTAAAAAATTGTAATAAAATTTGTCTAAAAAGACAAGTGTCAAATCAACAACAACTTTTTAAAAAAGATGTCATGATATTCTGTATTTGTGAGAGTTTTAAAAAAATTGTGTTTAAAAAATCCTTTATTCATTTGGTTAAAAGCTTATAATCTATGAATTTATTTATTTTTCCAACCCAAACAATAAGACTTAGCATCATAACTTAGGAATGATTTTAATTTAACATTTAAATTGATGATAACAAACTAAACAAAATTAAAAAAATATGTTTAATCAGAGGAAAGGTTGAATGAAATAAACCCAACTAACGACCACCAACAATCCATACGAATACAACATCTAAATAAAATAAAATAAAACAACAAAATGTTGGACTTGGATCATCTCTTTCAATATTCTCTTCTTCCCTCTCCTTCTTCTCTATCTCACTCTTAATTTTACTCTCACTCATCATTAAAAAACATAAAATAATCAAGAGAGAATAAGATTGAGTGTGTTTGGTTTAGAAGAGAAGTTGTGAAGAGAGAAATAGATAAGAGAGAGTGTGAGAAGAGAGAAAAAGATAAGAAATAAAAAAAAAATTATATATAGTAATTCGTATAAGAGAAAGAAAAAAGAAATAGAGAAAAGAGAAGTGTATTTTTTTTTAAAAGTACAATAATACTCATAAACTAAATAATATTTCTATCAAAAGTTAATTTAATTTTTCTATTAAAACTTAATTAATTAAATTATTAAATCATTTTTTAATTCAATTAAAAAAATAAATTGCTAATAATAATATTATTTTGATACAATTGATAAACATTTTAATAATAATACAACGTGAAGAATATTATTTTATTGGCAATATTGTATTAAATACTAGTTTAACTAATAATATAAGGGTAATTGAGGAAAGACACAAAAATCACCTGCTAAAAGTTGTTTTCTTCTAATCTTAGGAGAGAAATGAAAAAGTCTATAGGCCCATAAAAATTGATATCGCTTCTCTATTTCATCTCTCAACCAAGCAAGAGAAATATACCATTTCTCTTCTACTTCTCTCTCTCACTAAACTCTCTCTTCACAAAATTATCTAAAACAAACCCACACTAAAAGGAGATAGAGAGGAAGGAGAGGAAATAATTGCGAAAATCAAAATTGTAAAAGAAAAGTCAAAATTGAAAGAGAGAGAAAAAGAGGTACACGATAGAGATTGTGGAGGTGTAAGCGGTTGTGGCACGATGATGCTTGCTACGGCGAGTTTTTTTATTATTGATCAGAGTAACAACCTCAACGAAATGGTGGTTGTTGAGATATGGTGGTTGTCGGCCAGAAATGGTTGCATGATGAATTGGTTTTTATAGAGTTGTTAGAGGGTTGTTTAGTCTCTTTATCAATTTGTCCTTCTCCAATATTTTCCTCATTTGTGCTTTAATTTCTTTCTCTCTCTTTTCTGAATATCTGTTGCAATCTTCATTTTAACTCCATCAATGACTTTTCTAATTTGTGTTTGATAAACAGAGCAGATCCTAATGTAAGAAAATGAATCTTTCTATTATAAGCTTTGATAGCTTCTGCACCTATTCTGCTAGGAGTACTTTGGTTCAGTCTTGTTTGTCTTCTTCTTCTTTCATCTGCAGCAGCATCAATGTGCAGCAGCAGCATTACAGGAATATTTACTTTTAAAAAAATCAGTATTGCTTTAACTTTTGCTTAGTTTTTTGTAACAATGCGAATGAATATTGTAACATGCTTAGGTTTGGGCGCCGTCTAAGGTGGGCAATGCCCATAGGTCTCTCACCGTGAGAGACCATTTTTTTTTTTTTTTCAAATCAATCTCAGCCATTGAATAGTCATTGAATATCAAGTCTATAATTATCATCATAGATATCAACCACACACTAAAATACACCCAATATTACATATTAATTATCATATTGAAGATTCCAATGCTGCAAGTACTTACTAATTGTAACACTAAATTAAAAGAACAGTTTTTATCTAATTAAATTTTAAACATTAATAAAAATATTAAAAGAAAATATTAAATAAAAATTAATTAAGATAGTTTTTAATACAATGTTTTTTTTTAATATTAAAATTTAAATTGTTACTTAATCAAAATAAGTATAACTATTTTTAATATTAATTTTTTTATAATATATTTTAAAATAATTATGTGATAACTATGAACTAATTTATAAATAATAAGTACTATTTATTTACTTAATTGCTTTAATTACGCCATTTGAAATAGTCTAAAAAGCAATGAATATTCAATAATTCAATTTAAAATTGTCTTACAAAAGATTTATTTATTTATTTATTATATTATTGAATCTTTATATCATCTCAATAAATATTCATTACTAGCCAATCAAAATATTTTAAATATAATAAATATTTTTTAATAAATACTACATATTCAATATTTTGTAATATTAATTAAAAGATAACAGAACCCAATAAAATATATAAAGGTTTTGTTCATATTAAGTATTCCATATCAAAGAACTTGTACATTTGTTAAAATATAAATTCACATTCAAGAATGAAGGATGATTCTTACAAATTACAAACTTGTCATAAAAAAAATAAAATTAATTTCAATGAGTTACATATTATAATGACCATCTAAACAAAAATGTGTTGATACTAATTCTTCTATTCTTCAATTCCATCAAAAAGATGCACTCCTCAAGTTGATCTTGATATGATTCCCAACATTCTCAATTTAACTGACAAACACATAGCTAACACTTTAAAAAGAAATTTCTCTGCAATACAGATAAATGTTAATACAAATTAATAGAATTAAAATATTATAAATTTACAACAAAACCTTAACCATGCCGAGAAAGTAAGAAAATTTTACCAGATCAAAACATCAATAGTTATAAAAAATATTAGCAAACTTCAGATCTAAAAGAAATTAGGGTAAAAAAGGGTTTTTTTTTCAAATGGAATTATGAACTGAACAAAAGAAAAAAAGAATTGACTACTCGTCTGTGAAGAGAAGAAGAAAATCAACAGAAGTTTATTTCCGGCGCCGGTAACAATGTTGAAATTGTGAAGATCCAGATGAAACTTCAATCATTAAGATCACAAATTCAAAGTGGAGCTTTCACCCATGAATGTCTGGCGCAAATTTAATCCGTAGAAAAACTATGTATGTTGAGAGGAAGAGATTAGTGGTGATGGTGTGGCCATAAAAAACTGAATCATGGCCAAAAAAATGGAAGGGGCGGCTAGGGTTAGTGTTTGGGGAAGATGGATTTAAGCGTTGTTGTAGAGAGAGAAATAAAGAAACTTCCTATTTAGTAGTGGAATCAGTTTAAGTGATATATGAAATAATGGTAATATAATAATAATAATAATAATAATAATAATAATAATAATAATAATGACAACAGAATAAATATATAAAAAAATATATAAAAGTAAATATAAATAAAAGATAAAAAGAAATATCTATGACATCAAATAAATTGTATAATAATATTTTATTACCATATAGAAGAGAGAATGTGAAAATATCAAATTAGAGAGAAAGTGAATGTTAGTGGTACAAAATATTCTGAAATTATCTTTTTTTATATAATTTAAAAAAAATTGGTTTAAGCTGAAAATAAAGGAGGGAAAGTTTCAAAAAATGAGAGGGAGTGGAAAATAAGTGTGGGAAACCTTCATCATATAAGAGGGAAAGGAAAATAATTTCTAAAATTTTAATTTTTTCAAAATTTATTAATAAATGTATACAAAATATATTTTCATTTTCATATGTTATATATATATATATATATATATATATATATATATATATAGGGGACGACTCAAGTGAGAACACTTGGTTATTATGAGAAATGAGAACAATGAATCACGACCATTAAATTTTGATTTTGTTGATTTTAATGGACTGGATTGATTTCTCTTTCTATGATCCTTAGTATTTATTTTAAATCAACATAGAAAGAGAAACTAATCCTGTCCATTAAAATCAACAAAATCAAAATTTAATGGTCGTGATTCATTGTTCTCATTTCTCATAATAACCAAGTGTTCTCACTTGAGTCGTCCCCTATATATATATATATATATATATATATATATATATATATATATATATATATATATATATATATATATATATATATATATATATATATATAATATAATATAAAAATGGTTAGAATAATGATAAATAATATTGGTTTTTAATTAAGATAAATGATAATAATAAATTAAATGGTTAGAATAAATATGTATTAAAAATCAATCATTAAAGTTAGTAATTGAAATATATATATATATATATATATATATATATATATATATATATATATATATATATATATATATATATATATATATATATATATATATATATATATATACGAGGAGGGATATATTTACTCCAAGAGTAAGTGTTGAACACTTACTACAAATCTTAACCATTGATTTTCATTAATCTAACTGTTTTAATTGATCATTTAATCTAATTAATTTTAGAAATATTTTTCTATATAAAACTTTAATTAAAGCCGTTGGATTATAATCAATGGTTATGATTTGGAATAAGTGTTGAACACTTACTCTTGGAGTAAATATAACCCTCCTCTCTCTTTCTTTCTTTCTCTTTCTCTTTCTCTCTCTCTCTCTCTCTCTCTCTCTCTCTCTCTCTCTCTCTCTCTCTCTCTCTCTCTCTCTCTCTCTTTTTATATATATATATATATATATATATATATATATATATATATATACATACACGAAAAATGATCAAATTTTACTCATAGTTTACCATCATCAGTTCATCTGTAACATGCTTCACACATAGTTGACCATCATCAGTTGACTCTCTGACATGGTTAACACGTAGTCGAACATCATCAGTTCATCTGTAACATGCTTCATACATATTTGCCATCATCAGTTGAATCTCTGACATGGTTCACACATAGTTGACCATCATCAGTTGACTCTCTGACATGGTTCACACATAGTTTACCATCTTCAGTTCATCTGTAACATGCTTCATACATAGTTGACCATCACCAGTTGAATCCCTGACATGGTTCACACATAGTTTACCATCATCAGTTGAATCCCTGACATGGTTAACACATAGTTTACCATCATCAGTTGAATCCCTAACATGGTTAACACATAGTTGACCATCATCAGTTGAATCCCTGACAAGGTTCACACATAGTTCGATATCATCAGTTGAATCCCTGACATGGTTCCCACAAAGTTGGACATCATCAGTTGAATCCCTGACATGGTTCACACATAGTTGGACATCATCGGTTGAATCCCTGACATGGTAGACACATAGTTGGACATCATCGGTTGAATCTCTGACATGGTTGAAACATAGTTCGACATCATCAGTAGAATTCCTGACATGGTAGACACATAGTTGGGCATCATCAGTTGAATCCCTGACATGGTTGACACATAGTTCGACATCATGAGTTGAATCCCTGACTTGGTAGACACATAGTTGGACATCATCAGTTGAATCCCTGACATGTTTCACACATAGTTCGACATCATCAATTGAATACCTGACATGGTTCACAGATAGTTTACATCATCAGTTGAATCCCGCACGTGGTTCACACATGGTTCATCATCATCAGTTGAATCCCAGACATGGTTCACATATAGTTGAACATCATCAGTTGAATCCCTTACATGGTTCACACATAGTTCGACATCATCAGTTGAATCTCTGACATGGTTCACACAAAGTTGGACGTCATCAGTTGAATCCCTGACATGGTTCATACATAGTTCGACATCATCCGTTGAATCCCTGACATGGTAGACACATAGTTAGACATCATCAGTTGAATCCCTGACATGGTTCACACATATTTCGACATCATCAGTTGAATCTCTGACATGTTTCACACATAGTTCGACATAATCAGCTGAATCCCTGACATGTTTCACACATAGTTTACCATCGTCAGTTGAATCCCTAACATGGTTTACAGATAGTTTACCATCATAAGTTGAATCACTGACATGGTTGACACATGGTTTACCATCATCAGTTGAATCCCTGACATGGTTCACACATAGTTTACCATCGTCAGTTGAATCCCTTACATGATTCACACATAGTTCGACATTATTAGTTGAATCCCTGACATGGTTCACACATAGTTCGACATCATCAGTTGAATCCCTGACATGGTTCACACATAGATTACCATCATCAGTTGAATCCCTGACATGGTTCACACATAGTTCGACATTATCAGTTGAATCCCTGAAATGGTTCACACATAGTTTACCATCGTCAGTTGAATCCCTGACATGGTTCACACATAGGTTGACATCATCAGTTGAATCCCTGACATGTTTCACACATAGTTTACCATCGTCATTTGAATCTTTGACATGGTTCACACATAGTTCGACATCATCATTTGAATCCCTGACATGTTTCACACACAGTTTACCATCATCGGTTGAATCCCTGGCATGTTTCACACATAGTTCGACATCATCAGTTGAATCCCTGACATGTTTCACATATAGTTTAACATCGTCAGTTGAATCCCTAACATGGTTAACACATAGTTTACCATCATCAGTTGAATCCGTGACATGGTTCACACATAGTTCGACATCATCAGTTGAATCCCTGACATGGTTGACACATGGTTTACCATCATCAGTTGAATCCCTGACATGGTAGACACATAGTTGGACATCATCGGTTGAATCCCAGACATGTTTCACATATAGTTCGACATCATCAGTTGAATCCCTGACATGGTTCACACATAGTTCGACATCATCAGTTGAATCCCTGACATGGTTCACACATAGTTTACCATCGTCAGTTGAATCCTTGACATGGTTCACACATAGTTTACCACCGTCTGTTGAATCCCTGACATGGTAGACACATAGTTGGACATCATCAGTTGAATCCCAGACATGTTTCACATATAGTTCGACATCATCAGTTGAATCCCTGACATGGTTCACACATAGTTCGACATCATCAGTTGAATCCCTGACATGGTTCACACATAGTTTACCATCGTCAGTTGAATCCTTGACATGGTTCACACATAGTTTACCATCATCAGTTGAATCCCTGACATGGTTAACACATAATTTACAATCATTAGTTGACTCCCTAACATGATTAACACATAATTAACCATCATCAGTTCATTTGTAACACGCTTCACACATATTTGACCATCATCAATTTAATCCCTGACATGGTTAACACATAGTTTACCGTCATCAGTTCATTTGAAACACGCTTCACACATAGTTTACCATCATCAGTTAACTCCCTGACATTGTTAACACATAGTTGACCATCATTAGTTGACTCCCTGACATGGTTAACACATAGTCGGACATCATCAGTTGACTCCCTGAAATGGTTAACACATAGTCGAACGTCATCAGTTGACTCCCTGACATGGTTAACAATTAGTTGACCATCATCGGTTTATATGTAACACACTTCACACATATTTAACCATCATCAGTTGAATCCCTGACATGGTTAACACATAGCTTACCATCATCAGTTGAATCCCTGACATGGTTAACACAAAGTTTACCATCATCAGCTGAATCCCTGACATGGTTAACACATAGTTTACCATCATCAGTTGACTCCCTAACATGGTTAACACATAGTTTACCATCTTCATTTGAATCTCTGACATGGTTAACACATAATATACCATCATCAGTTGAATCCCTGACATGATTAACACATAGTTGACCATCATCAGTTGAATCCGTGACATGAGTAACACATATTTGACCATTATCAATTGAATCCCTAGCATGCTTCACACATCGTTTACCGTCATCACTTCATTTGTAACACGCTTCACACATAGTTTACCATCATCAGTTGATTCCCTAACATGGTTAACACATAGTTGACCATCATCAGTTGACTCCCTGACATGGTTAACACATAGTCTGACGTCATCAGTTGACTCCCTCACATGTTAACACATAGTCGGATGTCATCAGTTGACTCTCTAACATGGTTAACAAATTATTGACCATCATCAGTTCATATGTAACACGCTTCACACATATTTGACCATCATCAGTTGACTCCCTAACATGGTTCACACATAATCGGACATCATCAGTTCATCTATAACATGGTACACACATAGTCGACATTATCAATTGACTCCCTGACATGGTTCACACATAGTTGGACATCGTCAGTTCATCTGTAACATGGTACACACATAGTTGACCATTATCTATTGACTCTCTGACATGGTTCACACATAGTCATATATCATCAGTTCATCTGTAACATGGTTCACACATAGTTGACCATCATTAGTTGACTCCCTGACATAGTTCACACATAGTCGGACATCATCAGTTCATATGTAACATGGTTCAAACATAGTTGACCATCATTAGTTGACTCCCTCACATAGTTCCAACATAGTCGGACATCATCAGTTCATCTGTAACATGGTTCACCCATAGTTGACCATCATCAGTTGACTCTTTGACATGGTTCAGGCATAGTCAGACATCATTAGTTCATCTGTAACATGGTTCAGGCATTGTTGACCATCATTAGTTGACTCTTTGACATGGTTCCCACATAGTCGAACATCATCAGTTCATATGTAACATGGTTCACCCATAGTTGACCATCATTTGTTGACTCCCTAACATGGTTCAAGCATAGTCGGACATCATTAGTTCATCTGTAACATGGTTCAAGCATAGTTGACCATCATCAGTTTACTCCCTGACATGGTTCAGACATAGTCGGACATCATCAGTCCATCTGTAACATGGTTCAGGCATAATTGACCATCATCAGTTGACTCCCTGACATGGTTCACACATAGTCGGACATCATTAGTTCATCTGTAATATGGTTACTATTATTATTACTATTATTATTATTTTGGTTGCAATTATTATTATTTTGGTTATTATTTTAATATTATTATTATTATTATTATGGTTATTATAAATATGTGTTGTTATTATTATTATTATTATTATAGTTTATTATTATAGGTTAAAATAATTTATTTAAACGTCAAAATAATTTTTTTAATTAAAAAAAGTTAAAATTTAAATTAAAGTGAAATTTTAAAATTTATACATAATTTATTTTTTAAATTAAAAAAAAAAACAAATTTAAAGTTAACGTGAGATTTTATAACTTAAACAAAGTTTATTTTTAAAAAAAATCAAATTTTAAATTTTACAAAATAAATTTAACGTTAGATTTATTTATTTAAACTTTATTTATTTTTTAAAATTTAAAAAAACATCAAAATTTTAAATAAAAAACAATATTAATTTTAATTTTAATTATATAATTTTTCTTTAATTAATTTTAATTTTAATTATATAATTTTTCTTTAATTAATTTTAATTTAGTAACGTTTTATATATGTTAATGAGGAATACATGTGAAAAAATATATATTTTTCTTTGGTATCCATATATGGTATCCATATATGTTGAAATAATGTACTAAGAATCAATTTGCTCCAACGTCCATTTTTTCATTCTTTTTATTTCTTCAGCCATTAATTGATGCTATAATTATTTGCTGCAGAATTTTGTACTTTTACTGTTTGAGTCAGACATTGGAAATAGCAAATAACACATGCATCAATATTATGGGGTATTATTGTGTGTATTGGGTACACCATATTATCATACAATCAAATCTAATCTAATGGCAATATAATGATTTAAAACAAAAAAAAAAAAATGAAGTCTCTCACGGTGAGAGACCTAAACAGGCCTCTCACCCTAGCGTGAGCCTTAGGTTTGTACCAATTCTAATGAAGATGACACATGATGGATGCGTCTTACTTTGCTCTAATTTTTGCTTAATCATCTTTTTTTTTCAAACATAAATAAAAACGCGTATTCCTAATAATTTCTTGTATTGCCTGTTTGAATTTTTGAAATAATATCAAGGATATTAGCAATTTTTTAAGAGTTAAAAGGTAGTGCATTGACAGTGTAAAATAATTTTACACTTTCATCCAATAAAAAATCATAAATGTGTCATGTTATTAAGTTTTTTTTAAATAAAAAAATGGTTTAATTGAATACATGGGTGGTAATTAGTTGACAGTGTAATATTTTACACTGTCAGTGTATCAACCATTTTTTCTTTTTTTAATAATATATTTTTAATTTTATTAAAGATTTATGATTGAAATGAAATGCAAGTTTTGTTCTTTTGATTTTTGATTAAGTTAAAATGATTGGAGATATAGGGATGAATCAAATTAAAATATTAAACTAATTATTTTTAAATTTTTTTATTAATGTAAAATACAATAAACTTAAACACAATATTTCTATGACTTTAATGGTGATGCACTGACAGTGTAAAAAAGTTTTACACTGTCATCCAATGAGAATATATCATTCTGCCATGTCATCTCAGTAATTTAAAAATAACAGTATGACTTGGTAGGATACATGGTCGTGATTGGTTGACAGTGTAAAAGATTTTTACACTGTCAGTGCATCACCCATTTTCTCTATTTCTATTTTTAAATTTTTTTGTTAGGTGATTGGACCAAATTAGATACTATATTAAAAGAAACAGTTCGTTGAATTAATGAATAATTATAAAATAATATCAACAAATATATTTCTAAAAAAATAAATAAAAATAATTGATCAAGTCATAAATAATAATGTATTATGAGTTGATCTTATGATAAGATAGTACATATTTAATTATGATATAAAAAAATTGCATAATTATTGCAAAAATATTAAACATGATTTGATTTTATTACTAAATAAATAATCTGTGTAAAAGAATTAAACAAAATAATGTACCCTTGTTTAGTTTGATTACACGTATGAATCCCTAATTTAATTATGGGTCTTAGATTCATTACATCAAATACATACAATATTTAAAAAATAATAATTAATTATTTATGTTTTTAATGTATTAAATACATATATTTTAGGTAAAAAAATTATCTTTTTAATCTCTAAACCAATATCTCCGAAACACTCGTTATTTCTGAGCCTCTACTTGTTGACAAATTTCCTCACTTTTGAAACACAAATTTCAGTAGGAGTTTGCAAGCACTTCAAAAGTAAGCCCGTCATTGTCAGATTCTTCATCATAGACTCCAGTTAAGGCAATATCCCCTTTAGCCATTTCAGTATCACTTTTAGAATCATCCTCTGACCATGCAACAACAAGATTTTTCCCTTGCTTCCATAGATACGTAGGACACTCAGTTTTGATGTGTCCATATCCTTCATACTCATGGCACTGAGCACTTCTTCCTTGATGAGACAGATCTCCAGTCTTAGACCTTTTATCAGCACCTTGATTTTTGCTGATGTCGAGAGACTTGTTCTTGACATCTGATCTAAATTTCTAGTCCATCCTATTAAACAATTTGTTAAATTGTCTACCCAATAAGACTAGATCTTCTGAAAGATCTTCATCTTTGTTAGTATTGGACATAAGTGCCAAGTTTCTCTTCTTCTCAGAATTCTCATGAAGTCTCATTTCAAAGGTTTGAAGCGATTCCATAAGATCATCAACCTTCACGGTGTTTATATCTTGGACTTCCTCAATTGCAGTGACCTTCATATCAAACCTCTTAGGTACAGACCTGAGAATTTTTCTGACCAACTTGGCATCAAATATCTTTTCTCCAAGAGCACTAGAGGCATTTGCAATGTCCACAATATTCATATGAAAGTCATGAATACTCCTATCTTTTTTTCATTCTCAAGTTTTCAAACTTAGTAGAAAGAAGTTAAAGTCTTGATATCTTCACCTTGGACGTTCCTTCATGTGAAGTCTTCAGGATTTCCCAAGCTTCTTTGGCAATTGTACAACCACAAATCAGTCCGAAGATGTTCTTGTCCACACCATTGAATAGGGCATTCAATGCTTTGGAGTTTCCCAGGACGTCTGCATCATCTTTTTCATCCAAGTCCGCCTCTTCCTTGACAATCATGTTGTCGTCTTTGTCCTTAACCTCAGGAGGACTCCAACCCTTGACAATAGCTCTCCATGCCTTGTCGTCGATAGACTTAATGAAAGCCGCCATGCGAGCTTTTCAATAGTCATAGTTGGTTCCATCTAGAATAGGTGGTCTATTCAAGAACCACCCTCCTTCCTTATCCATTGTACTAGAAAGTAACTTTCCTGAATCTTACCCAAAGTCAGAGCATGATGCCTGCTCTGATACCCATTGAAATTCTGCGGTCCATATTAAGAATTTCCTAAAGGATGTCGATACACCATTTTCCAAACATACACAATGACAAGATATAAAAGTGCATAAACTTTAAAAAACACAAGTAATTATTCACCCATTTTGGTATCAACAATACCTACTCTAGGGGCTACCAAGCCAGGGATAAGTCCACTATGATAGTATCAATTCAAAGTAGTATGTAAACATCCTCCGGCTCACACGTAAACAACCTTCAATTTACTGACTTCTCACTTAATCACTATAAATGTTAACTTCTACCTAAGACTCACCTAGGTATGATGCCCACCTTAAATCCCCCTCAAAACAATTAGAAATATTAGAAGACACACTTCTAAAACACAGTCACCCTATTCTTAAAAGCTTATGAATGAACACATAACTTACAACTCAATGGAAACACCAAACTCTTCTATCAATGTGATATTAGAGAGGCTCACAAAAGACAAGACTGCACAAACCCTAACACAAACTACAATGTAAGTTCACACCAAATAATAGGTTTGATGCTTGCTATTTATAATGATCTTGTGGTATGAATTTCGGCTTCAAATCGTTGCATGGCACTCCAGAAAATCTTCCACAATCTTCTCCGTGAAGATAAGGCTTCAAATATTAGTTTCCTAAATCTTCTCCAAATTTAGAAACCAATAAAATATGTTGAAAACATATAAAATATTTTATCCTCAAATTAAGCGCCACATAGGATTGCATAATATTCTTTGAATCTTCTGGAACTATAACGAACATATCCAAAAAGCCCAACCCAGCTGTCCTAGACACGATTTTGAATGAACCTGAATAGGACATCTTTTTCGATATGTCTTCTTAGTTGAAGATAGAACATCTTCTTCAACATATTCACATAAGTTAGTTTTACCAAACATAATGTCAACCAAAAACTAGAGAATTGACAGTGTGGTTGCAAGGACATTGGTATCATGTCGAGTATGAAGGTTTCCAAAAAATTAATACCATGCATGAGTGTTATGTCTGAAGGTCAGAAAAACAGAAGAAGGGGGTTGGATTAAGTTAAATTTTTCTTCTTTTACTCATAAAAATCTCTTATCAGATTCTGAACACAAGGTTAGAATATGAGTCAAAGTCTAAAATATGCAGCAAAATAAAGGTTCAGAGGTAAAGAAGAGAGAAAGAAAGACACAAACAATTATCCTGGTTCCTCCCACAAAATAGGAGTAGTTCAATCCCATTGCACTTCCAAGAGATTTCTACTATAATCACTTCTGATTACAAATACTCAAGCATACAAGCAAGAGACTTTCAAATGCTGAAACACATAAGTAAGAGACTTCAATGCTCAAGCACACAAGGAAGAAATTTTAGATGCTCAAGCAACAAGCAAGAGACTTCTAACAACTTATCTTACATATTAAGGATTGTTTAAGATGTACACTTAATATACAATCATAGGTGTAAATAAAATACAACAAATAAATACTCAAAGACTTAAGAACTTCTAAGAATATACAATTGATAAGAAGTTTTAAGTTTAAGCTTGTGCAATATTTTTGATAGAATAACGACTCTTTGTTTGTTAAGGCGCAGTATTGTGTAGTTTCTCCAAGTTTTCAGCTCCTTTTGTAGAGGAACACAAAAGAGTCGTTAGAGAAGACTTTATGCACAAGCGAGTCTTTGATAAAAGCATCATCAGAGTAGTTGGAAAGCTTCCTGATATTGTTAATGTCGTCGAGAGGCCATTTGAAACTCCTTTGCTACAAGAGGAATTATCAGTTGCATTCCTTTTATATTCTGCAGATTTCTGCTAAGTCTTCACGTGATTAGAAGGGGACAATTAGAAGAAGACATTATGTCTTTAGAGCCTGATAATGACTTGTCAGAAACTCCTTGGTCCTTGAGCATTACTGGCTTCAGAATTTGAATCTTTAGAATTTGATTCTCAGCTTCCGACCCTTTAGACTCTGAGTCTTCAGAGGTTGACTTAATCTTCAGAAGATGACTTCTTCAGAGTCTGGAATCTTCAAGTTCTAATTCTTGACCAGGTTCAAAGTTTGAGTCTTTAGGTTATGATCCTTCAGAGGTTGACTTTAATATATATATATATATTAAAATCTGAACCCCCTGCTGGGTCTACTTGCACCAATATTTTAAAAACTAGACTGAACCGGTCGGTTAAATTGGGGACCTGAGTTGAATTCGGTTCGCTCAACCTTTCAAAATTGTTAATGGGTCAAAACCAGAGTAAAACAAAAAAAGCTAGATTAAACCCTTAAAAATCATTCAAACCAAAGAACCGGAGCCAGATTTGTAAAACCGCCATGTTCAAAAAATGCATTAAATCGGTCTTTTTTTTTAATTTTTTTGAAAAAGTTCAGTATGTCAATATCAAAACTTAAATCATTCATCAATCACAACAAAGTTAGGCATTTTCACTTTTCGCGCCTCTAAAAAGTTTCGTTCAAGAATCGTCCCTCTAAAGTTATGAATTTTAACTTTTGGCCTGTCTTACAACTTAGCGACGGTTTTTACGACTTAATAACTTTAGCGATGGTTTTAGCATGATGGACAAAAAGTTAAAATTAATAACTTTAGATAGACGATTCTTTAACGAAATTAAAACAAAAAAAAGCCTAAATTTATAGAGACTTTAAACATATTTAACCCTTCATTTAATTTAATTTTGTTGAATTCATATAATTCATTTTGGAAACAAAGTTTTAGGGTGTGTTTGGTTGAGAAGTGAAAATGAAAAGAGAGAAATAGATGCGAAAGAGTATGAGAAGAGAGAAGTAGTTAAGAAATATAGTGGATTTAAGATTTTGTTTGTTATAAGAGAAAAATGAGAGAAATAGAAGAGAAAGAAGTGTAGTTATTTTTTGAAAAGTCAAAAATACCCATAAGTTAAAAAATATAAATAATAAGTTTGCTAGTTAAATAAGGACTGAAATGGAAATGTAAAAATAATAGTTCTAGTCAGTCTATTTCTTCGCTCTTTCTCTTCAAATGTGAAGAGAACCAAAAATATATGGACCGCACATGATTGAAGCCTCTCTCCCCTATTTCTTGGATGCTCCAAACAGAAGAGATAACACATTTCTTTTCAACTTCTCACTCTTCTTAATCTCTCTTATTAAAATGATTTTAATAAGAGAGATTAATAAGAGAGAGAAGTTAGGCATTTTCACTTTTCGCGCCTCTAAAAAGTTTCATTCAAGAATCGTCCCTCTAAAGTTATGAATTTTAACTTTTGGTCTGTCTTACAACTTAGCGACGGTTTTTACGACTTAACAACTTTAGCGATGGTTTTAGCATGATGGACAAAAAGTTAAAACTAATAACTTTAGATAGACGATTCTTTAACGAAATTTAAAAAAAAAAAACGCCTAAATTTATAGAGACTTTAAACATATTTAACCCTTCATTTAATTTAGAAACAAAGTTTTAGGGTGTGTTTGGTTGAGAAGTGAAAATGAAAAGAGAGAAATAGATGAGAAAGAGTATGAGAAGAGAGAAGTAGTTAAGAAATATAGTGGATTTAAGATTTTGTTTGTTATAAGAGAAAAATGAGAGAAATAGAAGAGAAAGAAGTGTAGTTATTTTTTGAAAAGTCAAAAATACCCATAAGTTAAAAAATATAAATAATAAGTTTGCTAGTTAAATAAGGACTGAAATGGAAATGTAAAAATAATAGTTCTAGTCAGTCTATTTCTTTGCTCTTTCTCTTCAAATGTGGAGAGAACCAAAAATAAGAGAACCAAAAATATATGGACCGCACATGATTTAAGCCTCACTCCCCTATTTCTTGGATGCTCCAAAGAGAAGAGATAACACATTTCTCTTCAACTTCTCTCTCTTCTTGATCTCTCTTATTAAAATGATTTAAATGAAATGGGTGTGTTTGGTATAGTAGATTTTAATAAAATCTACTATATTAAGCACACCCATTTCATTTAGTAGATGGAGGGTATTTTTTCGGTTAATAATCTTCAACTAAAAAACTAGTTAAATTTGATAATAAACATGTTAAAAAAATATCGTTATTTTATTTTTATTTTGTTTATAGTATTAATTAGTTTTAGTTACAACTTACAAGACATCTTTTGCTAGGCCGTTGCGTATTTTAATATAATTAGTACATCTTCAATATATATATATATATATATATATATATATATATATATATATATATATATATATATATATATATATATATATATATATATATATATATAATAAAATTTACTATAAGTTTTATAGAATTTGTTGTAGGATCTTAATTAAGTTATGGTAGAAAAACATTCTTTTCTTTATAAAATGCGTAATGCTAACATGTATTTTAAGGGCATGTTAAAAGCTATACGTGAAAAAAATCTCAGAAATTGTGCATTATTTTAATTAAAAGTTGATAATTAATGTGTTTATTATATTTTCCAATACAAATTTTTTATTTTTAAGTTTTTTAACATGTAACTTTGGAGCACATGTTACATTTATCCTAAAACATGTCAAACTTTGATAGGAGGTGCTCTCATGGATGATTATTTCTATGAATTACTCTATATAGATTAGTTTATGATCAAATTATTTTTATTTTTTACTGTAAAAAGAAAATTGAGATTAAATAATTATCAGGTGTTTGAAAGACTCGCTTATATATCTACCAATCAAGGGATGACAATTTGGCCCATCTCTAGTGGGTGCCCACAAAAATACCCATACCGGTAGAGTAAAAACTTGCAAAAATGGGTACGGACACGGGTACAGGTAATTACCATTTAAATATGCGGGTATGGGTGTGTGCACGGGTACCGTACTACCCACCCCGCCCCATATCCGCACTACATATTTCTATAATGTCATTTATATTATTATATAAAAAATGCATGTTTCTACATTTTTTTTAAATATATCGCTATTAAATCATTACACATTTTAATAAAAGTGTTTATTTGTTTCTCAACTCAACAATAACATAATTTTGTAATAAGACTTAAATTATATGATATTTTGTTAAAAAGACTTATGATAATTTTGTAATATTGTTAAAAAGACTTAAATTATATGATATTTTGTAATTAAATGGTTTAATTTTATTATAATTGCGGGTATGATATGGGCATTGAGGTACCCATAGGGTACGTGTACAGGTATCAATATTGATACCCACTCGGGTTTTGGCTCGGGTACGAGAATTTTTTTAAACTGCGCGTATGGGGACAGGTACTATAATACCCTGCCCAAACCCTACCCATTGCCATCCCTAACCAATCATATTCTAACACTATATAAAGTTGAAATACAATAAAATTAAATACCAAATATAAATATAAATAATTAGTTAAATTTGAATTCTCCAACTCATAGCGAAAAACTTAGAGACGTCCCTTTCATTTTCAAATCGTACAGTAGTTTATTCGAAATTAATTTTTCTATGAAATCAATCAACGTTACCTTACAAAGTCAACTAGAGTCCATTACCGTTACTGCCATCGATGGAAGTCATTTTCGGTCATCTTTAAACGACTTTATGATTTAGTCATATTTAAATACTCCCAAGTCCCAACAACCTCTAAATTAAATAATTCAATATAAAAAGATAAACACATAAATAAAAAAAACAAAATAAATATGAATGATAAGTTTTATTAATTAAATCGATAATTATAAATATAATTATGTTCGATATAACTATCATAACAAATAACTACTTTAACACAAAAGTCATATATATATATATATATATATATATATATATATATATATATATATATATATATATATATATATATATATATATATATATATATAAAAGAATTATTCTCAATTTAATGGTTAAAATTAATTAATATTATTTTCTTTCTCAATAATTAACTGCTTATTATTTTTAGCCATTAAATTGAGCATAATTAATGGTCAAGATTTAAAGTAAGTCTTAATAACTTATTCTTGGAGTAAATATATCCCTCCTCATATATATATATATATATATATATATATATATATATATATATATATATATATATATATATATATATATATATATATATATATATATATATATATATATAGAGGTTATATTTACTCCAAGAGTAAGTGAAGAAGACTTACTCCAAATCTTAACCATTAATTATCATTAATCTAACGGTGATCATTTAATCTAATTATTTTTGGAAATATTTTTTATATAAACAAATTAATTAAAGTTGTTATATTAATGATAATCAATGGTTAAGATTTGAAGTAAGTCCTCCACACTTACTCATGGAGTGAATATATCCTTCATATATATATATATATGTATATATATATATATATATATATATATATATATATATATATATATATATATATATATATATATATATATATATATATATATATATATAAAAGATGGATCAAATTACATCTGAAGAGTTACACCACGAGTTACACTCGCTCGTAACTTCATTTTAAATAAATATTTTTTAAAATCAACCGTTAAATTGAAACATAATATCATATAGATCATACCTATAAAATTTGAGATTAATTTATAATGATTTACTATGTCATTCAATTACATCAAAATTAATTTATATGAAAGTTCATTTTAGTGTTAATATTAGGGTATCTTGATGGTATAGTAAATCATTATAGATTAATCTCAAACTTTATAAGTATGATCTATATTATATAATGTTTCAATCCAACGGTTGATTTTAAAAAATATTTATTCGAAATAAAGTTATGAGCGAGTGTAACTCTTCGAGTTTAATTTGATCCAATGGTATAGAAAGTGAGTTATACTTAATAGATACTACAAATTTCACGAAAAACCTACAAAATTATGACCTAGAACAGATAATTAAAAAATTAGAAAAAATTGAAATAATAAGAGAAAATCCTACAAAATTTTAGGAAAGAATGTAAGTTAAAAATTATCAACCCAGATATTACTATTAAATCACCTAATTTCAAGTATGGCAATTGGGAACAAGAAGAATTTAAAATGCACATTAACCAATTGTTGAAATTAGGAATTATTCAAAAATCAAATTCTAGACATAGAACACCTGCTTTTATTGTTCAAAAGGAAGCGGAAAAGAAAAGAGGACAATCCAGAATGGTTTTTGATTATAGAAGATTAAATGACAATACATTTGAAGATGTTTCTTCGAATAAATTTTTTAGACTTTGCACGTCTTCCAAATATTTTTCCATAAGGAATTTTTTGTTAGTATTCATATTTGCTAATTCAATTTCAGTATTGTATTTATCCATTAAAACTTCGTCATTCTTAATTTTTTGAAATTCTTCTAGTGTTAAAACTTTTTCAGTCATCTTCACTAGTTTGCTTATGGGTTTCCTCATAATTTTTAAATCTTAAGGCTAAACAATCTTTGGTAGTATAAGTCACAACGTATACTACAAGAATGTGTAAGTTATATGAGAATATGAGAATGAATCTGAACCATTAGATTTTAAAATAGATGGTAGAGATTATAAGTCAATCTTTTTTCTCTTTCCTCTATTATTAAAATAAATGATGGAGGATAGAAAAAAATATTGACATATAATCTCCAACATTTATTTTAAAATGTAATGGTTCAGATTCATTCTCACTTTTTCATAGATAATGAATATTTGAATCCATAATAAAAAACCTTTAGTTGTAATCCTTAAACAGATTGAAAAATAAAGACGAGTAACGAATATAATATTTTAGTACTCTTTAGACGGAGAAAAAGTAACAAATGGAATAGGTAACGACGAAACGCCAAAGCTCATGCTGGTTCCCTACACTGAGGAAGTGCAAAGCAAATTCAACCCAAAAGGTGTCAAATTCGAAGGTGGAAAGATTAGTGAAAAAAATAAAATAACTCCAAAACATCAAACCGACAAAATATGTAGAGAGAAAGTTTAATTAATATGCTAATAATGGCATTCAAATCCCAAAAGAGCGTCAAAGACACACAGGCCGGATCAAGACATAATAAAAGTATTCATCATGACCTCCTCCAAGAGCCTCGTCATCTTCTACTATGGCGTAGTCACATACCACTTTCTCTGGGTCTAGCTCAGATTGGGAACTTGAGTGTTTGGACGCATAAACTCCACACACACGCGCGTGCGCGCGCGCGCACACACACACACACACACATATATATATATATATGGGATAATATCAATTCACATAAAGGTGTCAGGACACAAATCCTATTGTTGACGCAGTAAAGCGACAAGCAAAAGATTGAAAGTATTCTGGGTTTTATCGTATCTACGAAGAACGATGCGAGGGAAAGAATGACATTCAACAATTTTCTCATTTTTGAGCTTGGGTTAAAATGGTTTAAAGTAAAAGTGTGGAAAGTAAAATATAAACAGAAAATAAATACATTCTTCAGAGAGAATAACTTATCAAGCATGAATATACACTACTTGTCACAAACTTAAACCAATCGATCAGTTGTACTCAACCTACAATACTCGTCAAAATCATCATGTATCTCTCACCTCAGTGTCCATTTCTGCAACACCTCTGAGACGTATCACAACCAAGGTTATGTCTAACACAAAGTTGCGAGAACAACTGTATTCTCGCGTCGGCAATGTCTCGCGTGAAACTTACACATGAAGGCATTAAGTTTCGATACACAAGTGATTTGAAGTACTTATTTTCTTCCAAAGTCGCGTATTTGAAGTCGTGTCTTCGGAACTTTATTGCTTGAGGCTTCACTATGCACCAATACCTATAAAATGAATGAAAAAAGATCAAATGGTACATAAATGAATCAAAACTCAAATAATACACAATATGTATAAATATAACAAAAACATACGCATTCACCCACAAGTTGTGGAAAAAGAATCGATAAGTGTCGTAAGACTATATACAAAAATAACTACAATTTGACACTTATCTAACTTTCCCCAAATTAAACTTGTTTGTCCTCAAACAAAAATCAATTAACTGAAAGAATAAAAAATAATAGGACAAAGAGTCGTGGATCAATAAGTTTTGAAAACCAAAAACAAATGTATGGTTCAACACAAAAACACACAAATAGAGTAATACTTATCACAATTCTACAAC
Source organism: Vicia villosa (assembly GCF_029867415.1). NCBI lineage: Eukaryota > Viridiplantae > Streptophyta > Magnoliopsida > Fabales > Fabaceae > Vicia > Vicia villosa. The sequence continues at coordinate 179,120,615 of NC_081181.1, forward strand.
AACAACATGTAAGCAAAACGGATCCTAAATACAAAAATCATACCAAAACATTCAACAACAAAACAAGCTCAATCATGAATCACACTTATAAAAAATTCATCGAGGGATTAAAACACACAAGAATGAGGGACTTTGACACGCATCTAATAATCTTGCAAACAATAGACTAAATTATGCATTCGTCCAAAAATTTATATTGAAAATACAAAAGCGAGAACCAAAAGAGCTTTATAAGATTGTAATGTGGTCAGGCTAACAATCAAGGGAAATTTCTAATGGTAATTGAAACAAAAACTTGTCTAAACCTAAAGGAGTAATCAATCCATAAAGTTTCAAATAATTAAATCTCAATCAAACTTCTTCTACATTTCCAAATTGTCAAACCAATCACAATACTTATTTAGCACAATCATTTGATACTATTTTCTTTTTCTTTTTCAAAACTTTTCTCTTTTTTTTTTCTTTCTTTTTCTTTTTCAAAACTTTTCTCTTTTTTTCTTTCTTTTTCTTTCCTTTTTTTTAAACCTCATAACAATCAACCAATAAGTAAACAACATTTTTCTCCCCAACTTGAATTCAACCAACATCAAAGTGTGAATACTCCCTACTTTCTAAGGCAAGATAAAAATTCAAACCAAAAATCATGGTTGAGGGGTCAAGAAAATAAAGATCAAGTTCAAGTTCAAATGCTCATAGACAAGCATCAAGTTCAAATAAAAAATGAATATTCACAAAATCTCAAAGGGGTTGAAAAATGATTGCAGACTCACAGGATGAATTGAATATTTGGTTCAGGTGGTTGTGCTCAAATGAAACAAATGGCTTGATCCTTTTCATACAATCAACACAAATAAAAGATTAACCATAATAAAATCCATTTAAAAACAATTTTTTTGGTCTCCTGCATATATAAATAATGGAAAGCTTCCTCACATTTGAGGTTTGAGAACTAAAATTATTCAATCAACAAACAAGTAATGCAAAAGAATGAATGACATGGTAATTATACAAATGATAAGTTTCCTAAACATTTTATGCTATAGAAAGTGATAAACGAGTACCTTGAATGATACAACTTCAAAAAAAAAAATATCAGTGCCATACACCCGCAAGTTGAAACACTCAAACTTGGAAAATCACCTAAAAAATTCTTAAGCTAACATACCAAAATTTGAACGACAACCAACCAACAAAAGAATTAGAAAATAAATATTATTATTTACTACTAAATAACCTTGGTAAAAATGGGAAAACGGAGGGCCAAGTGAAACAAGAATTCCACTGGCACAAAACAAAGAGGCAAAAAATTCCTTAGCACGCTAAGCGGGAACGGACTGCGCTTAGCGGCATCAGGAAAACACAGAAAAATCATACATGAGTCTGATGATTCAACCTAATCTTCACTAACACCTACACGTCTCAGCTACAGAAAAATACAAAACTTACAACCGTTGGAGTGCCTCCCAACAAGCGCTTATTTTACGTCGTTAGCTCGACGCCTTTATTGTTTTGGTGTTTGACAAGTAACCTCATCTCGACACGCCAATGCTTTCGCCTCAAACACAAACCTAAATAAAGTGTCCTAACCAAACACTTAACAAACATTGCAAAAAAACATAAACAAAACAAGAATAAACAAATATAGAACAAAAATATAAACATAATAAGAGAAAAAAATAGGTGAGTTATGCATCTACAGGTTGAGAAGTGAAGATTTGAATTCCAGCATCGGTCCAATTTTAACTTGTTTATCTAACATTAACCAAACAACGTATAATCATATGTAAGCATATACAAGTAAACATATACAAGTGACCATATACAATATATACGATATATACAAAGCTCAAAATCATAGAAACTATTGCGATGCAATTCAATATCAAAACACCATTCCCCGGCTATGACACCGTTTTGTTGACGCAATAAAGCGGGAAGCAAAAGATTAGAAGTATTTCGAGTTTTATCGTATCCACAGAGAACAGTGCGAAGGAAAGAATGTCATTCAACAGTTTCCTCATTTTTGAGCTTCGCTTAAAATGGATTAAAGTAAAAGTGGTGAAAGTAAAATGTAAACAGAAAATAAATACATTCTTCAGAGAGAATAACTTATCAGACATGAATATACACTACTCGTCATAAACTTAAACCTATCAATCAGTTGTACTCAACCTACAATACTCGTCAAAATCATCACGTATCTCTCACATCAGTGTCCATTTCTACAACACCTACGAGACGTATTACAACCAAGGTTTTATCTAACACAAAGTTGTAAGAACAACCGTACTCTTGCGCCGGGGATGTTTCGTGCGAAATTTGGTTTTAATTAATTAAAAAACAAGTTATATTAGTAAATAAATAATTTGGAAAAACCTGGGCGTTGGGGATCCGGTGCTGCTGCGCATGGAGGGGTCTACGGTGGAATTGCAGATTCTGGAATGTTTGATTTGTCCATGCATACATAAGCTATGAGTGTCTGCAAAACAGTTCAATGCTCACGATGGTAGTACCTCGCAAAAATAAGAAAATGTTAGTAACGACACAAAGAATGATATATGAAAAATGGAGAAAATATAAATAATTATGGATCAAGAATACTAACAAAAGTGATCTAAAAATTATTATTAAAATTCTAGAAAGAAAAGGTCTAATAATATATTTTTTGGATAAAATAAATACATTCTTCAGAGAGAATAACTTATCAGACATGAATATACACTACTCGTCATAAACTTAAACCTATCAATCAGTTGTACTCAACCTACAATACTCGTCAAAATCATCACGTATCTCTCACATCAGTGTCCATTTCTACAACACCTACGAGACGTATTACAACCAAGGTTTTATCTAACACAAAGTTGTAAGAACAACCGTACTCTTGCGCCGGGGATGTTTCGTGCGAAACTCAAACACGGAAGCATTTACTTATATCTAACCCTATCTTTAGAATATAGAAACTAACAGATTTCCTTCCCTAATCAAGAGTTATGATGTCTATTTCTACAACAATACAAATCCAAACATAAATGCAAAAAGGTTAAGGATAACATCAAGATTGATTTGTAAAATAAGTTTTATACAACGCCATGAACGATTAATATACATATATTCAGAGAAAATATACAAACAAGCTCAACACAAGAGAAATACACAAAGAGGAAGAGAGATAAACCAGACATCTTGTGAGTTTTCGACTCTGATTGATGAAGAATTCACTTTCGATCATCCAATCTAACGTGTGCTCCAAAGGCACAAATTAATAAACTATTTATAGAAATATTTTCTTGAAATACGTGCATTCAATCTTTTTAAATTTTAAATATGGTATTATTACACTTTTTCCTTCTAATAATGACACATGTTAGCATAACATGTGTGTGTGGGCGGGTGTGTGTAAGGGTGGGCGGGCGAGCGTGTGTGTGTGGGCGAGCGGGTGTGCAGGGCCGTCTCAAATAATTTGGAGGCCCCGTTCTAATAAAATACACATGTATTAAAAAATATAAAAATTATTTTAGAAATTATTTTTATATAAATTGTAAATAATACAAAAATAACTATCATTCTCTATTCATTTTTTTGAATAGAGTATAATTTTATAATTTCTTTTCAATATAGAATTAATTATATTTTAAACTTATATCATATAGTAAAAATATGGTATAATATAAAATTAAGAAATATTTCATAACTCTTATTAGAATATTTTCAAGTAATATTACAACATTTATTAATTTATATAATTGAATTTATTTATTTATGCATATTTAATTTATAGTACTTTTTGGTGTCAAAGACAAACTTAATGTTATTTAAAGTCAACATTAAAATTCAACATATTAAAAAAAAATAGTAAAATAATATATAAAAGTAACTTTCGTTTAAGATGTAACTAGTAGGAAACTCGTGCTGTCGCACGAGTCTGGTCGGGATTTCACATTACATGTATCGAGTTTTGACTTGTAAAATTCCTTAATATATATAAAAAATTTATGCAATAGCTGGTATCTCATAGATACGTTCACTTCTACCCGTTAATCCAGATGAGTTAATTCTAAAAATTTATTAAAACTATTTTAGATATTATTCCATTTTTCCAAGTTTATATATATATATATATATATATATATATATATATATATATATATATATATATCTGAATTAACGCGTATATATATTAGGTTTGGAAAAATAACTGATTTTTAACCTATCTCATATATACGTTCACATCTACGCGTTAATTCAGATATATATATATATATATATATATATATATATATATGACAGCTCTTGTCGAACTTAGAATTTTACAAATCTAAAATGTATGACAGGAATTAAGAAATAAGTAATAATTATGAGGAATTATTTAGTTTTCAATTCAATAATAATTATTTCATTCAATAATAAAATTTCGTAAAGTCTATATTAAATGATAATTTGACCATTATTATTGTAATTATCATTTAATTGTCTTTAATATCTACGATAATAAAAAAATTGAATTGAAAGCTCAAAAAATTGGGTTCCCCGTATATGCATTAGAAGACTTGAATTGAACAGAGAAGAATTGAATTTGCATTTAAAAGTTAAAAATATGAGTTTTAAGAGATATGTTTAATTGCTTTTTTATAACAGCTTCCCGTCAAATATCAGTTTTAAATCTTTCTTATTATATCATATTTACAATTTTTTATAAACCTACAATATATGAACGATCCCCGTCAAATTTTAGTTCTAAATGAATATCTAGACTACAATTGATATCTCATAGATACATTTACATCTACCCGTGAATTCAGATTAGTTCACAAAACTCAATTTAATCCAGATGAGTTAATTTTAAAACTACGTATTTGAATAAATTCATTTTTCCAATTCAAAGAACATTACTTTTTAGTCAATTTTTCCAAACATAAAATTAAATTTTAAAAATATTTTGAGTTTCTAAGAAATTAGTGTAAAAATATTTATCAATTTTTATTTTAATAAAAAAATTAAAACCATTAAGCTAATATATTAACCCTATGTTTAAATTTTTTTATGTATAATGAAACAAACGAAATTATATAAAACATATAAATTTATTACGTATAATACATAATGCATTTATAAATATAGAAATAAATGGTGAATAAAAGTGACAAATATTGATTAAAAAGGTATGTATAGGTTAAAAAAATTAAAATAAAAAATTATTTATTTGTTTCATATTTTTAATGGATATCAAAATTAATTTTGATTTATTTATTACTTATACTATATCAATAAATTCTTTTTAAACCCTCTCTTTATTAGATATGATTTGATAAAAATCAAATAAATAAAAAATATATTTTTTAGTTAAAGTTAAATTATGTTGGAATCAAAGTGGAGCTATAAAAATCTCGTCATTCAAAAATTTAATTATTGCAGCCATCAATATTAATGTTCAAAAGTCATACTCCCTCCATTTTTTATTATAAGTCGTTTTAGACTTTTCACACAGATTAAGAAAAATAATAATTGTTGTATGAAAATGAGAAATTACGAAGGTTTTTACAAAATTATCCTTCATTAATGACATGTGAAAGATAAATTTATATAATTGAAAGGAGAGAGAATAATAAATATTTAAGGATATAATAGGAAAAATAGCATTAATTATTCATTGGAATTGTAAAGCGACTTATATTTAAATACACATTTTTTTCCAAAACGACTTATAATAAAAAACGGAGGAGGGAGTAGTAGATTTTTGCAAAGTGTCCATGAAGTCTAACATATACGTAACATTTAAATTAAAATTAAAATTAGAATAAAAAAAGAGGAGTTTGTTCAAGAATCATAGTAAATTTGAATAAAATTATTTTTCCAATTCAAATAGCATTACTTTTTAGTCAATTTTTCCAAACATAAAATTTATAACCGCTTTTCGTCAAATATCAGTTTTAAGTTTATGATTATTAACTTGTTAAGATTCCATTATGTTTTGTTTTAGTAATTTTATAAGTTTAAAAAAATTAATTTTAATTAAGAAATTAAACATATATAGTATAAAAAAATTGTTTGCTCACTTTTATATAAGTATAAATTTATTAATATATATATATATATATAAAAATAGTCTTTACAGTAAAAAAGTTTAAAAATATTTTGAGTTTTTAAAATATTAATGTAAAATTTATTTTTTTTGGAGTAAAATATAAAATTTTATTACCAAAACAGTTGATACATGCCGATCATACACAGATCCAGGCTGCTAACAAACACAAATACAAGATGGACAAGATACACTACTCAACTAACAGTATTAACCATGCTCATATGGTTCTTCAAAGCTCTTTTGGCACAATCTCTAATACCAATAGTATGTTTGATCTTCATAACAATGTCTCCAGTAGCATGACTTTGGCCAAAGATCATATCATTCCGCAGCTGCCATAGCTGGTAAATGACTTCAGCAATAACTAACTTAAGAAGGCAGCGTCTCCACCCCTTCTTCGCAGTTTCCATAGAGAGCCATTGCTTCTCCTCCTCCCAATTTTTACATCTTCGATGATAGCCAATCCATTCCATGATATTCACCCAAACATGACTAGTAAACCTACAAAGAAAGAACAGATGCTCGAGATTTTCAGTTTGTTCACAAAACTATAAATTCCATCTGTTTGAATGTTGATCTTCCTCAATCTATATTTTGTTGGAAGTCGGTTCAGAATAGCTAGCCAAAGAGTGAAACATGCCCTTGGTCTTGCATAGTTTTGAAACAGAATCTTCCTCCAAGGCTGACTTGGATAGTCACCCCTCAGTTCCTTATACATAGCATTGGTGTTAAACTGGTTCTTCTGAATACTATCTTTCCAATACTCACTCTGCATAGTAAGCCCTCTGACCTTAACTATACTTTTGAGCATCCACGAGCTGGTAGTCTTAGGCTCCCACTGCATTATGCTATCACCTTTAAGATAGTAAGCTCCAATCCACCTAATCCACAGCTTATCAGATTTCATGTAGAGATTCCACAACAACTTCAGAATTGTAGCTTTGTTCCATGCTCTAAGGTATGTCAAATTTAATCCACCTGCATTAGTAGGAAGACAAATTTTATCCCAGGCCACAAGGGCTTTCCTTCCCACAGCTCTGCCAGACCAGAGAAAGTTTTTGCATATCACTTCTATTCTCTGAATAATTGTCTTGGGGAGGGGGAAAGCTTGCATCCAGTATCCAGCTATGGACATCAAAGTACTTTTAACAAGTTGCTTCCTACCTACATAACTAAGCATACTAGCTGACCAGTGTTGAATTTTCTCGAGCATTTTGTCAATAATTGGTTGACATTGATTGATTGTGAGCTTTCTTGTGGATAAAGGAACCCCCAAATATTTGAAAGGTAGTTTACCCATACCAAACTTGATGGCAGTAGCAAGATCATGCTGCATCTGATCAGTCAGGCCACGAAAATATATCTTGCATTTTGTTGGATTTACCCTCAAGCCAGTAGCCTCAGAGAATTGGTGGATGTTCTCCATCATATGCCTAATAGAATTTCCATCACCTCTTGCAAACAATAATAAGTCATCTGCAAAGCAGATGTTGGTAATTCCAAGCTTAGCACATCTGAGATGGAATTTAAAGCCAGCTTCCTATTTGAGAGAGGCAAGGTGCCTATGTAAATATTCCATGACAAGAGTAAAAAGAAGAGGTGAGATTGGGTCACCCTGTCTCAGCCCTCTTTTTGCTTGGAGAATGTTGCTCACTTGCCCATTTACCAAATATCTGTAGGAGACTCCTCTAACCATGATCATGATCCATCTAACAAACTGATTGGGGAAATTCATCTCCTGCATTATTTGTTCCAGAGAATCCCATTCCACAGTATCATAGGCTTTCTGCAAATCAATTTGAATTGTGCACCTAGGTGATAAATGTTTCCTATTGTAACCTCTCAATAATTCAAATGCCAGGATGATATTATCATGAATAGTTTTCCCAGGAAGGAAGGCAGTTTGGCTATCATCAACAACTGAATTTATCACTGTGTTTAACCTTGTTGTGAGGACTTTGGAAATGATTTTGTACAAGGTGGTACAACATGCTATAGGCCTCATATCTTTCATGGATTTGGCTTCTTTGGTTTTGGGGATCAGAGTTACAAGAGCACAGTTGACAGCCCTATACATCCTGTTAGTCACAAAAAAATCATGTACAACCTTCATAATATCATTTTTTATAACACTCCAACTAGCTTTATAGAACTTAGCATTGTATCCATCCACACCTGGTGCTTTAGATTCTCCCATACTATTGATGGCCTTCCAAACTTCAGCTTCAGTCACAGGGCCAATAAGACTATCCTGTTGATCTCTACTAAGTTGAGCACCACCTCTCAAACTGCAAATATCCACATGGCTTCTTTGTGTAGCAGTTTGGCCAATAAGCTTTTAGTAGAAAGATATTACCTCCCTCTCAATATCTTTCTGGTCAGTTAGCCCATTTCCATGTGAGTCTTCTAATTCCTGGATCTGGACTTGTTTGTTCTTGGATTTAAGATTTGCATAGAAATAAGCATTATTTCCATCTCCTAGATTAATCCAATCACATTTGAGCTTCTGATGCAGAATCCTTTCTTCCAGTTCAGAACTTTACATCACTTCATCAGTCCAGTACTTAACAGTTTGACACAGGGCTTGATTCATCTGATCAGAGGCTAGCAGAGTTTGGGCTTGATCCAGCTTCTCTCTACTCATTTTCAGATTCCTGATCCCCTCAGTCATTTGCCAAGCCAAACCTTTCGTGCTATATTGTAACTTATATAGGTTCTTCCACAACTGTTCCATTGGGTTACCTCTATCAAGATGCATCCAGTTTGCCCTTAAAACTTGAATAAAATCAGCATGGCCAGCTATACAGTTTAGGAATTTAAATCTATGTTTGATTTTCTTCACAGTCTGACTGCTATCCAACTTAATTCTCATAGGGGTATGGTCAGATATATTGGGATTGAGCACCTCAACACTACTATTAGGGAAACTTCTATGCCATTCAGCATTAACAAGAGCCCTATCAATTCTGGAACTAATCGGATTAGCAACCTGTTTATTTGACCAAGTGAACCAAGCTCCTATAGTTTCATGTTCTGAGAGATTGCTAGTAGCCATCATATCCTCCATATCAATATACTCAGCCAAGTGTATCTCATTGCCACCAATTCTATCACCTACTTTCAGAATGTTGTTAAAATCTCCTACAACCATCCAAGGGCCCTGCAGGTGAGCACTTATTCTATTGAGGTCCTGCCATAAAATCCTTCTATTATTTAATTAATTGTGTGCATACACAGTGGTGAGGTGATGAGATAGAACACCATCCTTGGTATACACAACACTATGTATTAACTGATCAGTTTTCTCACTAGGGATAATGCTCCAAATATGAGGATCCCATGCTAACCAGATCCTCCCATTCACATGATGAGCATAGTTATCACTGAAATCCCAGTGCAGCCCCAGTCTCTTCCTAATAGATTCACTATTACTAGCCTTGACCCTAGTTTCAAGTAAAGCTAGACAACTAATCTGCATTTTCTTGAGGTGGACTCCAACCTCCAGGCATCTAGCAGTTTTATTGAGTCCTCTCACGTTCCAGCAGATCATGTAACACCCTCAATCTGAGAGCTCTCTCCTACCAGAAGTCCTTCAAATCCATTTCTGGTTTCAACACTTACTTCTGCAGGTTCCTTGCCTTTCCTACCTTTGCTCTGGATAGTTGTCCATGGTACTTCTACAGCCTTCACTTGATCGACAGCTTTGCTCACTTCATTTGAGCTTTTAGGTTCCTCAGGTGATTTCTTCTGCTCCCATACACGTTGTGGTTCTTTCTTTTGCTTAATTCCATCCATATTTTGTTTACATTCATGCCCAACCTTGTTACAACTTTTGCAAAAAGGCGGTCTCCCCAACATTAATGTAAATATATTTATCAATTTTTATTTTAACAAAAAAATTTAAATCATTAAGCTAATATCTGAATATTAATTCTATGTTTAAAAATATTTATCTAAAGGCATTTTCAGAGAAAAAAAACAATCAATTATTGCCCACAAAAGGCCATCCAAACATTCATGAGTAAGTTACAACAAATCATCCCAAAAGAGAATCAATCAAATCTCCATAATATTCCAAGCCAAATCTTCAAAAAATCATCAAATCAGGATTTTCATTCAAGATATAAACAAGTAAAATCGGATTAAAATTCCCAATGGACATAGATGGAGAAGCTAGTAATTAGCTTTGTGTTTTTCTCAAAAGACCATATCTAAGTGTCTTCTGTTTCAATATCTTGTACTCTTCTTGATCATTAGAAGCACATTTTATTCCAGGACCATTCTTAGCCTCTGTGCCATCCATGTCCTTGTTTGTTGTCGTATAAATATTTAAATTCCAACCTTACATCAGATAAAAATTTATCCATATTAATAACAACATATGACACGCCTATGGAAATTGAGAGCTTGTGAAGAACAATAACACAACAGAATAATAAAACAACATAATAAGAACTTGTGAAGAAACCTGTGACATGTTTATAAATTGTATTCACTTCTCAGCTCGCCAAGATAACTTATTAAAGCTGCTTATCTATAAGCCCTTATATATAAGTTGCTTATTCAAACATAGCCTCAATATAACTGATTATATCCTACTGAATAGAGATAGGATCACACCGCTTTTCTTTTCCCTCTCTAAATTATAATTCAACTACCTTCTATAAAATCAATTTCATCAATTTATAAACCAAAACAAAACCAATGTCGCTGCCATCGTGGCACCAGTATGTCAAGCATTGTCTATTGTACAATTGCATTTTTCTTGTTGTTACATTTGTAACATCCCAAAATTTCTTATTTAATTAGTTTAATTAAATTTTTAAATTAATTAATTTGAATTAGCATTTTATTGGGATTATGTGGAAAGAAATATAAAATGTTGAGTTGTTGGGCCTCATGGTGGAATTAGTAATGTGGGGGTGTAAGTGTGAAGGAGCCCATTTCTAATTTTATGTTTTTCATAAAATAAGGAAAACAAGAGGAGAAAGAATTAGAACGTGAAAACAAGAAGTTGTGAGAAGAGGAGCTGAAGAACGTGAAAGAGAATCAAAGAGGAAGAAGACCCATTCAAGAATTTGGCTAAGGTAAGGGGGGACTTGTCTGATTATCAACTATTATCGGGTTAGGGGTTGATAGCATAGAATAGAGGTATAATTCGTATCAATTGAGTCATATGATAGAGTTAGGGATTTGAGTCGATTTGGATGATGTTGTGTTTCAAATTGATAAAGTATGTGTAAATGCTTGTTTGTGATGTTTGATTGTGTTTGAATGTGTTGTTGAGGCATGAAATGACATGGAATAATTGTGAATTGATTCTGTTTTTCGTGCATGGTCGAAATGATTCGATTTGGGTCGTGTTGGATGGAAATAAGCTGCTGTCAAAAGTGCTTTTTTTGCTGTTACACGTGATGTAACCGGTTACGGTCGGGCTTGTAACCGGTTACGGTCGTGAAAATGGGGTTTTTGGGCTGGTTACGGCTGAAACTGTGTTTTGGAAAATTGTTCTTCGTAACCCGTTACGCCTTTTCGTAACCCGTTACGGCTGAAACTGTGTTTTGGAAAATTGTTCTTCGTAACCCGTTACGGCTGAAGCTTTTTTTGAAAAATTATTTTCGTAACCCGTTACGGCTGAAGGTTTTGAAAAATGAATCATTTTGGAAAACTCATAACTTTTGAACCGTTGGTATGTTTTGTATGCCGTTTCGAGCTAAACGAACCTTGTGAAATAATCTATGTGATGATTAATAGTGTGATGGTGATTGAATGATGCATATATATATAAACATACTGTGATGATGATGATGATTATGATGAAATGAGTATTTTGATGATGTTACTCATAGACTTGACAATGGTATAAGTATGTTCATGTATGTTTGCATTCATTCATATTCATTGATGATGCTGTATCCATGATGATGTGTTGGATCAGTAAAGGGCATGATTCCCATTGTGTGGAATCTGTGCTGGCAGGGCCGTATCTTGATGATGTTGGATCAGTCATGGGTTATTCCCATTTGATGACGTTGGTACCACATGCATAGTGTCAGTTCATACATATGCATACTTTATAACATGATTGGATGTATTCCAGTGTTATAATTATTAATGGCATGTTGGTTGATTGTTGTGATGATGAAACTTGTCTGAATGTTTGTTTATGAAACAATTGGGTGAACGATGCAGCTAGGATGTGTTATTGCCTTATAACCTTATAACATTTGTTAATTATGATGAAGACTCACCCTTACATGTTGTCATTTTCAGATTGAGCATAGCGGCTGTTCGACTCGGTGAGGATTAGCTCATGAGTCAGTTGTTTGGTTAGCGTCAGGTGTCATGCTCTGATAGTTGTAACACTGGGGACGCGATGTTTAGAGTTTATGTTTTATAACTCTAGTTATGTTTTGATGTTTGAAGGATTAGTTTGAAAGATGTTAAACTTAATCTGTTTGATTTAATTCCGCTGTGTTTACATGAATTGTTTTAATTAATGAGAATTGCCTCAGTGAATGCATGACATGACTGAACGATGTTTTTAATTTATTTTGAATTGTGGCACCCTTATTTCATGTACTCTGAATAAACTTATTTAATTTGCCGCGGGGTTTAGAAGGGTGTTACAACATTCGCTTCAAGTTTTCTGTGGAGCTTGAGCTTTCAATCGAGACCTTCAACTCTTCGATCGCTACTGCAGTTGAGCCGCATCCAATTAATTCCTGCCATGACAAAATTACTAACATTAATGCTCATAGAAATTACAGTATCTGGTCCATCAGTTCACAACAGCAAATGCAAGTTTAAACATTCATTGATCATGGAATTCAAATGAAGGGCCAAACAGGGCATCACACAACCAGTTTCAAAATCCAAACATTCAAGAGCCAAGGGCCATGCACATTCAAGCTTTTACACATTGCATACATTTAACATACACACAATCTGAGTCATTTTTCTAACCTACATGACTTAACAAAACCATTCAGAACAATAAACTATCACCATTCATCATTCATGTCAATTCACCATGCAACATCAAAGGAAATTCAATTTCGATACAAAACAGTCCCAAAGCTAACATACTAACAGTTGATTGCAGATTCTCTAATGTTTTTCAAACTACTTCAATTAGTATAACATTTCTAACTAACAGGAAACAACATCCAAAATACACATCTAAACCCAAGCATTAATTAAACATCCTCTTATTTGAAGTCAATATGCAGAGGCAACGCAATCTGGTGTTATATCCAGAGTACCTCAATGGCTCACATAAAACCAAAGGGGCATACGGTTCAGAGATCTATGCATATTAAACATGTACCAAACTTGCTGCAACGTACCTATCGTGCCAATGAACCTACTCCAGTTTTGAGCCATGCTCTAGTCCAAAAACCGACTTGTCGTGACTCTGCAAAACAAAAATAACCAAATAACATGACAAAACAATAAGCACTCAACCTCATCAATTTACTTCATCATATACTTTCCCAAACAAATCAAAACCATATTGAAAAAACAACATCAACAATAATTGAAGGTTAAACAGTGTTAAACAAGAAAAAACCATAAAGTATTAAGAGTAAAACAGAAAATAATATAGGAATCACTTAATCGATGAGCTGAGTAATTACAGAAATGTAGCAGTATTTTCATGGTGGAAGAAATGGCATATTTGTTATGGTTGTATTTGATGAGTTGTGACGATGGAGGTTTGTGTGATGGTGGAAACACAATCGACAGCGGCAGTGGCCGAATCTAGACGGGTTATTTCAAATAATCAATTTTCTCAGTAACAGCTCCATAAACCTTTATATCAGCCTTTGTTAATTGATCCCTGAATCATGGAAAAACAAACAAAACATAAAAATTTCAATGATCAAATTCTCATAAAAATTTGAAACAATAAATAAATTGGGATTGAATTTGAAAGGGTTTAAGTTTACCCAGAGATAAAGGTTTTTCCGGAGAGGAAATTGTTGAGGAATTTGAGACCATATTCTGTGTGTAGATCTGAGAAAGTAACAGAGAAAATAACCCATATTAAAACCTAAGTTCCTCTTCAGTGAAATCAACAATATTACCTTCAGATCCATCAGCAAAACAACCACCACCTCTGTTGCCTACTTCTTTGACTACCGTAGATCGAGTTCATCTGCAATATTCCGCCCTTAACCACCTGCAAAAATAAACCCAAACTAATCCCAAAATGTTTTTAACTAATCCAAAATCTATTGACTAATCAAAATTAACCGGTTTCAGTTTCAAAGAAGGACTATTAGTGATAGAACCTGAATTATCAGTGATAGAACCTACTCTATGCAAGAAGAAGAAAAAGAAGGGTGGAAGTGGAAAAAAAAAAGCAGAAGATGAAACGTGAGAGATGGAAGAGAGTGGAGGAATGAGGAACTTGAGAGAGAGGATTATGGTTTAGCATAAAAAAAATCGTTACTTATTGGGAAGAGATTTTTTAGGGTTGATAACAGTGAAATTATCATACCAATAGACTATAGAGTGGCTATCCGTTCAGTTCCAAATGCAAATATTAAATGCTATTTGATAATCAATCGTGGAAAGCAAAACAAATTTAATGAGTGGAATAAAAACTAATTTAAATAAAAACATCAACAACATTAAATACGAAATCAACGAAATTTAAGTATTGTTTAATTAGACTAAATTACCCTTAATTGTTAGACTAATTATGTTTGGAATCAGTTAGGTTAATCTGGAATTTCTAGGTACTTTAATTTTTATATATTATAATAGATGTTACTTGTTAGTACTTCATTTCATAATTTTCATTTTTTGAAAATAATAAACGGTAGTAAAATAGTTAACTATGGGCCCTATTAATTAGGAGGGCCTGTGCAATAGCACTGTCTGCACAGCCTCTTCACCGGCCCTGCGGGTGTGTGGGCAGGTATATGAATGTGTGTTTGAGTGTGTACGCGTAAGTGTGAGAGATAAAATTTGATTTGATTGATGTAATTTTTAATAAAATAAGTATGTTTGAGTGATTTTGATAAAATTTGATTAGATCGGTGTAATTTTTTATAAAATAACTTTTAAACACATAATAATATTTAGTTTTGTGTAGTTTTTAATTTTTGTAAAACAAATTTTATTTTTAATCTGAATTGATTCAAATTCAAACACATCATCAAAAAAATTTGATGTGGCAACTTTTTTTAAATTTATTATTATTATTATTTTAATTGCGTGGCTGGCTTATGTGGCATTATTTATTTTTTATTTAATTTAATTCCATGTTGTCGCACGCTCGCGAAAAATGAACAGAGTCGCCACCAATATATTTATCCCATAAGGGAAAGGAATACCAGGAAACCTAACAAAGGAAGGAACAGGGTCTTGCGACCAGAGAATCTAGGTGCGGGAGTCGGTTACGCGAGGGGAAGGTACTAGCACCCCTCGCGCCCATCGTACTCGATGGTATCCACCTATGTCTGTTTCTATCTAATGGGTGTATAACTATGTCTATGTCTAAATGCGAAATGAATGCAAAATGTAGGGAAAATAAAGAATTGTACTCGCACGGGCCCTACCCCGCTGCCTACGTATCCTTTTCAGGAATCAGAGTTACCGTAGCTCGGCTCACGATTTTCTGTTTGTTTTTGTGTTTTTTAGGTGGGCGGCGTTAACGCTCGCGCTCTTGCATAAGGGGACAGCCTAGGATGCAATGGAGCGGAGATAACGGTGCCCTTAAGAGAAGAAAGAGAGATTGGTTTGTGTTTTTTAGGGTAATTCCATGATGACGAGAACCCACTACAAGGTCTCGCATCACTTCCTTACTTTGTTTTAAATCTGACCATTTATTAGTGTTTTGAAGTGTTTTTTATTGGTGTTTTTTAAGGGGATTTAATTTGTGACTTAGATCATACCAAAAAGAGTTTTGTTTGCATATTTAGAGAAAGCACATCGAGGCCTACGCCACAATCGTTTCTCTAAATAGCGGTTAAGAAATACACCGAGGCCTCACACCTCAATCATTTCTTCTCCGCTAAGTAAAGGAAATACAAAAAGGAGTTCTTTTGTGAATATTTAGAGAATGCACATCGAGGCCTACGCCACAATCGTTTCTCTAAATAACGGTTAAGAAATACATCGAGGCTTCACGCCTCAATCATTTCTTCTCCGCTAAGTAGGAAAGAACATACATCGAGGCCTACGCCTCAATCATTTCTTTCCTACCATGAAATAAAGCAACGGTATGATCTTCATCGATTTTTTATTAAGTATTTTAAAAGTTTGAAAAGGGAAAAGAAATGAAATGGGGAACTAAGTCTACCATCCTATTCTATGTTATTCTAATTCCTAATTATGTACTAAAGAAATCTAGAATAGGCCAAAAATAAGGCCGAAAAAAACAAGCAATAAAATCGCATAAGCGTCATACCAAAATAACATGGAACAAGTACAAAAACAATGCAAGCATCAATGCAAAATTAAACTAGAAAACTACTATTTTTATGAGCTTTTTATGAAGGAAATTAAATGTCAAAATTATAGTAGGAAAATTAGTTCAATCACTAAAGGAAAATAGTAAAAAACTAGTTTAAAATCTAAATTCTAAAATGATAGAAAATGTGAATTAAAGGGGGTGCATGCTGATTTTGGTGGTGTAGAGAATAAAATGGACGCAGGCCCAGTCAATAGTCCAAGCAAGATTTTTGTTACAACATTTTTTTGTGGCCAAAAACGTAGCGTCGGGCTCAGAAAAGAGGGGATGTGAATTGCAGTTCAGGCCCACAGATTTTTGCTTCAGAAAAGAGGGTGTACGGGCCAGCCAGGGGGTGTGCAAGAAATTCGTGGCCCAGGCTTGATTGATCCATACCATTATTGATTCAGATTTCTTATTATTATTATTGAAGAAACAGAATTCACTATAAAAAAATAAAATAAAAAAAGGCAAAATTGAATTGGGAATAGGGTTTTACTCTTGCGGCGTTTCAGCTCACTCTCCTTCCTCCTTCTCACGAGATTGCAAACGGCGGCGACGGTGCTCGACTTCTCCGATGGAACTCAACGGCGCGCCTCCTTGAATCTGAACAACACTTTATCTCAGCTTCAGTCTCCCTGCTTCTCACATCTCTCCGTCTCAGATTCATTCAATTTCGTTTCTCATCTCCGATCTCGTATGCTCTTGAATTGGTGTTGTTGCCCTTGTATGATGACTCGTTGAAGGAGAAGTTGCGAGGATGATGACGCAAAGGTGTTGGTGAGGTTGAATCGATGAAGTTCGAAGGAGAAGATTGAAGCGGTGATGTGATGATTTTCTTTTTCTGATGCTCTTTCGCTCTTCTTTGATTTTGTTCTCAGACTCTCCGATTACGAACTCCGATCGGTCCTCCGATCTTGTCGCCTCGAAAATCAATGGAATAATGATCTTGCGATAACGATGATATAGGTTGAGCGGCGCTCGAAGGTCGTGAAGTTGCGATTGGCGAAGTTGTGCGGATGAATCGTTGGATCGAGCGGCGGAGAACTTCAACCTCAGATAACTTCTTATACTTCCATTCTTCTTTTGCTCTTCGATCTTCTTCGCCAACCACTCCTTCTTCTTCTATAATCTTCGAACGATGTTGTTAGGCTTTCTGTGGATTTTTCTATATTTGAAAGATTGAATGATTCTTCTTTTTGCTAATTTGATGAAGGTTGCGGAAAGTTGAGGTGAAGAAGATAATGATGATTGAAGGTGAATGGTGGAGTGAGAGGTTCTGTTATGGTGAGTGGAAGGTGATGAAGATGATGGGTTCAGAGAAGAGGGAAGAAGATGGGAACAGAGTGGAGACGTGAAGAAGAGAAGGAGTGAAGGAAACCGAAGAAATGAAGCCAAGTTCTGATTTATAGAAATGGAGGAGCTTGAATCTGAGGTAGAATGAGGTTAGTTATCTCTGATTTTCTTCTGTTTTGATTCAGTTAGAATTCTGTTAGGTTTGATTCTGTTAGTAACTGGATAGATAGTTAGTTAGGTTAGTTGGACTGTTATAAAAAGTGGTTAGGAGCTGTTTGGTAGTTCTGTTAGTAGGTGGTAGGTTCGTGTAACTGTTTTGCTTATGGCTAACTTAGTTTGGAAAGGCTGCAAGTAACTGTTTTTCTTTCTTTTGCGAATTGTTTCTGAACTGGTTTAGTTATGCAGGTTTTGGATTATGATGTTAGTTGATAGGTGGTTTGAATGGGTGTGAATTGGCGATGAGATCCGGATAATTTCGAACTTGCTTCATTGTTTGTTTTTTCCTTGTTTGCCGTATGCAGCGCTAAACTGACTCTGACTGGCTGGACTTGTTTGTTGCAGGGATGCTGTGTTTAGGGAGATAGTACAATGAGGGATGAACTATATGAATCTTGGAATCGTGGCGGAATTTCAGATTAGGAAGATGAAGATTGGATCCTAGTTTTAGTGTAGATTTTATGTAGATTGGTATGGATGTAATGGATATATTTTTGAGCTGGATGTTGTGATGAAATGAGATGCGAGGATGCTTTTGTAATGAAGTTTGGAAATGTAAAGTGTAGTGTGACGAACTCTTGTATTTTTGTAACTTTCAGTAGAATATGCAATGTAGCTTTTGGTTCTTGTCATGTAGGTGGATCTTGAATGGTAATATGATTTTGTAGTTTTGAATGGAATTTGGATGATGTAATTTTCTTTGGACATGAATACTTCCTTTAGACACACGTGATGCAGGTTTGATTTTATAGGTTGACAACGTGGTGATGAGTTTGGCAAGCTTGAAGATGAGGCAAGAATAGAAACAAGGCTCGGCTGCAAGAACAAGTTTAGGATAGCCTTTTGTGTTTACATGGTGTAATAGTTCAATCATTTTGTGTAAAGAATGCCACTGACTCATGACTTCCCTTAAAGATGTAGTGACTTTGTATTGCAACAGATCCTGTATTGATTTTTTTGAAACAATCATATGACATGCTTTGACTTGTCTTCAAAAATGTGTTCTCCTCTCCTTTTTTAGTCTTCTTTTCTTTTCCTTTTGAATGGGAACCGTACCATAAGTCAATCACAGGAAAATGTGCAAAACAAAAATAGTTGGTCAACCAAAGGTCAGCCCTCTAAGGTTGACTTGTTGACTAAAAGTCAACTCATGTGAACACATCTTCAAACTCACTCATTTCCTTCAAAGTCCAATCAATTGTATTCATTTTTTAATAGTCAATCTTCCACGCTTTGCACCTGAATATCTCGAATGACATCAAACCCATAATTTGCAACAGAGGTAGGATTCTTGGTCAATGACTTGTAATACAATCCCCCTAGATGAATCAACTGGTGAAGAAAGAAACCTCAATTGGATCCATACTCCAAATCATAGCATATTGAATGTCATCTGATGGTGAAGATCAACTAAGCCAATAACCTTGATGTATAAAAAGGCATGGAATTGATTAGCCACAAAATCTCAAGGCACAAACCCTAATATAAAGAATCCTGATCCAAGAAAAATAGGGAAATAAACCCTAGGGGGAAATCCATGTGCATAGAAACCATTTGAGTAAATGTCTTTCAAAAGACCTGAACCAATCACAGTCTTTGTCGAGTGCAAAACACCATCTTTGAGGAAATAAGCTCTAGCCAAGGCCTATGTGACACTTCAGCTTGCTTCAAGACCCTTGATCTCTTGCCAGATTATTAATTAATGAATGCATGGTCTATGTTAATGCCCTGATGGAGGTATGCAGATGAATGCGATGCTTAAGCCAGTTAGAAGTTAGGGGTAGGACAAATTTGGGGTATGACAGCTGCCCCTATTTAATCGTCTTAAACCTGAAGGTGAGATTGGCGTTAGCCTTTCGAACATTCGAGGTAGAAGAAGATTAAATATCAGAGTACCAGAAATTTGTCCCGAGGAGATGGAGCGGCTGTTATCCTTATTTTTGTTTGATATCTGCTGGGGAAAGAGAATTTTGTTTTTCCTGGTGGAAGAATTTACAATGAATAATAGATTTGAATGGGGAAAGAGAATAATGACTTGTTGGGGATTGGGAATTAGTTTTACAGTAAGAAATTATGGATGAATGGTGGTTGTCAGGCGAGAACTGACTTCACCTAGGATCAAAAAAATGAAAGAAATGATTTGCCAGGGCGAGGATTGGACTTTGAAAAAGGTTTGCCAGGGCGGGAATTGGTCTTTGAAAAAGTTTGCCAAGGCGGGAATTGGTCTTTGAAAAAGTTTGCCAGGGCGAGAACTGGACTTTGAAAAAGTTTGCCAGGGCGAGAACTGGACTTTGAAAAAGTTTGCCAGGGCGAGAACTGGGCTTTGAAAAAGTTTGCCAAGGCGGGAATTGGGCTTTGAAAAAGTTTGCCAGGGCGAGAACTGGACTTTGAAAAAGTTTGCCAGGGCGAGAACTGGACTTTGAAAAAGTTTGCCAGGGCGAGAACTGGGCTTTGAAAAAGTTTGCCAAGGCGGGAATTGGGCTTTGAAGAAGTTTGCCAAGGCGGGAATTGGGCTTTGAAGAATGATTATCAGGACAGGAACTGGGTTTTGAAAGGTGATTACCAGGTATTGGCACCATGGTTTGAGGAGATTTGTGATGTAGTAGCAGATATCAATTGGAGTTTGTAAGGACAACACTTTATGTGGGGAAGTACCATCGTCTTGATTGAGTGCGGATTTGTATTATCTGGCTTATGCTTTGCATGTTTGAATTTTTCTATGGCGTAATGATCCGCTTTGACGGATATGTTATGCTTTTGAGGATGCAATGTTATATGCAATGAAAACTATATGCAGAGTGCCAAATAAAGGCCTTGGTGAGATAGAGAAGCAGGATCATTGGGGTCCGTTGCTTGTTGTCTTGAGATGCCAATATGAATCGGTGTTGGAAATCTTGCAGTACCAAAGATCATTGGAAACTGCACTGAGGGTTGAAATGTAGCTTTGTCGGGGAGGAAGTGACTTCATCTGACTTTCCCTACATCTTGAACTGCTTGGGGATGGTGAGTTTGAGGAGATTCCCTCGATTCACCATGTTGGGATGAGAAATCCAGATAAGGAGACTAGGTTTGGGAAGTGGAACAACTCTCATGAGAAATAAACTCATGTGCTTGGGGAGAGGCCAAAGTTCCAGGAGAAATAAACTCCTATGATCGGGGAGATACAATAAAACTCAGAAGATTGTGCCCCAAGCTTCGTGAACTTCGAAGGAATTTGCCCCAAGGGATCCTTGGAGAGATTTGTCGAATCTCGACGTAACTGCCCCAGATTGGATGAACTCAAGAGAGATTCCTCGACTTGATTGCCCCAGATTGATGGAAGCTTGAATGGATGCCTCAGTTGACAGAGTTTTCACACACAACTTGCCCCTTGGACTAGTCAGCCTTTAAAGTGAATGGCTCATGGAATCGATCAACTTTTTCTGCAGTTATTCATTGTTTGGTCTTCCTTGATGTCAAGTCTTTATTCACAAGTAAAAGATATTTGTTTTGAAGATGATAATCCTAATGCAATGCTTATGCTGGCTTCAAAATCAAAGTTATTAAAACAAAGTTGTGACATTCAGTGTTTGAATTATTTGTCATATCGATATCAACATAAATGGTAAGCAAACATCTAGGAGTCAGTTTTACACAACTTGCTTTTGAAATAAACCCTGCTTCAATTAGGTCTTTTAAGGGTTGTAACGTGGTCTGGTTCACGGTTTTAGAAAGAAAGGATTTAAGGCTCAAAGTCTAACCTAACCCACCCATTCTTCGTGATCTTCTCCAGTCCTAAGTTCAACTTAACCTAATACGAGCGTTCATCCTTCAAGAGGAGTTTGAGATGATTGAGGAACCAATGAAGTCTTCTTGGACATGGCAGTCACTCACTTTCTTTTTTGGTGTCTGATCACACAACTTTGTTCCTTTGATTCTCGTTTTTCGCTTCTGCTTTGCCTTTCTTTTTTGTTTCCCTAACTTTTGCCCGGACAAATTCTTTTGAATTTTATTTTGGAGTCCAGCGGGATGCCCTAATTTTCGCCTAAGTCCCTTGTTTTCAAGTTGTCGACTTAGCGGGCTCCTTTTTTTTTTATTCAATCTTTTCCTTCTTTTGAACAAGTCGTGTGATCCTGAATCTCTGATTTGTTGGAGGTAACTGTGACTGCCTCATTCTTTGATTGATGAGGGATTATCATTGTGGCGTTCACTTTCCTCAACCTTTCTAAAGACAACCATTTTTGTGTCCTTGGATGTATACTCCTGATGAATTTTGAATGCTCGATCAGATTAATTGAACGCTACCCTGCCCCTGGGTTAAATGTGAGGGTTTTTTCTTTGGTATAGAAAAGAAACTCCTACTTCAAGGCTCAAAGAGGTTAACGAGGGTCTATCTCCCTTATATCTCTAGTGTTTGGGGATTAGAAACAATGCCTGTACATCCTCAGCGGGGTTTTATTCAAAAGCGCACAATTAAAGATTTTTGCATTTATTATATTTTTCATCATTCTCCTTTTGATATTTTTTTGCTTAAACTAGAGTTTGATATCGATAGACAGAAATATGTGAGTGAACACGAATGGATTGATTTGAAACTAGCATATGCAGTGCATTTTTTTATTATGGTTAAAAACAAACAAGTTTTACATGGAAGAAACAATTAACAAAACAAGGAAAATTACAAATGAAAATGCAGAAATGAATTGATGATTGCCATAGTTGAGGAGGCTTGACTCCGTCTGGACTTGTTGATCTTGAATACTTTTTGTAGTTCCTTCCAAACACTTCAGATTACTTCAAAAGAAGAGCTCCAAGAGTTGTAAATTTTTGCCTCTCTTTAGGGATTCGAGCAATGCGAGTGATGCAATGCTCAAGATAAGAGTACGTCTTGCTTATCCCTCATGCGGGAGCCCCAAGCATAGTTGCTAGAGTGGTAATCACCATCAAACATGGAGGAACCTTGCATGTTCATCAAACTTAGAAAAGTTATCTTTGTAAGGAAAGCTCGAAAAACACCAACTGAAACAACAACTCTCAGGGATATAACTGAGCACAAGAACCTTGAGAAGGAGAGGTGCTTTTATTATTATCCTACCAACGAGTTTAAACAGGGAATTTGTTGATTTTTGAGACTTTCTAAAATCCAGGCTCTTACTCGGGCAAGGGAATTCCATTCACACACATGTTTCCTCCTTGAAGGGTTATGTACCTCTCATCAATCAATTGTTGTACTTTGGCTTTGAAAGCGTTGCAGTCCTCAATTGAGTGCCCTGCTGATCCAGCGTGATATCCACATTGCACATTAGGGTCATACCCAGGTGGAAACGGCTGTGGTGGAGGCTTCAGAGATTTGGGAGTCACCAACAAGCTTTGAACTAGATATGGCAGAAGTTTACTGTATGTCATAGGAATCTGGTCCAACGGAGCATTTCTTCGTTCCAAATTATTTCGAGGTTGGCGTTGATTCAGATGAACTCGTTGATGTGGAGCACATTGCTTTTGTGGCAGATACTGAACCGGTTGTTGTTGGACCATCTGAGGTTGTTGATTGATAGTGGTGGCAAAGGCTTGTGGAATATATTGGCCAGGAGAAACTAGTACCATCTGATAGTTAGGAACCTGAACCTGAGGATAAGCAAGGACTTCCTCTTCTTCAATCTCAGAGATTGCGTTTGTTTCACTTTTCTCTTCTTCTATGAATTCGGGAACGTTGGCCATATCCTGAATTTTACCCATCTTTAAGGCGTTTTCAATTCGTTCCCCTACGACCACCAAACTTGAGAATTCGGAGGAAGCACATCCAACCATCATGTTCAGATAAGGATCTTTCAAAGTATTCATGAACATGTCTACAAGCTCTCGTTCCAAAAGAGGAGGTTGGACTCTGGAAGCTAATTCTCTCCATCTTTGTGCATACTCTTTGAAAGACTCATCAACCTTCTGAGTTAAACTTTGGAGTTGTAGTCTAGTAGGAGCCATGTCACTGTTGTACTTGTAATGCTTGAGAAAAGCCTCTGCTAGTTCATCCCAAGTGCGGACATGAGCTCGTTCAAGACGCGTATACCATTCAAGGGATGCCCCACTGAGGCTATCCTGAAAGAAGTGCATTAGAAGCTTATCATTTTCTGCATACGGAGCCATCTTGTTGCAGAATGCCTTGATGTGACTCATCGGACAAGTGGTACCCTTGTATTTCTCAAAACTGGGGACTTTGAACTTAACAGGAATCTTGATATCAGGCACTAGGCACAAATCAATAGCATTTAAACCGGAGGAGCTTCGACCTTCTAGAGCTTTCAATCTTTCTTCCAGGAGATGGAATTTTCTCTCATTTTCCTCGATTGGGAACTTGAAAGCTTCAAATTCAGAATCGTTCTCATGATGTGTATCCTCCTTATTAGGAATTTCCACGAGCACAGGTTTTGACCCCCCATTAGCAACAGTGGTCGGAGTACCATTAGCCAACTTAGCAACACTTTGTCTGAGCTCTTCTTGCCCATGAACAACAACATTGAGAGTCTCCAAGAGTTGGGTCATCCTCTCCCCCATAACATCCATGTCCTTACGAAGTTCAGCCTGATTTTGTTCAAGACGGTCCATGATTCTCCTCTGATTAATTCTCGTATGATACAGATGTAGGGAAGTCAGTTTCGTTGACGAAGCAGAAATCTGGATTGAAAGAGGACCCCAATAAGCTTCTGATAGAACTATGAGATGCATGATAATATGAATGCAATGTTTCATTTATGGGAGATCCTAAAGTCTTTTCACAATCTTTCATTTTTCTTTTTTTTGGAATCAAAGCTTCTCTTTTTTTGTATAGAATATCTTTTCTTTTCTTTTTATTTCTTTTCTTCTCTTTTTTTTTTGAAATAGACTTTAGGATCCCACATAAATGAAGTGGATAAAACAATGATGTTATGCAATGGAACATCATGGGATCAAGGTCCATATAATCTTAGTAACCACTGTACGATCTTCTGAATAATTGATGTAGGTCAGATGTCATGAGATCAAAGGTCCGACACCTTTTTGAATACCAGGAGAACCAATAGTCACCAACAGAACAGAATAGTCACCAACGGTACCTGTCATGTATATCCCTCCCCACTCACAGGTGAATCTAGGTCAGGGTAAGGTCATGAAACGCAGTATACGGTCCGCCCGAAGGTAAGCATCATCACAGCGCGGATGCGGGTGACGATAATACCTCCGTTTGAAACCACTACTCTGCTCGTAGTCACATGATCCATCCCGAGACGTACACCTCGAGACAAACCATGCTCCCACTCTATCCTAGGGTACCTAAAGTGCACTCATAGCCTGTGTATTGGGCCTTTTACCTCATAGAACATCCCTCCCAACCTGCAAAACAGAACAGAAGACCCCAAGGAACACAGAATATAATCCATATGCATGATGTGCAGACAGAAATAAACATGATATGCAAGCAGAAAAATAAACATGCAAGCATATATACAAGGTATAGACATAAAAACAAATAAACACCCAGTAAATAAACAAACAAACGCAGGCTAGGATCGACTCGCTATGGATGGACCAGCAACAGGTCTAGCAACATCCCCAGCAGAGTCGCCAGCTGTCGCACGCTCGCGAAAAATGAACAGAGTCGCCACCAATATATTTATCCCATAAGGGAAAGGAATACCAGGAAACCTAACAAAGGAAGGAACAGGGTCTTGCGACCAGAGAATCTAGGTGCGGGAGTCGGTTACGCGAGGGGAAGGTACTAGCACCCCTCGCGCCCATCGTACTCGATGGTATCCACCTATGTCTGTTTCTATCTAATGGGTGTATAACTATGTCTATGTCTAAATGCAAAATGAATGCAAAATGTAGGGAAAATAAAGAATTGTACTCGCACGGGCCCTACCCCGCTGCCTACGTATCCTTTTCAGGAATCAGAGTTACCGTAGCTCGGCTCACGATTTTCTGTTTGTTTTTGTGTTTTTTAGGTGGGCGGCGTTAACGCTCGCGCTCTTGCATAAGGGGACAGCCTAGGATGCAATGGAGCGGAGATAACGGTGCCCTTAAGAGAAGAAAGAGAGATTGGTTTGTGTTTTTTAGGGTAATTCCATGATGACGAGAACCCACTACAAGGTCTCGCATCACTTCCTTACTTTGTTTTAAATCTGACCATTTATTAGTGTTTTGAAGTGTTTTTGATTGGTGTTTTTTAAGGGGATTTAATTTGTGACTTAGATCATACCAAAAAGAGTTTTGTTTGCATATTTAGAGAAAGCACATCGAGGCCTACGCCACAATCGTTTCTCTAAATAGCGGTTAAGAAATACACCGAGGCCTCACACCTCAATCATTTCTTCTCCGCTAAGTAAAGGAAATACAAAAAGGAGTTCTTTTGTGAATATTTAGAGAATGCACATCGAGGCCTACGCCACAATCGTTTCTCTAAATAACGGTTAAGAAATACATCGAGGCTTCACGCCTCAATCATTTCTTCTCCGCTAAGTAGGAAAGAACATACATCGAGGCCTACGCCTCAATCATTTCTTTCCTACCATGAAATAAAGCAACGGTATGATCTTCATCGATTTTTTATTAAGTATTTTAAAAGTTTGAAAAGGGAAAAGAAATGAAATGGGGAACTAAGTCTACCATCCTATTCTATGTTATTCTAATTCCTAATTATGTACTAAAGAAATCTAGAATAGGCCAAAAATAAGGCCGAAAAAAACAAGCAATAAAATCGCATAAGCGTCATACCAAAATAACATGGAACAAGTACAAAAACAATGCAAGCATCAATGCAAAATTAAACTAGAAAACTACTATTTTTATGAGCTTTTTATGAAGGAAATTAAATGTCAAAATTATAGTAGGAAAATTAGTTCAATCACTAAAGGAAAATAGTAAAAAACTAGTTTAAAATCTAAATTCTAAAATGATAGAAAATGTGAATTAAAGGGGGTGCATGCTGATTTTGGTGGTGTAGAGAATAAAATGGACGCAGGCCCAGTCAATAGTCCAAGCAAGATTTTTGTTACAACATTTTTTTGTGGCCAAAAACGTAGCGTCGGGCTCAGAAAAGAGGGGATGTGAATTGCAGTTCAGGCCCACAGATTTTTGCTTCAGAAAAGAGGGTGTACGGGCCAGCCAGGGGGTGTGCAAGAAATTCGTGGCCCAGGCTTGATTGATCCATACCATTATTGATTCAGATTTCTTATTATTATTATTGAAGAAACAGAATTCACTATAAAAAAATAAAATAAAAAAAGGCAAAATTGAATTGGGAATAGGGTTTTACTCTTGCGGCGTTTCAGCTCACTCTCCTTCCTCCTTCTCACGAGATTGCAAACGGCGGCGACGGTGCTCGACTTCTCCGATGGAACTCAACGGCGCGCCTCCTTGAATCTGAACAACACTTTATCTCAGCTTCAGTCTCCCTGCTTCTCACATCTCTCCGTCTCAGATTCATTCAATTTCGTTTCTCATCTCCGATCTCGTATGCTCTTGAATTGGTGTTGTTGCCCTTGTATGATGACTCGTTGAAGGAGAAGTTGCGAGGATGATGACGCAAAGGTGTTGGTGAGGTTGAATCGATGAAGTTCGAAGGAGAAGATTGAAGCGGTGATGTGATGATTTTCTTTTTCTGATGCTCTTTCGCTCTTCTTTGATTTTGTTCTCAGACTCTCCGATTACGAACTCCGATCGGTCCTCCGATCTTGTCGCCTCGAAAATCAATGGAATAATGATCTTGCGATAACGATGATATAGGTTGAGCGGCGCTCGAAGGTCGTGAAGTTGCGATTGGCGAAGTTGTGCGGATGAATCGTTGGATCGAGCGGCGGAGAACTTCAACCTCAGATAACTTCTTATACTTCCATTCTTCTTTTGCTCTTCGATCTTCTTCGCCAACCACTCCTTCTTCTTCTATAATCTTCGAACGATGTTGTTAGGCTTTCTGTGGATTTTTCTATATTTGAAAGATTGAATGATTCTTCTTTTTGCTAATTTGATGAAGGTTGCGGAAAGTTGAGGTGAAGAAGATAATGATGATTGAAGGTGAATGGTGGAGTGAGAGGTTCTGTTATGGTGAGTGGAAGGTGATGAAGATGATGGGTTCAGAGAAGAGGGAAGAAGATGGGAACAGAGTGGAGACGTGAAGAAGAGAAGGAGTGAAGGAAACCGAAGAAATGAAGCCAAGTTCTGATTTATAGAAATGGAGGAGCTTGAATCTGAGGTAGAATGAGGTTAGTTATCTCTGATTTTCTTCTGTTTTGATTCAGTTAGAATTCTGTTAGGTTTGATTCTGTTAGTAACTGGATAGATAGTTAGTTAGGTTAGTTGGACTGTTATAAAAAGTGGTTAGGAGCTGTTTGGTAGTTCTGTTAGTAGGTGGTAGGTTCGTGTAACTGTTTTGCTTATGGCTAACTTAGTTTGGAAAGGCTGCAAGTAACTGTTTTTCTTTCTTTTGCGAATTGTTTCTGAACTGGTTTAGTTATGCAGGTTTTGGATTATGATGTTAGTTGATAGGTGGTTTGAATGGGTGTGAATTGGCGATGAGATCCGGATAATTTCGAACTTGCTTCATTGTTTGTTTTTTCCTTGTTTGCCGTATGCAGCGCTAAACTGACTCTGACTGGCTGGACTTGTTTGTTGCAGGGATGCTGTGTTTAGGGAGATAGTACAATGAGGGATGAACTATATGAATCTTGGAATCGTGGCGGAATTTCAGATTAGGAAGATGAAGATTGGATCCTAGTTTTAGTGTAGATTTTATGTAGATTGGTATGGATGTAATGGATATATTTTTGAGCTGGATGTTGTGATGAAATGAGATGCGAGGATGCTTTTGTAATGAAGTTTGGAAATGTAAAGTGTAGTGTGACGAACTCTTGTATTTTTGTAACTTTCAGTAGAATATGCAATGTAGCTTTTGGTTCTTGTCATGTAGGTGGATCTTGAATGGTAATATGATTTTGTAGTTTTGAATGGAATTTGGATGATGTAATTTTCTTTGGACATGAATACTTCCTTTAGACACACGTGATGCAGGTTTGATTTTATAGGTTGACAACGTGGTGATGAGTTTGGCAAGCTTGAAGATGAGGCAAGAATAGAAACAAGGCTCGGCTGCAAGAACAAGTTTAGGATAGCCTTTTGTGTTTACATGGTGTAATAGTTCAATCATTTTGTGTAAAGAATGCCACTGACTCATGACTTCCCTTAAAGATGTAGTGACTTTGTATTGCAACAGATCCTGTATTGATTTTTTTGAAACAATCATATGACATGCTTTGACTTGTCTTCAAAAATGTGTTCTCCTCTCCTTTTTTAGTCTTCTTTTCTTTTCCTTTTGAATGGGAACCGTACCATAAGTCAATCACAGGAAAATGTGCAAAACAAAAATAGTTGGTCAACCAAAGGTCAGCCCTCTAAGGTTGACTTGTTGACTAAAAGTCAACTCATGTGAACACATCTTCAAACTCACTCATTTCCTTCAAAGTCCAATCAATTGTATTCATTTTTTAATAGTCAATCTTCCACGCTTTGCACCTGAATATCTCGAATGACATCAAACCCATAATTTGCAACAGAGGTAGGATTCTTGGTCAATGACTTGTAATACAATCCCCCTAGATGAATCAACTGGTGAAGAAAGAAACCTCAATTGGATCCATACTCCAAATCATAGCATATTGAATGTCATCTGATGGTGAAGATCAACTAAGCCAATAACCTTGATGTATAAAAAGGCATGGAATTGATTAGCCACAAAATCTCAAGGCACAAACCCTAATATAAAGAATCCTGATCCAAGAAAAATAGGGAAATAAACCCTAGGGGGAAATCCATGTGCATAGAAACCATTTGAGTAAATGTCTTTCAAAAGACCTGAACCAATCACAGTCTTTGTCGAGTGCAAAACACCATCTTTGAGGAAATAAGCTCTAGCCAAGGCCTATGTGACACTTCAGCTTGCTTCAAGACCCTTGATCTCTTGCCAGATTATTAATTAATGAATGCATGGTCTATGTTAATGCCCTGATGGAGGTATGCAGATGAATGCGATGCTTAAGCCAGTTAGAAGTTAGGGGTAGGACAAATTTGGGGTATGACACATGTGGCGTGGTTGGCTTATGTGGCATTATTTATTTTTTATTTAATTTAATTCCATGTGGCATTTTTATTATTATTATATTGTTTAGTTCTTAAAATGTTAAATATCAAAGTTTAAAAAACTAGTACCACCATTGGGTGTTGAACCCAAGAACCATAGAATGCATGTCAAACACCATACCACTGCGCCATGGTTTGTTTTATGATTTATAATTCCCTTAGCAAATATATAATAACTACTGTTTACGTTATTAAGATGAATTGTTAATGTTTACATTATTAATTAATATTAATATTATTAGTTGATAATTTTTAGTTATTAGTTAATATTTATTAGTTAATGTTAACGTTATTAAATAATATTATTTAAATTATAAAATAATAATTAATATTTATTTTACTGTTTAACTTAATTAAATTATAAAATATAAACCAAATTAATTAATTTTAACTAATATTAGTTTATATTAATTTAATTTAGTTTAATTTAATTTATATTTTATAATTAATACTATTTTAGTTTATATTTTACTATTAACATTATTAATTAATATTTGTTTATATTAATTTAATTTAGTTTATATTTTCTAATTAATATTAGTTTAATTAAATTTAATGTTTATATTAATGTTTATATGTAATTTAATTTAATTAATGTTATTTTACTTTTAACGTTATATTTAACTTAATAAATTTAATTTAAAGATTTTATATAAATGTTTATATCTAATTTAATTTAATTTATTTTACTGTTAACGTTATTAATTAATATTTGTTTATATTAATTTAATTTAGTTTATATTTTCTAATTAATTTTAGTTTAATTTAATTTATCGTTTATGTTTAATTTAATTTAATTTATTTTTATTTAATTTATTTAATATTATTTTACTATTAACGTTATATTTATGTTAATTAATTTAATTTAAACAATTTATATTAATATTTATATTTAATATAATTTACTATTATTGTTATTAATTAATATTATTTTATATTAATTTAATTTAGTTTATAATTTAATTAACTTTAATAGTAAAATAAATATTAATTATTATTTTATAATTTAGTAATATTAATTAATAACATTAACTATTAACTATTAATTATTAATTAATAATATTAATATTAAATAATAAAAATAGGCTATTATAATATAGCTAAATATAGTATATAAAACATAGTATTAAAAAATCTATAGTAAATAATATATAAAATATATATTAAAAAAGTTACAGTAAATAGTCTATAATTAGTTGTATAATTATCAATTAAATGCAAATAATTAGTTGGATAATATAAGAATAATTAAAGGCAAACATATAACAACATTGAACTTTTAATCCAGTGGTTTGACGCTGCACCTTGAATTGGCAAAGGAGTGGGTTCAAGGCAAAGGAGTGGGTTCAAGTCCCACCTCTAAAATTTTTTTAACATGTTTTCTTATATAAAATACATGTGGCATTAAAATTAACAATAAAATAATAATAAAAAATAAAAATAATGCCACCTAAGCCAACCACGTCATTAAAAATAATAAAAAAAATTAAAACAAATTGCCACATCAGACTTTTTAATGAGGTGGCGTGAAAAAGGTTCAAAATCAAACTTCTGAAATTTTACAAGGCACTTCTTGAAAAAAAATTTTTGGCAGGGGGTTTTTCAACTACACCCTATATGGTAGGGGGCAAAATGGGTATTAACCCAAAAGAAATCTAACTAACTCAGCTAGGGGTGTTCAAAACCAAACCAACCCAATAGAAAAATGCAAACCAAACCAAACCAGATCTAAACAGCAAAAAACCGCATTTGGTTCAGATTAGTTTAGGTCATCTTTTAAAAAAACCGCACGGTTCGGTTCGGTTTGTGGTTTGTATTTTATAAACCGAACCAAACCAAATCAAACTGCATTATGTTACAACCTAACTTTTACTTAACTCACATCCAAATCAAACTTATACCTATTATACCTTAACCTTATGATTACGAACAATTTTCTCATCCTTACATATATAATTTAAGTCCCGATCTTCTCAAATCACTAATAACATTATCGCACCTTCTTTGCCACATACATCTTCTCTCTTCTTCTATAATCTCCACTCTCTTATATTCTTTCTTTTTTCACCTTTTCATTTTTATGTAAATGTTCCTTATTTCATTTTCGTTTTTATCGCACATCTTCTTCTCTAATCTCTCAACTCTTTTTTCTTTTTTCTTTTTCACCTTCACTAATCTCTTGTCTCTTCTATTTTTTTGTTTCATTATAATAATTTTTATATTATTTTATGCTATTATTTTATGTTTAATATTCCACTTTTGTCTAATTTAATTTTTACATATTAAATGAAAAATTGTTGTCAAAATATGATGAGTTTTGTTGTTATTTGATAATGTATGAATGTCTAAATACAAAATTATGTTGTCATCTATATGTGTATATGTGGCTTAATAAAATATTTGTAAAAAACCGAACCAAACTAAACCGCATTAGTTTGGTTTGGTTCGGATTTTTCTTATAAGCCAACCGAATCAAACTAAACCGCATTAGTTTGGTTTGGTTCGGATTTTTTTTAAAAGCCAACCGAAACAAACCAAACCGCACAATTTTTTCTCTTGCGGTTCAGATGATTTTTCTTGTCAAAACCGTTCAAGATAAATAATAAAATGAATAAGATATAAAAATTCAAGCAATAAAAGAAGTACATAACTTACTCACTCAACAATTTCATCATATACACACAAAAAACTAATCATCTGTGTTTAGTCCATGGGTTATGGGTTGACCATAGTGCATAATTGTTGTAATTTGTTCCGCATGTGAAGGAGGAAAATAACATAAAATTACAATTCCAACAAAAAATGGTTAAAATTTTCTTTTGTCTTCGCCAAACTTCCATGAGAGTAGCACACCTAAATTACATGTGTCAAATTACATTCTTTTGACCAAAACATAATAAATGAAAAAACAGTTTTAGGTTAAGCATGGCACGTGCAAATATCGCACTATTATTAAATTACGTACACTTCTTTGTATCTAATTTATATATAGTTTAAATACATAAATTATTGAATGAATGTAAAAAGTCAAATTTGTTTATAAAAAAGAATGGAGGATATATATATATATATATATATATATATATATATATATATATATATATATATATATATATATATATATATATATATATATATATATTAACAACAAAATAATATAGATCTAATGACCTTTCTACCATTTTGATTAACGAAATTTCAGAAAACCTTGTCAGTTACCCTGTTTAAATTCTCTCATAAAAACGAACATTCTCTTGTCGTTGGTATTGTTAACCAATTAAAAAAAATCAACTCCTCTACCTTCGTGAATAGAATGATTGAGATAATGTTGAAGAAAAAAAATTGAAATTAGTGAGAAAATTATCTTTTCACTTTTATGTTAATGAAAGTTCTTAATGATATTTATGTCATTGGTTAGAACATAAGGAGGGCCAACAACAACACTACCAAAAAATATGTTAAAGAAGTGGTTCGTAAATATCACACTATCATCTTTGATAGTATCGTGATAATCATGGGTATAGAATTCTCTCCAAAAAAGTAATAACATGGACTAGATAATATTCCTTGTCTCTTGGATTTCCTAGAGCCATTTAATGAAGTTCTTTGTAGACTTCACTCTAACCTCAACCTCATCCTTCTTTGCTTAAGTGGCCGTCCTTTAGCGAGGGTATCAAGGCCCTTCCGTTTTGAGGTAACATGGATTAATTGTGAATATTATCATAATGTTATTGTCTAGCCTTGATCTTCGCCAACATTAGTCTAACGAATTCCTTGAAGAAAGTGCAAGAAGATTCCACCCACCTTTAATCAGAATGTCTTCGACAACAGTTTTTATTAAAAAACACAACAAAACCATACTTAAGAAGAGGACCTATAACTATCTAGATAGATTTAATTCTCTTTATCATGTCTAGCTCGACAAACAACTTCCAAGAGTTTACAATCACATCCTCTCCAGTTTTAGATCGTGTTGTGTGAGCATATTATAGGGTAGTGTATTTCAACTTTATCTCTTAAACCAATGAATGCATCTTTCCAGCCAATAGGTGAGGGTACCGAAAAATGGTATCTCATTCCCAATCTTCGTCAACATACCACTTGTCTTTGTGAGCTCCTCCAAAAACCACTTTCGCCTGATAGTGAAAGAATTAACGCACTCCACATACGCCTCTTTCTATTTTCAAAGATGGTTTGAAAGGAAGACTTTTCCCCTTCTGGTGGAACCAAATTCTAGGCCAACTAATGGCCAATGCATATAATATGACATTCCTTCTAACTCTTCTTGATGAACACCTTCAACCTTGATTGAAAAATTAGCATAATCTTCTTCAGAGATAAAAGATTGAAGTTCTTGGCCATTCGACGACCAGGGTGAGCCATTAGTATTGGCGACAAAACACCCGGGATCAAGGTTCAGTTTTTCTCTAGACCAGTTCCTTTCAAATCTTGCATAATTATTTGGGGTCTTTTATCATTTTTCCCTCTCAAAGAAGGCACATCAAGAGAATATACCCTAGAGAACTAAATGACGATAGCACATGATGGAGTTTGTGAGGCACCTCCCACTACAGGTCGATTAGGAGAACCTAATACCCTTGTATTGGCTGGGATAGGAAGGTTAAAAAAGGCCAGATTAGCAACGTGCCCCACATTTGGAATTCTTCCAGTAGTTAACACATGTACGACTTCCGCAGGTAAAAAAGTGATCCTAAGCGTCCTTTTTATTTGAAGCGCCGTTATGTTACACATATCCTATATACAAGCCAAAAGCAAGGGGATTCAGGGAAACTATCACAAGGAAATTATTAAAGAAAGTCATAAAATTCATATGCTACTCATTGAAGATGACATGTCTCTCCTTTCTAGTGTTAGCCTCTATCAACAAGCGCGTCTCTATGTACCGCTTCTTTTGTTTCGCCAGACTTGTCCCAAAAGGGGAGATGCCATCAACAAAGCCTAAATTGTCCCTAAAGACCACTAACTCACCTTCAGTTAGATCTCCTCTTGAGATTAATCGTCCTAAAAGTAGACGTAAGACCTAAACTTAGCCAAGAAGTGACAATGGCACTAGAACTTTGGGAACCTACCCTTATATTTGTAGGGTGCCATAAGTTGAATGTTGAACATACTTGCATGGGCCATCTTAGTAAGGGGAATAACCAAGTAATATCGGTCTTTGAAAATTTTCATATTATCGAGTAGACTTCAAACATCTTCTGACCCTGCCTAAGGGAGAGCAAGCCTGAAGCTCGTGTTCAGTTATTCGAATGACATTGGAAGCATGATTTAGACCACCCTTATCACCAAAGGAAGACACAAAATCTAATTTTTCTTGATCCACCGACATAGCTAAATTGTCTTCTATCGCATTCCGAGTTCCTAGGCATAAATTGTGCAACTTAGAAATGATTATCTATGTGTCTGCATGTACTACTATCTACAACTGCTAAATTTTCATGATGGTTTTGATGATGAAAATAATATATGTCAAACGACATGATGTGAAGTATTCATCTATTAATAATGAGTAATGATCAAGATATTCTATCAAGATCTACATGTTCTTTGTGAGATCAAGATGTCAAGTAATCTTCAATAATGATAACACCTTAGGTCAAACGAAGTTTGGCGAGGTCTTTTGATAATCTCCCGTACAGTAATCTCTAATGATGGAATTTATCAAAGAATCTATATCAAGCCTTATTAGTTAGAAGAATCAAGTCCTAATGAAGGTTTAATCAATGATGAATCAAGCAAGGGATTTTGAAACTTTAAAGTCATGAAAGAGAGGAAGTATGAATGTGTGGTGTCGTTTTCTTTTACCTCCCCGTTTCACTTGGGAGGACGGCACGCTAAACCCTTCACGCGAAATTTGGAAGGAGAATGCGCCCGTGGTGGGATGAATTTTATTTCAGTTCTTCCTACGATATCACACAAACTTTCTTATTTGTCCTACGAGTAGGAAAGGGAAAAAAAAGATCTCAACTAAACCCTAGGAGTTTGCTAAGTGTGGGGATTTACACCTAGACTAGAAATTCTGGAGTCCGGGAGGTCGGTTATACATAGGGAAGTGTTTAAACACCCTACATATCTGTAGTACTCTACAGGAACCTTCTCTGTGTCATTTGTGTTTGTGTTTATTGCTAATGATTGGGAAAGTTTCTCCTTTGTATTAGGAGAGGGAATTGAATTGATTAAAGAAAGACAGACAGATAGACAGACTGACTATTTTTGGTATTTTATTAGCTCGCTGAGATTCCTTGTGAACCTCATGCCTACATATCCCTAGTGGAAGTCAGAGCTTAATGTAGTTCGGGGAACTAACTAGGGAAATTAATTATTTTTGGTGCCTTGCTTGAAGCTCAAGGTTGAAGCTTGGAATTAAATCTCTGTTTACAGTAAAGAGACATGAAATTATCTCTACAGAGAGGTATTTGTACTATTCTACCACAAACATTTAAAGGAGTGACAGAATAACTGAATTCATTTCATTCAAGAGGGGGACCTTACTTGTGTATGTGCAAGTATACCAGTCAAATGCCTCTTAAATGAAAGAAAGATGCTCATCCAAATTAGGGAAAGTTATCACATGTCTGGGTTTTACTGCCAGCTCGTGCCTTTCAAAATCCTAAATGGGAGACTTGATTAAAATTGAAATGAAATGTTTGTTTGTTTGAATGTGGTAGAGTAGTAAAAATATCTCTCTATGGAGATAAGCTATGTCTATCTACTGTATAAAAGATTTGACTTTTAGCTGGCTTGTATGAGGCCCAAGCTTGAGGCTTTTTGATTGATTAATTAATTATTATTGACTCTGGGAGATGACTCCACTGGGAATTAATTACAGGGTATTTTTGTGTTCTGTACAAAGCCCAGAATTGAGGCTGACTCTACTTAGGGAGACTCTATTTGTGTGCCTTGTACAAAGCCCAAGGTTGTGGCTAACTGTTGAGGATAATTGAATGACTCTATTTTATGTGCCTTGTACAAAGCCCAAGGTTGTGGCTAACTCTAGCTAGGGGAAAACATTATTTTCTGCCTTGTACAAAGCCCAAGGTTGTGGCGGACTCTTAAATGAATTAAGTATGGATGACTATATGGGGAAAGATCCTAAGTGTTAGGAATCTTTGACACATGAAAGATATGGTTTATCTGCCTTGTACAAAGCCCAAGGTTGTGGCTACTGAGTGATGAAGGACTCACTGGGGAGACTCTATTATCTGCCTTGTACAATGCCCAAGGTTGAGGCTGACTCTTGACAGGGGAGTTTTATTGTTTGGGTGCCTTGTATGAAGCCCAAGGTTGAGGCTAACTGTTTTTGTTGGTTTTGACTCTACTGAGGAGGTTTTATTTATTAAAAGACTGTTTTTCTTTGGAAGCTAACCCTTTCCAGGGATTTGACTCAGCTGGTGAATTTGTCTGTTAAAAGACTGACTTTATCATGTTTTTTTTTGGAGGCTGACCCTTTCCAGGGGTTTTGACTCTTTTGGGGAAATTATCTCCTAAGAGAATGAAATTATTTATTAATTAATTTTGGAGGCTAACCCTTTCCAGGGGTTTTGACTTTTTAGACAGATGTTGGAGGCTAACCCTTTCCAGGGGTTTTGACATTTTAGACAGATGTTGGAGGCTAACCCTTTCCAGGGGTTTTGACATTTTAGACAGATGTTGGAGGCTAACCCTTTCCAGGGGTTTTTATTAAAATGAATGGCAGAAAGATTATCTAATGGAGACTTCTTGTTTAAAGCCCAAGATGAAGGCTGACTCAATGCTGAGGATGACCAAACATGGATCCTAGACTCTGCTAAGGAAGATTGATGAAGATGAGGGTGACAGAGACTGTCCATGTCTCTCATTCCAAAAATGTACTCAATGTGAATTTGAGACAAACTTAGCTTGTTTAAAGTCTGGTTTTAAATTGGAAGAAACTCACCAGGGTAGGCTAAGAGGTGACTAAAGACCTGTTCCTATGTTTATAAGAAACCTGATGGGTCCTTGTATACAAGCTCAAGAGGAAGCTGGAAATGCTTTTAAGAAGCCTGTGGGTCCTTGTACAAAGCCCAAGAGGAGGCTAATCGAGGGTCCTTGTTATAGCACAAGAGAAAGCTTATGTGGTTTTGAACTTATTTTGGCTCTAAGCAAATGGGTAAGAGGTTTCATCGGGAATAATTCCTCTTTGGGTGGATGTGCCCTATTATTTGGATTCTAAGGTTTTTGCCAAGATGTTTCACCGGGAATAATTCAACTTGGGGGTTTGAACTACAGATCTCTAATTAGGAAAGAGCCTTCACCGGGAAGACATTCTCAATCCTAGGTCATATTCCTATAATATATATATATATATATAGTTTAACTGTCCTAGGGTTTATACTCAAACGTAGTTCTAAACTAATATATGCACAGTTTATATTTGACAGTAATTTAAATAAAGACTGTAAATTGAAAGCTTGTAAAGCCTAACCTGGATGGAGTGGAGGCCATTGAAGAAGTATGTACAGAGCCTCAACAGTATTTTTGTTGTTTTGTTGATAACAGTTGAATATATATATGATAAACAGTTAATGGTTTTTTAAAACAGAAGAAGTGAAGATGGACAAAGGTCACATAGGTATCTGAAGAGTTTCACCGGGAATAATGCCCTTCAAATACCAGAGGAATGTTTTGAAAACAGAAAGAAGATTTTGAAAATACAGTTTTTAAAAACAAGCTAAGAAGAGAAGGTTTTTTGGGACTTACACTCTATTAGAGGCCCAGTACTTTGCAGTACTGGTGATAAAAGCAGTTGAAAATAATTTGAAATGATATAAGGTTTTGTTGTTTGAAAACCTTAATCATCCGTTTAATCGGAGATTGATAACAGCTTTGAAAATTGACAAAAGTCAACTTAATTAAAGTAAAAATAAAGATTTTTACTTAATTAAGACCTAAATAATTAGGGTTTTATCATAAACTTATTTACAAAGTGATTAGGTTAAAATAAAGTGATAATATATATTTAAAGTATTTAAGAAAACACTTAAAACATACTATTTTAAACCTAATTAAAAACTCAAGAAATAAATAATATTTTTATGATTTTTTTGACTATTCACAAAATAGATATATTAAATAATAGGTGTATGAAAAATGAAGTGAAAATGATTTATTTTGATAGGTTAAATAAATATGTGAAGTTGTGAAGAGAAATGAAAGAAATTAGTGTTAAAAAAAATAAGTTTTGGCCCTTGGAGGGTTTGAACCCACGCCCTTGAGGTTACCAGCCTAAAACAACACCACTGAGCCAACGCGCGCTCAGTGTTAGTGACTTGCCTTCATTTGGTTATGTTTCAAAACAAGTTGTAAATCTTTGAAAAATAAAAGAACCAAAAAGTCTGGGGCGAGGGGGATTCGAACCCCAGACCTTTGGCATGAGGAGACTAAGAGCGCATGTGTGGCCACTAGGGCAAGTTATTCAGTCGTTAATAAAACGCACACCATTCAAAATAAAATAAACTCTCCCCTGAGAATTCAAATTTGCGCGCCACCACCATCTTCATCTTCAACCTCAAGCTCTCCATTTTTGAAATTCTGAACTTACTCGTTTCTCAACCATTTGCAACGATGTAAACATGAAACTTGCTCTAAATTCACTCACGATTCTAAATATGTAACTAACATGAACTATCATTAACTACATCTAATTAATTTACCAGAAATCGTGAAGAACCCTAAAATTTCAAAATTAAATTAAATGACTATACTGAAAGATAAATGGATGATGATAGAGGGTTTTCAATCCTCTGATGATGCTGAACAAGATAGAATCGAGCTATTTCACAAAGAGTACTTAAATTAAAGAGAGAGAGTTCAGAAACTTACCTCTGAAAATGGAGATCGTGAGGACGATAGAGAGCAACTGGGCTTGTATGAACGATCCCAAAAGCTTCCTTGTGGCTCAGTGATGCTAACTGAATGCTTGTAATGACCTCAAACCTCCTGAATTGTTCTATGGACCTCCCTCGATTTCAGCTTCAAGTGAACATGGAGGGTGTTGATTCTTGAGTTACAGATGAGCTGCAGCCATCTGGTTAGCTTCACTATGACCTGAGGAGTGTGTCTGGATGATTGGCTTGCCTTGAAACCTTCTGAATCACTCCATGGACCTCCAACTGCAGATGCTCCAAAGTGAGAGCAACAATGGTGTTCCTCCACCTACAGAAGTGATCCAGGTGCTTGGATCACCTCAAATGACCTCCCTTGAGATGTTAGAATGCTCACTTCCCAAAGATAAGCTCTGGTTTGAAGAAATCGATTCTTCTTGCCAAAGAACTTTGAAAAACAATGAACAAGAGAAGAGAAAGAGAAAGCAAGTAATATGGTTGCTTTGGTGTGTTTTTCTACTGAATTGTGCTCTCCTATTTATAGGCAAATGTCTCAGTACTGAGTGAGAGAGTGAGCTTGCTTAGTGAAGCAAGTTTGGTTTCTTAGCCATGAAGAAATTTCAAAGAATATCCAAGTGTGATCATTGCATTTTCGAGCCACCTCCCCTATCCATTGATTCTATCTGATCTTAGGGGACAATTCAGATGCAAAGTGAGCTCTAATTGGTTGATGAGAAGATTCCTTGGGTGATTCATCAATTTGCCATAAATTCTCAAATGTAATCATTACATAATCACATGTTCTTGTTTTAGGAATCTTCTTCAATTATCATGGCATGGTGAAAATGAATGCATGGCATGTTTGCAGATGTATTATGGGTCATGTAGCATCTGAATTTGAGGTCATGTGCACAAAACTTCAAAGTTCCAAAATGATGCATGACCTATAATTTCACTTCATGAGGCCAACTTTGAACAAGCATAACTCTTAGCTCAAATTGAATTTTGAGAAGGTTGAACACAATTTGGAAAGCCCTAAACATCTACTTTAAATCATTAGTTTATGTCTTCTTCAGAATCCTTTGGGAAATTTGTGAAAAATGAGGCCAAAGTTGGAAGAAAACTAGGTTAAAACACTTAGAAAAATTTCTAAGTGTTTATGACCTAAACTTCAAAATTTCCAAAACTTCATAAATGGTTGATCTTTTGAAAAAAGTTCCCTTGTAAGATGTTGTTTTATTTGGCAAGATCTACAACTTTCATGTTGGAAGTTTTTTGAGTTGTGTAGGTGAAATTTTGAGATCTCACCATGCCCTCAAAAACCCTAATTCCCGACTTTTCGCTCCTTGATGAATTTCTTTGAATTTCTTTGGCCAAATGACTTTGACATCCATATAATGATGATATTGATCTTTGAAAGTCATTTTTTGACCAAAAACCTTAAAAGTCAATGATGATCCTTCACAGTTGACTTTTTCCTGACAAAGTGAATTTTTGGGCTTTTGTGTAGAAATAAGATCTTCTCCCCAAATGGATGATATAAATGGATTATATGGAGGTAGTAGAGATCCTTGAATCATGTCTTGAGTTTTGGATTCATGCCCTGATCAGAAGTCAACTATCTTGGTGAATTAGGTCAAAACCCTAATTTGTCGACCATGTGAAAATAATGACTGTAGACTTTGAATTGAGATGTAATGTCCAGTGGATCTTGTCATATGAGTTATTTGAAGATGATTGATGTCTTTGAATGGTTTCCTGGGGCTTTTTAGGGTTTCCCAAATGTGATCCCTGATTTCAGTCCTTGATAGGCTCAAAACCCTAGTCTGGTGACCTGAGTAAACCTGTACTCATATGACTGGATGTCTAATCAATCATAGATGAGAAAAGTGAAGTTTTTGAGCCCCATGATTGTATTAGAGACTAGTATTTGTATTGATTGATCCTTTTCCTGAGCTTTCTTGTCTTTGAGCATCCTCGATTAGGTACCAGATGGAGAAATGACTGCTCTGGGTACTTGTCTTGACCTGATGAAAAATCCTGAAGATATGTCATCTCAGGGG
This sequence comes from Vicia villosa, assembly GCF_029867415.1. Lineage (NCBI taxonomy): Eukaryota > Viridiplantae > Streptophyta > Magnoliopsida > Fabales > Fabaceae > Vicia > Vicia villosa. The sequence continues at coordinate 179,162,744 of NC_081181.1, forward strand.
GGTCAAAAATTAGGGTATGACAGATGCCCCTATTTAAGTTTCTTTTATCTGGAGGGAGAGAGATTGAGATCTCGATCTCTCCTGCGTAAAAGAGACTTAAATATCAAAGAATGCCCGAATTTTGGGCGCTCCTGAGATGTTGTAATTGATAAAATCTTTGCATGATTTGATCCTGTTGTCGCACTTGGCGGGGGATGAGGAGACAAACTCCTGCAGAAATACTTGATGTGGATTCTGGTGAATGGATGGCAATATAGGATGCGCAATCCATCTTCTTTAACTAAGTGTTGATACTTAGAAAAAGGTAAACAACCTCCTCATGTTCCGGATGTCCAAATCTCGGAACTGGTCTTAGTTGCGTTTGGACAATATCTCAGATAAAGAGAAAATTTCCAAAGGTTTGTTTCCTCGTCAAACTTCTTACCAGCACTTGGAGGTAAGATACCATTTGACGGTAAATAAAGAAACTTTGAGGGTTTGTTTCCTCATCAAACTTCTCATCAGCACTTGGAGATGAGATACCATTTGATGGTAAATAAAGAAACTTCAAAGATTTGTTTCCTCATCAAACTTCTCATCAGCACTTGGAGATAAGATACCATTTGACGGTAATAAAGAAACTTTGAGGGTTTGTTTCCTCATCAAACTTCTCATCAGCACTTGGAGATGAGATACCATTTGATGGTAAATAAAGAAACTTCAAAGATTTGTTTCCTCATCAAACTTCTCATCAGCACTTGGAGATGAGATACCATTTGACGGTAAATAAAGAAACTTTGAGGGTTTGTTTCCTCATCAAACTTCTCATCAGCACTTGGAGATGAGATACCATTTGACGGTAAATAAAGAAACTTTGAGGGTTTGTTTCCTCATCAAACTTCTCATCAGCACTTGGAGATGAGATACCATTTGACGGTAAATAAAGAAACTTCGAGGGTTTGTTTCCTCATCAAACTTCTCATCAGCACTTGGAGATGAGATACCATTTGACGGTAAATAAAGAAACTTCAAAGATTTGTTTCCTCATCAAACTTCTCATCAGCACTTGGAGATAAGATACCATTTGACGGTAATAAAGAAACTTTGAGGGTTTGTTTCCTCATCAAACTTCTCATCAGCACTTGGAGATGAGATACCATTTGACGGTAAATAAAGAAACTTCGCCATCTTCCCTTTTGACCTGGCATCTTTGAAAGATTGTCATATGGGCCCATGCTTTTTGAGGGGCTAATGACTTTGTTTGAAGGCGGACGAACTGTTTTCGGGGTGAAAACTACCATTCGTCGATTGGTGCCTGGGGAATCAACAAACTGTTTTCTTAAGGGGAAAACTACCATTTATTGACTCTGTGGGGAACTAAACATCCCTGAAACAGACAAACTGTTTGAAGAAACTACCATTTGTCGATCTCTTGAGTATTTAACAGACAAACTGTCTTTCCTTGGGGAAAGACTACCATTTGTTGACTCCGCTGGGGATCATGAACTATCTTCTGGATGAAGACTACCATTCACTGATTCTGTTGGGGAATCATTTGTCGATCTGCTGGGAGATTCTGGATTATTCTTTGACAAGAAGTGGCACCTCTCGACCTTGTTGGGAAAATGCCAAACTTTTGGGGAAGTCCAAAATGCGAAGCAGACTATCTTATCTGATGAAGATTGTCGAGCGTTGCTCTGCAGGAGATTCTCAGTTGAGGGATTCCAAAAGTGAACAAACTATCTCTTTGAGGGAGACTACCATCTATTGACTTGCTTGGGGAAATCTCTCTACATGGATCGTTGTCTTGAAGGAAAAAGTTTCTCCAGGACTTGCAGGGGAAACTTGAGTTCATGCCCTCATGACTCGGGCATTCTCATGATTAAAAGCCTAATTTGACTATGCAGTTGTGATGTAATGTATGCATGAATATTATGACAATTATAAAATGTAAAGTGAATGTGAATAGAATTGTCGCGGATGTAAAATTCTAATGATACGACTTGAATTCTTGTTGATCAGAAGATGTCCTCTTCTTGTAGTTCGAACTCTGTTTGGAACATCTGGCTACCAGTTGTCCGCTGTCCGAAGTAAATGATATGAATTGAAGTGAAGATCCGTCATCGGGAGATGTTCGCAAAGCGACCTCATGGGGAAATATTGGTTCCCGGAGTCTCAACCGTTCTTGGAGCAACTGTTTGCATTCTTCCTACTGTTTGTAAACCTCAGAAAGAAATTTCACCTTTATTTTTGCAAGTAAATTCATTTTTATTTTATGAAAACATTTGTTTCAAGAAAGTGACTGTTTAAATTTAAAATGCATTTCAAGAAACTGAATAAGACTAGATTGCAAAGGAAAAGCACAAGGCTCAAATTATTATATATGGAATGGTAATCAGCCAAATGCTTGATTCCATGGAGTATTTACAAAGTTGGAAATTGGTAATTTTCGGGAAAAAGGGCTACGATGAAACGTGACGACCGTTATCTCTCCCTTCCACTCCGAGTTGCGCTGTATTCGTGCTTTGTAGAAGA